>NC_056727.1:661900480-662635480 GCF_019279795.1 Protopterus annectens | reverse complement strand
CGGTGTAGTGAAGGTAACCCATATATATATATATATATATATATATATATATATATATATATATATATATATATATATTCCCAAGTGATGGTTTCTTTATGTGAGTGCTGGGGCATTCCCAGATAGCACTGCAATTGTTTATGTGTTCTGCTTTTAAAGAAGTTAAGGCTGTTCTCTACATTTATAAGTTGCATATAAATATACAATCAAACTTTGATGCAAATATATCCAGGTAAGATAATAGGTGATAACATGTGAATATGACTTTGTAAGAGTTGCACTAAAATTGTTTCATTCTTTCTTTCTTTTATTTATTAGACTGTTCTTATTTTTCTTTGTCATTTCTGTATATTTCTGAGAGTTAAGGGCGGTAAAATGTTTAGACTTAGAAATTGTTAAAGCTATGCGGATTTGCATGAATGCTTTATTCTTGAATATGAATAAAGGTTTGAATAAAAAAAAAAGAAAAAATGTAAATGTGTTAAATTAAAACTTTTCTTGAAAAATAAAAAATGCACATGATGAAATTGTTGAATTATAAAATATGACGAAGGTCAGGGAATCACAATTGAAAAGAGAGAGAGAGAGTGAGTGTTGTTATAATATCGACTCTGTACTTCAGAGAGAATCCGAAAAAGATACAGGTTTTGAAGAAAGTACTTTTTTAACACTTATGTTAACCAGTTAAGCCCTCAACAAGTGTCCCTTTTCAGGAGAATCACAGGAGCAATAACTGATTAAGTTATAGGCAACATTTCATTACCTTATTTCTCTGTGTTAACTACCATAGAAGATTCATAATGGTGTGACATGTTTGGGAAAAGGGTGATTACGAAGAAAAGAAGACATAAGATGTTGAACTATACACTGAGAAAGTGAATAATGGATTATAAATTCTAGGGATGAAGATTAACAGTCATCACAAAACAGTAAAAAAGTTGATGGTGTGTTTACTCTGGATTAAGAATCAGAATTTGGTCATTTGTTTTCAAGCTGTCAGGTGCACTTCTGAATATGAAAGGCATAAGTTTGCCTTGACTTAAGGTTGGGAAATGAACCTTAGGATGTTCAAAAGTGGTTATTTTAATTTGGAGGGAATTATTTTAAACTGAATGATGATATATCAGCTGTACAATTGAGAATTTTGGTGTGTTATTTTGCTTAAAAATATTTACTTGTGAGACTGATATGTTTGTGCTCCAACAAAAAACAGATTTTTATATTTAAATACCTGAAATTTTAGAAAAGTAGTTATTTTTCCCCATTTTCTGTGATGCTGAAGTTCATCAAGAAAGTCAAGCAGTACAGGTGACCCCGTCATTTTAACAGCTTCCTGGCAACCTTAGGAAGTATAGTTTCCTTTTTCATGTGTGATCTTTTGGAGAAGCCCCCCCCCCTTATGATTGTCCAAGACATTCCTGACATACCTACCAGGCAAGCCACACCTGGACCTCCACTCCTGCTTTCTAACTGCTTGGCTTCTCCATTTCTAGTATTGAGTAGTAATCACTTTTTTTTCTACCTTGTTTCAAATCATCTTTTCTTTTCTGAAAAAGCTTAATATTTGCAAGACTTAGAGAGGCAAGTGACCTAATTTTTCTGTTTGAACATCACCTAGGAATGGACCTTTTCTCTTCTCCCTTTTTATCAGTTCTTGGATATCTCATGTAGAGCTTTGACTCTAGACTTATCTAATTTTCCATCAAGGTTCACTTGACTGTAATATTCCTATATACACCTAAAAAACGTAGCCTGTATCAAGTATATTATTCCTTCATAGACGTAATAATAGTTTAGGCCTTGGTTGCTTCTCAACTAGATTATTGCAATGCTGTCTGCTTTGGACAGAGCACTGTATCCACATTTAACTTTTTACAGTTTTAACCTAGATTGATTTTTACCATTACCTTTAGACATCCCACAGTTTTTGATTGTTATTGCCTTTCCACATTTTAATACACTGTCTTGTTTCATCTCTGTTTTTAAATGCTTAGATTTTAAGTATCCAAATTCTTCATATAAATAAATAAATAGACTTTCATGGGGGTTTAATTCCTCTTTGTAAGCCTCCTTAAAGATTTACAGTACCTTCCTTATAGGCATTTTGCTGTTAACACCATCCTAAGGTACCCAATGCAACCCTGGTACTTGTACTTTGTTTTAGAAAAACTAACAAGGCCACTGTAAAATACATTTCTTGGAAGCTGGCTTACTGCTGGCTGTCACCTCTGCTAAAAAAATTCAGAATTTCATATCTTGTCAGTAGATCGGCCTTAACTAATTTCCTATTAATCCAGAGTCTGTCTTTCCTCCTTTTTGCAAGAAGTGTCTATGGGGCTCCTCCTTAACCAGTATTTTCCTCTCCATTTGTTTCCTCAGACTATAATAACCAGGAGGAGTATATTCTCCATTGTATGGATTTATTTTGAGAACTTTAGGACTTTTCATAAGAATATGCAGCTTATTATTGGCTTTTCCAATAAAAGACCAGGAAGTTTCAAAGGTTGCATTAGCCATGTGGCTGTCTGAGTGCACACAGGTTTGCTGTTATAAGTAGGAAAAGCTCCTTTCTTTAAATTGAAACGCTCATTCTGACTCATTTTGCCATAGCTGTTGCTATGTGTACAACCTTCTTCTGAAACCTAACTTTGGATGATAGTTATGCAGCAGCTACTTGATCTTCTTTCAGCACATTGCAAAGGAACTAAAAGCCAGATGTGATACCCAGATCTGGACCTCCTTTTGGGACCACAGCTTATGTTCCAATGCATGAGATTTTGCAGGAGGATTAGCCTGGTACTCTGTCCTACTATTATAAATGATGGACTTCCTCTTACCAGATGAAAAAGTTACATACTTACCATAACATTAGATGAGGAATTGCAGATCCATCCTTGTTAAAGTATACTGTCCTCTTCCCCGTCTTCTGGTGCTACAGGTTTCAAGCAATAGATTTCTAGTTATTTGTGTTTTGCTTTACTTATTTCAGAACTGGAGAGGGTAGACCCAGTTGCATCACGAGGTTGGGAGAGGGACTATGGCAGCTTGAAAAGTGTTACTTGTTAAGTAGTTATAATGCCCTACTCTTAAAAAACATGGACCTTTTCCTCCATATCTAATATTATAGTAGTTACCTAACTGATTTCCTCATTCACCTTCCCATTTTTTCCTATGGATTAATCGGGGGAGAAAGACGTGCACATTGTGAATATATATCATCAGCTTGAATTTCACCTGGAAAGAATACACACGTTGAGGAAAGCAGACCTACTGTGAGAAAGAAGGGGCTTGCAGTGATAAGCAAACCTTTTCCACATGGATTAATAATTTCATAGTCTTTGCCACTTGGTACATAACTCCTCTTGGAAAAGTGCTGCTATCAAGGACTACGCAACCAGGACTATTATTTCTTCCAGTGTCTTCTTTTAGAAGTGTCTTCACTGTGGGCATTTTTGCCATGGCCACTTAGTCTATGGTTCACATCTTCACCAAATATTATTACTTAAACCATGGTTCTAGTAGGCAAGCCTTCTTTGGCACCTTAGTGATTCAGAACTCAAGATTTTAGCCCTTGACTTTTGGTCTTCCTTTAGTTATTGCTGTCTAAAGAGGTTTAAATGATACTTTTCAACAATTATGTTTTGCAGAGAGCTTTTGAAATCATATATAACATGATAGGTATCAAGATATTTCACCATAGTAGACTGTTTGCAATAAAGCTCTTGCTAGTGGTTGCGTATTACCCTCCTTCTTCCACTTCATGCCTAAGCAATCTCTTTATCCATCATTTGCAGATGGATTTTCCTGTAAGTTGACAAAGTCTGTAATTTTATTCTTTGTATTTTTGTGGTTTTCAGGTTGTGCTTAATCGGGGAATGGGGCTGGAACTAGGGAATGTGGTGAATGATATTGCCTCATAGTCCATTCTGTGGCATCATGACAGGTATCAGCAAGAAAGCTTGCACTCCAGAGTATGTGACTGAAGAGCTTAAGAAGTGTGCTGACTTGTAAATATCAGAAGAACTAATCACCAAAGTTAGTCACTGCAGAGGGCTTTCTCACAGATCAACAGATATGCTGACTATGCATGTTATTTACAGTAGATGCCCATGTATGAAGATTTATATGGCAAAGGTTCAAAATTTCTCTTGCCAACATTATTTTACAGCGATAGCATTGTTGCCTCACAGCAAGAGGTTCTCCTGTTCGATTCACGGTTGGAGTGCCTTCTGTGTGGGGTCTGCATGTCCTCGCTGCCGTCGGGTGGCCTCCGAAAGACATGTGTGAATGGGCGTGCCTTCGCTGAAGGTTGGGCGTTGGGCTGGCAACTCGGCACCATAAAAAAATCTACTGCCAATCATTAGCGGACCGGAGTTTCGCTGTGGTGACCCCTAACCAGGAAAAGCCAAAAAGAAAAACAAACAAGAATCTATGTAGCTTACACAGGGTGAATTTCAATACTCCACTCCCATCTGTTTAGGATTTAAAGTGACTCAACATAGTAAGACTGAAGCCATTCGTCATAGATTACTACAGGTGAGCAATTATTTTATTCCTTTTACATGATGCTAATGTCCTTAGGCTGAAGGTAAGAGCTATATAAATGAGATAATAGCCAAAAGTTCACATGCCCATATGGTTACCACCAATAACCTTACACAAAGCATGGACTAATTAAAGTTTCCATGGTTTCAGTGAGCAGTACACTGTTTTTTCAGAACTATGCTTGGGCTTGTAGGTGAGGTTCTCAGACAGACTTCACCTAGTCTTGATGCTCTAAAGTATTGCTTGTGAGGCACAGACCACCTATGAGTAGACAGAGTTGAATTTCTGTCCCTCAGGTCTGTCTTACAGACTAGTGAGAACATAGTATGTCCAAAGCTGTCACAGCTTGTAACTCACTTAGATCACTTTAACTCCTGTGTGTACAAATTTTAGCTTATCCAATGCTGTGTTTGTTTCCTAAGGTGACCTAAGTCACTCGGGCAAGTAGTCAAATATTGTGTTGTGTGACCAGTGACCACAAGGATCATCACGAATGTTTATCATTCCCACTGCCTTAATGACAATTTAGGTTATCTGCTAAGGTAACCCAGCAATGGCTAGCTTTCAAAAGCTCAGATTTCCCCTGCCTCTCTCTTCCTATTACAGCTGATTGACTGAGTAAAACCAGAGAGGTTAGCCTTCAGCTGTCAGAGGAAGTGAACACTCAGTCTTTTTCTACCATCTAAAGAAGAAAGTCCTCTGACTTTTCACAGGATCCAGTACTGATTTTCCATCTTACTGCTCAGATATGTCCCATGTGGGAACCTCTTCCTCTCATTTTATTATTAAATTTATTATTATGTTTTTATTTTTATGTTTATTGAAAATATATTTATTTTAATATTTTATTTCTTTCAGTGTTTTCAGTAATTTCTGTGGGAATTTCTCTGTGTAGCAGTTTTTATTTGACTTCTGTCTTTGACGAATGTCTGTTTTTAATATTTCTGAGGAAATGTTCAGCATTTTTTTTTGAAGTTCAGTTTGTGTGTGCGCTGTTAAACATGACTGTCTTTACTGTTGTTACACTACTTTATTTTCATCATTTGACAAGAAAATATTGCAGAACTTGGATTTTTATCATTATTTACTATATGTATGACTCTGTTATATGTGGTTTTAACATCAGATCACAATTTTGCTGTGAATGAAGTTATTTTAATGTACTGTGGAAATTTTACACTCATTCTCTCTCTCTCTCTCTCTCTCTCTCTTTCTGACATGAAAATATAGTTTAAATTCCTATTACATGTAATTTTATTGCAGTGTATCATTGTTAAAGTGTGTGCAGCTAATTTTTAACACTGGTGTGGAACACTGGTTGCTTTGGTAATTGGACTTTGTGTATTTGAAATTCTTTAACTTCTGTCAATTTTTAAAATGATTCTGAATGTTTTTCAAACTATTGTGAGATAATAGGACAGTTTGGCAAAGTTCTGTGTGCAGACATTCTTATTATTAGAAACTTTAACTGCCTATTGTGATACATTATCCAGTATTGTCAATTTATTATTCTAGCTGATGTTGTTTCCCCTGAAAAAAAAATCCAGCTGCACCTAAAAAGAAAAAACAAAATAAAAATATACCTCCTCCTATGTTTAGTGGTTCTGTCAGGGTCACACTGTTTGGTCTGCAGAACATATACCTTTTGCCCTGTGTCTTCTGTATTGTAGCTTTGTCGGCCAGTGTGGAACAGAGGTTAGACACATCCTCCAGGGCTGTACTACCATATGGCACAGGTATAAAGAACCAAACCCTTTAGATGCAAGAGTTGTCCTAGGTAAGAGACCCCTAGACAGACATAATACTTTGTCACTGGATATTTTATCAAATAATGAAGTTTACAAGAAAAAGCAACAGAAGCTTCATCATACAGCTGCTAATCAATTTATAGCTGTTATAAAGCTGATGTGGTTTATGATGTGGTTTCCTTGGCTAAGAGTGTTCTGTAGACAGCTAATTCTGGTGGTTACATTCCTTTACATGCCTCTAGTGCTAGTTTGGTGAGAGACCTTTCTGTTGCTTTAGAGAATGATGAGGAATTGGATGAAGACAATGATGATTTCCTGGTTACCACTGAGTCCAGTCACTTTAATTCTTTGGAAGGTGAAGCTGAACTTAAGTCCAAACAAGTGTTCACTTTTCCTCAGATGATTACTAGATTTAGTAATGATTTTGCTTGAGGAGGAAAGTATGTGGCCTTATAGAGGATGAGATGTCCAATTCTGTGACTAACCCTACGCTCTTACTGGCCTTGAAAGATGTTTATAGAGCTGCCTGCAGCACTTCTTTGCAATTTTTTATGTACTGTTTTACTCCTTGAAGGCTGTAAATTCGAAGTGGTAGAGGTTTTTATTGGAATAAATTACGTTGGCTATCTAGTCAGGTGATTTTCTGGACTATTGCATTGTGACTGAAAATATAGGGTGAGCTTGGATATGACAGGTCTCTTTTCTCATTTGACTGTTGGCCCAGATTTGTCTCCCCAACTGCCTGCTGAAATAAAATGTCCTTGGCTTCATCTAATCTAGTGTCCTCTGATAAAGAGGAAGAAAGATCTTCAGAGCAAAAGGATGTTTTTTCCTAGTTATCTAGCCTTTGGAATGTAAAATTATCAAGACTATATGTGGAAATTTATTTTACACTGTGTGTGTGTGTGTGTGTGTCTAGTTTGGATTATTTTAGTACATCCTTACCTGCAGTACAAAAGTCTTATATGAATGAAATTGTATTAATTTGGCTCAAGTTTTGAAATATACTTTGAGAAGTATACTTAAATGTGCAGATACAGTCTCAAGAAATGCTGGTTCTACTGTTGTATTAAATGGTATACTAGGTTACATAATCAGAACTTAAAAGTAACAACCAGAAAAACAAGCAGGAAAACAACAGCCAAAATCCACAAGGAAAAGTTTTATTGCAAAACTCTCTGACGTCTCGGCCAAAGCCTTCAAGGAGAATGAATCATGAAAAAACACAAGCAAATATATACTAAAGCACAGATACCAATCATACAATTAACTCAATAATTGGCAATCAATTAAGCAGCACTTTCCAATTAAAATCTTCATTTAAACCAAAAGGAGACATTGTTTTAAACTTTAAAATATATACAGCTTCTTTATATAATAAAAATGACTTAACATTCTGATATTCAGGAACACAAACTTGTTCTAAAACAGTACCCTGCAGGTACCTACTATTCCCATCATGAAATTGTAAAAAATGCATGGCTACAGGGCTTTCTTCCCTTCCATTGTCAATATCCCTGATGTGTTCCAAAAGCCTCACTTTGAATGCTCTCTTAGATTCACCAATATAAACTTTTTTACATGGGCACTGTAGTGCATATATAACACCCACTGAATTACAATGGAAAGAATGTTTGGTATTAAATCAAATATTATTAATATATGAAAAGTACAATAAAATTGCATGCCTTACATTTCCCACAAGGGTGGGTACCTAGCTTAACAACATTTCGATGAATGACATCCAATGGTAAACTAAACTTACTTTTAACTAAGAAATCTTTTATATTTTTACCTCTGCGATAAGAAAATTTAAGATCTAAGTTTAACCATGTCCGAGTACTACTTAATGAACATAAATAGTTCCAAAATTGTACAACAATTCCAATAAATTCCATAGTAAAGCTACCAAAAGTTGTTACAAAATATATAGCCTCCCTTCCCTCCTGTGGCCTATCATGCATATTAGCATGATAATTGGGCATGAAGTAAGACTAGAGGACAGTTATGAGCGTTTAAAATATGGTAAAAAACAAAGTAGTATTCAGTCTTACTTCATGCCCAATTATCATGCTAATATGCATGTAGGCACCAGGAGGGAAGGGAGACTATATATTTTGTAACAACTTTTGGTAGCTTTACTATGGAATTTATTGGAATTGTTGTACAATTTTGGAACTATTTATGTTCATTAAGTAGTACTCGGACATGGTTAAACTTAGATCTTACATTTTCTTATCGCAGAGGTAAAAATATAAAAGATTTCTTAGTTAAAAGTAAGTTTAGTTTACCATTGGATGTCATTCATCAAATTTTGTTAAGCTAGGTACCCACCCTTGTGGGAAATGTAAGGCATGCAATTTTATTGTACCGTGCTTTTCATATATTAATAATATTAGATTTAATACCAAACATTCTTTCCATTGTAATTCAGTGGGTGTTATATATGCACTATAGTGCCCATGTAAAAAAGTTTATATTGGTGAATCTAAGAGAGCATTCAAAGTGAGGCTTTTGGAACACATCAGGGATATTGACAATGGAAGGGAAGAAAGCCCTGTAGCCATGCATTTTTTACAATTTCATGATGGGAATAGTAGGTACCTGCAGGGTACTGTTTTAGAACAAGTTTGTGTTCCTGAATATCAGAATGTTAAGTCATTTCTATTATATAAAGAAGCTGTATATATTTTAAAGTTTAAAACAATGTCTCCTTTTGGTTTAAATGAAGATTTGAATTGGAAAGTGCTGCTTAATTGATTGCCAATTATTATGAGTTAATTGTATGATTGGTATCTGTGCTTTAGTATATATTTGCTTGTGTTTTTTCATGATTCATTCTTGCAATAAAACTTTTTCCCTGTGGATTTTGGCTGTTGTTTTCCTACATAATCAGAACTTATCTGATGATTTTAAAAGCCAAAATTTTGAATGTACTTTTAAGTTCTGAATTGGTGTTTGGGCTCTCTGTTAAACAGATTCTGAAGCAATGGGAGAATACAGGCAAATTAATGCATGGGAGAACTTTCAGATGTTTCAGGTACCCAGATTCTCCTCAAACAAGGCATCTTCCTTCAAAGGACAGAACAAACAAAAATTCAGACCTAACAAAAGACAAGGATTCGGAAGGAAATGGCAGGAGGATAATTCTTCAAAACCAAAAAGGGGGGTTCCTTTGCAAAAAAAGAATCAACCCCCTGCAAAGAAATGATTATGATAAGCCACAGAGCACCCCAATCATACCCGCTCTTCCTTCTTTTTCTACCTTCTCTTCCATTTTCCCCACAAGCTCTCTCACAGCTATGCTGATTAGCCACCAGTAGTCTCAGACTAATGAGTTCTGAAAATAATTTGGAGAATGTATACTTGGCAGTGGATTGAAAATCCTCCTTCTTTCAAGGGAATTTCCCCACACTCACCAGACCAGACAGAGATATTTTCTCGGTGCTCTGTGGTAGGAGCAGGGATCATAGAACCAGTGCCAGCAATGCACAAAGGCAAATAATTTTACTCCAGAATCTTTTTGGTATCAAAAAGGGAGCTCTCATGGAAACCTTTTTCTAGGGTTGTCCGTTCAAAGTACCTTCATAAAAGTTTCAAAATTCAAAATTCTCACCTTACAGTCAGTCCTAGCATTGCTGTTTATTTTATTTTTAGATTACTGTTTCATGGTGACTTGAGATGTCAAAGACACTTATCATAATATCCCTATTGTTCCCAATTTTAGGAATTTTTTGAAATTTGCTGTGTCTGACTTACATTATCAGTTTTCTGCATTATCCTTTGGGCTATCAACTATGCCTTGTGTGTTTACTAAGTTTCTGGTCCCCATTTTTGCCTATTGCAGAACCCCAGGTGTCCACATTTTTTCTTATTTAGACAACTTGCTGACTTGTGCAGATTCTATATCAAAGTGCTTGGAGTTCTTGACAAGATCACATCCACCCTTTCTCACCCGGGCTTCAAATTAAACCTTCAAATGTCCTTCCTCTCACCCTCTTCCTAAATTATTCTCTTGGAGTGTTTGATATATAAAGTAGAAAAGATGGCCTTCTTGCTAGAAGATAAAGTTCTGACTTATCAGGGCATTTTCTTTGATTTTCCCTCTTCTAGATGTGGCCTTAGCAAGAGAAATTCTCATGATGCCACTAGCCAGACTACACATGAGAAAAAATCAGTGGTACTTGAGAATAGTTCGACCCAGCACCTTCATCCCTTTGAATTTCCAGGTACCTGTACTGGAATTTGTGAAAAGGGAACTGAAGTGGTGGAGAGATCGGCTGTCTCTGAATCCAGAACTCCCCGTCTCTCTTCAGACCCTAGTCCAATCTGTCCAGATGGATTTGTCATATTTTGTGTGGGGAGCAGTGTTCATGGGAGTTCAAATGTAAAGGTTATAGGGTCCTCAGGATACACCAAAGCACATAAACATAAAATAAATGTTGCCACTGATTCATGCCTTAAAAGTTATTCATCTCTGATGGACTCCAGGTCCTTTACTAGCTGACACAGGAAACAATACTGTTATGTGATACCTGAACAAGCAAGGGGGTGCAAGGTCATACCCTCTTTGCTGATTGGCAATGCTGGCCTCTGATTCTTCAGGCCTCATACATTCTGTCAGAGCAAAACACAGTGATAAACAGACTGAGGAGATCTTGGACAGACCCTCACGAGTGGAAGCCCTATATAGAGGTCTTCCAGGAATTGATCTAAATGTGGAGAATAGTTTACTATCATTTTATTGAAGTAGATTTGGTCGAATCCCCTTTGCGCAAAGTATGGAACTCGAACAGTGAAAATGTCGAACTCCAATGTTGCTGAAGTACAAATCTTGCCTCTATCTCGGCCCATGTTAACGCTTGTTCGTAGGTCGAATTTGGGATGGATTTTGACTATATTGGAATTTGGCAATGTGACTTTTCATGGATGTGAGTTGATGATATGATCACTTGACTGAGTCCAGTTCAATAAAATTATAGTAAACCATGGATAACATCTCAAGTACATCAGTTCACCTCCTTTCAAAACAGACAATTGAAAAAATTATGTTTAAGACATCCTTGCAGCCATACTTGGAAGACAGATACTCTGTCATTCCCATGAAAAGGAATGTTCCTGTATGCATTTCAACCCTTTTCAATGATTCTCAGGGAACTTCTAAAGATTCAGAATTACCAAAGATTATTGTTGTAGCCCCATTTTGGCCCAGGCAAAGGGCAATTGCCACAAACTTCCTCAAATGACAGTCCTGGATGATTATCTTTTGATGCCTTTTAGTTACTTGTTCCATGAGAATGTGCAATATGTATGTAAGGAGGCAAGAAAGCCTGCAACTAGAAAATCTTACATTTAAAGAGGAAGACATTTTCTAGTTGGTGCCTAGCCAATAACAGAGGTCCTGAAAGGGTGTTTATCCCCCTCTAGTTTTTAAATATTTGTGTGAGCTACTTAACAGATGGTTTGCCATATGTTTCTGTCAAAGTGCGTCTTGCAGCCATCTCAGCTTGTCTGCCCATGGATCCTCCTCTTTTGTCTCTATCTGTGATCAAACAGTTTATGAAAGGTGTGTTACATGTGACATCCTCCTTAAAACCAAATTCCTCCTTCCTGGGATCTCAACTTTGTTCTCGAAAAATTGACTTTACCTCCTTTTGAACCTGCCTCTCAGCCTAATATACGGTTCATTACATGGAAGACTGTTTTACTCATTGCTGTGACATCTGCAAGGTGAGTCTCTGGGCTGCAAGCTCTCATGTTGGTCCAACCCTATCTGATTTTTCACAAGGACAGAGTTGGGTTGCACACTAATCCATCATTCATGCCTAAAGTTGCTTCTGAATTTACTTTTAATCAAGCCATCAAGCTCTTAGTGTTATATCCTGATCCAAAAAAAAAGGAGAAAAGGTTTTGCATACTATGGATGTGCACAGGCAGCTCAGGTACTACCTTGACAGAATAAGGGCCACAAGGAATGCTGAACAGCTGTTTGTCTCCTATATGGGGGCTAAGAAAGTTCAACCTGTCTTAAAGCAAACTATTGCACAATGATTGTCCTTTGCTATTGCTTTTTGTTAGTCACATTCATGGTAAATCTTTTCCAGGTGACGTTAAGACTCACTTGACTAGGGTCTCATCCTCTCTGATAGGCATATTGGGAAGGGGTGGACTCTAGAAGCATTCTAGAGGCATCAGCCTTATTCTAAATTCATGCCTTCAAAAGCTCTAAAAATGGATTATTTTTCAATGTCCATTGCCGACTTTGCTAGGTCTCTACTCCAGGGGCTCATGGATTCTTATCCTTCCACCTCCCAGGTAGGATAAGCTTTGGGAATCTACCCAAACTGCCACTGATGCAGGGGATGTGATGAACATAGTATAGTTGTGCATGTCCTACTTACCTACAACAGTTTACATTCAAAATTTTCACTGCCTTAGTGGCAGGGACCCAGCCACCATCTTCCAGACTATGCATAGTTCAGGGTTGGGTTTGTTTTTTTATTTGGAGTTGTGATTAGCTGTGAATTTACTCTTGCTATATGATTCTGGCTTCAGGTACTTTTCTTCTTTGTGGAAGTGAAAAAGTCTAAACACTCACTTCTTCTGATAGCTGAAGGCTTCCCTCTCAGGATATACTCAGCCAATCAGCTGTCACAGGGAGAGAGGGAAGTCTGAGCTTTTGAAAGCTGGCCTGTTCTGGGCTACCTTGGCAAATAACCTAAAATGCCACCGAGCAGTGAGGAATGCAAACGTCTACCATTACAGGTAAGTAAGACTTATATAACTATATTTTGTCTTTTAAAAGAAGAGTCCACTTACAAAGTCCAGTTTGAGATTTCTGTTTTCCTTTGAATATGCCATGTAAATATATTGTTTGTTTACATGCCCCACCCAAAAAAAGATAAAGCCCCTTGACTCTGCCTTTTCAGCAGTGTTGTCTGACTTTGGAAGATAACTACTGACTGGATTTGAAATTGTTGTTGTCTATTATCTGTACAGTTATAATGATGGTGTTATTTTTTTTTATATAATCAACCCTTTATTTTTTTATCATATTTTATACATTTCCTGCCAAGACTCATGATTCTACATTTACTGACTTCAGAATTAGGCTCCATGAGCCATTTTGGAGAAGCTGCATTATGGTGCTGTCCATGATTTTACATAGAATGCTGTTCAGGCTGAGTTGTCAAAAATTGTATGGTTCTGATGTGAACTCCACCTTTGTGAACTGGAGCCGCTATGGCCTATAGCCATTGATCACTTATGTTGCAACTTGCCATTATTTTGTTTAACATGACTGCTGTGGTTTCACTACGTTTTCATTTAGTCTTTGTATGAATCAAGTATGCTGTCTATTCACGTGGAGCTTGAACTTTTAATTTTATTTATAGCAGTTGTTATAAGGCCTTTAGTTATATAAGACATCTCCCTTTGCTCTACATTACAGTCATTTATTTGCTTATTGTGAAGTTTGTACATTTTTTTTCTGCAAGCATATTCACTATATTCTGTGGCTGAATATCACTTCACTGTTTACTGAGAACATGATGCATTCACATTTTTTCAATTCATTTTTTAATGTAATTAAAAGCAACATTTATTAGAGAGAACCCTTGAGGTCAAGTTGAGTTCATAATTAGATATCAAATATTTGACAAAAAAGAAAGTAGTTTCCATATGATATTTAATCTAGACTTCTTTTTGCTACTGTTTATAAAAGATAATTAATATCTCTTTTTCTTTTGTATATTTTAATTTATTGATTCCATCAAAACGTTTTATTCTGTCATATTTGCCTGTATATGTTTATGTATTACCCGTATATGTTCAAGAAAAATAGAGTCAATAATATCCTAGAGCTCACACTTTCTGATTATTAAGGAGAGTAGCTCATAGTCTATTTTCATATGATGTAATTTTGTTGCATCATAGTTTAATTGTTAAAGTCCAAGAAAAGGTTGATGTTAAGTTGTCAATCTCGCCTTCATTCTTGCTGGATGGGTTCGGAGCCGATCCTCGGCTCCGACTCGGCACTTGCTTAGCTTGAGAACTCCTTTTACCAGCTCGAGGCAACCCTATATCCCATGATGCAAGGCGGGACTACCCCAGATCTCGTTTGCTGCTTTGCGAAGAGGTCTCCTTTTTTGCCAGCTGAGGTAAGTTTGAGTTTTCAAACAGTTTTAGTCAGGGTTTATCTTCCCCTTTTCCTATTTTTTAGTGTGTAGTGTCCATACAATCACCCTATTCCCCTTATAGTTAAAAAAATTTTTTTACTTTATAAAAAAAAAGTTTAAAAATTTCAGTTAGGCCTAGGCCTCCCTTATTAATCCCTGTCTGTGTGTCTGTGTTTGTGGGATTAATTTGTGTGACTGTTTTGGGGTGTGTGTGTGAGTATTTTTGTTACTCTTTTTCTTAGACTATGTCTAAGGAGGTAAAGGTCTCGGGCTTCAAGAAGTGTGACTCGTGCTGTCAGAAAATGTCTCTGACAGACGGCCACACTTCTTGTGTTTACTGCCTGGGGCCTTTACACCTGCAGGACTCCTGTGCTTTGTGTCACTCTTTTAGCCAGCGAGTTCTGCAGTAAAGGAGGAATAAGTTAATCCTCCGTGGCTTGCTAAAGCCGGAAGGTTCACCCACTAAACCTGGGTCCAGTAAGCCTTCCAAGCCATCTAAGGGTCAGGCTACAGCTTCCAAGCCTTCCCCGGTGGCTCCGACTCCTTCGGAGTCGAGATCGGCTCCGGCCGGAGCCGAACTTTCTTCTTCTCAGGTGGGGTCGGTTCCGATCGGTTCCGACACCCAATCTGCTGTTGCCTTGTCGGCTCCGGCCGGAGCCGACACAGTATCCAGTATCGGAGCCGAGAAGCCTTCGGCTCCATCTGGAACCCATAGGACGTCGGCTCCGATGACTTCATCCAAGAAGAGATCTCGGTCCCCGTCTTTGGAATCTATCCACTTGGCTCTGGGGTCTCCTCTTTTGTCGGAGCGAAGTCATCGGAGCCGATCTTCAAGATCTTCCAGGCTGTCTGACCACGATTTAGAGAGGGTGGTAAGCAGGCTGTTAAAGTCGCAGGCACTGGCCCAAATGCTCCATAGCCCGTCTCAGCAGACCTCGGCTATTGCTTCACCCCTTGAACTTCCTCCTCCGACTCCCCACCAGAGTTCGGAGCCGGAGCTTCTCGGGACAGCGACTGTGTCAGCGCCGGAACCGATACATCCTTTTTCGGCTTCGTCGTCTTCGGCTCCGATCTCCTCCTTGAGACCTTCCTTGGAGGGATCCGGTCGTCGAGTTTCCCTGGTCGGCTCCGAGGGGGCTAGTGGCATCGGACCCTTGTCCGACCCCGCCTCCCTCTCGGGCTTCGGCTTTGGTAAGCTCGGCACCGACATCGCCTCGAGCCTTCCCTCTCAGTGGAGCCGGAATTCCTATTTCCTCGAACGGAATATTCCGGTCTCCCGGGAGGGAGCCTTTGAGGTGATGAGGAGTGTCCTGGCACCTGAGCCAGGTCAACGGTCCATCCCTCTAGCTCCTCCCTCTTCGGTGCCTGTAGACGCCTCTTGCCAGCCTCTTGCTCTCAGGTCCAGGGATCCATCGCCCCAGGTTTCCCCATTGGGAATATCTTCCTCTTCCGAGGTTTCTCCTGATCCTGCAGGGGAACCCCCTCAGAAGAGGACGTGTAAGAGGAAACACACAGACTCCCCTGAGTCTACTACATCTGATACCGACTTAGATGAGTCGGAGGGTTCCCCACGATCCCCCTCTGAGGATGTTTCCTTTTCAGACATCCTTGAGCTCCTCAAACAGAGGGGGAATTGGCCCTCCATTGACCCCTCCGAGGATGAGTCGGTATACCTGGAGGCTTTTGGATCCTGACCCTCCACCTCCTGGGTGTCTCCGCCTTTCGACCCACTTATGCAGGTAGTGGCTCGGAAGGCGTGGGCAGCTCCAGATTCTGTGGAACCTGTCCCCAGGAGACCATCCAAATTTATTACGGCCCCTACGGACAAACAGTTTCTTTCCAAGGGCGTCTCTGTGGATGCTATGGTGGCGGCGGCCACTAAGAAGGAACTTGCGGATCCTTCAGTACCTGTCCATCCTCCTAACAAAGATTCTAGGATCATGGACAGGTATGGAAAGCGGATGTTTTCTTCAGCGACCTTTGCTATGCGTTCGCTGAACTACCTTTGTCACTTCACCAGGCTTCAAAGAGATATTCTCAAGGAACTAAGTGAAGTGGTCCAGGATCCTTCTGCTGCTGGGGCTCAAGAAAAGATTGCCTCACAGCTAGCAATCCTGAATTCCTTAACCAACTCCTCCATGCGGCTCATATCCTATGCAGCCGATGGAGCGAGCAGGGCCGCAGGCACAGGAGTGGCTCTTAGACGCCAAGCCTGGATGCGGCTTTGTAATTTTGCGGACCCCTTTAAGGCGTCCTTCACCAATACCCCCTTTGACGGTTCGGCTTTGTTTGGACCTCAGGTGAAGGAAACCTTGACCAGGTGTGAGCAGGACGGTAAAACTCTTTCTGCCGTTGGAGTCCATTTTTCCACCCCTTCTAGACCCTATCCCAAGGGTCAGAAGGGAGGGAAGATGTGGTTCCGCAAAGCCCAAGGAGCTACACCGGACACACGTGGTCAGTTTACCCCCAGAGGCAGAGGGGGTAACAATAATAGACGCCGCCCTAGAGGCAGGGGGGGCCCTCAGAACCAGGGCAACAGGGAGTCTCTTCCTGAGAAGCCCTTTCAGCACCCCTGAGGTGTTGCCCGACTGTCCACCCTTGGAGGCAGTCGGGGGAAGGATTTCGCTGTACCCAGTAGCCTGGCATTCCCTTTCACAAGATATGTGGGTACAGTCGATCATATCCGAGGGTTACAAAATCCCCTTCGAAAGGTATCCCGTACCTCAACAATCCCTTCCAGACATCTCACCCGGTCAAAGGGATTTGGCAGAACAGGAGGTTTTAAAGCTCCTAGAAAAAAGAGCCGTCCAGACTGTTCCGCAGACCAAGTAGGATCCGGCGTCTACTGAGATTCTTTTGGTCCCCAAAAGGACGGGAGATTGAGACCAATATTAGACCTGAGCAGTCTAAACAGATTTGTCAAGAAGGCAAGATTCCGGATGGTCACGCTTCAGTCCATTCTGCCCTTTCTGGGCAAGGACAACTGGATGTGCTCTATAGACCTTCAGGACGCGTACTATCACATAAAGATTCACAGGCGCTCCAGAAGGTTTCTCCGCTTTCGGCTAGGGACCAGTCATTACCAATTCAGAGCCCTGCCCTTTGGCCTCACTTCAGCCCCCAGAATGTTTACCAAATGCATGGCAGTGGTCACAGCTCATCTGAGACATCAAGGATTCCAGGTGTTTCCTTATTTAGATGACTGGCTCCTCTCCGCCACCACCAGGTGTCAGCTTCTTCAGACCAGAGACTACACTCTGCAGCTATGCAGGAGTTTGGGAATTTCAGTAAATTTCGAAAAATCTTCTCTGCGGCCTTGCCAATCTATCACCTTTATAGGCGCAGAATTAAACACCGTCAAAATGTTAGCCAGACTAACAGATCAAAGAATTCTGGACATCCAAAAATACGTTCAGATTTTATTGCAGAGCAGCAAAGTCAAAGCCAGACTGATACTAAAGGTTCTAGGTCTTATGGCTGCGGCCATTGTTCTTCTACCACTGGCTCGCTTCCACATGCGTCTTCTGCAGTGGATGTTATTCACTCAGTGGTCGTTCCACAGTCTTCCGATGAGGCACAAAATATTAGTCACACAATCGTGCAGGACTCATCTGAACTGGTGGATATCTTCCCCTCTTCTTCATCAGGGCCGACCTTTTGTTCCCCCTCCTCCGGTTGCCACAGTTACTACGGATGCCTCTCTGATCGGGTGGGGGGGGGCATTATCAGGGCAGGATGGTCCACAGGACGTGGCAACCCATAGAATACCATCTGCACATAAATGTCCTGGAGATGAGAGCGGTGCTTTTAACGTTGCAAGCCCTCAACGACTTTCTTCCCGCGGGGACTATTGCAGTACAAACGGACAACATGTCCGTGGTCTGGTACATCAACAAGCAGGGCGGGACCAGGTCCTATCCGTTGTGTCGAGAAGCTCTCAGACTTTGGCAATGGGCAATCTCCTCTCATCAGTTTCTGATAGCAACGCACATCCCCGGCAGGTCCAACCTCTTGGCGGACAGGCTGAGCAGATCCATTCTCATGCCTAATGAGTGGTCTCTCAATCAATCTGTAGTGGACCAGATTTTTCTGAAGTGGGGCACACCTTGTTGCGATCTTTTTGCTACACCCCAAAACAACAAGTGCCCGATTTTTTCACCCTCTTTCCCTACCAGGCCAACCCCTGAGAGACTCTCTAACCCAGGATTGGCCCCGGGACTTCTGTACGCTTTTCCTCCTTTCCCTTGATTCCACAAGTCATTCAGAAAGCCACCGCTTTGAGGGCCAAGTTGATTCTCATTGCCCCTTACTGGCCTCGACAAATTTGGTTTCCGTCTCTGCATCGTCACCTCCTGGTGCAGCCCTGGCATCTGGACCCAGTTCCGGATCTCTTGATCCACCAGTCGGGTCAACAGCACCGGGCCATTCATTCTCTCAACCTCACTGCTTGGTTGCTCCACTTCCTTCCCTAGCCAGGCTTCCTATGATCTCTGATCTGGTCAGAGATATCTTAGTGGCTTCTTTAAAGTCGTCCACCAGAACTGTTTATGCTAGCAAGTGGCGACGTTTTTCCATTTGGGCAAATTCCAGAAATATTGATCCCTTTACAGCTCCTGTGCATTCTGTTTTAGATTTCCTGGCTGAAGTTTTTCAGTCAGGATCTTCTTCATCTACAGTAAAAGTTCAACTGGCTGCTATTTCCAAATATCATGTTGGCTTGCAAGATCATAACATTATGTCTCATAGACTATGCAAGGCTTTTCTGAGAGGAGTGTTTCTCCTAAAGCCGCCAATAAAACATCCTCCTCCACAATGGGATCTAAATTTAATGTTGGCATCCTTAATGTTACCACCCTTCGAACCGTCTGCTTCATGTTCATTGAAATTATTGACCTGGAAAACTATATTTTTACTGGCTGTCACTTCAGCAAGAAGGGTTTCCGAGATTCAAGCTCTCTGCATCCGTTCACCTTACCTGGTTTTTCACAAGGACAGGGTATCCTTAAGAACGAACCCGTCCTTTCTCCCCAAAGTTGTTTCTCAAACCAATATTAATCAATCCATCGATCTGCCAGTCTTTTTCCCAAATTATTCTGACAGAGCTGAACAAAAGCTTCATTTTTTGGATGTCCATCGTCAGCTCAGGTACTATTTGCATAGAACGAAACAATTCAGGAAATCGGACCAATTATTTGTCTCCTATGCGGAAAACAGGAAAGGTCTCCCAGTGTCTAAAGTGACCTTATCCAGATGGTTGTCTTCCACCATTTCTTATGTGTATTCACTCAGAGGCAAGCAACTACCTTCTAAACCGAAAGCACACTCAACCAGGAGTCTATCCACTTCTGCAGCCTTTCAGGATAGACTACCCATTGATACCATTTGTGCAGCAGCTACTTGGGCCACTCCTCATACCTTTGTCTCTCATTACAAGTTAGATTTGGCCTCCAGAGACAGGGCCAGTTTTGGTTCCACAGTTCTCAAGAGTCTGTTCCATTGAGCCACCCGGGATACAGGTGCTAGGGACGCGGTCCCATCCAGCAAGAATGAAGGCGAGATTGACAACTTAACATTTAGAAGTTATGTACCTACCATAACGTTCCATGTTAGTTGTCTTCTCGCCTTCTTTCTTGCGTCCCTCCCTCCTTCCCCCTGGCCTGGACAGATCTTGAAGTGTTCCTCTTATCAGGTTGTTTCCTCCTGAGCCTTCATTAGAGGACTCCTTTATTATGAACTTGGGTTTCCTAAAATATATTAGGTTAGTCCTTAGCAGGGTAGGTTAGCTACCAAACGAGATCTGAGGTAGTCCCGCCTTGCATCATGGGATATAGGGTTGCCTCGAGCTGGTAAAAGGAGTTCTCAAGCTAAGCAAGTGCCGAGTCGGAGCCGAGGATCGGCTCCGAACCCATCCAGCAAGAAAGAAGGCGAGAGAAGACAACTAACATGGAACGTTATGGTAGGTACATAACTTCTAATTTATGCTATGACTGAGTTTGCTTTACTCAGATGAAAGATGATGGGTCATAATCTATGTTAATGGAGTATACAGCCATGGGTGGGGAAAAGGAAGATCCTCTGTTTGCCTGTTTGATATATAACATATTACTTTACTCAATAGATTCTGTCATATAGTCAGTTAATACTTGAGCATATTAATTTCACACTGAGTAATTTACCTATTCATTGTTTGTGTACTTGAAATCCCACACGACTACTGAATTTTCATTTACTTTTACATTATGTAGATTAATCAGGAAATCCTTATTCTGTGTAGGGACACTTCTTTGGCAGGCCTTGTACATCTGTCAGTTAGCTAGGGATCCTTCTACAGATGGGCAGATAAGTCCCCATTGGGGGAAATCCTTCCTATTTTATTTTTATTTTATAAGGAAAACTTTTATTTGTTCTTGTCAGAAAATTTAACTATCCGATGTTGTTAATCTTCATTCCATTCATCACTGATGGGTATCAGTTCCGTCCTGGGAACCAAGTCGGCCTTATACCAAGTTTGCGCCAACCAAAAACTCTTGAGCTAAGCTTTTACCCATAATACCCTTCTACCTATTACCTCAGATCTCGTTTGCTGTGTAGCCGTAAAGCTGCGTTCAATCCACCTCTCAGCTAAGTCTTTGATATTTTGATATTTTGGATAGATAAGTGTTTATTGAAAAGTGTTGATACCTTACTCTGCTTTATTTTTTCTCGTACCTAACTATCGCTAACTTTTTCAACATTCTTTTCCAACTTTTCCTATCAACTACCAGTTGGTAATCTTTGTACTATCGCTGGTACACTCCCTTCTCCCTACCCGCTCTGGTAATCTTTCAGTACCATTGTTGGTATTTTCCTCTGTGATTTTTCTAACTAGCTGTGGTTGTAATAATTTTTTTGTTGTTGTGGTCTGCTTTTTTTCCTGGTACTGTATTGATTGTATTGGTGTTAACATGTCTGAAAAAAATGGCACTTCAGGCTTCAAACAATGCTTGAAGTGTGGGAGAAAAATGCTGAATTGTGACACTCATGATGACTGTGTTGATTGTTTGGGAGTGCCTCATCTCTCTGTACAACCATCTTGCTCTATTTATCAGGGGTTTAGTTCACGTACATTGGATGAACGTAAGAATAAACTGATTTTGAAAGGCTTTCGTAAATCACCCTTTTCAGAGTCTCACTGCATCGGAGGGTTCGGCCCCTACTAGAAAAGAGAACAAGAGGCCACATTCTGTTCCCTCCTCACCCTCTGGTGAGAAGGAAAGACCATCAAAACTCAAACTTCCAAAACTTTCTGCTTCGGACCAAAAGCCTACATCTACAGCACAGATTTCAGTACCATCTACTTCAATTGCATCGCCGCCGCCTTTGGCACCAACAACGTCTATGACAACGTCGGACTATGACCAAAACTAAGATTTTGGCCTCTACTCTGATCCCGGCACCAAGTCTTCCCACAGTTCCTCTAGGTCAGGTGGACACTACTTCCACTATCATCTCAAAATTGGAGACGGTGGTGCCGTTAGACATTCAAGCATGGACCTGATATTCCCCGTCTGTAGACCCCTTCTTGGGACAGGTTTATAGTCCCTTCCTAGAGTGTCCAGAGTCCCCTTCAGGAATATCCACTAGATCCACCAGGAGCCTCTCCAAACTAGATGTGGTGCACCTTGTGGACCAGCTGCTGACAGCCAAGGAGATTCCTTCTGATTCAAAAACCCAATCCCTTCTTGGACTTGGGATTTCTGCTTCACGGACACCAACTTACTCTCCTACTTCATTCTCCTTGCAGGTTTTGAAGCCCTTGGCATCAATGCCTCTCTCAGCACCCTTGGCTTCGGTGCCAGTAGTGGATCTCACTTTGGTCCCGGGGATGACCTTTGGCCTTCAGTTCCTTTAGAACTAGTTCTTCCTCAGACCCGGGATTGGACTACAGGCTCCTCGGTTCCGAGTTTGGTGCCGACCCTCTCTACGGTGTCATCCACAGTGCCAGGTGCCCTGTCGATACTGATCCAGCTTGAGGCTCCACTCCTGGGAATGGGCTCAATGGAGTGAGGTGTGACCCCAGTTCTGAGGTTGTCCTTCTTGGTTCTGGGCTCCCACCCTTCTTCGGGCGGCTCTGCCTTCCAGGTTATGGAGAGGGCTCCTGCCTCTGTAGGCAAGCCTTCAGTGTCAGAACCACCATGTCCTTCCACTGAGCTGCAGCTGTCACAGGGCACATTCCCGGATTGAGCACAGGAGTTGCAGGAGGCCCAATTGCAGGGTGCCCTTTCCTCCGGGTCCTCCTCAGAAGTTCCCACTGAGGAAGTTCCTAGGAAGAAATCATGCAAGAGGAAGCAGATGGAGTCCCCTGAGGAGTCCCTCACTGAGGATATGAACTACAGTTAAGGGGAAGGGTCCCCCATGATCACCCCCTGAAGATGTCTCCTTCGGAGACCATCCTTGAGATCTTGAAACAGAGGGGTGATTGGAAGCCCAAAAAACCCTTCCTCTGAGAAATCCATTTTTCTGCAGGCTTTTTTTGCTCAACCATCTACCTCTTGCGTGACCCTACCTACAGATGAGCTTGTTCAGCTTGTGGTGCAGCATGCCTGGAAGAACCCTGATGCTGTTGAAGCAATCCCCAGGAAACAAAACAAGATCCTCTCCCCCCTGAGGAAACTCCACATTGGTCAAAAGGTTTACCAGTAGATGCGATGGTAGTGGTGGCAGCCATGAAGAAAGAGCTCACTGAGGAGAGCCATACTGTTCACCCACCTAACTGGGAGTCTCAAGCAGTGGACAGATTGAGGAAGTGAGTATTTGCTTCATCGACCTTTGCAATTTGGTCCTTGAACTACCTGGCACATTTCACCAGACTCCAGGGAGACCTCATCTCCGAACTCTCTGATCAGGACAGGTATCTGACGAGGTTAATGACAAGGTAGCCTTGCAGCTAGCAACCCTGGAATCAATTTCTAATTTGTCCATGAGGTTAATTTCACATGCAACTGAAGGGGCGGCTAGAGCTGCGGGTTCAGGTGTAATTATCAGACGTCATGCCTGGATGCACCTATGTCACTTCACAGATCCTTTTAAGTCTTCTTTCATTAACGCTCAAGTGGAAGTGTATTCTCCTTGAAGGTGAAAGCCGAGGCGCTAGAGAGACTATCCAATAAACGAGTGTTGGATCCTGCTTTTTGTCATTATTTTTGGAAGTGTCTTCCCTGTTTGGCCCTAAAGTGAAGGACATGCTAGCCAGGTGTGAGCAGGATGGCAAGACCCTGTCTGCCATTGGTGTACATTTCTCCATTCCTCCGCTTTCCTTTTCCAGGAACCAGAGAAGTGTGAAATTGTGCCACAAAAGTCTCAGGGTCCTTTTCGTGACACACATGGTAAGTTCACCCCCAGAGGCAGAGGGAGCAACTCTTCCAGAAGACATCCCTACAGAGGCAGAGGGGGTCTGCATAATCAGGGTGCCAGAGGTTCATTCTCTGAACAACCCTATCAGTGCTCCTGAACAGCAGCCCGATTGCTTTCCTCTGGAAGCAGTCGGGAGATGTCTTTCTCTGCACCCCAATACCTGGCTATCAATTACCACTGATTCTTGGGTGAAGAAGATAATAACCAGAGGTTACCAAATCCCATTTGACTCCTACCCAAAGTCACCAAAATGAATTCCCAACGTTCCATCCAGTCTAAGAGAAGAAACAGCTCTACAAATAGAAAAGCTGTACTTAAAAAGAATTACCCAGAAAGTCCTACCAGACCAGATCAGATCTGGATTCTACTCAAGATTCTTTTTGGTGCCAAAAAAGACAGGGGACTGGAGACCAATGTTGGACCTCAGCTATTTAAACAAGTTCTTCGGCCAAACAAAATTCTGGATGGTCATGGTTCAGTCCATTCTCCCCTTTCTGGAGGAAGGTGATTGGAAGTGCTCGATAGATCTTCAGGATGCGTATTACCACATCAAGATGGACAAATGCTCTAGAAGGTTCCTTCACTTCTGGCTGGGAGCCAATCATTATTAATTCCATGCTCTGCCCTTCAGAGTCTCTACAGCCCCCAGAGCATGGCAGCAGTGACAGCTCACTTGAGACTACAAGTATTCTGGGTGTTTCCATATCTAGATGATTGGCTAATCACCGCCTCCACCAAGCATCTACTGGTAACAGCCTTGTACTACACCATCTCTTTGGCAAATCACCTGGGAATCTCAATAAACTGGGAGAAATCCAATCTAAATCTAATCTAATATTTGGAATTTATAGGGGTGACATTCAATACCTGCCCTTGCTTAATCTCTCTCCCAGATCACAGGCTTCGAAGACTAAGGATCCCGCTCCGAGTGATACTCTGCAGTGGCTTGGTTTTGACTCGAGAGTTCGTGCAGCTGTTAGGGTCAATGGCAGCATCAATATCAATAATACCCCTGGCAATGCTTCACATGAGACTCCTACTGTGGCTTTTGTTATCCCAGTGGTATCCAAATCACAACCCATTTTCCTCCCAGATTCGAATAACAAATCGATGCAAACAAGATGTTTCTTGGTGGATGAAGTCAGAGACAGAACTTTGGAGCCGATCCTTCCACAGCCCCCCTCAGCCCAGCGCCATTGTGACCACAGATGCTTCCCTGATAAGGTGTGGGGGGGCATTTTCAGGGAATTACTGTCCAAGGCACATGGTCCGATTTAGAGGTCAATCTGCATATAAATGGTCTAGAACTGAGGTCAGTGCTTTTGGTGTTGCAAGCATTTCAGTCTGCCCTTCCTTCGGGAGCAATTGCTATCCATTTGGACAAAATGTCAGTAGTTTGGTATATCAACAAGCAAGGAGGAACCAAGTCCTATCCCCTTTGTCAAGAGGCCACGAGAGTCTGGCAATGGGGGATAGCTTCCAACCACTTTCTGATAGCAATGCATATCCCGGGGAACTCCAACGTGATTGCAGACAAATTGAGCAGATGCATTCTCCTGCCTCACGAGTAGTCCCTCAATCCCAACATAGCGGCAAAGATTTTCAGCCATTGGGGCCAGCCTTGCTGCAACCTATTCACCTCCCCGTCCAACCACAAATGCAGCAACTACTTCACCCTAATTCCCCTGAAGGGGGAGTCCCCGAGGGACACTGTTATCCACGATTGGCCCCCAGGCCTGCTTTATGCTTATCCTCCCATTCTTCTGATTCCTCAAGTCATGAAGAAAGCTCTATGGTTGAAAAGCAAAATGATCCTCAACAGGTATGATTCCCCTTTCTCCAGCCTCATCTACTTTGCAAACCGTGGACCTTGGATCCAACTCCAGATCTGATTTCTCACCCCCAAGGGTTGAGCAACCCGAACTTGACCAGTATTAAGCTCACAGCTTGGCTTCTCCACTTCCGATGATTGCCAGGCATTGTAATCCTTCCTCTCCAGTATGTGACATTATTCTGGCTTTGCATAAACCATACACCAGAAAATTTTATGCTGACAAATGGAAAAGATTTTTGTTTGGACTAGACAGAGAAAACTAGATCCATTTTCTGCACCGGTCTCTACCATACTCCAGTACTTATCTAACTTCATTGATGAGGGTGCCACTGCATCAACTATATGAGTTCATTTAGTTGCCATTTCAAATTTTCATAATGGTTTTGGTGACTCTTTAATTTCTCATCGTCTAAGCAAAACCTTTTTAAAGAGTCTATCACTCCAGACCTCCAATTAAGCAGCCCACAGAACCATGGAGTCTCACACTTGTCTTACAATCTTTGACACGGCTTCCTTTCGAGCCAGCAGCCATGTGTGACATCAAGTTTCTATCTTGGTGAATCTCTTTTTCTGGTGGCCAGAATGAAATTCCTATCACAAAGTGAATGTATTATGTATTATGCTTTTGTTGCCGTTACAAATGCCTAAGGCTACTTCTATTCCTCCGGTCTTGCCTGCTTTAGAGAATATTTTTGTCACTGTCTCCTGTTTATCTTTCAGCCTTCTGCTCTCAAGAGGTCTGATGGGTTGTACAAAGTGTCACAGACACACAAATACTTGTTTTAGCCTTAAAGTAGATCCAGCAGTGATCTATTTTTTCTAAATGTGGTGCTGCTCAACAGATTATTGCTAATAACCCCATTCCTTTTGTAATGGATATGTTAGGGACGAAATTGTATTTTTCTAGTACTTTAACTTTCTGGATTTTAAACTGTCAAGCTCATATGTTAAAGTTGTGTCTTTTGGGGACATATAGAAGTTAATTGTTAAGCTACCTTCTTCTGAGGTAAATAACTCATTGATTTCTTCTGTGGCAGGTGTTTCTAAGGTGACTAAGCATACTTTAAAGT
This sequence comes from Protopterus annectens, assembly GCF_019279795.1. NCBI lineage: Eukaryota > Metazoa > Chordata > Ceratodontiformes > Protopteridae > Protopterus > Protopterus annectens. The sequence goes on along the minus strand of NC_056727.1, from coordinate 662,608,713 downwards.
GTCTTTATGATGAAGCTGACTCTTCTCCCAGAGCTGCTTCTTCTGAATCATTTTTGAGATTTTTTGGCTTTGTTCTCAAAGTCTTCTTGATGATGTTAAAAATGAGATTTTTAGTTATTTTTCTTAAATAATGAGCCTTTGTTTGGCCCTTCTGCAGCTGAGGTGTTTAAGAATTGTGACAAAAGATGAAAACCAGTTTAAGGTAGTATTCATTTTTCATACCAAATAACTGCCTTCCCTGCACCTTAGCTCCCCTTTCCAATAAGCAGATTAAGCAGCAAAGAGCCTGTAATCAAACCTTTAAAAATGCAATGGAAAGGAGGCTCACAGAAGAATGGAAAGACCTCTAAAAGTTAAGGACAGTCTTCCCAGTCAGCATGACTATCTGCCTATTCAGTCCCCCTCCCACTGACAACTTTGTTGAATTTCTGAGACTTCATCTTCCCTATTGGCATCAGATTGTTTCAGGCAGATCTATTCTGAATGTAATCCATTAAGAGTACTTTAGGTAATGGGAATTCCTTCCTCCTTTCCAGAGTATTCCCCATTGTCCAAAAAAACTGATTCTTCTGTTTCCTTCTATTTTACACAAAATGCTATCTCAAGGTGTCATAGAACTGTCAATCTCATAGGCAAAACTACTATTCATATTATTCAAGAATGTTTCTAGTTCCTAAACCAGAAGGGTCCTGGAGGCCAGTGCTTGATCTGTCTGATCTAAACCTTTTTATCAAAAATTTGAAGTTCAAGATATTATCACTTTGGTATCTTGTACCTTTATTTCCCCTCTTGCTTTCATGGTAAAGCTGGATCTAAAAGATTCCTATTATCACATTTATATTGCTGAGCATTTCAGGTGTTTCTTAATATTTGTTGTGTTTGACTTACATTATTAGTTCTGTGTTTTACCCTTTGGACTCGCCACTGCACCAGTGGTGTTCAGAAAATGCCTATCTCCAGTAATTTTTTATTGCAGACATCAGGACAGTCACATTCTTCCATATTTAGATGGCTGTGTTATCGTTGCAGACTCTTTTAAATGCTGTCAAGAGTCTGTAGCAACTGTTCAAGAAGTTCCACTCAGTCTGGGTTTTCAAATCAACTAATAGAGCTATTCTCTCATCCCTTCCTACTGAATGATTTTACCTTGGATGCTTGCTGGTCTCTGACTTGGGAAGAGCTTTTCTTCCTCCAGACACAGTAGAGATGTTTCAGCAGTTCTTCCTGAATTTCTCCAGCCAAATTCAAGCATCTGTAAGGGAGTTTGCTCAGAATTCTGGGACATATGGCATCAATGATACTCATGCTGATTTTTGCCAAACTACAAGTAATGAAAATACAATGGTACCTCAAATCAGTCTGAACTCAACATCTAAAACCTTTTCCTTTTTGGGTTTTAGTTCTAGGGTTTGTAAAGAAGGAGAGTGCATGGTGGGTAGACCAGATAGTTTGCAGTCCAAGTCTTCCATTCTCCTTTTTGACTGCCCCCTCCTCCAAAGTCAGTTAGCGCAGACACTTTATACTTGCATGGAGAGTATTTTTAAAAGGGATAAAAGTGCAAGCTATTCGGAATCCTGTAGACAGACAGAAGTATGTAATTGTCAGAGATATGGCAGTAGTCAATGTGTTAAATGCTTTGAATTAACTCTGGTCCCCAGGACTTCTGCCAGTGTATACATACAATACCACAGTGATGTGGTATGTAAACTCATAGGAGGGTACCAGCTCTCACTCTCTTTGCAGACTTGCTGTGATAGCCTGGGAGGTAGTAATTCACCTCATTCTGACTCTTCAGGCTTCATACATTCCATCAGAGCAACAATTCATTGTAGACAAGCTAAGCAGTGCCAGGGCAGATCCCCACAAATAGAAATTTCATTATAGTGATCCAACTGTGGGATGCACGTCTAGCAGCTCTACCAGCCTGCTTTCAGAAAGACAAACAAATTATGTTTCAGGATTCCTTGCAGACAGTGGTAGAGAGATGAATTCTCATTCTCGTGGATGGCAATGTTCCTGTATGCTTTTCCACCTTCTCCACAGATAATCAGAGATGTTCATAAATGGATTACAGTTGCAGTAGCCTAAGCTATATAGATTTAACCCTCCTGCATTGGCCAGCTTCTCAGAACTTTGGGTGCCTTCCCTGCATTCCACCTGCCAGGAGTGTGTGGAGAACAACATATAATAGCCAGGTGGAGCACTAAAAGTTTCAGAGCCTTTTTGCTGCCAAAGCAAATGCTTTTTTGATGGTCCCTGTTGTTCCAGTCTGTCAGCTGTGATCTTCAAGCTGCCTAGATAAGAACCCCATTGGGAAACTCTTCATTTTAAAAACTTTAATATTCCGTGGAAAAACTTGCATTTCCTGATAAGAATTCTGTGTCAATGCTTGGGAGTTAGTGAATGGCCATTTATCTGTATAGAAGTGTATTGCTAGTGCTTCTGTGAACTTTTTGTGAGGAAAAAGGTTGTTTTATGATCAAAAACCTTGTCTGTTTTTTAGTGTGTTGGGGATATTATATTGTGCTTGTATGGGACTTATAGTATTATACTTAAGATTCACTAGTTCTCCATTATTTATCCTTTTCCAGCTCTGCTTTCTTATGCTACTGACTTTCTGATCCACTTTCTCAGCTTAGCTATGCTGCAGCTGTTAGCCCCCATGGTATTACCTTCCCCAGAACAAATAAAACACAAAACAAAAAAAAAGAAAAACTTTCAAAAGGGGTCTTCTAGGATTTGTCTGGTTCTTTTCTTTGCCTTAGTTGCTGGAGGGTGACTGTTGTGGATGTTTGTTGCTCCTCAGACCATCCATCATCTTCTCTCAGTCCTTTTCGTGTAACATTTGCAGCCACCAAAGACCAAGGGATAGCAACATCCTCTGCAGCTGTAGAGAAGCCTAGGACCAGCTATGGAGAAACTTAGTGCAGACAAGCTCAGCAGGACCAGGGTTGACCCCCATACATGGAAATGTCATCCTGGGGTTTTCCAGGATCTGATCTGCCTGTGGGGAACTCCTCAGATAAATCTCTTTGCTTCCCCTCAAAACAGACAACTAGAGAAATTCTGCTCAAGGACTACTTGAAGGTGAGTCTGGAAGACAGATGCTTTTTCCTTCCAATGAATGGGAATGCTTCTGTATGATTGCCAGTATTGTTCTAAAAATGCTGAAGAACTCACTAAAAATTGTGGTGGTGACTCCCTTTTGATAAAGGCAACAGTAGTTCTTGCTTCTTTTAAAGTTGACCAAGGGCTACCGCAAGCTTCCCCACATATAAGTCGTATTACTCATATAAGACGGGGAATTTGATACACCCCAGTCTGCAAATCCTTCAGGTAACTAACTGCCCGGATGATTCAGTTTTTATACCTTTTAGGTTTGTTTTCTGAGGTTGTGCAGCAGCGTCTGAAGGAAGACAGAAAGCCTGCTTCTAGTAAATCATATATGGGAAAGTGAAAAAAAATTAGTTGGTGCGACTCAATGAACCAGAATCTCTTTCAGGTCTGGATGCCTCCAGTTCTTGATTATTTATATGAGTTACTATCCAATGATTTATTGTACTCTTCTATAAAGGTACATTTGTTAGCCATTTGTGTTTATCTACCTTTGGATCCCTCCTTTCTAAAAATGCTCAGTATAAACAGTTTTTGAAAAGGATTTTACATATTATTCCACCTAAGAAATAGGTGGCACATCCTTGTGATCTTAATTTTGTGCTTGTAAAGCTTACTCTGTCTCCTTCTGAACCAGCTCATAAGGCTGATTTGACATTCTTAACATGAAAGACTGTTTTACTAATTACTCTGACATCTGCATTACAGGCACTTATGGTGAGTAAACCCTACATCATTTTTCACAAGGAGATGGTTTCTGTGAGAACAAATCTTACCTTTATAAATAAAGCCACCTTGGTTAATCTCTCAGACTTTTTTCCTGAACCAAGGAATAAGGGAGAAAGGATTCTTCACACTCTGGATGTACACAAGCAGCTCAGATACTACCTAGACAAAACCTGACCTTTTAGGAAAGCTGACCAGGTGTTTATCTCCAATAAATGAAAGGGGGGAAGACAAACAGTGACAAAGCTGACTATTTCTAGATGGTTGCCTCATTCAATTACTTTTTGTTATCCTCATCAAAATAAGCCACTTCCTGGCAGGGTTACAGCTCATTCTACAAGGGCACTGGCCTCTTTTGGTGGCTTTTTGGAAAGGGGTGGGCTCTAGAAGTATTCTAGAAGCAGCAACTTGGCCCGCTGCATATACTTTCCAAAGCATTACAAACTGGATTCCTTTTAAGGGGCTAGGACAAGCTTTGCTGGCATCATTTTCCAGGGCTTCTGGAGTCTTAGTTATTGATCTTCTCCCTTTTTTTCCATACTAAGCTATGGTTATCTACCCAGGCAGTTTAGGCTACTACAGTAATGATCTATGTATTGAACATGGTAAGTTGTGTAAGTAATGATATTCTAATAGATCATCATCTCCATGGCTGTCCCTTTCTTTAGACCCCTTTCCTGTGGGTGTTCTTTTTCTTGTTGTCAGGGTGTGATTTTTTTTACCCATTTTTGTATATAGTTTACTGTTGGCTTTGTTTCCTAGCATAAGTTCTCAGGATTTTCCCATCCTCCTAGGCAAAATATGGTCTAAAGCTTTTTGCACCCCACCTGCATTTTTTATCCAGTTCCATATGAGCTATTGACTGTTAGGGTACATGAAAGATAATGTTCTGACAAGTTGGTCACTGCAGAGGACCATATCCGTTTACCTTAGGCCATACCTTTCAACCTCTTAGCACAAGAAGTCTGGATAAAGACAAAAAATAATGAAGGTACAAAGGCCCAAAATAGGGAAATATTTTAAATATTGCACTCATAAATTTAGAAAGTAGCTAGAATAACAAGTTTTGCTCGGCATACATTTTTCTGAAGGATATGAAATCAGTCTGAATCTCAAATGTTTGCCATTATTTCCATTGCTCACTTCAATCCTCAATGATTTTCTAGAAAAACTCAGAATGTATGAGGAACAGACCAAAAATAAGAGGCAAAATTTTGGACTTTCTGAGAAAATCTGGACAGCTGAAAGGTATGGCTTAGGCTACTGTAATGGTTAGTTTACTTACACAACTGTACTTTCTTTTTTTGAAGACTAAGGTATCACTACCCCCTATTATACTGGAGCTGCAATAATGAAAGGAAGTATTCCCTGGGATGTGTGAGATGTATTTTGGAATTGTAAAGCAGATTTCAGTAATAGTACAAATATCAACATCCACCAAGCTGAGGAAAGCTTATAAATCACCAGTTTTGTTTAGATGTCTATCTTTTAGCAACACCACCTTCTCCATTGATTTTGTTTTATCACACATATCTTACAGTTTTCTTAGTTTCTGAATTTGAAGAGGGGTGAAAAAGACATTGTGGGGATGGAAAATTTCCTGTTGGCATTTATACTCCCCAGGAAGAAAAATGAAACCTATAAACTGGTTGCATATCTCATTCCAGGCAAAATGCTTTGAAGCACATATCTGTGATACCATGCATTTAGCCATTCATAGAATGGTATTCAGGTACCATATGAGGTGGTGGAAAGATTTCCCTGAGCGTACGTGTTTTTTTCCCCAATGACTGCAAGGAGTTCTTTTCTATAACCAGAAGAAGAACTTTCTTAGATTGCCCACTTCAAACTGAGAAAGGATCATGCCATAGATAGCCTTAATCCTTTAGACCCTAGCTGTCATGTCAAAAACTTTCACCTTAGTCCGAAATTACAGCATCACCAGGTCTTTATACAGTTTAGTCAGGTATGTGTCTGTTTTTGGCAAATTGCTATGCCAGCATTATGGACTTTTGAGCCTGGCTTGCCCTCAATGTTAACAACAACTATTTTGTCGTTACTGACTCTCCCCAATGCCATGGTATGGTGACTACATGTGTTTGATTTACTGTGGTCAGGGTGGAGGGCTATGTAATATATGAGTAAGGCTTCTGCATTTATTACAGTTATAGCTTCTTGAGATACAGTTAAGCTTTTTGTAGTTATCAGAACCTCCATCCTCTAGACTCTGAGGAAATAATAAGGGGGAAGATTTATGTACTTATTCCATAGTCACTGACCAGTGGGGTGTGTCAACCATGCACTGGACCAGTAATCAAGGAGCCTCAATCCTCACCACTAGCACCAGTGAGGGGCATGCACATTGGGAAGGATAACAATACAGTACAATTTCGGTTAAGAGCACACAGAAATCACAGTCAGTCTGGGGCTAGTTTCTCCCTTTCTCTCCAGATCCCCAAAAAGACTCCCCAATGGCACAGCTATAGGATACAGATCTCAGCCTAGTGGTCAAGCTAAAACCTCCAGCACCCTGTCTGTCTAACAAGTGCTTCGTGTCCCTGCCCAAGTAGCTGACACACGTATACACTTTGCGATATGAGTTATATACAAATGCACAGACACTCCTGGGGAAGGCTGGTGCAGGTTCTCCAGCTATGCCCCCTTCTGTCCAGACTACAAAGTAGAAATCACTGCCACCAACCACTAATATCAGCTACTATAAGGCCCTTCCCAAAGGGTGACCAATTTCACTGTGCAATATTACTGTTATCCAAATAGTAAGTGTAACCCAGTGCTAAGGCTATTCTGGAGTGGCTTAGTACAGTATCACTAAATACATGCAAGTACTCTAGAGCTTAAATTATCTCTGCACAAAACAGCTACAGTTGAAAGGTTTAAAATATTTAATAATAAATAATAAAAACACAAGACAATCCTTATTATTTCAACACAATGACATTACAGAGTTCAGAGATCACAGGAAAATGCTTTAAACCAATGCTGTAGGATAGTCTAACATAAATATAGAAAACAGCTAGACTAATCTGGCTATTTCTATCTATCTCTAAGAGAAATCACTGTTCTAAATAAATATTCTACTTACAGAACAAAGCAAATGCTGGTGAGTGGTGTTCTTCAGACAAAATCCAAAATGCTTAATTCTCTCTCTCTCTCTCTCTGAGAAAGTCTTAAATTGATAACACAGTACTTCTGAGTAATTTCACATTACATCATTCTTGACAATTCTCTGGTTCCCAGGCTAACATATATTCAAAATTTACATTTTTATTGTAGTTTTGCACCTGGCCAGGAAGCCACAGCAATAAAAGACATGACACAGAATTATGTACAAAATCCTATCTAGCCAGGCTGGCAGCCTTCACATATCTTCCCCCTTCCTGGGGAACTCAAGCTAGTTTTTCAAATGTCCCTTAAGAAATTTGCTTTCAAGGGTTAGGTCTATGTGGGTATACCTTACCATATTCCCTGTCTTGAGAGTCCATCTGCATTGACATTGCTAATCCCACTGCAGTGCTGCACTGACATTTCATATGATTGCAACCCTAGACTCCATCTTAGCAACTTGACATTTTGCTGGCTAGCTCACTGTAACCATGTTAGGGGATTATGATCTGTAACTACAGTGAATTTCCTTCCATACAGATAAGGCTGACGTTTCTGCAGTGCCCACACTATGGCTAGACATTACTTTTCTACAGCTGCATAGCATTTCTTCCTGGGTTGGAGCCTACACCTGAGATAAACCATTGGGTGCTCTTCTCCCTCTGAAGAAATCTGGCTAAGTACAGACCCCACCCCATGGTTCGAAGCTTCCAACTGCACAACAAATTATTTGCTGTAATCTGGACTGGCTAACACAGGTAGTCCTCCTAAAGCTTCTTTAAGCTTCTGGAATACCTGCTCACATGTTGGGGTCCACACTACCTTATCTGGCCTGTTTTTCCTTGTCAGGTCTGTGAGGGGAGCAGCTATGGTACTATAACAGGGGAAACACTTTCTGTAGTACCCTGCTGTCCATAAGAATGCTCTCACGTACGTTTTGTTAACAGGTGCAGGCCATGCCTGAATGGCTTCCACTTTGGCAAGTTCTGGCCTGATCTTACCACTCCACACTCTATCTCCCGGGTAGAAGACCTCTGCCATTCCCACCTAACATTTGCTCAACTTAATAGTCAACCCTGCCCTTATAGTCTGCCCAACACCTCCCTGACATGTTCAAGGTGCTCTTACCAGGAATGACTTTAGATGGCAATATCATCTAGTTAAGCAAGGGCAAACCCTCCTGGTCTTGCTAGGATATGATCTAAAAGCCCCATGCAAAGTTGCTGGGCCATTTTTCATCTCAAAGGGCATCTTTGTGAACTTATACAAGCCAAAAGGAATCACAAAGGCTGACCACTCTCTAGCACTGGAAGTCAAGGGCACCTGCCCCTAACCCTTGGTAAGATCAATGGTGGTAAGATACTTAGCCCCACCCAGCTGCTCTAGGGCTTCATCTGTCCTAGGCATGGGGCATCTGACTCTCTGTGATTATTTAATTTCCTGTAGTCCACACAGAACCTGGTGTTGCCATCCTTCTTTGGCACCAGCACCACTGGGGAGGCCCAGGGACTGTTGGACTCTTGAATTACCCCTATTTCCAGCATTTACTGTATATCCTCCCTCAGAGTCTGTTTGACTGTCTCAGGCACCCTGTAAAGGGCCTGCCTAATAGGCCTTTGGGGTCCTGTATCAACCTGGTGCTGCACCATCTGGGTGCACCCTGGTTTCCCAGTAAACATGTCCTCAAATTCTTGTAACACTGCTCAGATTTCTCAAACCTGGGTAGGAGATAGCTGCTGGGACATTGCTACCCCTTCCACTGAGGTGTCAGTCCGAGCCTCACTGAGGAGATCAGTCACCAGATCTCCCTCAAACTCCTCCTGCAATCCACTGCAAATACTCAGCACAAGGGCCTCCCTTTCATGGTAAGATTTCATCATGTTAACATGGTACAGTTTGTGCCGCTATCTCCTGCCTAGCAGTTCTACCATGTAGTTAACATCCTTTACCTTACTTACTACCTTGTAGGATCCCTCCCAGGCTGCCTGCAGCTTGTTGTGTCTGACAGGAATGAGAACCATTACCTGGTGCTCTACAGCATACTCTCTAGCTCGAGCATTCCTTTCATACCAGATCTTTTTCTGCTATTGGGCTTCTGCCAGGTTCTCCAGGGCCAAACCCATGAGTTCCCTGAGCCTTGTCCTGAGGTTTAGGATATATACCACAACAGACTCTTTGTGAGATTCACACTAACCTTTCCACTCATCACAAATTAAATCTAGAGGCCCCCTCACCCTAAGCCCATACAACAACTCAAAGGGTGAAAACCCTGTGGATTCCAGGGGAACCTCTCTGTAAGCAAACAATAGACACTCCTCTTAAACTGGTCTGCAAATGCCCATAGCATGGACTTGATTGTAGAGTTTAACCTCTCAACAAGACCATTAGTCTGGGGATGGTAGGAGGTGGACTTCAGGTGCTTCACCCCACAGTACTTCCACAGACAAGGTAGCAGGTCTGACATGAAATTGGCACCTCTGTCAGACAGTATTTCTTTTGGGAAACCTACCCTGCTGAAAATCTCTAACAAAGCATTGCCACCTTTTCTGCTTCAATGAAGGACAAAGCTACTGCCTCAGGGTATCATGTGGCATAACCTACTACCACTAGGATATACTTTTTCCCTGCGGAACTTGGGGTACTCAGAGGCCCCACAATATCCATAGCTACCCTCTGAAATGGCTCCTCAATCACAGGCAAAGGCATCAAAGGAGCTCGCACTTTGTCTTCTGCCTTGCCTACCTTTTGCCACTACTCACAGGTCCTTCAGTACCGTGTTGCATCTAGGGAAATTCCAGGCCAATAGAAGTTCTGCATAATATGTCTCTTTGTACGTTTTATGCCCATATTACCTGCAAATGGAACATCATGGGCTATGGCTAGAAGCACTAGATGGTAGACTGTAGGCACTACCAACTGCTGTATTCTCTCACCTTCTAGCCCTCCCTCAGGGGTCCACACTATATACAGTAACTCTTTGTTCCAGTATACAGAATCCCCCTTCCCTTGATAATCAGGCACCTCACTAGCTACCTCTCTCAGGTCTTGTAATGTAGGGTCTGAGAGCTGAGCCTGTCTCAACTCTCTCTTTGTAACCCCTCCCAGCTCCCCTTCCACAGGAAGTCTGTTATCCTCTGACAGTGGAGCCTCACTGTCAGCCTGGGTATTACTACTCACCTCTACCATTGCACTCACTCTGTCCAAGGGACCATCAGTACCCACAAGCAGCTGTGGCTCACCTTCAGTCTCAGTGCTACAGGGTAGCTCCCTCCCTGAAGTAACCACCTCACCAGTCCTGGCTGCAAGTGTGCAGTCTGTCTGGGTCTCCCCAAGGTTACCAGACCCACATGTTTGTCTCCAAGCGTGACTGCATATAACTGCACTAACACATGGTACTGCCTCATCCAAATCCTTCCCAATCAGGACATCTGCAGAATGGTAGTTCGGTACCCCTGTTGTCTCAAGACAACCTACTGTTGTCATTTTGTCTTTCCCACTTACTGGCTCACTCACCTTTTGTTCCCCACCTTGCCTTTGTGGACATCTATATGCCACATGGCCCCACTGGTTGCATTCAAAACATTTAACCCTAGGTCTTGGACATGTGTGTGGACTAGTGGCTTCCCCAGCTTCTGGCAGATTTTGTTGGGACAGTCTGGACTGCCCATCATGGGTTCCTTTAGACCCATGAGCAGCACTGGGTGTCCCTTTCCTGTGCAGTGATGCCCTGCTTGCTAGGTATAGGTATCCCTTCTTCCCCAACTCATCTGAAGTAGCACACTATCAGCTAACCAGATTATCATGTCCTCAGGCAAGTGCTAAGGGCTTGTTCCCACACCAAAAAGTCTGCCAGCCCATCAAAAGTAGTGACCTGACATCCACTCACCCACCTATGAAAATAAGTGCTCAGTTCAGCACCATTTTCACACATACTTTCATCTGCCTTGTGTCTATACTCACAAAATGTTTTCCTATAAATTTCAGGTGTTAGCTTACAAAATTCTAACAAGCAATTCTTTACAGCATTATAGTTAAAACAGTCAATGTCAGATAATTTTGAACGTACATTTACAGCTTTACCATGGAATAAGGGGGTCAGGAACCATACCCAGACCCTTTGGTCAACTTCATACTGTTTACATACCATCTCAAACATATGAATGAAACTATCAAAATTATCTCCCTCTGTAAACTGCGGAAGAAATTTACTGACCTTTTGTGCTTCTGGGATTGGTTACTCCCTTCCCTATTACCTCCATGACTCTGGCAAAGAGTCAGAATCTCCTTTTCATGCTGCCTCTGCCTCTCCTTCTCCACAGCTTCCATTTCCAAACGCATGGCCTCCAACTCAAGTCTCTTTAGCTCCAGATAGATTTTTAAGTCCTGGTGGAGCTGTCTGTTCTCTGAATGTTGTACATCTCCATGCCCAATCTGATAATCCTCCTGATTGCTGTTTTCTGATGCAGCTATGACCAAAGCTGCAATCATGTCTGTCATAGTCAGGTTTCCAAGCACCAGTCCTTTTGCCTGGCACATCTTAGCCAAATAGCTGCTTGTCAGCTTGCCATACTCCTCTGCTGACATGCTTGCCTGCTCTCCCTGACAACTAAGCTAACAAAAGAAATAAAACAATTGTGATCTGAACTCTGAATATTCACTGCTTGGCTGATTTAGGTTCATAGGTTCATAGGTAGCTGCTAGGCTATCGGCCCTGGGGCCTATACAAGCCCAGCCAAAAAGGTACCCTGACTTTTGCCACCCAAGAAAATTATTTTCCTGTGCCACTGTCGAGCAGAGCCACAGAGGTGATCCCTGGGGTGAATTTCCTATTCCCCGTCCAATCATCAAGATTTTTCTTGAAAAGTGCTAATGAGGAGCTTTGTTTGATATAGATAGGTAGTTTATTCCAGAGTATGGGAAGTCTCTGGGACAGGAATCTATCCCTCCGGCATGTTCTGTTTATTGTGGCGACAAGGTTTAGGTCCCTAGAGTGTGTAGCTCGGAGGGATTGGGATTTCTTTAAGTGGAGCATGTCCAACAGTTTTGGGTTTGACATAGCTTTGTATGTTAGGCAGAGATCACCTCTGAGTAGGCGATATGCGACGGAGTAAAGCTGGAGTTTTTTGAGATGGTCTGCATAGGGCATCTGTTTGAGGCCAGTAATCTGCTTTGTGAGGTATTTCTGTGGCCTTTCCAGTTGTTGTAGATGTCTTGTGAGGTACATACCAAAAGGGGCGTTGTACTCTATAATGGGTCTAATGAGTGATGACTAGAGAGGAACAATGACCTCTTTTTTTCTGGATGAGAAACCTTTTGTGATGAGGTGTGCCACATAGAAGGATTTCCTGACTACTGTGGTGATGTGATTATCAAAGGAGAGGCTACTGTCCACCTGTGTTCCAAGGTCTCTTATTACATTTTCGGTGTTAAGTATACTACCGCCTATGTTGTAGTTCATGGGTACAGAGTTTTTACCAAAGGGGATGACAATGCACTTTTTGGCATTGAGCTTGAGGCCATGGCTTTGACACCAGGCATATAGGTTCATAGGTTCATACTAGGCTATCTGCCCAAGGGCATTTATAAGCCTAGCCCATAGTTATGTGGCTTTCGCCACCCCTTTAGTTTGAATAAAAACTATGCCTATCATTTTGCTGTGCCTCTGTCAAGCAGTGACACTGAAGTAATCCCTGGGGTATATCTGCAATCTCCCATCCATTGGTCAAGATTCCTCTTGAACAAGGCCAGAGAGGTGCTCTGCCTCACATGTACCGGGATTTTGTTCCACAGCATAGGGAGTCTCTGGGTGATGAATCTGTCTCAGTGAGGCCCTTTTGTAGGATGTCCACATCGTTAGGAGTTTCGATTATGGCTATTACTATTAGAGTACAAAATCACCTTCAGTAATCACTGTACACAAGCTACAAGACTTCACTATCCACACCACTGCAAGCCAGTTAGCATGTGATGTGGCTAATTCACCACTATCAAACAATTAATATCTGATGTGGATATCCCACCACTGCGAAAAAATTAATATGTGACATCCATGCACTGGCCCAGTAATCAAGGAGACTCAATCCTCACCACTAGCACCAGTGAGGGGCATGCACATTGGGAAGGAGAACAAGTACACACACAGTAAAGTACAATTTCCCTTAAGAGCACACAGAGATCACAGTCAGTCTGGGACTGGTTTCTCCATTTCTCTCCAGATCCCCAATAAGACTCCCCACTGGCACAGCTATAGGGTACAGATCTCAGCCTAGTGGTCAAGTTAAAACCTCCAGCACACTGTCTGTCTAACCACTGCCTCATGTTCCTGCCCAAATAGTTCACACACACACACACACACACACACACACACACACACACACACACACACACACACACACACACACACACACACACTTTGAGATATGAGCTATATACAAATGCACAGACACTTCTGGGGAAGGCTGGCACAGGTTCTCCAGCTATGCCCCCTTCTCTCCAGACTATAAGGTAGAAATCACTGCCACCAGCCACTAATAGTAATGTCTTTTGGCTTTTCCTGGTTAGGGGTTGCCACAGCAGAATGCCAGTCCACTTTTGATTGGCAGTAGATTTTTACAGTGCCGAGGTGCCAGCCCGTTGCCCAACCTTCAATGAAGGCACACCCATTCACGCATGCATCTACCTGCATTTCTTTAAATGTCACTCGACCACAGGGAGGACATGAAGACTCCACACAGAAGGTGCTCCAACCGAGAATCGAACCGGAAAACCTCTTGCGGTGAGGCGACAACTATAACTGCTGCACCACCACAGCTACTATAAGGCCCTTCTGAAAGGATGACCAATTTCACTGTGCAATATTACTGTTATCCAAATAGTAAATGTAACCCAGGGCTATGGCTATCCTGGAGTGGCTTAATACAGTATCACTAAATACATGCAAGTACTCTAGAGCTTAAATTATCTCTACACAAAACAGCCACAGTTGAAAGGTTTAAACATGTTTAATAATAAATAATAAAAACACAAGACAATACTTATTCCTTCAACACAATGACATTACAGAGTTCAGAGATCACAGGAAAATGCTTTAAACCAATACCATAGGATAGTCTGACATAAATATAGAAAACAGCTAGACTAATCTGGCTATTTATATCTATCTCTAAGATAAATCAGTATTCTAAATAAATATCTTACTTACAGAGCAAAGCAAATGCTGGTGAGTGGTCTTAACTTGATAACACAGTACTGCTGAGTAATTTTATATTACATCATTCTTGACACTTCTCTGGTTCCCAGGCTAACAGAAACTCAAAATTTACATTTCTTTTTGTAGTCTTACACCTGGCCAGGAAGCCACAGCAATAAAAGACATTTTGCATGCAAAATGTAGTAATTAGCTGTTTGTCCTAAGACAATAGGAAGAATTTGCTGGTCCAGACATCTTGTCTCTGAGCTTGAGATCAAGCAGTCATGCAATGCTTTACTTATCAGCTTTCTTCCAGCAGGGTGCACTGTGGTTATATTTTCTGAAGCTCAGTACAACATATAGTTTAATCATAGCGTATAGTTCTCTTTACATTTGTAAAACAAACCTGTGGTTTACATTGATATTTACAATGACATAGAATTATTTACAAAACTCTATCTAGCTAGGCTGGCAGCCTTCACATGGGGGATTAAGCACCTGACATAGGGATACAATATAGAATGTTCCAAGTTAATCCTTCACAAAGCCCTGAAGTGTTCTTCTCAGAGATCCAGCAAAGGGAGAAAGTACAGCTTCTTCTCAGAAACAAGTAACAGAGCCAGTTTCCCTGGGGAAAGGGAAAAGGGGCAGCTCTAAAGTGTTTTTCTGGTACTCATAAATATCCTATGTGAAATATGGAATTAAATGTTTGAATACTTTTGTTATCTACAGCAAATTCAAAATGCTGATGTACAGTCTGTTCTGCCTCTTCTGAACCAGGGGATTGGTTCTGTACAGTAAATATGAAGGGCACTTACCTTCATTTACCATTCATCCTGCCCTTTGGGTTCATATCTATACACTGTGTCTTCACATCTTTACAAACTGTCACTTAAATAGCACCTTACATCAGAGGCAGAGGGATATATATAATCTCATATTTATATTACTTTCTGTTAGTAGTCCCCAATAAGCAGCAGTTATTCAGGCCAGAAGCTGCCTCTTTTTCTTCTTTGAACTCCTACTGATCAGTGACTATAGAGAAATCTCAACTACATCCTAAATAATAACCTGTTTTCATCTCATTTTAAATTAATTGGAGGCAGAGTATTACTTCTAAAAGGCACAAAGCTCTTCATTGCCATTGTTTGCCAAACCAGTCATGTAAGACAGTATGTTAAGTCTTTATGGGTATGCACTCATTCCTGTAATCCTGTTTACGAGACTGAGTGTGAGATAGTCTCAACAATCCGTCTTGTCTGCAGAATCAGCAATAAACAGACCTGTGTGGTTAAAGTGGAGTTGTTTTAGTAGATGCACCTACCGATCCCCATTGTATGAATGTGCTCTTATTCCCAGTACCGACAGTGATTCTAACAGATGCCTCCTTACAAAGTTAAAACATGGTTGGGACTCACAAGAAAAAAGAAAAGGCATATGGATGTTGACATTCTTTTTAGGGGTGATGAAAGCCCTACAGAATACTTGAAGGCACTGTAAATTGTAATTTTGTTGTAATTTGTTTGCATAGTGCATCATTACATGCAGCAGTATACCGGACAACAAACAAATTTTATAATGCAGTACAAACTTTACTTTATAAGTTTTCCCCTACAAAGTCAGTATCGGTGCACAACAAAGTGTATTCTATTGTTTTCCAGATGCAAAGCTATCCAAAATTCTCAGTAAAATGTTCAGACAGGCAAAAATATATTTTGAACGCAGATTGTCAATACACAAATCAGTTGCCCAAACCATTTCTTAATCCAGTTCTCAAAATTAACTCTTTCCAAGTACTGCTCACAAAATGCTCCCACATAGGAAACATCCAGGGAAAGGACAGAGTTATGTTAAACAATCTGTCACAGAGTTGTAGAGTAGCAGTGCATCCTATGACAGGCTTTGCCTCTTGCTCTTTTCCAGCAGGTTTCAGGTAGTAGGCCTAGTACATACTAAATGTTTCCCTCTGAGTTATTTAATGAGCTGAATTGACAGCTAATCTGCAGTGTTTCTATACCTAAAGGATTGTGTGGGCTTTACCATTGTCATATGCAACTTCCAAATAATTTCCAGTGCAACACATTGATCATTTTTCATTATTGTATAACTTACTGCTACTAGATGATAAATTTGTGTCATTCTTGCATGCTTTTATGACACTTATAAACAGAAAAACACACACACATATACACAAACATGCATGCCTGCACACGTCTGTGTGTTTGTGTGTTCTATTTTACCAATACTCTTTCTCAGAACTAAAACTGTCACTTGCATAAAGACTTCCTCTTAATTTAATAAGTACACACCTTTTTGCCTTTGTTTGTGTTTGTTTCTTAGATATGTTTACAAATATATATTTTACCTAATATTATTTTTCTATCCATTATTCCTTCCTGATAACACATGAACTTCAGATACTGTGCTTGAATGAATTGCTAAATCAAAATGTTTTTTTCATTTTCTTTACTGGTTTGTAAACATATCAAATTATACATTTCACAACCAAAATGCTTGTGTTGATATTTTTAGCTTTCTAAATACTTTCTCTGCATTTTTTATTGAATAAATCAGTTTAATTTAATATTTTTTGAATTTTACAGAAACTGAAGTGCTATGACTTGCCTGCACTTGCTTAGATGCATAGTTTAATTTTCAAAAATTGCTCATCAGATCAAAGCTTTTAAACTCCTACCAAGGTAACAATACCTCAAAAATGTAGCCATGAGATCCTCAGTCTTAAAAGCATTCAGATTATTCCTCATAAGATACAGATTTGAGCTCCTTATATATTTATATTCTTTTTGTCTGTTAAAAGGACTGACCCCCCCCAAAAAAACAAAAAAACAAAACTGCTTTTGGTGCACATTTCCAAATAATGTATAAAATGCCATATCTGTTTTGGCCAGCTTGTTTCTTTTCCAATATAAAAGGGGATAACTTGCAGCGGTTAACGTTGTTGCCTCACAGCAAGAGGTTCACTGGTTCGATTCTCGGCTGGGGTGCCTTCTGTGTGGAGTTTGCATGTTCTCCCTGTGTTCGCGTGGGTTTCCTCCGGGTACTCCGGTTTCCTCCCACTTTCCAAAGACATGCATCTGGAGCATTTCTCCCCGGGCCTCCGCTGAAAACAGGCTCTGTGGAACCTAGTCGGACTTTCCCGGTCAACAAATGATAAATAAATAAATAAATAAAATAAACTTTACAAAAATAAATGAATCCTGTACACAGGTACCATCTTCTATGCCTTAGAAAACACAAGTCGGTGTCCTGTTTTAATAATTTCTGGCAGATTCACATTTTCTAGAATATTTCATATAGAGTAGACATAATTGGATCTCTCTGATCAGTTTCTTATCTTCCCATAAAACCAAAAGGAATATCTGCATGCAGAATTACACATCTTCTCCTGCTGGAAATAGCAAAAGTTCATACAGTTATAAGGTCAGTAGTGCACCACATCAAGAGTAGCTCCCCCTGTGGTGTTGAAGATTGGCATTCAAGCAGAATTTGGTTGAAACTCCACCAGAGATCAGCAAAAGGAAATATCATCATCAGTGGCATCACAGTCATATTTTTTTGTTTACATTTCTAGCAGGATGTTATACAAATCTGAACGTATTTATTGACTCTTACTGATCGCAAATATAGCCAGTTTTATTTAAAATATACCTGCATAGCCGAACATTATATATTATCTCTTCCACATTTTGTGTCTGTCTTTATAGTACATTTCTAGTCCTACCTCTTTCAACACATTATATATTTTTAGATATGAATCATAAAATAAGATCTGTTTATTCTGGTCCAGTGAATTTCAGGAAAATACTACAGTCTAACAAATTATCTAAGTCACTTTGTGGATCTGGAGTGTCAGTGACACCTAGCAGAGCAGACTGTATGAGACCAATTCCTGTCTTAGGATGGCAATGGAATGTATCTCTTTGCATCCATAAAAAAAGACCTACTTTCAAAGCATTGATTTTTCAAGCCAGATTCTACATTTTTTTAGATGCCTTGTCCCTGTCATGGAGTGAGAGGTTTATCCATGCCTTTTGTCCCTAATGTTACTTCATTCCCAAAGTGATCTTGACTTGATGATGCCTTGGCATTATTCACACTCCCACATATCCTCTCAGAAGTCTACTGTATATTACAGCTTGACAAAGCCAAGCACATATCTCCAGTGCTGAAAGCTGTATTCTCAATTCACTGAAGGAGTTAAGATTTGCAACATTCTTGAATGCCGCCCTCCCACCTCAGGACAGGAGAGCCTCTAAATCATTCTGGATGCTAGTCACCTTCTTCAACACTGTGGCTTATAACTGAACTTGGGTCATCTGGGTAATAGTCAGGGCTTTACCCATTTGTGCAGTGGAGCTGGTTATAAACAGGACTTCACCCCTCTGTGCCATGAAACTGGCTGTAACTTTACGTATTAATGTAATAAAGAAATGTTTAGAAGAAACATTATCTAAATGAATGTTTCTCATGCTTCTAACTTCATTGTTTCAAATAAATGGTGCAATCCATACTAACCCTTTTCTTCTAAAAGAATGACAGATGGGAAAAGATAAACAAGCAATTTACATGCACAACTAACAATACAGTATGCAGTTGTTAAATTACATAACATATTAATCTTTGAAAATTTATTTAGTACTTATTATGCTTTTTTTGCAGTTTTTGTGATCTTCGAGTAACATTTCCCATAAAGACTGTTGGAAAAACAGAAAGGTAATAAGGATTTATGGAACAGGAAATATTGTATTATTAAACTGTTTATTAATAAAGCATGAGATAACATCAGTATATGTATAAACTGTACAGTCTAGATATATGTGGAGCAATGTTTAATTATGTATGGAATTTTCTATGCTTCTGATAAGGCTACTATATCATGATATAAATTAATTTTAGACTTTTTTCAGAAGTCTGAAATGAATTAAACTGCTTGTGTTGCTGAAAAGTGCTTTAATCATGCATGTATCACAAGGCTGCTGCCTGTGGCTTTGGTGATTCAGATATAAGTACTGGCCTGGTGTTAGACAGATAGACAGGGGAGACAAGAAGTGAGTGATTTTAGCTAGTTGTCCTCCCTGAATATAGGCATTGGTGAATCTTCTGTGACAATAGTCATTGTAAAAGTCATAACATTGGTAACACTGGGGTTCTCTTCCCACCCCTCATACATCTCCCAGCATACATTAACAAAAGAAGTGGCGTATTTGCCTTCCCTTATGCCACTATAGACTAATTTAGTCTGTGGATAGCTTTCTCTTATCAGCTGATATGTGCATACTCTCAACGGTTCTACTTACAGTTTCACAGATAAATATCTCCTGCTAACTTGCATCAATTTTGATTGTGCTAGAATGAAGGCATTTCATGTAGTGGCTAAAACTGTCATGGTTTACTATTTTAAGTGTATTATTTTGTGCATCTCAGAATTGTTACGGCTAATTCAGTGAACAAATATAAATACCCCAGATAGATAGCTCCCAAAGATTTTCATGCTGTTTATTTTGTCTTGAGCTTGAAATGTTGTTGAAAATTTCCAGCACTTTAATAAATTCATATCAGCTTTGAACACCAGAAGGCCGAAAACTCTGGTGTCCTTTCTAACAGAAAATAAATGAATGTTCCCTGGGAAAAGTCTACTATAAAGTTTAGAGTTCTTCCAGTGATGGCTAAAAATGTAAAGAAGCTTATTTAACAGAATACAGAGATCATTAAAAGGAAGAATGATTTACCCATGGGTTCTAGGACTTGTGTTTCACCTATGATGTCTCACAGACCTGCCATATAAATATATATATATATATATATATATATATATATATATATATATATATATATATGTGTGTGTGTGTGTGTGTGTGTGTGTATGTATATATATATATATATATATATATATGGGTATGTATATAAATATATATATATGTATGTGTGTGTATATATATATATATATATATATATATATATATATATATATATATATTTATTATTTATTTTATTTTACATTTGTTGACCAGGCTAGTCTAACTAGATATATGTCCATTTTCAGTAGAGGTCCGGGGAGAAAAGCTCCAGGAAAACCTACAAAATTAATAGTGGATATAACATAAAACAGTTTTACACAGCAGTAATTATAATATAAAACCTTAGCTAAAGAAATTGTTAAAAATGTAAATATATATATATATATATATATATATTTTTTTTTTTTTTAGAAGATGAGCTACTCATACTAATTATAGGATTAACAAATCTTAGAAGGGTAGTATACTAGAGACGTTATAGTATAATTGTAAACATTAAATTTCTATGCAAGACTAAAGGATATAGAAGCATTTTAAGAAGGTTATAATAGATGAAGATAGAAGATTAGAGTCTAGAGAAATGTTAGTCAGGGTTGGTACAGGAGCATAAACAGTGGTTATTGAAATAAAGCTTTAGATTTCATTTAAAAAGTGGGAGAGAGGTCTGAGATGTAAGGTCAGGTGGTAGTTGATTCCATACTTTTCCGATAGAGTTAGAGAACAAGGAGTCGCCTGCTAAGTTTTTAGATCTAGTAGTATTCATAAGCATTTTGTTTGAGGAGCGTAGATTTTTGAGATTGTTATATGGTATAATGAAGCTGGAGAGTATGGGAGTGTTGCTGGGTTGATAAAAGGTCTTATGTGTTATTGTAAGTTGATGAAATTGAATCTGATTCAGTAATTCTAACCAGCCTAGTTGTTTCAGATTTAGACAGTGATGAGTTCTAAAAGGAGATCCTGTAGTGAACCTGGCACGTAAAAATCTATTGCCAATCATTAGCGGACCGGAGTTCCGCTGTGGTTACCCCTAACTGGGAAAAGCCGAAAGACACAACAACACACACACATATATATATATATATATATATATATATATATATATGGATCACCTTTAAAACCTCGAAACCGCGTTTGCCCGACACACTAATGCCCGAAACGAAAAGACAGAAAACATAAAACGCCGACAACGCAAAACACCGAAAACCATTACACCAACACACTACATGTAAACAACACAGTACACTACATAACATATGCACTATCCCTAACCCAAACCCTAACCCTAAGGTCCGACACTACCGCACACTTACCCTACCTGCACCCTAACCCTAACTCACTTACCCACCCCTAAACCCACAGTCCCTCGCTATCGCACACACACCCTACCTGCACCCTAACCCTAACTCTCTTAACGCACCCCTAACCCACAGTCCCTCACCATCGCACACACACCCTACCTGCACCCTAACCCTAACTCACTTACCCACCCCTAACCCACAGTCCCTCACCTCGCACACACACCCTACCTGCACCCTAACCCTAACTCACTTAAACCACCCCTAACCCACAGTCCCTCACTATCGCACACTTACCTGTCCGCTCCCTAACACTAAATCCCTCACTCGATCGCACACTTACCGAGTCCGTCGGGTTCTCACCTTTTCGGTCATCTGTGTTTTGGTATTCTCGTCCGTCGGATTCCGTTTCGGCAAACGCGAGTTCGAGATTTTAAAGGTGACCCATATATATATATATATATATATATATATATATATATATATATATATATATATTATATATGTGTGTGTGTCTGTGTGTCTGTGTGTCTGTGTATGTGTATATATATATATATATATATATATATATATATATATATATATATATATATATATATATATATATATATATATATATATATATATATATATATATATATATATATATACACATACACACTCTGGAAGTGTAGGGAGCTTGCCCCTCGCTTCTGATGAATCACAGCTCAAAAATTGCACCTTCATACTATGAGGCAAATTTCATGCAGTATTCTTCACTACCAAAGTAAACTTCAGAAGAATTTCTGAGAAAATACCCACGAACATCTTCACAAAACTAAATAAATTTGATCTCAGACTGGGTCAGCTGCAACCTTTTGATACCTTCTAACATATTATCACGGCTAGTGTTAGCGTTTTGGGAGGGCCCCCAGCAAATGTCAATTTGTAGGGCCCCTGGATTCTTCCAGTCAAAGTATCACCCTGTCACTGCCACCCCTTCTAAGCACCCTTTTACTTCATGCCGCAGAGTTTGAGGTAGTGTGCATACAATGAACTGTAGAGACAATGCTCTTACATTATAAGAAGTTTATGTACCTTACTATACTGGCCCATCTTATAGATGGACGTTCGCAGTTACTGGAATTTAGTTGCAGCAATGATACATTGCAACAACTCTATGTACAGAGCTGGACTTGGGTGAAATGGTGTCCTAAACACTGCCTCTGCCCTCCCACACACACACACACACACACACACACACACACACACACACACACACACACACACACACACACACACACACACACACACACACACACACACACCCTGCAAGCTCCAGTGCTTCCCTCTGCCTCTCCCCCAGCACACACACTTCTCAGGCTCTCCACACCATGCATGTTATGTTTTTCTTGCTTTTCCCACATTTTGCCTTACTCTTCTGCTTTTTCAAGAAACTGTGATTTTCTATATGCTCTGAAATGCATTTTATTTTATTTTATTTTTTTCTTTTAACGCAACCTTTCCATCTAATGATAGCTTGAACAGAAACTAGGATTTAAGGAAAAATTGTGTTGCTTTTCAACTTTAATTTTCCTCGCATCCTTTCACTACACCTTTATTTATCAAGATAGTACAGTAATAACAGTCCATTAACCAGGGGACCTCAGAAGTCATAAGGTTATAAATGCTGTGGGATGCATTTTAGAGTATTTTCCCAACCTTTTAATCCAGTGGTGGCCTGAACAAAAATCATGAGTAAGAAAAGAAAATGTCAGTCCTTTTTTTTTTTCAGGGAAGACATACATTGTCCCCAAGGTTTAATGTTCAAAGCTGACAAAACTTTATGTCACAATGGGCATCCAAGGTGGCTGCACATTGAGTAGCAGCTTAATTCTAGCTCTACCAGTGTGAAAACAAAAACTCAGCAGAGAAGGAAAGTAGACTTGTGTTTATGGGTAAATTTCAGTAAGTTGCTAGTAAGTGAGGACCTGGAAAGAAATCAGCTATAAAAAGTGACGAAGAAACATCCCTGGGGAAAGTTGTGCAACTGTTCAGCAAAAAGCAATGCAACCTCCAGACATGAATTCAAGTAACCTGCAGGAAGATATAAGACAGCTACGCACAGACCTGGTTAAAATAAACAAAACACTGATGGAGTATATCAACACAAACAAAAGGCTGGAAAATGAAAGAAGATTTAAACAAATATTTAGATGAGGTGATAAAGCTGCAAAAATCAGTGGCTGAATGAAGAAAAGGCTGGCTGAATATAAGATTGCTCAGGAAGAGATGTTTCAAAATATAATAGAATTAGAAGACAGAGGATGTAAAAGCCTGAGATTTACAGCTGTACCAGAGAAGCTGGAATGAACAGATTGCATAAATTTGATGAAAGCACAAATAAGCAAATGGACTGGTATTCCACAGCAGGAGTTGTTAGCTGAAAGGGTACATTGCATGTATGCTCCAAACCTGGCTATGAGAAAGCAACCTAGATCTTTAATAGTAAAGATGCAGTCCTACCAGCAAAATGAGTTGATTTTGACAAAACTGTGGTAGAAGGACAAAGTACTAAACGTGGGAGAGAGCACAGTATTTGCGGAGAATGATTACTCATTGTACACCAGGCAGAATAGATGCAAATTTATACCACTATTTAGGGACTGTCAAGATGGAGGTGTGAGATTCAAACTGCTGTACTCAGCTGTCTTCAAAGTATTGTTCCCTGGATGAACAAATCATTTTTTGATGAAGTGCATGCTAAGGAGGAAATACAAATGTTTGTCCAACAAAAAGTGAGCTGTGAAGCAGAAAGAGATTATGCTTCTTGCTCTTCTGGTAATAAAGACAACAGATAGACTTTACCTGTGAAAATTTTCCTGTGTTTCACCAGAAAAAGGTAGAGTGAAGAAAGGGAGCATGAGAGTTGGCTAGAAGTATTGAAAATACATTGGAAATGAAGTAGAGATGGGATTTGGGAGATGGAGATGAACAGTAATAAAACCAGTAACTTAATCTGGGATTACATTGCAATAATTTTATCTGTGAAATATAACAGAACAAGAACATTTGGAAATATTGGAATTTTTCAGAATTTGTTGGACATGTGGAAACCCGAAAGTATATGCCCTACCTCATTTCATTAATGTTTAAAAAATGATTTTTGGAGGAAAAGAGGAGGGGGGAAATTAATTGTAAGTAAAGAATTGTTTTCTTACTAGCACTATTTTTGTGGTGTATGGTTTTCTTTCCATGCTATAAGGTAACATTTTCTCAGTTATTTTTAAGTGTAACTGAGATTGTAAAAAGGTTCTGCTGTTTTTTTTTCTTCTCTTTCTCCCTTCTCTCTTTCTTCTTTCTTCTTGTTCAGTTTTAAGAAATGAAGGCAATACAATGAAAAAAAAGAATGGTTAAATGAACATGCCAAAATAAAAAATAATGTACTTTTTCTCATTCTTGCATGGGGAAATGAGTGGATTAAGGACCTTAGATTGATTTTGTAACAATTTTTAAGAATAAGCAAGTAAATGAAAAAGAATATTGAATATTATGAGACTTTTTCTAGCAAGTACATGTATGCTCAGTAGCAATTAAGCAGCTGGTCTTTGTTTCCATGGAAACAATCTGATAAAGAGAAGTTGTCTGCTAGTTCTCGTGTCTCCATAGAGACAATCTGTTAAAGAGAAACTGGCTACAGGCTAGTGGAGGGTGATTGGCTGAAGAAAATACATTTGAGAAGAGAAATTGGCTAGGATGTAATGTTCTCTGAAAGCATTCAGGGGTTTTCCCAGTCTGTAGAGCAATACAGAAAAGACAAAACCAAGTAGCACTTAGTAGAAGCACAGGCTGCACCATGCATCTTTGCATGTTTAACCTTTCTTTTAGGTTAACTCAAACCTGTGAGTGTGGCTGTCAGTTTGGGAATTTGTGTTCTTATTAGGAGGGTAAAACCTCAGTATTAAGTTAATAAGTTTTAGGGGGTATTAGAGGTGTGTTTATTGTTTTATTTGTGGGCTTGCAATAAAACTAAAAGTTTTGTAAGATATGCCATAGGCTCAAATGGATATCACAAGAAACAACTGTATAAAAGTTTAACTTGTGAAACAGTGTATGCATGTAACACAAAAGTTGGAATGAGACATTTAACAAAAAAGGTATTATATGTAAAAGGTAGGACTAATAACTTATTAATGCAATGAACCTTTCTGTAATGTCTTTAATTGCTAACAGTCTCACAGACAAATACAAAAAAGAAAGTGTAATGAACTGTATTAAAAAATGTAGAGTGCAAATAGCTATGTTACAGGACTCACACGCAAATAGAACTGAACATGTGAATTTGATAAAGAAAGGTTTTCAAGATAGCTATTCAGCAGAATATCTGGGACAAAGGAAAAGAGGAGAACTTATATTAATTGCAAGAGGAGCTCCAATAGTGATAGAAGAGGATAAAAAAGATAATAATGGCAGATTTGTAGTGCAAAGGGGCTAGGGATGAATTATACTGGCATGTATTTATATTCCACCTAAAACTGCTATAATGGAGTATTAGAAAATTCTGGGAGAAATAATCTGTTTTCAGCAAGGAATATTACGTATAGGTGGGGACAGAAATGTAATTTGCAACAGTGAAGATGTGACTGGGGGGGTGGCAGAATGGAAGGTATAACAAAAGAGGGTAGATTTGTGAAGAAATGTATAAAAAATCTTTGTCATGGAAGATGTGAATTCTGTAATAGGAGTTCAGAGTGATTTTACATATTATTCCCCAAGATATAAAAACTGGCTAGGCTAGACAAAATTTACATTTCAGAGGAATATGTGCATTTAATTGATGGTCTTGATATGCACCCAATACCTATTTTAGATCATGTGCCAATAATAACTAAAATAAAAACACAGGGTAATGAAATTAATATGAGACACTGGTACTTTCCCACCTATCAGTTGAAAAGAGAAGAATTTAAGGAATGGCTAGTGGAGATTATTCAGGAGTTATTAGAGAGGATAGAAATTTCTTCTGAAAATATAGCTAGGGAGTGAGATAAAATTAAGGTGGAGCTTAAAAATAGGGTGGAAATAAAAAAAAGGGAGTTGTGGTAATGAACTAACAATAATTATTTAAAGGGACTGGCAAATGTTAAAGTACTGCAGAATAGGGGGAATCTCAGAGAACAAGAAGAGGATCAACTGCAGAATGCTGAGCAGAAACTAAGGGATTACCTTGATAATATACACAAGTTTAGAAAGATTGCTTTTAAGCAACTGCTTTTAGATAATAACAGTACAACACAACAACACAGGGAACAGAAAGTAGAAAGGACTATTGCCAAGCTTACGCAGCTTATTACAAGGAAGGTAACAAGAGATCCTGTAGAGGCATTAGAAATATTTTGGAAATTCTATGTAAGTCTGTATAAAGCAGAGAAATATAAAAATCAAGAAAAGATACAAATGGAAATGTTTATGGAAGGATTAAATATGCCAAGGTATGGATGGATTAAATATGCCAAGATTAGAGGTATATGGGGTTCAATTACTAATGATTGGGATAAGAGGAGATAAGTTAAAAATTGTAATGTATAACCAGATAAGATAAAAATTATAATGTATAACCAATCTACAGCAGAGTCCCTAGGAAGAGATGGTATTCCTGTGGAAGTTTGGAAGCTAGGAAGGAAAAAAACTGACAAAGATCTTTGTTTAAAAGTATTTTAAGAAGAGAAGTACCAACATCCTTGAAGAAAGCAGTGGTATCTGTAATACCTAAAGATAGTAAAGATCCATCAGACCCAGCTTCATACAGGCCCATTTCAATACTAAAACATGATTATAAAGTGTTCATGTGTATAATGGCTAAAAGAATGACAAAAGTAATGCCAAAATTGATAGGTATGGATCAATGTGGCTTTGTGTGAAGGGACTGCAAACATTTGACAACATTAACAGAACATTGATGATCCAGAGGGAAACAGAATGTAAGAAGATACCATTATTGTTGGTGGGTCTTGATATAGAGAAGCATTTGACAGAGTAAGCTTGGACTTTCTGAACAGGGCAATGGAAGCATTTGCATTTTCTGAAAAAATTATAAGGTTGATTAGGAGGATATATGAGAGATCTAAGGTGAAATTTAAAGTGGGTGGGGCCCTCTCTGATCATTTCTGCTTGAGAAGAGGAACCAGGCAGGTGTTTTCTTTCCCTTTGTTATTTGCATTACATTTACAACCACTGGCAAGGAAAATAAGGGACTGAGAAATTCAAGGATATAACTGGTATGGTAGTCAAGAAAAGCTGGCTCTATTTGCAGATGATATTATTTTATACCTGGCAAAACCAGAAAGAGGCATTACATTGTTGTTGAACATTCTGAGACAGTTTTAAATCTTTTCGGGATACAAAATTAATGAAGCTAAAACAAAGGCAATAGTGGTAAATTATGTACCCACACAAGAGCTGGTTCAGCAATATCCATATTTATGGGGACATGATAAAATGAAGTATTAAGGAGTATGGATTAAAAAAATTATTCCAGTGTGGCAGCTAAAGATATGTAGAAAGAAACTAAACAAAAGATAATACAAACACTGAGAAAATGGAAGCTTTGTTATATGGACATGGATAGTAAGATACAAACAGTCAATTTAGACTTAGAGTGCTCTATCTGCCAGGGCTTCAGTACTAGGGCCCTGGTAGAGCATAAAAATAAACATACTTAAAGGGCTTCTTAAAGCTCCCTTGAAGAAACTTTGTCCAGGACCTACCAGTCTCCAAAGGCCTCTGGTTGAAAATCTAGTCGTTCGGTGCTGACGTCTCCATTGGCACTGACATCTAAAAACATAAATACCTGTCTGTTGGTTCCTCTTCGGAACTGAAATCAAAGGTTTTGAAACCCACAGAATGGACTAAATCCTCAGCACCAACCACTACTTCGGTGCCATCATCAACAGCCAAAGCACCGGCACAGGTAACAACTCCAACTTTGCCACCGGCATCTTTAGTTTCCATGTCGATGCCAACATCTCCTGTTGCTCCACAGATTTTTCCTTCTGCTTCTGTGCCAAAGACTGAAACTTTCTACACACCGAGGATGAGATATTCCCCATCAATCGACCCCTTTCTTGATCAGTTCCCTAGCCCATTTATAGAGAGGCCAGAATCTCCTTCTGGTTTTTCTGTTTGCTCCACCAGCAGTCTTTCTGAAGTTGATATAGTGAGGTTGGTGGATTAGCTTCTGACAGCCCCCTCAGAAGAAACTGCATAAAAGGAAACACCTGGACTCCCCCGAAGAGTCCGTCACCAAGGAATCAGATTTCGATGGAGGGGGGGTTCCCCCTGGTCACCCCTGGAAGACATCTTCTTTGGAGATATTCTAGAGATCCTCAAACAGAGGGGTAACTGGAAGTCCAAAGACCCTTCCTCTGAGGAGTCTGTGTACTTGCAAGCCTTTAGAGCTTGCCCATCTATTTCCTGGGTGATGTCTCCCACTGATGATCTCATTAAGTTGATCACTCAGCGGGCTTGTAAGGCCCCTGACTCAGTAGAACTGATTCCCTGGAGACCAGATAAACTACTCTTCACACCCGAGGACCATCAGTACTGCGTGAAAGGATTAGGGTTAGATGCCATGGTGGTGGCCGCTGCCACTAAAAAGGAACTAGCTCCACTGTTCATCCCCCTAACTGGGAATCAAGGGTGATGGACAGATTTGGAAAGCAGGTTTATGCATCATTGACCTTACCATTAGGTCCTTGAACTTCAAGGCACATTTCACTAGGCTCCAGAGGGGATCTGATCAAGGCCCTATCAACACTCCTGAAAGGAGGCCCAATTGCTTACCTCTGGTGGAAGTCATGTGAAGATTTTCTTTGCACCCAACAGTTTTTGACAAGTAACCACAGATGCCTGAGTGATAACAATTAATCTGATGTTGTCAGTCTTCATTCATTCATGACAGATGGGTTTCAGTTCCATCCTCGGAACCCACTCAGACAATATATCAAGCTCATGCCAGCCAGAAACTTTTGAGCTAAAGTTACCCACAGTGCCTCTCTTCCCTTCCCTTCAGATCTCGTTTGCTGCTTAGAGTTTCAAGACACATCAGGCCTGCTCTCAAGCTAAGTATTTATATTTTTTCACTATTTTTCATCTTAAGCTCTCCCCTTGTTATTTTTTGGTCACTTTGATATATATTTTCGAACTAAGTGTGTGAGTGTTGTTTATCTTCTCTTTATTACCGTGTTTTGATATCACTTCTTACCATAGTTGGTATAGGCCCCTCCCTTCCCTTTTACCTCTGGTAATCCTGTAATACCATTGTTGGTATTTTTCTCCCTTTCTTCTCCTTCTACCTTCTTTACTCTTCTGGGCATTCTTTTGTTACTATTGTTGGTATTTTAAAAAAAAATCTTTCACTTGCTGTTTCTATTACTGTGTGTCTGTGTGCATGATTGCGTGAACGACTTCCAGTGTGGTAATTTGTTTTTTGTGATATGTCTGACAAAAAAGGTACCATGGGCTTTAAGCAGTGTGACAAATGTGGCAGGAAGATGCCCAGTTCTGATGGGCATCTTTCCTGCATATATTGTTTAGGAGTGCACATTTACAGGTCCAACCTCCATGTGAGCTCCGTAAGGGCTTTAGTGCCTGTACCCTAGCAGAACGTAAAAAGAAATTAATCTTAATGGGTTTGTTAAAAACTCCTTTTTCAGAGGCTTTGTCTGAGGTGGAGGTGTCAAAACCTCCAAAAAAAGAAATGAAGAAGACTATCCACTTGGTCCCAGGGTCTCCTCATTCACTTGAACTGACAATGTCTAAAGGCCAGGTTCATACTGAACTGAAGACTAAACTACCTAAATTGGTACCAACATCTGTTTTGGTACCGGAGTCTATGACTCCTTATACGGTGCCGTCCTTGACCATGGAACCGACTACAGTCGCCACTGTACCGACCCCTTCCACGGTAATGCAGATCCTCTTGGCGCCAACAATAGTTTCCCCATTAAAGTTGGTTACTTCCCCTCCATCACAACCTTCTGATCATTCGACCACGGTGCTGAAGGTCTCGACCCCAGCCAGGACTCGATATTCCCCATCCATTGAAACCTTTGTTGGACAGCAACTCAGTCCCTTTGTTGATCGACCAGAATCTCCTTTGGGGATATCCATTTGTTCCACCAGAAGCCTTTCAGAGCTTGATGTAGTGAGATTGGTGGATCAGCTCTTAGCAGCCAAAGGCATTCCAACCCCATCTAGGACCTCCTTCCCACCTGGAGCCGTGGTCTTTTCTCCACAGAATCCAACTTATCTTCCTCCTTCAACCTCCCCGCAGGATTTGGAACCCTGGATGCAGACACCCCTCCCGGTGCCAGCTTCTTCGGTACCGTTGGTGGAACGGAACCTACTCTGTGGACCTCAGCTCAGTCAGAGCTGACCCACCCATGGGACCATGGTTTGGCTGCCAACACTGGAACCCCTAGTGCGGCAACGATTTTTTCCACAATGCAATCTACGGTTCCGGTTGCTTTGACAGTTCTGAGTCCTCTTGCAGCTCTTTCTCTGGAGGTGAGCTTGTTGGAGCAGTGTGTGATCCCAGTTCTGAGGTTGTCTTTTTCAGTTCCAGGCTCCCATCCCTCTTCAGGTGGGCCTGCCTTTCAGATTATGGAGAAGAGTGCTTGCCTCAGCAGGCTCACAGTTGGTTTCCTTGGCACTAGAATGTCATATATATGTGTCCTCTGGCTCATAGCTATCACAGTCCACTACACTGGGGCATCAGGCACAGGAGCAGCAAGATACCCTACCGCAGGGTACCCTCTCTTTGGAGTCCTCTTCAGACCCCCCCCAATGAGCCATCCCATAAGAGATAGTGCAAGAAGAAGCACTTTGATTCACCAGAAGAATCTCTCACCAAAGATATGGATTACGATGAGGGGGAAGGGTCCCCATGGTCATCCCCTGAAGAGGTCTGTTTTGGAGACATGCTAGAAATCTTAAAGCAGAGGGGTGACTGGAAGCCCACCAACCCATCATCTGAGGAATCTGACTTCTTTCAGGATTTCCGTGCCTGACCCTCTACTTCCTGGGTGACCCCGCCTGCAGATGAGTTAGTCAAGCTCATCATGCAGCATGCTTGGAAGGCCCCTGACACCATTGAGCCAATCCCCTGGAGATCTGACAAAATACTCTTGCCCCCAGAGGATCAGCCCCACTGGTCCAAGGGTCTGGCAGTAGATGCTATGGTGGTGGCAGCAGCCATAAAGAAGGAACTTCCAGAGGAAAGTCCTACTGTCCATCCTCCAAACCAAGAGTCTCAGACGTTGAACAGATTAGGAAAGCAGGTTTGTGCTTCAACAACCTTTGCCATATGCTCATTGAATTATTTGGCACATTTTATCGTCTTCAAAGGTACCTGATCACTGAACTCTCAGTAACCTTGGCAGGAGTGGTGTCTGACGAGGTACGTGACAAGGTTACCTCCCAGCTTGCCACCCTCTAAAAAATCTCTAACTCGTCCATGCAATTGATTGCACATACAACTGAAGGGGTGGCCAGAGCAGCAGGTGCAGATGTTGTCATGAGACGTCATGCCTGGATGCGCTTGTGTGCTTTCACAGACCCCTGCAAGTCTTCCTTCATCAATGCTCCCATTGATGTTTCTTCTTCTCTCTTTGGTCCAAAGGTTAAAGACACATTAGCCAGGTGTGAGAAGGATGGAAAAACCCTTTCTGCTGTGGGCGTATGTTCTTCTCCTCCTCAACAATCCTATACCAGGACTCAGTGGAGTGGAAAGATGTGGTTCAGGAAGTCCCAAGGGCCTTTCCATGACACATGTGGTAAGTTTTCTCCCTGGGGAAAGGGGGGAATTCATCAGGAAGACAACACTCCCATGGCAGAGGGGGCCCATGAAACCAGAGCTCCAGGGATTCCTTCTCCGGGCAGCCCTATCAGCTCTCCTGAAGAGCGGCCCAATTGCTTACCTCTGGAAGTAGTCGGGATGATTCTCTCTGCACCACTTAGCCTGGCACTCAATAATATCAGATTCCTGGGTGCAGACTATAATTACCAGAGGTTAGCATATCCCCTTCAGTCTTTATCCAAGGCTGCAAAGGTGAATCCCTGATGTTCCACCCAGTCAGATGGATGCAGCAGCTCAAGGAATTCTAAAGCTGCTTGAAAAAAGAGTCATCCAAACAGTCCCACCAGACCAAGTAGAATCCGGATTTTACTCAAGGTTCTTTTAGTGCCAAAAAAGACAGGGGACTGGAGGCCAATTTTGGATCTCAGCATCTTGAACAAGTTTGTCAGGTAGCCAAAATGTTGGATGGTCACAGTTCAGTCTATCCTTCCATTTCTGGAAAAAGATGATTGGATGTGCTCGATAGATGTTTAGGATGTGTATTACCATATAAAAATGGACAAATGATCCAGAAGATATCTCCACTTCTGACTGGTAGCCAATCATTACCATTTTTGAGAGCTGCCCTTTGGTCTCATCACAGTCCCCAAGGTGTTCACCAAATGTATGTCAGTAGTAACTCACTTGAGACTGCAAGGATTCTGGGTGTTTCCATATTTAGACGATTGGCTCCTTAATGCCCCCACCAAGCATCTACTGCTTCATGCCGTACACCACACTCTAGAACTGGCAGAGCTCTTAGGCATCTCAATAAACAAAGAGAAGTCAGAACTGGTACCCACTCAAAGTTTGTAATTCATTGGAGCAACATTCGACACAAGATCCTGTCGGGATGCCCTACCTCATCACAGATTACAAAGGTTAAGGTCTCAGCTCCAAGTGATACTCTCTCAAGACATAGTTCCAGTTTGCTTAGTCTTACAACTACTAGGGTCAATGGCAGTGACAATCACCCTAGTTCCCCTAGCAAGATTCCACATGAGGCTGCTTCAATGGCTCCTAGCATCACAGTGGTCTCTGTTAAGACACCCCATGTCTTACCCAATCCACATAACAAACCGTTGCAAATAAGATCAGAATTGGTGGATGAAGCCAGACGAGAAGTTATAGAGTCATCCCTTTTCACCCCTTCAGCCCAAGGATTTAGTGACCATGGATGCATCCCTGATGGGGTGGGGGGCATTATCAGGGAAAGCCAGTCCAAGGCACTTGGCCCCCCTTAGAAGCCAATTTGCATATCAATGTCCTAGAACTGAGGGTGGTGCTTTTAGCGTTGCAAGCATTCCAATCTGCCCTTCCTTCGGGGATAATTGCTATCCAATTAGAGAACATGTCGGTCGTCTGGTTGATCAGCAAGCAGTGAGGAACCAGATCATATCCGTTATGTTGGGAAGCCCTGAGAGTATGGCAATGGGTGATTGCCTCCAACTGCTTTCTGTTAGCAATGCATATTCTTGGGACTTCTAATGTGATTGCGGACAAACTGAGTAGATGCATTTTCCTGCCTCATGAGTGGTCTCTCAATCCCATAGTAGCGATGGAGGTTTTTTGTCATTGGGGTCAGCTATGCTGCGATCAGTTTGCCTCTCCCACAAACCACAAATGCAGCAGCTACTTTGCCCTAATCCCCCCTCAGGGGGAGTCCCAGAGGTATGCTCTAATACATGATTGGCCCCTAGGACTGCTGTATCCATTTCCTCCATTTCCCCTGATACCACAGTTTTTGAAGAAAGCACAATGCTTGAGAAGTGAAGTAATCCTCATTGCACCCTATTGGCCCCATCAAGTCTGGTTTTCCTTTCTTTTGCCTCACCTAGTTCACCACCCATGGGCTCTGGACCCAACTCCGGGACTGCTGTCTCATCCACAGGGGCTGGTCCATCTCAACCTACCAAGTCTTAAGCTAACCACTTTGGTACCTCCA
This sequence comes from Protopterus annectens, assembly GCF_019279795.1. NCBI lineage: Eukaryota > Metazoa > Chordata > Ceratodontiformes > Protopteridae > Protopterus > Protopterus annectens. The sequence continues at coordinate 662,574,626 of NC_056727.1, read as the reverse complement.
CTTCTAGTAATTGCCAGGCAGAATAATCTATCTTCCCCAGTACAAAAGATAATTCTGGCTTCCCATAAACCATCCACCAGGGAACTTTAACATAGTAAATGGAACAGATTTGCAATCTGGTCTCAAGAAGAAGGACTTGGCCCTTTTTCAGCCTCAGTTAATAAAGTTTTAGAATATTTGTCAATTTCACTCCATTCAGGAGCTTCAGCTTCTACTATCAAAGTCCATTTAGCAGCTATTTCAAATTTCCATAATGGCTTCAATGATTTTTCCTTGATATCTCACCATTTCGGCAAAACCTTGTTCAAGGGAGTCATGCATTTAAAACCACCCTTTAAAGAACCCATTGAACCTTGGATTTTGACCTTAGTCTTACAGGCTTTAATTTGTCAACCTTTTGAACCAGCAGCCACCTGTGATATAAAGTTTTTGTCTTGGAAGACCTTATTCCTCATAGCCAGCACCTAAGCCAGGAGAATATCAGAATTACAGACATTGTGTGTAAAGCACCCATACATCACATCATTTTTCACAAGGAGAGAGTATCCCTTTTGACTAACCCCTCCTTTTACCCAAAGTTGTTTCAGACTCAAATATCAACAAATCCATTGACCTGTCAGTTTTCTTCTCAAAGTTTTTAAACAAAGGAGACTATTATTTGCATTTATTGGATGTACACAGGCAATTATGTTTTTACTTAGACAGGACTAAATCATTCAGAAAATCGTATCAACTATTCCTGTCATTTTCGGGTCCTAGATTGGGCAAGTCACTTTCCAAAGTCACTTTGTCAAAGTGGTTGAGAGATTGCATCACCTTTGTTTATCAGCAAAATAAAATTAGTCTATCAGCTAAAGTCAAGGCACATTCCACCAGATCAGTTTCCACTTAGCCTTTCATTCAAGAGCCTCTATGGATGACATTTGCGCACTTGGGCTACCCCTCATACCTTTATTATTCATCACAAATTGGACATGGTCTCCAGAGGAAGAGCATCCTTTGGCTCTATGGTGCTCAGGAATATCCTTCCATAGGGCCTCCCAGGACATAAAGTAGCTAGGGACTCTGTCCCAACTGTAATAAATTAATGAAGATTGACAACATTAGATAAAGAAGTTCCATTCTTACCGTAATGTTCCATCTGTGTTGTCGATCTTCATTCATTCATGACATCCCACCCTCCTTCCCTCTCCAAAGGCTGCTGGAGGTTCGGACCTTGTCCTGGTTCTGTGATAGGGCAGTTTCTCAGACAAAGCTTCTGTTTTATTATTTCTACAGGCATACTTTATCTCAAGCGAAGGGAAGAGAGGCACCATGGCTAACCTTAGCTCGAGAGTTTCTGGCTGGCTCAAGAGTGATATATCGTCTGAGTCGGTTCCGAAACCCAACTGTCAAGAATGAATGAAGATTGACAACACAGATGGAACTTTATGGTAAGAACATAACTTCCTTTTTCCAGAGGTTACCTTATCCCTTTCACTCTTTATCCAAGAACTAGAACAAGACTCCCCAGTGTTTCAAAAGCTGCTAGAAAAAAAGTCATCCAAGAAGTCTCACTAGACCAGATAGGATCCAGATTTTACTCAAGGTTCTTTTTAGTGCCAAAAAAGACAGGCGACTGGAGACCAGTTTTGGATCTCAGCATTCTAAACAAATTAGTTCAACAGTCCAAGTTCCAGATGGTCACAGTTCAGTCAGTACTTCCCTTTCTAGAGGAAAATTATTAGATGTGCTCAACCAACCTTCAAGATGTGTATTACAACATAAAAATGGATAAATGCTCAAGACAGTTTCTTCGCTTTTGGTTAGAAGCCAGTCACTATCAGTTCAGGGTGCTGCCCTTTGGTCTCACCACCACCCCTAGGGTGTTTACCAAATGTATGGCAGCAGTAACAGCTCACTTGAGACTGCATGGATTCTGGGTGTTTCCATATCTAGATGACTGGCTCATCACCACTTCCACCAGACATCTAATACTACAGGCGACAGAATTCACTCTACAATTGTTCCTGAATCTAGGCATCATGGTCAATCATACACAGTTTCAGCTGACTCCCTCTCAGGATATGAAATTCATCAGAGCTCATCTGCTCATCTTGCATAGCCTCTCTCCCCACCCACAGATTACAGAAAATAAAATCTCAAGTTCAATCCCTCCTATGCACAAAGTACCAGCCTTAGTGGTGCTTCAAGCATATGGGTCCATGGCAGCAGTTATCACTCTGGTCCCATTAGTGAGATTTCATATGAGGTTACTGCAGTGGCTTCTTGTAAGTCAGTGGTCTATTCTAACCCATCCTTTGAACCACACCATACTTATCACCAGTTGCTGCAAAAAGGACCTATCCTGCTGGATGGAATCCAAACAAATTCTTTTGGGCCACTCCTTTGTCCCTCCTCAACCCAAAACCATAGTGACCACGGATGCCTGCCATATGTGGTGGGGGGCATTATCTGGGTCCCTGAAAGAGGCCAATCTGCATATCAAAGTCCTGGATCTGAGAGTGGTGCTACTAGCATTGGAAGCATTTCAGTCTGCTCTTCCTCAAGGAATAATTGCAAGTCAATCAGACAACATGTCTGTAGTCTGGTACATCAGCAAGCAAGGGGGAAAAAAATCCTACCCCCTATGTCGATAAGCCCTCTGAGTGTGACAATGGGCTATTGCCTCCAACTGCTTTCTGATAGCAACACACATCCTGGGGTGTTCAAACGTGATAGCAGACAAACTATGCAGATGCATTCTACTGCCTCACGAGTGGTCTCTCAGTCCCAAGATAACAAAGAAGATCTTTCATCTCTGGGGCCAGCCTTGCTGTGACCTTTTTGCATCACCTCAAAACAACAAGTACAGCAGCTATTTTGCCCTAATCTCCCCTCAGAGAGTCCTCAAGAGATGCTCTTCTCCTCGATTGACCCCCAGGTCTCCTCTATGCCTTTCCTCCTGTCCCTCTGATCTGTCTCTTCCTCAAGAAAACAGTCAGGTTGAGAAGCAAAGTAATCCTCATTGCACCCAATTGGCCTCGAGAAAATTTGGTTTCCCTTCCTATAGCCTCATCTAATTCACTGTCCTTGGATTCTGGATCCAGTTCCAGACCTTCTGTCTCACCTTCAGGGACTGATGCATCCCAGTTTTCAGAGTCTCAAGCTAACTGATTGGTTCCTCCAATTCCATCGCCAGACATAATGATATTCCATCTTCGGTATGAAAAATTTTGCTGGCATCACATAAACCATCCACCAGGAATCTTTACCTCAGTAAATGGAAGAGATTCTCAATCTGGGCTTTTGATAATGGCTTTGACCCGTTCTCAGCTCCTGTGGAAAAAGTTTTAATATTTCTGGCCATCTTTTTTGCTAGAGGAACTTCCACTTTTACTGTTAAGGTCATTCTCGCTGCCATCTCTAATTTTCCTAATGGCTTTGGAGACCTACCCTTAATTTCACATAGACTGTGTAAGATCTTCCTGGAGGGCACTATTTAAAGACCCTCTACCCCCATGGGACCTGACTGTTTTACAATCACTGGTAGTTACCCCCCCCCCCTTTAAACCAGTCGCTACTTGTGACTTAAAGTTCCCCTCTTGGAAACTGCTTCTGCTTACAGCTATAACCTCTGCAAGATGAGTTTCCGAATTGGAAGCCTTATGTTCAAAACCCCATTACTTAATTTTCCATAAGGATGCATTTACACTCAGATCCAGTCCATTATTTCTTCCGAAGGTAGTCACAGAGTGCAACATTAATCAAGCTATAGACTTACCTGTTTTCTTTCCCAATTTTTTCAACAAAGGCGAATATTGCTTACACTTGTTAGATGTTCATAGACAATTAAGTTTCTACCGCAGCAGAACTAAAGAATTCAGGAAACCAGAAGAATTATTTATTTCCTTCTCTCGTGCAACCTTAGGAAAATCTGTCTCTAAGGTTACTTTGTCAAAATGGTTAAGAGGTTGCATCACTTTCATTTATAACAGAAAGAATCTAAAGCTACCTGAAACAGTGAAGGCACATTCTAGCAGATCTATGGCTACTTCAGCTGTTTTCCATTTGAAGGTTTCCATGAGTGAAATATGTGCAGCAGCAACATGGACTACTACGCATACCTTTATTACTCATTACAAACTGGACTTGGTCTCCAAGGGAAGAGCCGCCTTTGGTTTTATGGTTCTCAGGAATATCCTTCCATAGGTCCACCTAGGATCTAAAGTAGCTGGAAAATCTCTCCCATCAGTCAAGAATAGATGAAGATTGACAATATCAGATAAAGAAGTTATGTCTTACCATAACGTTCTGTCTGTGTTGTCAATCTTCATCTATTCTTGGAGTCCCACCATCCATTTCCCTCCTGTGGATTCCTGGAGGAGTGAACCTTTGTCCATTTTTTTTGTTAGGACTCACCTTGGACATGGCTTCTTCATGTGGATTAGTTTCCTTCTATTTTTCTATAAGTCTGAAAACTCGATCTGAGATAAGGTAGAGAGAGGCATTGTGGGTAGACTCTTAGCTTGAGAGTTTTTTGGCTGGCACAAGCTATATAACGGCTGAATCGGTTCTGTGGATCGGAACTGTAACCCATCAGTCAAGAATAGATGAAGATCGACAACACACATGGAGCATTATGTTAAGACATAACTTCTTTTTTTACACATCTGAGGTATGTCAGAAAAATAAAAGAAACCATAACTACACTGTCCCCATCCCCAATAGAAGCTATAATGACCCTCTGTGCATACCTCTAAGGTTTGACTGTGATTAGAATTAAAGTAAGGAACACACAATCCCCAGCCCCCCCACACAACCTTTAGCATCCTCCTGGACACACATCTGAGCAGGGCTGGTTTTAGAATGGGTGCAGTTAAGGATAGAGGCTTATCACTAAATCCATGTCAAAATCCATTTATACATTCTGGGTATGGAGGCCACCAGAATCTTAGAAGTTATAAGTATATGAATGTTCTGTGACGTATTTTAAACTTTACTTTTGAAATATAATTGCTTGTTAACTGCATTTATTAACTGTTCCACAGAAGAGTTGTGTAAGTACCCAACATTATTGTTCATGTGCACAGATAAAAATCAGATTTATTTTTACACGCACACACCCCCTACTGCATGTTTTTGAGGTGCTGGGGGGATTAACCACAACCCATGGATACACACATACACACACACACACACACACACACACACACACACACACACACACACACACACACACACACACACACACAGAGACAAGGGAGGGCATGTAGACTGCACACAGAAAAAAAACAAAAAGAAGAATTCAACCTTAGCAAAGCACTGTGAAATGGCAGTCCTACTCACAGGGCCACAGTGTCAATGAACAGTTGCTTTCACACACATCCTCTTCCTGCCAAATCACCAAAGATAAAAAACTATAATTTGTAAGGTATATGCTTGTGATAGTAAGTGAAAGACAATATAGCCAGCTTGTCACATTTAAATACACTGCAACCATGCCCCCCATCCTTCACACATAAAAGTGTGCGCTAGAAAGAGAAATAAATTACAGCGAGCTTGTTACTCTTACAAAACACACACAAGCCATAGTTTCGCAATTGTTTCTGCAAATAGCAATATGCTCTGCAACATTTGTACTGCCCCAACAGATCAGTGACTGTTGTTCAGCAGTCATCATACAACAATAGGGGTAAGTCACTTTTATTTACCTCATTGAGGAATACCTGTATACCTGTCAATATCCCTGAATTTAAAGAATGTCCTTGATTTTGCCTATAAGTTTTACTTGTAAAAAGTTTGATTTGCTGTTAAATCATTTAGGATTAGTCAGTCAATAAATCCAAACATCATCTTTCCATACTTTTTATTGTTCACATAATATGAATATAGATGCAAAATATGTTGGGCCAGATTCAGGAAGCCTCCGTGTAAGAGTTATAACTCTTACACGGAGGCTGCAGTTAAACGGTGTGATGTCAGCATGTCATGCATATGCATGAGGTGCATGAGGCATGCTGAATCACACCGTAACTCTTACACTGTCCGTGTAAGACAGTAGGGGGCGTGTCCGTAGGCTAAGCCCTGCAAGCGGACATGCCCCCGGAAGTCTAGAATGGCTGAAAGTAAACAGCCACGAGAGAGGCCATGAAAATGTGAATAAACACACTACACAACACATGCCCCCACAGACCAGCAATGTAAAAAGTGAACAGATGTTATAAAATGAAAATAAAAACTGTTTTATTTTTTTTAAACCCCGTAAATGTTTGCTACTGTGTGCGCTCGTGTGCGCGGGTGTGCTACTAGCGCAACTGCAGTTAGCAATCAGTAGAAAAGAATATAAGAAGTAAATATGCAAAGTAAGCCAAGAAGTAATAGCATAGTGGTAGAGTTGTCGGCTTAAGAGCAGACAGGTAAGGTTCGAGCCCACACATCAACCTTTTTTTTTTTTTTTGTAAATAAGCACTAAAAAGGCCCCTGACAGTATTGTACAAATGTAAAAGTATTTCCTTTTGTAAAATGGAATGAAATGGAGCATAAATTTCAAGTAATACAATAATAAAATTATTTAGAAATGTACTGATAGCTAAGCTGCTGTGAGACAGAGTGCCCGTAGCTGAGTAGTGTTTCAAAGGCTGCAAATTGCTTGCTCGTAGCTAAGCACCGGTTTAACAGGCTCAAACTGTGTGCAACTAGCTGTGCTTAGCTGAACATGTGTGTTACTAGCCAATTAAGGTTTAACCCAGTGCACACCATTTGCGCGGAGGTGCGCGCCGCGCCCACAAGCTAACCGCCGGTGCGCATGCGTTAGCTCCATGCAAACGAGCACAGACCTGGTTTTAAGTGTTTAAAAGTGCTTTTGGCATGTTTGATTGACAGGTCCTCAACTCATGTCTAGACAGTCATGAAAATTAAAAATTAGTGGTCAGATTCGAACCCAGGATACCATGCACTAGAGTCAAGGTACTAAACCACTAAGCCATGACAGCAGTACTTAGAAATGCAGAAATAGCATATATATAGGATATAAATCAAAATGGAGCATGATAAAGCAGTTTCTGTGAAGTAGATACAATTCCAAAATGGCCAATCATAGAAATGTGCGGGAAAATCGGCATATATAAGCCCCATAGGCGGGAATACACAGAAGAAACGATTGTAGAATAGACCTGCAGGCAGAATGAGTGGAGTAGGGGAGGGACGTTGCTTTCGAGCACAGCGGTGGGGTGTTGAGGAGTCCAGATACATGGTCTGGCTCCTAGTTCACTATCATGAGGCCCAACTCATGCAGGGCCAGGTCTCATGGGGAGCATACAGGCCGGAGGCATGGGACCTGTTGGCTCATGATCTCACTAGTGCTACTGGGATTCCACGTACTGGTGACCAGGTCCGTCACCACCATGCGGACCTGAAGCGACGTAAAGAAGACCAGTTGACCCAATGGATCCAGGTGGCCCGGGATATGCCCAACGCCCCACTACTGAGTAAGTTACATTTTACTTATGTATGTAAGGAATTCAACTAGCTGATACCATGGAGATGTGTATTCCAATATTACTTGTTTTGTATTACAGCTGCAGGTGTCCGCTCTATGAATCGAAGGGCGCATGACCGCAGGCTGGTGCGGCTGCACCACCATGCAGGTTAGTAACCCCACCTAGTACTTGTAAATAAATATTATAGTGTAGCACGTAGCAGAACACTGCAGTGTATTGATTAAAAGTAATAGAATGTGCAAGCAACAAGTGAAAGTCTGCAGGTATGGCTGCAACAAGTTCATCAGTATGCAAGTTAAACTGGAAATATAATTGATAGAAATAAATAGTTCTGTAATACAGATGTCCCACCATTAATTAAATGTAGTATAACCTGCAGTAGTCTCAAGAGTACAGCTTCAGAAGCTGAGTTAATCACATGCGAGATATATCCCCTGTTGAAATGCTGAATCATGACAGAAGTGAGGCTGCTGGAAAGTGTTTGAATCACCACAGGTCTAATATGTGAAAAAAGCCTAGAAGTACCAACCTGAGCTGTGAAATAGCAGGATGTGTGAGAGTGACTGAAAGGATAATGTATCAATAAATAAAGTAGTAATAACCCCTGAATATATAAGCCTCAGTGTGGTTCTACAGAACTACATGCATGTGGGAATTAAAAAGTAACATCCCAAACTGATTGCAGTGTATTTGAATCTTGAATGTTTAAGCCAAAATCTGTATATGGTGATGACAGTCAACAATTTTCAGATAGAATGAATGATTGTCTGACATACTAAACATCCATAGTTGCCCCCTGCCCTGTCATCAAAGTGTAGCAGGAGGATGTATCTGATCAAAGTCACAATAACTAGGATAGTGATGTATCTGTAACAGGTCTAGCATGACAGTCAATAAAGAATCATTGTGAAACTATCACCCACAAGTTAATTGTGTTTCTATTACAAATGTATATTAATGTATAATGTATGAATGTGTCATCATTTTCTTTCCCCACCCCACCCTATAATTGCAAATTAAAAAACTCACTAAATATTGGTATGTGAACATTTCATTAACCATGGACATTTGTCCTGTTGTTTCAAAAATATATGCATGTCCATTGTTGCATGTGCCCTGTTTATACCTGCAAACCTGATGGCCTGTTGCCATTAATCAACCCTGCATGTTGTTTGATTGTGTATTTCTGTTCAAATAATGCATGTGATATTGTTATGCCTGTTGTTCAATGGTGTTAATATCTGGGTGTTTGTTTAATGGGAATACCAATGCATGCTGTTACAACTAATTTGAATGGAATAATATGCTACTAACCCAAACTAACATAACATACTCACAAACCCAGAACGCTTGGGAAGCAGGTCCCAGCGGACCCACCTCTCCCACCTCAGCTGGCGATTGCACCTGGCACTAGTGCCCAGGCTGGACCCTCCTCCGGTGGCCCTGTGCCACCTTCGGGTGGAAGCGCTGCAGGGGATGGGGCCCGTCCCCCCTCTGCAAATGTGGCCGGAGGAGCCCGTCCACTGACCCTCCAAGGTGTCCAGTCTGTGGTGCGAAGGGAGATCCAAGACTCTGTTCTTGGGCCCCTATGCCAGCTTGAGGCCCGGGTGGCACAGCTAACGGGCATGCCCATTGTCCCGCCTGCACAGCCCCCAGCACAGCCCCGTCCTGGGCTGTGAAGGAACAGTGGCAACTGCCTATGGGTGGGGATATCAGTTCCACTGTTGCCATCTGTGGGCTCATGTGCCCTGGATATCCCAACCTCCGTCCCTGTCAATTGTGTAACCCTCCCACATGTGTCATACACCACCCCTGTATGCGTCTTGTCTGTCTTGTCTGTTAACCTACCCAACCTACCTCCCCAGCTATACCGACTACCTCACCTGGCATACCACTCTCACCTGATAAAAAAACAAAAAAAAGGGCACTCTGTACCCACAAAAAAATTATGCCCCATACATAGCTGTCCATGTTGCACACATGTCCGCTGGACATTGAAACTGTTAATTACAATTGGCTGTACAACAGGTATTAATGTTGTCCTGACACCTCTCTCAGGGGTGGAAGGTTCCAAATGTCACACCAAATTGCATACAAATGCACAGCTGTTGCTGAGAAAGACATGGGCAGCTATGGACCTCACCTACATCCTTCCTGCAAATTCCAAGCTTGTTTCCCTACTGTTTTACCCTCTTTGTGACGCCTTTTTTACCACTTTCCTGTCACCCCTTTTTCTTTTCTTTCAAAGAAAATAGCGTGGGTGTGCGCTTGTGTGGACGGAGCTCACCGCCAGTGCGCATGCGTGAGCTTCGCGCAAATGAGCGCAGACCTGGTTTTAAGTGCTTAAAAGTGCCTTAGGCACTTTTGATTGACAGGTCCTGTACTCAGTTTGAAAGAAAAATAAATTCCCACTGTCAGTCTCTAACCCAGGACCTCAGTAACACTAGTCTGTACGACCTACCACTAAGCCATGACTCTCATACAAGAATATAGTGCTAAAATAAATATAACATGTAATAGTAGGAATCAATATAAAGGCAATATAGGATGTATACTACCCAAAGCATGTCAGGTAGAATTTTAATGCCTAAATTACTGGATTCCCATACTAGTTTAGTGTTAACAGAAACAGCCCTGCTAATTGGTAGCTTGTGCATAATAATGTAAGGTAATGTACATATATGAAAGTATGTATATGTACACATACATATACATATATATATATATATATATATATTAATACATATGAAATATTTATTTATTTATTTATTTTATTTTACATTTGTTGACCGGGATAGTCCGACTGGATACATGTCCATTTTCAGCGGAGGCCCGGGGAGAAAAGCTCCACAAGGAATGATACAATATAGTTACAAAAAAGTGAAATAGTAGTGCAATAAAAAATAGCAGAAAGGAGAAATAGGAAAATACAAAATTACAAAATTACATACAATTTAGTTACTATAACCTAACAGTTTAATTAGGATTCTTAGTGCAATTATTACAGTAGTACAATAGAAAAAAATGAGACAGAAATTAAAAAGTAGTTCCAGTGGTGAGCAGATAGTAGGCAACTGGATTAAGTATCCCCACTGAAGTTGTCCTATGGAGTAAGTGAAGTATCTGTTTGACTGAGGGCATCTAATCTGGATGTATGCATGGGCAGAGCCATTTCGCCTTAAGATATTGTTTTAGAGTTTTTAAATTGATCAAGGGAGGAAATTAGCCTAAGGTTGGGGAGGGCATTCCATAACTTTCCAGTGGTGTTAGCAAAGAGAGCTTCACCACCCATATTGTTGGATTTGGTGGTGTGGACAAGGTGTCTATTAGAGGAGCGAAGGCAGCTAAGATTGGAGTAAGGAATAATTATTGTACTCAGTGCCGGGGTTTTTCAGGTTGTTTTAGGATTTTAAATGCTTCTGTGAGTTGGTTCAACTTGAGAAGATAGGGTAGTTCTAGCCAGTCTAGTTTTTTCAGATTAAGGCAGTGATGTGTTCTAAATGGGGATCCAGTTACAAATCTAGCTATGTGGTTATAAGAGGTACAGAGTTTGTTCAATTCACATTTGTTTAGGTAAGAAAGAACAGGAGAGGCATATAGGAGAGTAGAAAGAAGGTGAGTACGGGCTATGGCTAGTTTGGCAAAAGGGGTGAGAAAGTTCTTTATTCTGTATAAGGATCCAAGTTTCTTATTTACAGTCTTAATAGTTTGATTGATATGCAAGTCAAATCTAAGTTTGTTGTCAATGACAACTCCTAGTAGTTTTGTATAGGAGTCAGGTGAGATGATGGTTCCATTATTGGATTGAATGGTGAGATGTATGGGAGGAGGGGTAGGAGTGGGGAAAAGGAGAAGCAATTTGGTTTTGTTTGGGTTTAGGATGAGTTTATGCTCTGCAAGCCATTTCTCGACTGTAGTAAAGCAGAGTTGGGTGGCTACTTGTAACTTGGATACAGAGGCATCAGAACATATAAGGGTAGAGTCATCTGCATATTGGATACATGTGGCTTCAGGGATAACTGAGTGTAATTCATTTATGAAGACTGAAAAAAGAAGGGGTCCCAGAATAGAGCCTTGGGGGACACCTATGGTATTAGGTAACAGGTGTGAAAGCTTATTATGCCACTGGACAGCTTGTTGTCTTCCAGAGAGGTAAGCATGGAACCAATTAAGGGCTGAGCAATCTAGGTAAAGGGATTCCAATGTGTTGAGAAGTAATTGGTGGTTTACCATGTCAAAGGCCTTTGACAGGTCCAGAAAGAGGGCAGAGGATATTTTTTTATTGTTCCGGTTTTGGTTAATTGTATCGGTAAAGGAGAGTAGAGCTGTTGTCGTACTATGGTGAGGTCTGAAACCATGCTGGGAGTTGGTCAACAGATTGTTATGGGTAAGATAATGAATAAGTTGTTTATGTACACATCTTTCCATAATTTTGGCTAGCGGTGACAGTATAGCTATTGGTCTGTAATTTGATAATTCTGTGGAGGCACCACCTTTATGGAGTGGAATGACATAAGATATTTTCCATATAGAGGGGATTGTGGCCTCGGTTATGGCTCTATTGATTAGAATAGATATAGGGTAGGCTATAACATCTGCAGCTATTTGCAGGTATTCAGCTGGTAGTAGGTCTGCAGAGAGGGTAGTTGCTTTTAGTTTCTTCAATAAGGCTCTGATAAAGGATGTAGGGATGGGCTGGAAGGTAAAATAGGGAAGTGATTTTACTGCAGTGTTTTTAAGAGACGAGAAGGAGGGTAGTTGGTTGGCTAAAGACTGAATCGTCTCGTAAAGAAGGAATTGAAATTATTTGCTATTTCTTCTGGGTTTTTGCCAATGAGTGTCCCAGGGGTAGGTGTTGTTGATTTGCCAGAATGGGGAAGGTTATTTAAACCTGCCCAGAATTTCTGGGGGTTATTTTGGTGTTTATTTTGTAGGTGACAAAAGTAGTTTTTTTTGTCCAGGGTGATGGCTTTTTTCGTCTCATTTCTCAGCTGTTGGAATTTGATACGGTCTATGGGTACCTTAGTAGTTCGCCATTTATCCCATGCCTTGTTTCTAAGTTTGATTTTGGTTTTGGACTCTCTTGTTAACCAGGGTGTTATCCGTACCTTAACTCTGACCTGTCGTTTAGGGGCATGATAGTCAAGAATCTTGAGGAATGTGTCAGAAAAGAGACACGCCCTCGTCAAGGGGAGGAATTTAGCCTAGACCAGTTGCAGGATTTGAGTTCAGTTATGAATTTTGTTGAGTCAAAGTTTTTTTTATTTCTTACAAGCCTGTGTATGGGCAGGGTTGTGCTAGAAATTTTATCTTTTATTATGAATGTAACTAGATGATCACTAAGTTCATTTGGGAGAGTCCCAGTTGTATATTTATGGGTGTGACTTTTTGTTAGTATCCAGTCGAGAAGGCTCTCTTTTTGGTTTGCATTACCTAACCTAGTAGTAGAGGCTATGTTTTGGGAGAAACCATGCAGGTTTATAAGAATGGGATTTGTGTGTGATGAACATTGGGTCCAGTCAATATTGACGTCACCTAGAACAATAGTTTCTTGAGGGTCATTGGTAGCTATCCAGTTGAGAGTATTCTCCAAAGTTTCTAAGTTTTTTCCGGGTGGTATGTAGGTTACAATTAGATTAAGGCTTTTTTGGTTGTTTAAGCATAATTTTAGAGCTAGTGATTCTGCATTTGAGACCTGAGGTGGTTGGATGGGATTCATAATGAGATTAAGCGTACTTCTGTACAAGACTGCTATTCCTCCACCCCTTTTTTTTATGCGATCAGCCCTGATTATGTTATACCCAGGTGGAATGATCTCAGTGTCTTTAGTAGCTGGTTTGAGCCAGGTTTCTGATAAACACATAATGTCAGGGAGGTAGGTAGCTATCATTGCATGTAGATTATGTACCTTATTGATTATACTTCTTATGTTTAGGTGGCAAATGAGAAGGGAATTTGTAGACCTGTGGGATAAGGTTGAGCTTGTAGAGTCAGGGGTAGGGGATGGGCCTGGATTCGGGTGTATGTCACCATCCTTAGTTATATTTTTCTTCAGGTGGTCTAGGAGTCTTAAGAGTTTAATAATTAATTTTAGCCCAATTTTTGACTATAGTGGTAGGTGTCAGTATTCATACACACTCACTACAGGAAAAAGTGAAGATAAATGCAGCAACCAGAATCTGCAACACAGCCTGACTCCTGTGAGACTTACTAACCCTTTTAACTGCTTAAAGGTGGTTTCAGCACTTTGATTGACAGGTCCTGTACTCATCCTGAAAGAAAAAAAGTCCCACTGTCAGTCTCAAACCCAGGACTCTAGCAACACTAGTCTGTATGACCTACCACTAAGCCATGACTTTTATACAAGAGCATAGTGCTAAAATAAATATAACATGTAATAGTAGGAATCAATATAAAGGCAATATAGGATGTGTACTACCCAAAGCATGTCAGGTGGATTTTTAATGCCCGAATTACTGGATTCCCATACTAGTTTAGTGTTAACAGAAACAGCCCTGCTAATTGTTAGCTTGTACATAATAATGTAAGGTAATGTACATATATGAAAGTATGTATATGTACACATACATATATATATATATATATATATATATATATATATATATATATATATATGTATATATTAATACATATGAAATATAGTGGTAGGTGTCAGTATCCATACACACTCACTACAGGAAACAGGGAAGATAAATGCAGCAACCAGATTCTGCAACACAGCCTGACTCCTGTGAGACCTACTAACCCTTTTAACTGCTTAAAGGTGCCTCCAGCACTCTGATTGATAGGCCCTGTACTCAATTTGAAAGCAAAATAAAAGCATACTATTAGGCCCTACCACAAGACCAGTGTAACACTAGTCTGTATGAGCTACCAGTAAGCCATGACTCTCATACAGGAATATAGTACTAAAATAAGTAGAACATGTAATAGTAGGAATGAAGACAAAGGCAATATAGGATGTGTACTACCCAAAGCATGTCAGGTAGACTTATACTGTCCCAGTTACTGGATTCACATACTAGTTTAGTGTTAACAGAAACAGCCCTGCTAATTGTTAGCTGGTACCCAATAATGTCAGCTAATGTACATGTATGAAAGTATGTATATGTACACACACACACATATATATATATATATATATATATATATATATATATATATATATATATATATTAATACATATGAAATATAGTTGTAGGTGTCAGTATGCATACACACTCACTACAGGGAACAGGTGAGAGAAATGCAGCAACCTGAATTTACAACACAGCATGAAGCAGGAGAGACTTACTAACCTTCACACTCACAGAACACTGTCGACAGCATACCAGCATGGTCCACGCCCTTACAATCTGAAAGGGCAATGCCTATCTCACATACCCTTTTATAGCACTGTCCTGAAATCACAGTGAGACATGCAATCAGTACACAACTGGCTGCATGCAATTAGCAAATTCTGCCTTACAATTGGTGCAGAGGCCATCACATGGACCTATGCAGATACCTACAAAAGCATCCAGTACTAACACTCCACACATGCAATACATTTATTGCACAAAACCGACGGAGAAAGAGAGAGAGAGAGAGAAAGAAAGAGAGAGAGAGAGAGAGACAGAGAGAGAGACAGAGAGAGAGAAAAAAAAAAAAGAGCCAGCAACAAAACCAGCAGCAGCAGCAGCAAACAGCAAGTAGCACCACTGACACAGCAACAGCTGACACAAACACAGGTAATGCAAAGTAGCAGGTTAATACTGTGTTTACTGTGAAACCTCCAAATGTATCATAGTTCACTGTCTTTAGGTATGTCCATGAGATAGGTTGTGTGTACATAGTCCTGATATATATACATATGTAATATTGCTGTACATGTCGTCCATACTTAAAACTTCCATAGCTTAGAACACAAGGCCAGTTATGCATATGATGCAGTAGTTCACAGGGTCAGTAGAGGTTCCTCCTCATTGGTGTGGGACCACTGTGGTATGTATGGCACTGTTCAGGTACATATCCTGTAGTATGGCCAGGATTTACTATCAGTCTGTAATGTGGTGCTATGTCCTCTAGGGGTGAACGTATCACACATCCAGGGATACCATTTTGTAACAGTGATGCTGTGTGTTCTGCAATGTTGAGGGTGGCCCTCACCTGGACATGTGAGATGATAGGGAGGTTACATTCATCTGTGATAACTAATTCCACTTGTGTAGGAGAATGGGGGGGGGGATACCTGCACCTAAGCTGTCTGCAACAATGTTGCCAATATCTGTGCATTTGGTGAATGTGAAGCATCTTACCACTGCTGACCACAGATGCCTTGCCTTCATGTGAATCTGCCCTGTGCTGCAGTAGCCTCCTGCTATTGTTATACAATGTGCCTGTATCTGTAGTCCACTGGACAGGATAAATAAGTGGTGTGCATACGGTCTGGGTTAGATATGTGTGTGCATATTACATGCACTATGTGGGATGTCTGTGGTAAGCTTTTGCAAAGGGGCCAGCAGTGTGTGTTGTGGCTTCCACTGGCCCAGTGGGCTGCATGGATAGCATCACAGTCCTAGCTAGTGAATAACTGTGTAATTACATACATACATAGCAAGGTAGTGTACTGTGCTTGTGGTGTTGTTGGGATATGTATATCCAGGCTGAGTAATGTGTGTCCACATCACAGTGTTGGGTGGCAACACACATACAGTATGTTGGGATGAACACCCAGAGTGTTCCAGAAGTGTTGCCTGTGCAGAAATATCTGGCCATTACCTGCGCATCCCCCACAACACACACACATGCAACATATGGCAGAAGCAGTATAGCAGTACACATAGGTTCATAGGTTCATACTAGGCTATTTGCTTTAGGGCATTGATAAGCCTAGCCAGAATGTGTTTGTCTTTTTCCACCCAATTAAAATTTATTTTGCTATGCCCTTTTCCGAGGTTAGTATACTGTGCCTCTGTCTAACAGTGACATAGAAGTGATACCCGGGGTACAACTATGTTCTCCCATCCACTCATCCAGATTCCTATGGAAGAGAGTCAATGAGGGACTCTGCCTAACCTGTACTGTGAGTTCATTACAGAGTGAAGGGAGCCTCTGGGTTATGAATCTGTGCCTCCAGCATGTCCCATTTATTTCAGTGCTAAGGTTCAGGTCTCTTGAGCGTGTGGCCGTATGGGATTCTGATTTCTTGAGGTGCAGCATGTCCATTACTTCTGGGTTGGACATGGCTGTATACGTCAGGCACAGATTGCCTCTGAACAGGCAGTATGCCACTGAGTCCAGCTGGACTTTCTTTAACCGGGCAGCATATGGCATCTGTTTGAGCCCTTTGATCCTCTTGATGAGGTACTGTTGGGGTTTTCCCAGTTGCTGTAGGTGTCTGGTTACGCAGACAGTCGCCCATAGGTTCTCGTGGGGGCATCCGTGGCCGTACTGCCTCTGGCCTAAGTGCCCAAGGAGGTATGTCAACCTCCACTATGTTTTGGACTGTTATGCAGGCACAGGTGCGTATGGAAAGGTACACCAGACAGGGTCTGAGGGAGCTGACAGCATGTTGCACAGCCATGACAGATGGCATGCGTGACATTGCGAATGCTATTCGTAATTTCACAGATGTCGTTGACAGACATTGCGGGGACATACAACAGCTGCTCCACAACCAGATGTCCATGGGCCAGGGCGATGGTGTGCGTTTGCAGCGTCGACGTGGCCGTATGCCGGCAACAGCAGCAGCTGGCAGTCGCCGCCGATGACAACAGGCCCACTTACGCACCTCAAGTGCCAGCTGCAGCCCCAGCAATGCTGGGTTAGTGCTGTCATCAGGACACCCCAGGAGACCACGTGCACGTGGCTCTGGACAGTCCCAACAGGGAACTGTGTCCAGTCAACACACACCCGCTTCCAATGACAGTACCCAGCCTGGGTTAGTACCGGATACGGTCCATAGCACCCCTGCCAGGCACAGGTACCGTGTCTGTGCCCACAGACACTGATCTGGATGACCTGACAGGTGCAGTCTGTGGCTGGCCACAAAACCCTGTACATGGCAGCCATTATGTGGGACTGTGTGCGTGCTTACACACATGCAGAAATATAACACCTAGGGCAAACACATACACACACACACACTGCACCAACACTGGTCCACCCTGTACTGCTGCCCCTCACAAACACACATACACACACATGTCAATTGGTGGTAGCAGTGGCTGGCTTGGGCATACCTAACCCACACCCTGTGCATATGATGACACTGTGCCACCTCCTGCATACTACAACATCAGTGCAGGAAAGGGTAAACATGTTGCTGATGCACAGGGTGACTATATAGATGCATATAAGTAGTAACATGTTGGTAACTGTTCACTATTCCACTATGATTGTGTGTATATCCCAGCATTCCTGCTGCAGTAACTGTATGAATGTCCTGAATTGTTATCTGCACCCATACTACTTACCAAAGTGTACCAGCTGCACACCATCACATGCTACCATTGACTATGGGAATGTGCATCATGTGCTGTATTGTAGATTCAGCTATATGTATCTGTTCCGTCACACATGCATTTACACACACCCTGCTACCCCCACACATGCACATGCTCACCTGCCATTTCCATTATTTATTACCCTACATGAGTAGCTGTCGACACATGACAGGTACACATTTGAAAAGTGCACTATTCGGATTACTACCGATTTCCTCATCTCTACCTGTACTCACAGGGTGCAGGCAACCTCATTAGTTTAAAAGTGTAACGTGCATCACCCTGATTGCCACATCCAACATGTTTTCCATACGGAAATGCACACACAGAAACATCCCACATCCACACACTTGCCACATTCAGGTTTCAAAACACTATCTAGGTATATTCTGGTACATGTGCGTGTTACAGTAGCATGTAGCACTATACTGAGTACTGGCAGTTGTCTGTTGTCATGTTGTTTGTATAGGGTGCTGTCAACATCACTGTTTGTTAAGGGAAATGTGCACCCTGCAGTGCATAGCCCCATTTGGCAAAAGCCACATCCAACCCCCAGCATTGTGCACATACACTAACCCCACTCACACTAAAACACATACTTTCCATTTGCAAGATTCAAACCCCTACCGAACTGTGTTAGGACACTAGAGACAGACACATTAGCAGAGTATGCTATTTGCATTAGTGGGAAAAATCTTTCTAATTCTGTACTTAGAGGGAGCTGACATCATCTGTGTTTAGGAAGAGGGATGTGCACCTTGTAGTGTGTTCTCCCAGTTGGCAAAAGGCACTTTTCCCTCACAGCATTATGCACACACACAAACCTCACTCATACTAACACACATACATTCCCTTTGCAGGATTCAAATCCCTACCTAACTATGTTATAACACTGGAGAAAGACGCATTAGCGGAGCACGCTATACGAATTACTGGAGAACTTTAATTCAGGTAATATAGTTATAGAGTGCTGATATCATCAGTGTTTCAAAAGGGGAATCTGCATCCTGTAGTGTACTGTCACAGTTGCTAATAGGGGCATTTCCCACACACACATCGATGTGTTTGAGGTTTGCATATGTGGGGGATCCAGTACTCCAGTGTGATTAGTATATGGTTCGATTGCAACAATGAGGGATATACTTCAAGTGGTGAGCATTTTGTACTCATGTTTGTGATGATCAGGTCTAGTATATTTTCCCCTCTTGTGGGAATGTTGACTACCTGTTCCGTAGCTAAATAGTTTCTGAACTATGGGAACCCTAGAGCTTGGGTATTGTGGCTTGAGTAATGTTCACAGTCTATGTTTGGGTAGTTGACGTCACCCAGTATGATGGTGTTTGCAGAGAAATCTATACTCTCCTGTGTCGTCATGAAGGCTGTGTGGGATTCCTGAGTTTGAGAGGGTGATGTAAGAGCTCCTCTGTGTCTCTTTCCATGTGGTCCAGGGAGGTACGTCTCAGATTGTTCACACCAGCATGGACAATGACTGCCTCATACTTGTACTTGCTGTGGAGTGACCTGAGTGCTTGTGTTATGTGGCACATTCTATCACCCGACAGGTAGCTAAATGTGACCCTCACCTTGCTCAGTCTGGAGGGCGGGATGTCAGTGTGTCTGACTATGGCATCACCTATTATAAGTGTGTCACACATTGTGTTTGGCCTTATGGGCTGTGCCTGTTATGAACACTGACATTGTGAGGTCTGTTGCTTGAGATATGTGTTCATGTGGGATGCAGCGTGTCTGGCCATGTCATTTCTGTCCGTGGTCTGGTAAGTATCACCTTTGGTGACATAGGTATTCATATGTCAGCTGGTGAGCATTTGCAGTGTTACCTACTGGTAGTGGTACAGCTTGTTTGTTGTACAATGGACTACATGCAGCCCTGCTTACAGTAGCTATGTTTGCATGCACGTTTCCTTGCAGTTACCCTGGAATACTGATCCGACCTGCCATGCAGAGTTACACAGCTTCTGTGGACTCCTAGTGACATCTGCATAGCTTACTATATGTATGTTCATGTCTCACTTGACAGAATGTCACTGTTTCTCCTGTGCACATGTACGTTGCCTGTGACACTTTGCATATGACTTACCTGGCATCTGTCCACGTGAGCAGTCATATATGCCACTGCAGGACTCTAAACCTGATGATGCACACACTCAAAACATTCCTCAGCATGGAGAACATCACTATCTGTGCAGTAACAGATGTCGGATTCAGGGCTACCAACAGCACTCCAGCACTACCAAGTTATACCTCATACCATGCTTTTCAGGCCCAAAACTTGCACAAAACCACAAAAGGAGGGGGTGTATTGATATTCATCCAAGATACCCACACCTCCAGGTTGGTGGCAAAGCACCAAACATCAGAGACTATCCATATGCAAGTAACAATGGGTAAAACTGCCTTCCAGGTTATAGCCTGCTACAGACCACCCTCACAAACACAAGAACCGCACTTGGCCTTCCTGAAAACAGTTGGAAATATGTAGGTCTGTCCATACACCATTATACTGGGTGGGTTAAACTACCCAAACATTGACTGGGAGCATGACTGTAGCTCCAACACCCTAGCCCACAGATTACTGGAATTTATATACCAATATGCTATGGAACAACTTGTTACCACTCACACAAGAGAGGAAAACATACTGAACCTGATCATCACCAACATGGGGACTCTATGCTCCAGACCAGAAGTGTATCCCTCACTGGTAAGATCAGACCATAAACTAATCTCACTGGATATTCACATCACAAGGCCACCCCCTGCACAGAAGAATACAGTCAACAACTCATGTCAAGCATGTTCACACTCCTCATAAATGATGTGGAAACCTTCAAAGCCCCCAGGCCTGTTGAAAATATGGACCAGACTGCAGATACCTGTATAAAGGCATTCTATGGACACATTCAGGAATGCATGGATCATGCAATCCCAAATGAAAGCAAGACCCAATCCTCCAAAGGCAGACGTCCTGTGTGCTGGACACCAGCCATAAACAAACTATACAATAGAAGGATGAAGCTACTACATGATACAACAAACTCCCAAAATGTGAAGGCATCACTGATGAGTATTAGAAGACAACTACAGGCACTCATAAGATTGTCTAAGGCCATCTTTGAGAGAAGATTCCACAAGACACTGAGGATAATCACAAGGCTTTCTGTAGTTATGTTAGGAACCTGGGTGGTAATACCCAGATATGCTCAGAGGTAGTCCAAGATGTCACAAGAAATACCAAACACACAGACATTGCCAACATCCTAGTGGACAGGTTCACTGCTACCTTCTCCCCCCCTCCACACCAAAAAGGCAAATATTTCTCCCAGCAGAGTGCTGCCCCCCCCTGACATCTCAGATGCTCAGGTAAGAGCTGCCCTCTCCAAAGCAATAAACACTGCATCAATGGGACCAGACAGTGTCCCAGGCTGTGTCCTACATGAATCCCAAGAAGAGCTACACCCAGACATAACACTACTGTTCAATCCCAGCCTTACTACACGATATGTGGCCAAAGAGTGGCGTACAGCAACAGTGGTCCCTCTACATTCAGGTGGTGCCTTAACAGATCCTGGACACTATTCGCCCCATACGTCTGAATAGCTTGGTCTGCAAAGCTATGGCAAGGATCATCATGAACCTCATAAATATAGATATTGGGGACCTACAGACACGTCATCATACACAGTTTGGCTTTGTTAATGGCAGATCCTGCCTCTCAAACCTGTTTGATTTCTTTGAAACAGTCACCAAGGCCACTGTCAAGGGAAGGTGGTCTACACAGCCTACCTGGACCTTGCATAAGCCTTTGATACAATACCCCACTTGTGCATTCTAGGGAAGCTCACCAGTGTACATATTAACCCCTATGTCACTACGGATATTGCACAGTGGCTCAAGGGCAGAACACACATGGTTAGAATTGCTGGAGCCATGTCAGCCTCAAAACCAGTTACAAGTGGTGTCCCACAAGGCTCAGCCCTGGGATCTGTCTTGTTCAGTATATATTTATCAGAGGTACAGGCCAACATGGAAGTATTGTGGCTGACCAAGTCGCAGATGACTGCAAACCGGACGCCATAATCAACTCTCCAGCTAACACACGCATCCTCCAAAAGGGCCTCTTGGAAACACACGACTTGTGCCACAGCCATGGCCTCAAGCTGAATGCCAAAAAGTGTATAGTCATCCCCTTTGTCAAAAACAAAGTGACCACAAAGTACCACATATGTGTTAATCCATTGAGTGCAGACGAAGGAATTATGGACCTTGGGGTACACAAGTTGATAGCATTCTCTCATTTGACAACAACATGGCCAAAGTGGTTAGGAAAACATTTTATATAGGCCACATCATCATGAAGGGATTCATATGTAGATCAGGGGAGGACATTGTGCCTCTTTACTTATCCCTCATCATGCCCATAATTGACTACAATGCCCCTGTCGGCATGCACCTTACCAGACACCTGCAGCAACTGGAAAGACCACAAAAGTACCTCAACAAGAGGATCAAAGGGCTCAAACAGATGCCACATACTGACTGGTTAAAGAAACAGCAGCTCTACTCAGTGGCATACTGCCTCTTCATAGGCAATCTGTGCCTGACATATAAAGCCATGTCAAACCCTGACTTAATGGCCATGCTGCACCTCAGAATATCCAGATCCCATCAGGCTACACGCTGGAAAGACTTGAACCTCAGGAGTGATATACATAGGCCATTCTGGAGGGACACATTCATAACTCAGAGGCTCCCTTCACTCTGGAATATTATCCCAATAGAGGTTAGGCAGAGTCACTCAGTGACTATCTTCAAGAGGGATATTAATGACTGGGTGTGACATAGTAGGTTTACCCTGGTTATCACTTATGTGTCACTGTTAGACAGAGGCACAGTATACTAATCTTGGAAAAGGGCATAGCAAGATAGATTTACAATGCGTGGTGAAAGCCACACACATTCTGGCTAGGTGTATAAATGCCCTAGGGCAGATAGCCTAGTATGAACCTATGGACCTATGTATCTTGTTCACCATTGGCCCTATGTGCTGTTAATCACCAATGCAATCTCAATACTATGGTATCATGTGCAAAGGTCAGTTGTCAGTCACCTCTATGGTACAGTTGTGGAATATGTGAGTCATGTAGTAATGTCACAGCTGCCACATGTACACAGTCAACCCTATCCCCTACCCATGGATGTACAACACATGTATGAGATGGAAACACATGGTCAAACTGTGGACTAAGCACTCTGAACCCAGTACTGGCATAACCTGTCAGGTGGCATGAAATACTACAGTGACTGCAATACCAGTCTGATGTGGACCTACACTGACAGCAATACAAGCACGGAAACACACCGGGCCATTCATGGAGCCTAAGGATAGCATCCTGCAGACACCTCTGCAGCTGGCACACAGGCATACTTTAGGCCTGAACACAGCACTCATAACACATAGCACACAAATCCTGTGTGCCAAACAAGCACAGTATGTACAGCTATACAACACTACTGCTGCAGTTGTGTTAGGTACTTTTATTGTCCAGTACAGTGAGGTCATGCTCACCAAGCTGGACAAGGTGAAGGTCACAGTGATATGCTCATGGGGAACTATGGTCCACCACATAACACAAGCATACAGGTCAGTCAGATGCATGGACACATATGACTCAGTCATTGTCCATGCCACTACAGCTGATGTGTGATGTCCCTCACTGGGATACATGATAGGGAACATGGAAGGGCTCACTGAGCAAGTGACACAGGCTGGTAGAACCCTGACCTTGGTTGGCATCAGACCCTCACCAAGAATGCTGACATATTACTGAATGCTAATGAATTACTGTAGCTACAACACCCTAGCTGAACGGTTCTTAGCGTGCGGTCACGGCATTGCTATGGAACAACTTCTTACCACTCCCAAAACAGGTGAAAACATGCAGCACCTGTTCATCAACAACATGTAGACTATATGCCCCAGACCAGGTGTGTATCCCTCACTACTAGGGTGATAGCATCTACATCTCACACTGTATATACACATCCCACATGCAGCACCTGCACAGAAGACCACAGTCATAATGTTACCCTGTGCAAATACCATGTATTCACATGTGGCAGGCATCACACATGGTAACTATTGAAGGTCACAGGTACATATGTGTATTTGGCACACACATACATCATGTGTGCATTGCCATAACTGGTTTAATCGATGTCATGCATTATTGTGAGAAACAACCCGCACACATGGGCATTCTGTGTGAGCCAAACACACGTGACATGTCTGGAATCAAAAGCCATAAATAATTGTGATATCGTTTAGAAAGGGGTATGTGCATCCTGTAGTGTGTTTTCCCAGTTGCCAAAAGGGATGTTTCTTTCATACACACTTACCCCCCTTCACACACACTTGCTGGATTCAAACCCCTATTTCCCTATGTTATGATACTAGAGATGGACGCATTAGCAGAGCGCGCTATTCGCATCACTGGGGGATTTGTTTTCCCCTGATATACTTACAGGGTGCTGACATCATCGGTGTTTAGAAAGGGGAATGGGCATCCTGTGGTGTGTTTTCACAGTTGCCAAAAGGGATGTTCCTTTCACACACACTTGCTGGATTCAAACCCCTACCTAATTATGCTATGGTACTAGAAACGGACACATTAGCGGAGCACGCTATTCGCATTACTGGGAGATTTCTTTTCCCCTGATATACTTATAGGGTGCTGACATCATCGGTGTTTAGAAAGGGGAATGGGCATCCTGTGGTGTGTTTTCACAGTTGCCAAAAGGGATGTTACTTTCATACACACACACTAACCCCCTTCACACGCACTTGCGGGATTCAAACCCCTACCTAACTATGTTATGACACTAGAGATGGACGCTTTAGCAGAGCGCACTATTCAGATAGCTAGGGGATTTTTTTTTTCTCCTGATATACTTATAGGGTGCTGACATCATCAGTGTTTAGAAAGGGGAATGAGCATCCTGTGGTGTGTTTTCACAGTTGCCAAAAGGGACGTTCCTTTCATACACACTTACTGGATTCAAACCCCTACCTAACTATGTTATGACACTAGAGACGGACGCATTAGCAGAGTGCACTATTTGGATTGCCGGGAGATTTTTATTCTCCTGATATACTTATAGGGTGCTGACATCATCAGTGTTTAGAAAGGGGAATGAGCATCCTGTGGTGTGTTTTCACAGTTGCTAAGAGGAACATTTGGACTAAGTGTGTGAGCATGCCCAGTTCAGCCTTTCCATGGCATGTTGTGTGAAAGATGTCTCATTTATCAAAGTGTGTGAGCATGCCCAGTGTGAGCTTTCCATATGTTGAACTCTGCAGCCCACCACATTTGTAGATGAGTGTGACCTTCAAAAAATATCTCCAGTTTATGGTTGTGTATTCTGTGACATGTTGTGTAGTTACTGTCCAAATGCTTTTTTTGTGAACACAACAGGGATTATACTGTGCCTGCAGGTTTTGCATGGGATACTTTGCATACAATTGTCAACATCCGTTCATACTGACCTAACACTGTAGTACTGTATAGTGTAGTGGTTCAGTACTTTCACTGTGGTGGACAGTATCCTGGGCTTTAGTCCTATCACTGCTTTACATTTCCATAGTGTGCACAACAGCCTGGTTAGGGTCCAGTTGTGCACATCTGCACAAAGGCGGTGCCTCCACGGACCCTGGTAAGTTACGCCCCATAAGCTTAACAAGTCTAGTCTGCAAAGCTATGGAGAGGATCATAATGGAGCTCATAAACAAAGATATAGGGGACATGCAGACATTGGACCCGTCCCAGTTTGGCTTGGTCAAGGGCAGATCATGCCTTTTGAACTTGGTCGACTTCTTCAAAACAGTCACTAAGGCCATTGATGAGGGAAAGGCAGTCCATACAGCCTACCTTGACCTTGCAAAGGCTTTCGACACAATACCCCACTCGGGTATTGTAGAAAAACCTACCAACTTAAATGTAAACCCATATGTCACAAGATGGGTTGCAAACTGGCTTAAGGACAGGACCCACAGGGTTAGAGTTGCTGGCTATGTCAGACTCCAAGCCGGTCACAAGTGGTGTCCCACAGGGCTTGGTCCTTGGCCCCCTATTGTTCGTCATCTACTTCTCAGAAGTACAGGCCAACATGGGAGGACTTTGGCTGACAAAGTTTGCAGATGACTGCAAACTGGGCCATAGTGGACAGTGCATCAGACACGGATATCCTTCAGAAGGGACTCACGGAAACTGATAGCTGGTGTCAGAGCCATGGCCTGAAGTTAAATGCCAAAACATGTATAGTCATACCCTTCGGGAAAAGCAAGGTAACCCCAAGCTACCATATAGGTGGCAATCCTCTAAGCACAGAGGAGGTTATCATGGACCTGGGGACCCAGGTTGACAGTGGCCTTTCTTCTGACACTCACGTTGCTAAAGTGGTTAGAAAGACCTTCTACATTGCCCACCTGATCATGAAGGGATTCACATCCAGATCTAGTGAGGTCATTGTTCCCCTGTACTCTTCACTTATCAGACCAATGATCGAGTACAATGCCCCATTCAGGATGTATGTCACCCGACATCTGCAGCAATTGGAGAGACCCCAAAAGTCCCCCACCAAAAGGATAAAGGGACTCCAACATCTGTCATATGCTGCCAGATTGAAGACACTCCAGCTCTATTCAGTCACATACCGTCTGCTCAGAGGTGACATGTGCCTGACATGCAAGGCCATGTCCAACCAGGAAGTAATGGACATACTCCACCTCAAAATCTCCAAATCCACCAGAACCACTAAGGCAAGTGACTTAAACCTTAGCAGGGATATAAGTAGGACATGTTGGAGGGATAGATTTATCACTCAGAGACTCCCTATGCTGTGGAATACAATCCCGGTCCATGTGAGGCAGAGCACCTCGCTGGCTCTGTTCAAGAGGAATCTTGACCAGTGGATGGGAGATCATAGGTTTACCCCAGGGATCGTCTCTGTGTCACTGCTGGACAGAGGCACAACAAACTAATGGGCACAGTATTGTTTCCATATAAGGGGTGGCGTAAGCCACAAAACTCTGGGCTAGGCTTATAACTGCCTTAGGACAGATAGCCTAGTATAAACCTATGAACCTATGAACCTATCTGACCATGTTGCATTATGTTCAGATATGAATTACTTACAACAGCCTCATTCAACATCAGTAGTGTATTCCACAACATGGGTGTACATTGGCAAACACTACCAATGTGCCCTAGGCCATTTCTAATGCTAGTTAGAGAGTGTGTTTGTCCTTCGACACATTGTAAGTGTAGTTTGCCATGACATATGTCTTGTTTAGTATACTGTGCCTCTGTCTACCTGTGACATAACATTGATACCCAGGGTAAACCTACCATCTCCCATCCGCTCATTAAGATTCCTGTTGAGGAGAATCAACGAGTGGCTCTATGGATAACCTGTACTGGTAGTTTACTCATGCGTGGGGGTGGCTTCTGTGTTATGGATAATGCAGTACAGCTTGTCCTATGTATGTCAGTGCTGGGGTTCAGGTCCCTCATGTGCATAGCTCACTGCCATTCAGATTGTACAAGGTGCAGCATGTTCATTAATTCCAGCTTGGACATGGCTTTCTACATCAGGCACAGCTTGCGTCTGGGTGGCCAGCATGGCAGTGTGTGGAGTTGCACTCTGTTTAATCAGGCAACACATTACATCTGTTCAAGCTCTTTGATACTCCTGGTGAGGTACTGTTGTGGACTGTACAGTTGATGGAGGTGTCTACTGAGGTACACCCCACAGGGGCTGTTGTGGTCATTTGTAACGCTGATGAAGGATAACTGCAGAACCACAATGACCTCCTCTTATCTAGATGTCATAACCTTCATGATTAGGATGGTATATGGATTATTTCTGTTAACACTACAGCCACATGTTTGTCCAATGCAGGATATCTATCACCTTGTGTACCCAGGTCTGTCATTACATGTTAAGTATGTAATGGGTTAACACCTATGTGGTAATTGGTGGTCACTTACTGTATATCCACAGAGGTTGACTATACAGTTTTCTCCATTTAACATGCTAACATGGCTATGGCACCGGTTGTCTGTTTCTATGTGGTCCTTTTGTGGGATG
The DNA here is from genome assembly GCF_019279795.1 of Protopterus annectens. Classification (NCBI taxonomy): domain Eukaryota; kingdom Metazoa; phylum Chordata; order Ceratodontiformes; family Protopteridae; genus Protopterus; species Protopterus annectens. Next base: position 662,546,470 of record NC_056727.1, on the reverse strand, counting down.
CTTGTGTCAGCTGGAGTGTCAGATATGTTAGGCGGTTTGTAGTCCTCTGCAAACATGTTCAGGCACAGTCCTTACATGTTGGCCTGTACCTATGGGGCATATATACTAGACGGGGAAGGTCCCAGGACCAAGCTTTGTGGGATACCTGTTATATGTGGTTTGTAGTCTGACATGGCTGCAGCATGTCTGACCATGTCAGTTCTGTCGTTGGTCTGGTTTGCAACCCCTCTAGTGACATTGGGGTGTATATATAAGCTGGTGAGCATATCTATATTGAACACGTAGGGTATTGTATGGAAGGCTTTGCAAGGTCCAGCTACACTGTGTGGACCACATTGCCCTCATCAGTGACCTCAATTACTGTTTCAACTGAGTCACACATGTTTAGGGGTGGGGTCTGCAATTCATAAACCCACACTGGGTAGGGTCGGGTGTCAATAGATCCCCAATATCGTTATGTCTGTGGTACATGCTGATCCTTTCCATAGCTGTGCAGACCAAGCTTCTCAGGATTCTGTGGTGGTTGTTTTTAGTATCCATTCAGGCAACACCTTTCTTGAGAACAACCACTGTTGTTGTACACTGCTCTTTGGGTACATATCCTGTGGTAAGGCTGACATAATGTCAGGGAGGCAGCAGTCTGCTGGGAAAGATATTTTGCATTATGGGGGGGGGCTTTGCACTGCACCTGTCAGAATGTATGTTGGCAATACGTGTGTGTGTTTGGTATGTTGTTTGTAATATTTGTGTGATCCAGAGCATATCCGGGAATTCACAACACGCTTACTACCATCAGTTGCAGCAGCCTTGGGGTTATCCTTAGTGTCCTGTACAATTTGTATCATAATAGGTTCATAGGTTCATACTAGGCTATCCACCCTAGGGCATTTGTAAGCCTAGCCACAGTGTGTGTGGCTTTTGCCACCCTTGCTATGTGAATATTATGGCCATTTATGATTTACTTAGCTGTGCCTCTGTCTGGACATGACACAGTAAAGACCCCAGTGTACATCTACAATTATCCATCCATTTTGCTAACTTCCTGTTGAAGAGTGTCAGTGAGGGGCTCTGCCTAACATGTAGTGGTATTCTGTTCCAGGGTGTGGAGAGACTCAGGGTTAGGTATCTGTCCCTCCAGCACATCCTATTTGATTATGTGTTAAGGTTGACATCTCTGGCTCACACAGCTCTGATGGCTTTGAGTTTTCTGGGGTGGAGCATGTCCATTACTTCTGTGTTGGACATGGACTTGTACAACAGACATACAATGCCTCTGTGTAGGCAGTATGTGACTGCATTCAGCTGTGGTGTCTACAGCCAGGCAGCATATGAGATATATTTGAGACCCTTTCTGACTCTTGCTGAGGTACCTTTGAGGTCTTTCTAACTGCTGCAGGTGCCAGGTAATGTACATCCCAAATGAGGCATTGTATTACAATATGGTCTGATAGGGGAACAGTATAGGGGCACAATGACCTTTGTTGACGTAGATGTGAATCCTTTCATGATACAGTGTCCAATATAGACAGTCTTCCTAGACAAATTGGCGATGTGACTGTCACATAATAGGTGACTGTCCACTTGTGTCACTAGGTCCCTGATTACTCCTTCCACACATAATGGTTTACCACCTATGTGGTAATTTGTGTGTACCTTGTTTTGTATTTGGTGGTACATTCATACTGTCCACTATCTTCAGGACAGTGGGATGGGGTTCCTGTGTGTGAGAGTGTGATCTGTAGCATGCTACAGACTGTACAGAAGTCTTGCCTACGGTTAGTTGCACATGGGTGGACTGCAATGACATAAGCATTGTCAGTTAACTGGACGTATGGGTGCCTGTGCTGAATATGGATACTCACCCTCCTTTTATGTTTTGTTACAGGTTTTGTGGCCATAACACATGATATGTGGTATTACCTGGTAGTGCTGGTGTGCTGTCACAAGGCTTGCAGCAGGTTTCTATCACTGGACAGACATCAATGTTCTCCATACTGGGGAGGGCCTCAGGAGCATGCATATTGAGGTTTACACATCTGGCATTGATCAGCATTACCCATCTGTTTCTTTCCAGTTTTGTTTTCTATGGTGGTGGGTTGGTCTTTTCGGCCTTGCCTACGAAAGGATCTCTGTAGGTTGCAAAAGCCTTAGGCAATATCCAGACACTCATGGGTAACAGGTGCAAGCCATCCCTGGAACAGCAGCTTGTCTCACTATGGAGTCACCTATTACAACTGTATCAGGCATGTTGTTTCTCCTTCTGTCCTGTGACTGTTTGGCACACCAGCTTTGTGTACTATGTGTTACATGTGCTATGTCTGGAGGTTGTTTTATTGGGTGTCTGCTTTGGAGGCTTGTGTTGGTGTTGTGTGTTTGTAATTAGGGCCTCTGGGAATGTTTTTGTGTTTATGTGTTTGGTTTACAGTCGTTGTAGGTCTATGTGGGACTGGGGTTGTGGTGTATGTGGTTACCTTGTCCTCCTGACTAGTTTTGACAGTACTGATTTGGGGGTGCTCAGGCTCCGGTTTGGCTACCTGGTTGCATCTATCACATACATTTGTATTTATTGGGGTGAGTTGTTGTTGTGTGTGTACTTGGGACAGGTGTCACATTGCCACTGGATTCACAGATTCTACTTGTTTTGCCTGGCCTTAGTGGATTGTATGTGTGGACACATTTTATTGCCATACTAGTGATCACTGATTACTTCACCTTTTATGTTTGCTCTATCATGTGGTAGCTTCCTCATTCTCTTCAATGGTTTAGTAATTGCTGGAGTCCAGCATGCCAGATGCCTGGGTGTATGGCATTGTGTCTTGTTGTTTGTGATTGCAGACTCCAAGCACTCTTGGCTGTGTTCATGGTATGCCTGTATAACATGTTCTGCAGTGTGTCCCATATTCTGGACCTGCACAGGGCTTTTCATGGATTCCACATTGGTTTGTAGGGGTGCAAGCTATGCTTTATACATGTGTTTCACTGTGGTAATCTGGCCAGGGACTGGGGTCGGGATGTGTAACTATAGTGTGATTACTCTATGGTCTGGTCTTACCAGTGAGGGATACACTTCTCATCTTGACATCCAGCACATATATTTCTGATTATCACATCCAGTATGCTTACCCCTCTTGTGGAAGTGTTACATTTTGCATGTCCATTTTGTTTGATGGATTCTGGGAAATTGTCTACACTTGTGTCAGTGCTAGTATAATACAAAGAGTATAGTGACAAACATCTCAAAAGCTGACTTCACACTTCTTCGGACTGAGATGGTATCCGTTAAGCCCACTGGGCCAGTGGAAACCACAACACACAATGGTGACTCCTTCACAGGCGCTTTCTACGGACATCTCCGAGAAAGCATGGACCATGCAATCACAAATAAAAACAAGACCCTCTCCACCAAGGGAAAGTGGCCTGTCTGGTGGACCCCAGCCATAAACAAACTGTATAACAGATGAAGGATACTAATGCAAGACAGAGCTACATCTCCTAAAGGGAAGGCAGCTGTGATCAGCACTAGTAAAAAGCTACATTCTCTCATAAAGACATCCAAGGTCAACTTGGAGACAAAAATCACCAAAGAGAATGAAGATAACCACACTGCCTTCTTCAGTTATGTCAGAAACCTGGGTGGGAACCCTCAGATATGCTCAGAGTTGGTACACAACAACATATATTTCAGTGACCTGACAGATATTGGCAACATTCTGGCAGACAGTTTCAGTGCAATTTTCCTCCTCCCTCACCCCCAAAAGAAGATAGTTATCACAGCTGAATGTAACCTCACTGTCATCTTGGATGTCCATGTGAGAGCTGCACTCAGCAAAGACAAGTACACAGCATCAATGGGACCTGATGGTATCCCCAGTTGCATGCTATGTGAACTCCAGAAGGAGCTAAACCCGTATATACAAATGCTATTTAACCTTAGCCTTGCTACAGGATATGTACCTGAACACTGGTGTACAGCAACAGTGGTCCCACTCCACAAAGGAGATGCCTCCACAGACCCTGGCAACTACCACCACACAAGCTTAACCAGCCTTGTCTGCAAAGCTATGGAAAGAGTCATTATGGAGCTCTTAAACAGAGACATTGTTGACCTACAGACCCTTGATCCCACCCAGTTCAGCTTTGTACAGGGCAGATCCTGCCTTTTGCACCTAGTTGACTATTTTGAAACTGTCAGTAGGGCCATTGATGAGGGCTACCGGGTCCACACAGCCTACCTGCACTTGGCTAAGGCCTTTGACACAATACCCCACTCAGGCATCATAGACAAGCTCAACAGCTGAAATATAACACCACATGTCACAGGATAGGTTGCAAAATGGCTAAGAAACAGAACCCATAAAGTCGACATTGCAGGTGCCTTGTCAGATTCAAAGCCAGTCACAAGTGGTATCCCACAAGGATCTGTCCTGGGACCCCTCTTATTTGGCATTTACTTTTCAGATGTGAAAGCAAACATAGGAGGGTTGTGGCTGACAAAGTTTGCAGATGACTGCAACCTAGGCACCATAGTGAATACATCAGCCGGCACACACATCCTACAGAATGCTGTCACAAAGACAGATAGCTGGTGCCGGAATCATGGCCTGAAACTGAATGCAACTGATGTGTAGTCATCCCCTTTGGGAGGAACAAAGTACCCACAAATCAATACATAGACAGCAACCCACTGAGCACAGAAAACAAATCAGACACCTGGGGACACGTAGATAGTGACGTCTCGTTTGACACCCATGTTGCCAAAGTGGTTAGAAAGACTTTCTATCTTGCCCACCTTATCATGAAGGGTTTTCCATCCAGATCAAAGGAGGTCATTGTACCACTATACTTCTCCCTTATCAGGCCCATGATTGAATACAAAGCCCCATTTGGTATGTACCTCACCCAGCACTTGCAACAGCTGGAGAGACCCCAAAAGTACCTTACCAAGAAGATCAGGGGTCTACAACACATGTCATATGCTTCCAGACTAAAGGAAATCCAGCTTTATTCAGTAGCATACCGCATACTTACAGGTGACCTATGCCTGACATACAAGACCATGTCCAATCAGGATTTGGTGGACATGCTCCACTGCAAGCAATCCAAATCCACCAGAACCATGAGAGCTAAAGATTTGAACCTCAGCACATACATGTATAGGACATGCTGGAGGGACACCTCAGCACATACATGTATAGGACATGCTGGAGGGACAGAGTCATAACTCAGAGGCTTCTCACACTCTAGCAGAGTATCCCAGTTCATGTTAGACAGAGTCCCTCACTGACTCTCTTCAAGAGAAATCTGGACAACTGGATGTGAGATTGTAGGTTTACCCCAGGGGTCCTCCCTGTGTCACTACTAGACAGAGGCACAGTCAAGTTATTCGATTACGTAAGGGGGTCATAATGTGTCACTAAGTCAGAGGCACAATATTCGGAATCTATTCTGTACACTTATTACCACTATAAGGGGTGGCAATAGCCACATCACTATAGCTAGGCTTATAAATGCACTAGGGCAGATAGCCTAGTAGTAAACTATGAAACTATGAAATTATGGTGTATGTGTAGGTATTGTCAGTCAAGCAATATAATGTGGTTTGGGGGGGCTTGATATCTTCCTGTATTCCAACATTTTTTGTCTATTCCTTCTAGCATGTCAAGGGATCAGTTGCTAGTGTCCTCTCCTGCTCAGCTGGTGAACCTGGGAATATTGAGGCAATGTTACAATTGCCTCATGTACACAGACAACCCTCTCCTTCTTCCACAAAACACAAATACATGCGAGAGATGCAACTATATAGCCAAACTGGAGGCTGAACTCTCTCAACATAGGACTGGCAAGACCAGAGAGGAGGAGAAGGTAACCACACACACCACAAACCCAGTCTCACATAGCACTATCACAACTACAAATCATACACATAAACACACAAAGACATACTCGGAGGCTCTGATCAGAAATCTACCAAAACAGCAGAGGCCACCAAAGCAGACACCCAAACAACTGCCTCCACAGGGCACAGCACATGCAACACATAGACCACAGAGTCAGTGTGCCAAACAGTCACAACCCTTAAGGCCAAACACAATGCCAGACACACTCGTCATAGGTGACTCCATAGTCAGACACACTGACGTCCCGCTCACCAGATTGAGTAAGGAGAAGGTCACAGTAAGCTGCCTATCGGGCGCTGGAATCCACCACATAATGCAAGCACTCAGGTCACTCAACTGCAAGTACAAGTATGACTCAGTCATTGTCCATGCTGGTGTGAACGACCTGAGACGTACCTCCCTGGACTACATGAAAAGACACATAGAGGAGCTCTCTGATTATGTAGCCCAGGCAGGTATGACCCTGACCTTGAGCAGTATCCTACCTTCACCAAGAATGATGCCACAATACAGAGACAAGATGATCAGCTGTAATAATTGGCTTAAACTATGGTGTCATTCAAAGGGGATCCAATGTCTGTCTGCCTGGGATGACATGCTGGACAAGCCACGCTGATTCGCAAGGGACAGCTTGCACCTGTCACCCCTGGGCTTCTGGATTTTGGCTAAGGCTCTTGCCACCCCCATTATGCCTTTTTTAGGCATGGCTCAGATTCTAAACCTACCACCCTAGAACACAAAAAGGAAAAAAACTAAGGGTAATGCTGCTCAATGCCAGAAGTCTCAACCTCAAGATGCACGCACTCGAAGCCCTTCTCAGTATGGAGAACATCGATGTCTGTGCTGTGACTGAAACCTGGTTCAAGGCTCCTGACAGCACCCTGGCACTATCAGGTGTTACCTCATATCATGCGTTCCGGCCCCAAAATCCGGACAACACCAAGAAAGGAGGGTGGGTGTCCATATTCATCAAGGACACCCTCACCTCAAGGTTGGTGGCAATGCACGATGCATCGGAGACCATCCAGGTGCAATTAACCGTAGGCAAGACTGCTCTGCAGTTTGTAGCATGTTACAGGCCACCCTCTCAAACTCAGGAACCTCATACAGCTTTCCTGAAAACACTGGAGGGGATAAATGTATCTCCAAACACCATCATACTGGGTGATTTCAACTATCCAAATATAGACTGGGATCACTACTCAAGCCCCAACACTCTAGCCCAAAGGTTCCTAGAGTTCATAAACTCAAATGCCATGGAACAACTAGTCACCATCCCCACAAGAGGAGACAACATACTATATCTCATCATCACGAACATGGGGTCACAATGTTCAACACCAGAAGTATACCCATCATTGGTGAGATCAGATCATAAACTAATCTCACTGGAAGTCCACATCCCGCCCCCACCCCAGATAAAAAAGACCACAGTGAAGAACTTCTCAGAAGCTGACTTCACACTTCTAAAGACTGGTGTGGTCTCTTTCAAGGCCCCCAAGCCAGCGGAAACCATTACCCAAGCCGCTGAATCACTTACAAATGCCTTCTACCAGCACCTCCAGGACTGCATGGATCAGGCAATCCCAAACAAAACAAAGACTCTTTGTGCCAAAGGCAAGCGTCCAGTCTGGTGGACCCCAGCCATAAACAAGCTCTACAACAAAAGGAAGGAGCTACTACAAGATAGATAGAGCAAAATCCGTAGAAGGAAAGACACACCTGCTCATTATAAGTACAAAACTGAGATCTCTCATAAAATCATCCAAGGCAAATTTTGAGAGAAAAATCGCTAAGGACTCAAAAGACAATCATAAGGCCTTTTTTAGCTATGTTAGAAACCTGGGAGGAAACTCCCAGATATGCTCAGAATTAGTTCAAAATGATGTAAAAATCACTGAACCTACAGACATTGCCAACATACTGGCTGACAGGTTCAGTGCAGATTCCCCCCCCCCCCCAAAAGGAGAGATATCTATACCAGAGGATTGTAGCCCCCCAAACATCTCAAATGCTCAGGTGAGAACTGCTCTATCCAAGGCGAAAAACACAGCATCCATGGGACCAGATGGTGTCCCCGGTTGTGTGCTCCACAAACTCAATGAGGAATTAAACCCGCAGTTAGGGCAGCTGTTTAATCTTAGCCTCACCTCAGGATACGTACCCAAGGAGTGGCTTACGGCAACGGTGGTCCCACTTCACAAAGGAGGTGCCTCCACCGACCCCGGAAACTACCGTCCCATCAGCTTGACAAGCCTGGTCTGCAAAGCTATGGAGAGGATCATAATGGAACTCATAAATGAAGACATAGGGGACTTGCAGACTTTGGATCCAACAAAGTTTGGCTTTGTCAAGGGCAGATCATGCCTTTTAAACTTGGTTGACTTTTTTGAAACAGTCACCAAGGCCATTGACGAGGGCAAGGCAGTCCACACAGACTACCTTGACCTGGCAAAGGCTTTTGACACAATACCTCACTCGGGTATCATTGAAAAACTCACCAGCTTAAATGTAAACCCATACGTCACAAGATGGGTTGCAAACTGGCTAAGTGACAGAACCCACAGGGTCAGAGTTGCTGGCGCCATGTCACACTCCAAGCCTGTCACAAGTGGTGTTCCACAGGGCTCAGTCCTGGGCTCACTTTTGTTCGGCATCTACTTTTCAGAAGTGCAAGCAAACACAGGAGGATTATGGCTGACAAAGTTTGCAGATGACTGCAAACTGGGAACCATAGTTGAAAACCCATCTGACACAGACATCCTTCAGAAGGGTCTCATAGAAACGGATAACTGGTGCCAGAGCCATGGCCTAAAGTTAAAAGCTAAACAATGCATAGTCATACCCTTCAGGAAAAACAAGGTTACCCCTAGTTACCATATAGGTGGAAATCCTCTAAGCACAGAAGAGGTTATCAGGGATCTGGGCACCCAGGTTGACAGTAACCTTTCGTTTGACACTCACGTTGCCAAAGTAGTTAGGAAGACCTTCTACATTGCCCACCTGATCATGCAAGGATTCACATCTAGATCAAGGGAGGTCATTGTTCCCCTGTACTCATCACTCATCAGACCAATGATTGAGTACAATGCCCCATTCAGAATGTATCTGACCCGACACCTGCAGCAATTGGAAGGGCCCCAAAAATTCCTCACCAGAAGGATAAAGGGTCTCAAAAATATGTCTTATGCTGCCGGACTGAAGGAACTCCAGCTCTATTCAGTCGCTTACCGTCTGCTCAGAGGTGACCTGTGCCTGAAATACAAGGCCATGTCCAACCCGGAATTAATGAACATGCTTCACCTCAAAACCTCTAAATCCATCAGAACTACAAGGGCAAGAGACTTAAACCTCAACATGGCTATTAATAGGACGTGCTGGAGGGACAGATTCATCACCCAGAGACTCCCTATGCTGTGGAACAACATTCCGGTACATGTGAGGCAGAGCACCTCGCTGGCTTTGTTCAAGAGAAATCTTGACCAATGGATGGGAGATCGCAGGTATACCCCAGGGATAACCTCAGTGTCACTGCTTGACAGAAGCACAGCAAAATAATGGGCATATTATCCTTCAAACTAAAGGGGTGGCGGAAGCCACAAAACTCTGTGCTAGGCTTATAAATGCCCTAGGGCAGATAGCCTAGTATGAACCTATGAACCTATGAACATAGGCCTGGTGCGGTTCCTGCTATTAGGACAGTGGTCTGTAGCAAGCTATATAGTAGTAGGCATTTTTAGCCATTGGTATTTGACCATGGCTAATCCATGTTGCTTCTTGTTGTGGTACCAACATGGGGGTGTGGTTATCCATGACATTTATTGCTAGTCACCCTCGTTTTGTAGCTTGTTCCATGTTTTTACACATGTACATCACTGTATGAGGTGTGACCTGGTAGTGTTAGGGTGCTGATGTGGGCTTTGACCCAGTTTTCTATTACAGCACTGATATCTACATTCTCTATACTGTGTGCGTTTACACTGCACGCATCTTGCTGTTTATACTTCTGGCATTGGGTAGAATTACATCTAGGTTCCTATCCCTTGTGGTACCTATGAAGGTGGGTTTGTGTTTTTGTGGTTTATGATTGGTGAGGGTGGATGTTAGTCAGGGTCCTCAGGTGTGCATATGGTACATGGTGTTACATTACTTAACACATGGCATTCATGCCTCAGGTGGTGCTGCAGGGCTGCCTCTGTCGGATGCACATACTACACTCCCTGTACATGTTTGGAAGCAGGTTGTGTCATGTTAGGCATCCCTGTTACTATATGAGTGAGTCGGGGGGGTATCAGTCCCAGTGTTCCTACTGAGCCAGTGTATGTGCTATGCGTTGCCTCTTTGCCAAGGCCAGGGCATACTGGGCACGCCTCCTTCTGCCTACTGGGGCAAGGTCAGGTTGTTCCTCATCCGAGTCACCCTCTGCCTGTGGTGGCCTTGGCAATGGTGGGGGTATGTTTGGCCCAGCCCTATGCTGGTCCTGCTGCAGCTGTTTCCGCAGGATCATATTATGTAGCATAGCACATATCATGATCATTTGGGTACATGTAGTTGGTGTGTACTGCAAGGCTCCACCAGATTTGTCCAGACACTGGAACCGTGACTTGAGCAGCCCAAACACACGCTCTATGACATTACGTGTTTGTGCGTGTGCCTCATTATTGCGTTCCTGTTCAGGTGTGTGTGCATTTCTGATGGGTGTCATCAGCCACGGCTCAAGTGCATAACCTGCATCCCCCAATAGGTGTGCATGTGGGAAGTCCCCACTGGCAAATGATTGGTACAGCTGCGTCAGATGCCAGATGTGGGAATCGTGGTAGCTCCCAGGGCAGCCAGCACACACATTCATTATTAAGCCCTGGGCATCACACACGACCTGGCAGTTGATGGAGTGGAATCCTTTGCAGTTAATATAGGCTCTACCCCGCTTACCAGCTGGTGCTTTGATGCGTATGTGCGTGCAGTCTATTGCACCCAGTACCTCAGGGTATCCTGCTATTTGCTGGAAGAGACGCATATTGCTGGCCAATACCTCACGGGCATTGGGGAAATATACATGATCACCGACATGTGCTGACATGGCATCCAGGAACTGGTGCAGTACCCTGGAGGCTGATGCCTGTGATATCCCCATCATATCACCAGTTGGTCTCTGGAAGGTACCTGTTGCTAGTATTCTTAGGCCAACACATACCTTGGTTTCCACTGGGATGGGTTCCCCTCTGTTGGTTCTGTGTGTGAGACGTGCCCTGCACAGCTCAACAATTTGCTGCAGAAGGTCTCTGTCCACTCTGTAGCGCTCTACTATCTCCAGCTCATGTAACCCATGGTAGGTGACCCTGGGCCTGTATACTCTCCTCCTTCTCCTCACTCTGGGTTGTCTGTCAGCATCTGCATTGTCACCACCCTCAGCAATTCGCCTATGCCTGATTATAACAGCTATGGCAGCCCCTAGCATTTCTGCTCTGAGTTCATCTTTTTTTCAGTTTTCAATTCTGATAGCTTACTCCTTTCTTGCAGTATCTCTTGTGAGAAACAGCCTGCACTGCTGTTTGCAGTGTTTTAAGTACTGGGTTGGGCTTCTAGTCTGCCTGTGTAATTGCCTGCTTCCAATTGTTTCCACCAATTAACTCCAGCAGTATCCTCTGGCAGCTTCCCTGTAATCTGGTTGTTTCCTTTTTCCTTTCTGTTTCCTCAAGGGGAGCAATGTGCACACCAGCTTAAGCACGCTCACAGTTACTTAAACGCGCGCACACATCCTTACACGGTGTTAGACGCGTGCACACATCCTTACACGGTGTGAACTTGGCTGATTCATGGTAAAACGCGCGCACACAGCCTCACACACGTGCACGCCCGCGCAAACCGTTGCAAACGGTTTGCAACACGCTCCCACATGTTGAACCTGCCTTACACGCGCGCACATGCGCGCATGAACGTATATCAAGAAAGTTTGAGTGTAGGGATAGTGTGCACCCTCTATTTCTTGACTTTCCTAGTGTTCTGTTGGGGCACACCTCTCTCCCTGATGTCTGTCTGTCATCTGTCACGTTACATTGCCCTCCAATCTGATACATTTATTTCTATCATTCCCCCCCCGTGATGTCACCTACCTCTTACTCTGTTCCTCCCCCTTCTGTAACTCTTACACTACTCGGAAAGTGCTCATTACCTATGTGGCAGTGTGATTCAGTATTGTAACCCTCATTTACATAGGATTGCCTAGTAATGCTTAGTTACATTTCTTACACGGAGCTTCCCCCCCTTGGCAACCACTACACGGAGGCCATATTGTTTTTGGTCTGCTAGTCCCTGCATTGTCATTCCATGTAATACATTAAACCCACAATTGTGGGCTTATAAGCTTCGGTTTTCAGTTTTAGGCAGCGCACCCCGTTTGCGTGGGTGTGCGCTGCAGTTACACATGAAAATCCCATGAAAAAAAAAAAGTTATTTAAAATACTTTTGCAACACTTTTTAATGCCAATGGCCACATATTTGGCCATTGGCATGCTAAATGAAACATATGCACCCTTTATTTGGAGCTGACATAGCTCCGTTGTCAATTTTGCAGAAATGTACTCAGTTGTCAGCTGAGTACATTTCTGCAGCTAACACGTCCATTACACGGACTGGTTTAGGCTTCTTGGATCGCTCAAATACCTTATTTGCATATCTTTGAGCTGCAAATGAGGTATTGAGCATTTCCACGCCCAGTCCGTGTAAGAGACATGTTAGCTGTCTCTTACACGGAGGTTTGGGCTGTTCCTGGATCGGGAGGCTTACACGGAGGCTTACACTACTCTTAAACTCCATGTAAGCCTTCGTGAATCCTGTTACCATTTAAATGAATTAGAATAATATTTAAAAAATGTTCCTGATTTTGAGCTTTTAGTCTGATATTATGTATGGCTTTGCCCAGAATTCTTGAGCAAAGACATTGAGAGTTACAGTATCTGATGTTCTGCCAGTATTTATAAAACTTCCTGAAAGAGAAAATCATCTCTGAAGATCGTAAACATCAGCTGAAATTGGTCACTCTGGGCTGCTGATCTCTAGCACTTACCTTGCTCATGTTCGTTCACTGACTATAAGATTTATCCTCACAGGATCATATCACAATACTGTTTTGGCTAAAGAGCATAATCAGAAAATGAATATTTTTTTCTCCTTATTTTCTCCCAACCAGCAGCAGCTTTTGTGAGGCCCCCACACAGTCAAAGATCATTAAGGAGCCCCCCCCCCCACCCCTGCAGCCATAGGTATGCAGGTGCATAAAACTGGCTATGGTGTTAGATTTAGTGGAGGGAATGCCAACCAGCAGGAATTAACTTATTCAAGGGCACCATGTCAGTGGTAAAACATTTAATGAAATGGTGAAGTCTTGACAAAACACTGTTACTATAAACAGAGGTTCCTTTGAATTTTAAAGGAGATTATGATAAACCCACTTGGCTTATTAATTACACAAGATTGCTGTACTATCTTTTGATGGTTTGACAAGCATGTTGCAAAATATCAAACTAAAATAACTTGCCACTGGTGCCATAGGTTCATAGAATGATACTAGGCTATTGGCCCTGAGGGCCTTATAAGGCTAGTCAAGAATTTTGCCCATGTTCACCAAAGTCATCACCTGTTTCCCCTGTCCAGCAGGGATACAGGTGGGATCTCAGGGGGGTGTATTTTCTGTTTCCCATCCAGTCATCCAGGTTCCTCTTAAAGAGGGCTAGTGAGGTACTCTGCTTGACATGGAAAAGGGAGTCTGTTCCATAGATGTGGAAGTCTTTGGGACAGAAATCTATCCTGCCGACAAGTTCTATTAATGTCACAGACCAGGCTGAGGCCTTGCTTGAGGGCTGTGCGAGTGGTGTTTGACTTACGGATATGCAGCAACTCCATAAAGGCTGAGTCTGAGATGGCCTTGTATGCCAGACACAGATCACCTCTGAGCAGTCTGTATGAGACTGAGTAGAGGGACAGGGCTTTTAGCCTACCTGTATAGGATAGCTGTTTGAGACCCTGGATTTTCCTGGTCGGGAACCTGTGTGGTCTCCCCAGCTGCTGCATGTGCTTGACAAGGTACATGCTAAAGGGGGAATTGTACTCAGTAATGAGGCTGATAAGGGAGGAATACAGGGATGATATGATCTCCTTTTTCCTGAATGAAATACCCTTACTTATGAGGTGGGTCATGTAGAAAGCCTTCCATGCAATTGAGGCAACATGGTGGTCAAAAGTCAGGTTGCTGTCAATTTGGGTGCCCAAGTCCCTCATGATTGCTCACTTAGTACGCTGTTATTAATGTGATAATTAGTGGGAACTCCATTTTCCCCAACGGGAATAATGATACATTTCTTGGCATTCAGTTTGAGGTCATGCATCTGGCACTAGTCATTAGTTTGGGAAGGCCCTGTTGAAGGATGTTCACATCACTAAAGGGATTTAAGACAGCACCCAGCTTGCAGTCATCTGAAAACTTGGTCAGGTACAGACCACTGGTTTTGGTTTGCACCTCAGAAAAGTATATTCCAAATAGCAGATGCCCCAAGACTGATCCTTGGGGTACACCACTCATTATGGGTCTACTACCAGAGATGGTTTTCCCTATTTTGACTGAGATGGTTCTGTCAGTGAGTCAGTTAGCATCTGGTAACATATGGGTTGATGCCTAGCTGGGAGAGTTTATCTATTATGCCCAAGTGGGGAATAATGTTGAAGGCTTTGGCTAGGTCAAGGTAGGTGGTGTGCACCATCTTCCCCTCGTCCATGGCTTTGGTGACTGTTTTGAAGAAATCGACCAAGTTTAATAGGCATGATTTCCCTTTGATAAAACCAAACTGTGTGGGGCCAAGCGTTTGGAGGTTGCCAGTGTCCTTGTTTCTAAGGTCCATGAGAATGCATTCCATGGCCTTGCAGATCAGGTTAATTAGGCTGATGGGCCTATAATTGCCTGGGTCAGTGGATGGTTCATATTTGTGTAGAGGGATGGCAGTGGCTGTCTTCCATTCAGCTGGGTCGAAGCCAGTGCTCAGGCTTTGGTTAAATAGGGTGCCTAATGGAGCTGAGAGCTCATGCCTGAGTTCATGCAGGATACAGCCAGGGATATTGTCGGTTTCCATGCATTAAACACATGCTTCCTGATGATGAGAGGAGGGGTGCAGGTGCTGTGGATGTCCTGGTTTACTGATGGGGGATAGAGGGGTGAAGTTTTCACTGAACCTGTCTGCCAGCAGGTTGGCTATATCTATGACATTTGTGTAATGTGGTGTTATTGACCACCAGTCCAGAGCAGATTTGGGTGTTACCTTTCAGATTGTGGATGTATGTGAAAAAGGCATTGTGATTGTCCTTAGTGGATGTGGCCAGTCTGGACTCAAAGCTTGCCAGAGAGGATTTCACCAATGACCTTATTTGCTGGTTCAGACAAAGGAGAGATTGCTTTCAACTTGGCACCTGGTCCTTCTTGGTCCTGGACAGCAATATTTTCCTTTTATTATGGAGTTTGTTTATTGCTGCTGTCCACCAGACAGGTTTACGCTTCCTTGAGGAAGATGATTTGGTCCTGTCAGGTATTGCTGAGTCCATATAGCTATGTAGGTGCTCATAGAGTTTTTTGGTGTGAGTGTGGACATTAGTGCTAGTTCCAGATGAAGGGACGGTGGGTGTGAAGCTGCTTATACCTACTCTCAAGTTATTGTAGTCAGCTTTGGAAAAGTTTTTTTGACCCTGACAGGGTGGAGGGTCAGGGGAGATGGTGACTTCAAAAGTGATTGCTTTATGGTAAGGTCTTACCAAGGAGGATGCCACTGCAGGGGTGCTACAGTGGCTACTCATGTTGGTTAGTATCAGGTCCAGGATATTTTCACCTCTCATAGGGATGTCGACCAGCTGATCCAATACATAGGCATAGACGAAGTGGAGGAATCTCTGGGCATTCATGTTTGGGCTAGAACAGGTCTTCCACTCTATGGTTGCGTAGTTAAAGCCACCCATGATCAAGGTAGAGGGTTGAATCTTGGTGGATTTAAGTAAGTCCAGATAGGTGGAGTGGGTGTCTTGAGTCATGGTTGGGGATCTGTAGCTAGCTATGATTTGAATAGGTGTTAAGTCCACAGTTAACTGCACTTGGAGTGTCTCCTGTGCATCATACCATTTGACCAGCCTATAGGTGTGTATGCCTTTGATAAATATTGAAACTCCACCTCCTTTGGGTTTGTAGCCCTCCATTTGGGGGTCTGAAAGTATGATAGGATGAGTAACCTGGTAAAGCTGGGGAGCTGTCTGCAGCTTTGAACCAGGTTTCAGTGAATGCACAAATGTCAGCATCCTCCAAGGCAAGGAATGCTTGCAATGAGTGCAGTTTCATGCCAAGACTCCTATTGTTTAAAAGCATGACATTTAATTAAATTTTGCTTAGAAGAATTTTTCGTGTTGGTAATTTTGTGCTCATGACTTTGCCTAAAAAAAAGGCACAATGGGGGAAGCAAGAGCCTTTGCCAGAAGGCTGAAGGCCAGGTGAGACAGATGAAGGCCATCTCTGGCAAAGCATCGTGGTCTGTCAGTCATGTCCTCCCAGGCTGTCAGGTACTGGATGCCCTTGGAATGACACCAGAAACTAAGCCAATTGTTAAAGTCAATCATTTTCTTGTATTGAGACATAATTCTGGGTGATGGTAGGATACTGCTTAAGGCTAGGGACATACCTGCCTGGGACACATATTCAGCGTATCAGGCAAAGTAAAAGTTGCCCCCCCCCCCTTTAGAGGAAGAAGACAAAAGTTTTTGAATGTAAATCTCTTCCATTTTAGTGTGTGGTGTCTAACTACATGGTTACATATGCCTAATCATCAAGTTATGGTCATGATTCTCACTGCAACCAGTCAGCTTCACAAAGCTTTCATCTCTCCCACACTGTCACTTTTGCTGCTTATAGGCTGAGGCCTTTTTGGTGCTATATAAACAGACAAAGTTATTAAAAATCTTCACAACTTTCTTGCTGAGAGGCTTTGCATGAAAGATATACAGTCTTCATTTCTGGAAGATAATTTCCAACAGGGGAAGCTTTCCCACATTAAATAATGTATTTTTAAATATGTTTAAATATGTTATATATTTTCTATTTTCTGAAAAATACTGGCAATTTTATTAATATCTTAAATTTCTTGTCAGAAACTGATATTTTTAGAACAGGGCTTATTATTGAATATTGGGACTGATTTTTTGAGGAAAAAATGTACAGGTTTTGAGACGTTTTAATTGAAGTGTATATATTTAAAGCTAAGTGTTTTGGTGCTTATGTACACTTCATGACTACTTACCTTCATTGTTTTACTGCTTGAGACAATGTGCTTGAAGGTGTTATATTTAAGCAGTATGAAGTGTATTTCAGGGCTAGCAATATATTTTATGTTTGGTGCTTGAGTACACCAAGACATCTTTTCTTCATTTCTTACTTTCTGTGAAAGGAACTTAAGTATTAACAGGATTGCTGTTTATTGTGTGTGTTTTTACTTTTGAAAGTTGAAGGACTGTGCAGTGGAGTATGTGCGTGTGCTGCTTGTGAACACTTCCCTGACTACTTACCATCCAACCAGCTCATCTGAGAAGTACCTACTGGCAATCAAGCGTCTTCCTTGGCTACAGCATGGATTATTACACTGGTCCTGCTCTTTCTTCCTCCAACATAAAAGGAAGAAAACAGTTAAAGCACAAGCCTTTGCCCATAGTGCAGTTTCACTCAATGCCTCAGCAAATGGTATGTGACACTGCAGTGGCCCCTAAGGTTCCTCAGATCACTTACTAGTTTCCTTGAATCCCTCTGTTGTAGCAAACAGGAAGCTCTGCATATTTCACCCATTCGTCCTATTCTGCCAGCATTGGAGGATGCTTTTAATTATGTCTGCAATGCTGTTGACTCACAGCTATCGGTACCTGAAAAGGCAGATAAATTGTATAAAGTTTCTCAAGCTAACAAATTTATTTTTCTCATCTTAGAGTAGACACAGATGCTGTATCTTTCACTGCTCCTAATGAAAACAGGTACCTTACCACTCCTAACCCAGTTCCTGGAGATAAAGAGGATAATTTTCTTTCTCTAATTTAACCTTTAGAATTTTCAGTTACCATGCTGTACTTGGAAATTTATGCTTAAATGTGCCAATAGTTTCATATAATTTTCTACCTCTGAAGCAAGAGCGTAATTGAATAAGATTGTGGCTAATGTGTCTCAGGTTTCTAAACTTGCCATAAAAAGTGTGTATGATTGTGCTGACACTGAATCTAGGCCTTCTGTTCTGGCATAGTCTTGAGAAGATTTTATGGATATGAAACCAAACGTTTTCTGATGGCTTAATGCCAGAAATCCTGGACTCTCCTCTAGATAAGGAGGCTTTATTTGGGCATTTTGCTCTGCAGGTGCTCAAACAATGGGATGAGATAAGTAAATTATTGCAACAGGGTTTCTAGGATTTTCCCCAAGTTCTTTCCCTCTAAATCCTCTACTCCTTTTAAGAGACAAAATAAACAAGCAGGGCCTCCAAACAATAGGTAGACTAATAAGAAGAGATAGCAACAGGGATCTAATGAAAATGCCAAAATAAAGGATTCTTTCAAGAAAAAGAGGTCAGGTGTTTTCCTTGGAATGACTGTGCTGGGAACCAGTTCACCCTCCTTTACTGCCCTACCCCGGCATCGCTCCCAGTTTCAAGAAAAGTGAAACTAAATGCTTCCTTTTGGCATCAAATTGTTTCAGACAAATGGGTGTTAAAGATTATACAGGAGGGTTACAATTGACATGGTTGAAAAGCTCCCTCCATTTCAGGGGATTCCCCTATGCCTCTAGTCAATTCTCTGTATTACCCTTCAGGCTATCCGCTTCACCAAGAGTATTTACAAAATCTTTAGCCCCCGTAGTGACTCACTGCAAATTTCAGAGTGTCCACATTTTTTTGTTATATATGTGACTTGCTTATTTGTGCAGAGTGTCAAGAAAGGAGATACTGCCAGCACAGGTATCTGGAATTTTGTAAGTGGTTGTGTGTCATTTGTGAATGGCAACATGCTTCATGTAAGAGGCTTGTGTTACAGATGTATTAGAACTGTATGTCATATTGTACATATATGTGCTAAAGAGATACTTTGTAAAGTACTGAGTAGAAATTTATATACACTATTTTAATTGATTAGATGCATTTATTTTAACAATGGAAACTGTAACACAAGAAGTTAACTTCAGAAGAATAGTTGAGAATGAAGTATTTTATGGCTGGGCCATAAAAAGAGATATTCTCTTTCAGTTTCAGTGCAGCAGAAAACATAATCTCTAGAACCAGAAGTTTTTTATTGTCTTTAAATGTGGAGGAATGTAAATTATTTTATGACTTCTACCATTTGCCAAAATATCTGAGGTCTATGTATTTTCACAACTGGTGCTAAATGCTACAGGGGGTTTACCTGGGATAGTCAGATGACAAGAAGTGATGTCATGCTGCAAGCTTTCCCAGCAGTAATATTTGAAATATTAACTTAAGAGCTCTGTGAGAGAGAGACAGTGCATTTTGTATTTTGTCTTTGACCTGACAAGAACATCCACTTATCACATCTGCCTTGTTTCTCTGTAAGTAAGTTAACTATTACAGTAATTTCTCTCAGATACAGTCAGGAATATAGTGAAGTATAGCTTAGATGTTTCTTTATTTATCTGAGACTGTCTTGCAATGTTAAGCATTTCTTGTGATTTTGAACTGTGACGTAACTGTGATTATTTACTGAGTATTTTCTTGTTCTTTTATTATTTATTATTAAATATATTTAAACATTTCATTGTGTCTGGTATTTATGAGACATATTTAAGTTCGGAGAGTATTTGCTTATTTATTTGGTGATACTGTGTAGGCCACTCCTAATAGCCTTGCTCTTGGTCAAACTACCATTTGGACTAATAGTAACATTACACAGTAAGAATGGACACCCTTTGTTAAGGGCCTTAAAGTAGCTCATAAGGATGTGGCCCTGGCAGTAAAAACTACCTTATAGTCTGGGCAGTAGGAGGTATAGCTAGTAAACCTGTGCCAGCCTTTCCTAGGTGTGTGTGTGTGTGTGTGTGTGTGTGTGTGTGTGTGTGTGTGTGTGTGTGTGTGTGTGTGTGTGTGTATAAATCAAATCTCAAAGTGTGTGTTGTGTGTGTGTGTGTGTGTGTGTGTGTGTGTGTGTGTGTGTGTGTGTGTGTGTGTGTGTGTGTGTGTGTGTGAGCTACTCGGGCAGGGACACAAAGCATTAGTTGGACAGAGAGGGTGGTGGAGGTCTTGGCTTGGCCACTCAGCTGAGATCTCAACTCTATAGCTGTGCCATTGGGAAGTCTTATTGGGGATCTGGAAAAAGAGGGTATAAATGAGCCCCAGGCAGACTGTGCTCTCTGTGTGCTCCTAATTGAAATTGCACTTGATGCAGAGAGCTTCATCTGGAAATACTGTGTGTGTACTTGTCATCCTCCCAGTGTATGTCCCCCACTGGTGCTAGTGGTGAGGATTGAGACTCCTTGATTACTGGGCCAGAGGTGGGGAGTCAAACAGAGTCTTTTCCCAGTTATCATGAGTTCTAAAAAAATGCATCATCCCTTCTAGAATATCTGAGAGTTTAGATAAATTTGCAAAAATCTACCCTATCTCCATCAGATAGGACTGCATCTCAAAAGACATTCCTGCCTCAAAAGAAGGTAGATATATAACTGGAAGTCTTTGTGAACTTTTCTCACCAATCTCCATCTATAACCAGAAAATTCTCAGTATTCTATACCTTATGTCTTCTATAATTCTCATGATTGCCTTTGCCACGTTACAAATTTGAAAGATTTAGTGGCACCAAAAAAATGTGTGGATTGAACACACTCACCCACTGGATTTTCAAATTCCAGTTTTGGACTTTATCAAATCAGAACGGTGTTGGTGGAGGAATCAAATGTGCCATAATCCAGGTCTCCCTTTTTCTTCACCCACTTCAGCACAATCTTTTTTGATCAATTCCTCTGATTTTCTGTTGGGAGTGGTTTCAATGTGGATAAAAGTGCAAGACTGTATGATGGTTCAGACAGATCAAAGTAAAAGAAATGTTAGCAGTGATTCATATCATAAAGTCATTGCATTATCTTTGGAACTTAAATCCTTTACAGATCATAAAAGACAACACCACAGTGATGTGGTACAGAAACAAACAAGAGGACACAAGGTTGTACATCCTGTGCCGGTTGGCAATAATATCTCAACTGTTTAAGTAAAACATAGTGACAGACAAGCAGATCCTAGAAAGACCCTCACAAGTAGATATTGAATACACAGGTCTTCCATGAGTTGATGCAGATATGGGGAACCCCTCAAGTAGATCTGTTCACCGCCTTTAAAAATTGACAACTAAACAGATTCTGTTCCAAGAGTCCCTGCAAGCAGACACTGAAAATAGTTGCTCTGTCATTTCCCTTGTTGGGGATGTTCCCATATGCATTACACCTTTCTAGTGATTCCCAGGATAATTCTGAAGATTCAGAAGGACTACCCAAAAATCACTGTGGTGACTCCCTTATGGCCCAGGCAAAATTGGTTCTCCCTTCTTATAGAAGTAGCCAGGGGCCTTTACCACAAGCTTTCTCACAGACTGGATCTACTCACACAGGAAAAGGGGAGTTTGATATACTCCAGCATCAAACAACTTTAACTGACTGCCTGGATGATTCAGTCTTGATACTGCTTCCATGAGAATTTGCAGCAAGTATTGAAAGAGGCAAGAAAAGCCTGCTACTATAAAATCATATATTGACAAGTGGAAGAGAGTTTCTAGTTGGTGCCTAGCCAATGAGCAGATATCCATTAGAGATTTTGTATAACTAGCGCTTAAATATTTGTATGAGTTAGTATGCCCTGATGTATCTTAGGCCTCTATTAAGGTGCATATTGAGGCCATTTTTGCATGTTTGTCCATGGTTCCCCCTCTCTCTTCTCTGTTTATTGTCAAATAGCTTTTATAGGTTCATAGGTGCATAGGTGTGTACTAGGCTAATGACCCTGGAGCCTTTACAAGCCTAGTCCATAGGATTACCCTGACATTGTGCCACCCGACCTTAGTTCCCAGTGCCTTTTAAAAGGAGTTTTATACCTGAGACCTCCATGTACATACATACATGCATACATACAAATATTTCAAGCACGGGCATAAATGCCCTTCTAGCTTGCCAATATACCAAAACACTTGTTCCCATAATAAGTGTCCAGGCTAATCTTAAAAATATCTAAACTAGTGCTTGCTTTAATGTAATTTGGTAGTCTGTTCCATGCATCAGCTACTCTGCCAGATAACCAATTAGTACACTTCTTATTCCTATAGAATCTTCTACACAGGTTGTCTGATGATTCTCTAGTACATTTTGATAACCCCAAACATTCCCAGAGGTAGTTGTCCCTAAATGCCCTATATACCTGATTAAAATCTCCTCTTAGATATCTGTAAGAGACTGTATAAGTTAAGATATTTTAGTCTTTCACAATAACATAGATTTTCACATCCATGCATCCCCTTGGTATATTTCCGCTGTACTCTTTCCAGTTTACTCATGCTTGTTTTCGTATAGAGTTTCCATGTTGTTATTCCATACTCAAGTTTGGGTCTAATGTAACTAACAAACAATGGCTTCATTATTTTTAATTTCCTAGACTTTATAAATCATTTTATACAATCTATAGTTCTATAACTATCATTAATCAATTGGTTGATTAGAAAAACTCATAGCTGAATCTATCCATATACCGAGGTCCTTAAATGAGTCTACAGTTACAATCACTGTGTGCTGTATTAAATATTAACCTTTCAGTTTATGTCTCCCAAATCTCATATGCTTAGCTTTTGATGTATTTATCAGCATATTATTCTCCTGTGCCCAAATGGTCAATTTAGTCAAGTTATTTTGCAGACATGCCTTATCTGTAACACTTGTAATCATCAGTTTTACCTAATTTCAGGTTGTCTGTGTATAGACTGTAGAACACCTCAGATGAAAGTTAGGTCTGAAAGATACAATCTAAACAAGTAAGAGCCTAGGACAGAGCCCTGTGGGACACCCTGACTGTAACCAAGGAATTCACCTGTCCAGTTGCTGTATGATACTTGCCATGTCCTATTTGTAAGCCATGCAGCTATCCATCTCATCAAGAGTACATCAATGCCTAGTTGTGTTCCTCCTCTTTGGGATCACAGTTTTGTGTTAGAAAAACTAGCCATGTCACTCTTTGAATCTGCCTGTCAGGCTGACTTAAGTTTCATCACATGGAAAAATGTTCTTCTTAATGCACGGACATCTGCAAGAAGAGTATCTAAGTTGTAAGTTCTCATGGTGGGACAATTCTATTTGTTTTTTTTTTTTTTTCATAGAGATGAGGTCCTTGCGTACAAGCCCCTCTTTTATCCCCCAACAATCTTCCTATTTTCTATCCAGATCATAAAATCAACGGAGGAAAGATTCTACATTCTCTAGATGTGCATAGGTACCGAAAGTTCTATCTCGACAGAACTAAGTCCTTCAGGAAAGCTAACCAGCTATTTATTTCCTACTCTGGGACTGAAAAGGTCACCCATGTCTAAACTGACTATTTCCAGGTGGTTTTTCAATGCTGTTGTACAAAACTCTTACCATAGAAAATCCATTCTAGGCAATGTTAAGTAGGGTTGCCAACTTTTCATGTCAAAAATTGTGGACATGTACATGAAGGCAAAACGTGTGTAATTTTGGTACCCAATATGCAAAATACATAACCTTAATGACTATTTCTAAACTTAGGATAACTTCAAACTTTAACTTTTGAGACACTTCATCATCCACCACATTCACAACCCTGTCCCTTATTTGTTCGTCTTAGTGCTGTTAGAACCCACAATTTTCTGCCAGTACATACAGTTGTCTGTCAAACACTTCAACACACTCATCTGTTGCATGTACACATCTGCAAAGCTATGTTGTCTTATGTATTGTATGTGTGTACATTTTTTTTTTGCTCAGAAAATCCTTTGTTTTTAATTACTGGCTCATACATAACACTCTTACAATAGTTGTTTATCTGTCTTTGTCAGCAGGGATGGTATTCATTTACCCCAAATAATCTATCTTGCCTTCTGTCCAGTGTTGCAGACAGTGATTACGGACTTTATTGAACCAATATCTCCAAATGTGTAGTACCTTTACCTCCCACATACCTGGTCCATTTAATTAGCTCACGCATCCTAAACTGTGATTCATCTCACCACACCATTGTTGCTCTAAATCCACTGCTCATAATCTAGTCCTGTCTTTCATCAAACTGGTTTCTATTAGCTTCCTAACTTAGCTACTACTGCCTTATCTCCACCACTTCTACTTCTCCTCCTTTAATTCTTTTTTTCTCTTGTCTGTTCCACTTATGTAACTGTGCATATATTTGATTTGTCAGATTTTCATTTTTTTTGTGCTTACTTATAAATGTAAAATGTGAGAGTGTTCAATCTCGCCGTTTGTTCTTACACCTGGGTTCGGAGCCGATCCTCGGCTCCGTGTCGGCCGCTTTGCAAGCTCTGCATCGGGAAGAAGCTCGAGACCAACCTAACTCCCACAATCCCCCTCTGCCTTTACCTCAGATCTAGTTTGCCGCTGCTACGTTCGCATCAGATTTGATGAGCATGGGCCAACTCAAGCTAAGATTAATTATTTTCTTATATTTCTTCTATACTTTTTCTAAAAAAGTTGTTCCTAAGTGACTGTGTGTGTGTGTGACTAGTGTATCGAGGGTTCTCGGTTCCGTATATAAATTTTATATACTTTATTAGAGTTTTCCCTCGGGGCCTACTCCACCCATTTAACTTGGATTGACTACTGGCTTGGACTAAATTACTGGATTTGACAAAATTGTTTCTGGAATAGACAAATTTACTGGACTAGACATATTACTGGCTATTTCACTAGTTATTGTACCTAATTTGACATGTCTGAGAAAGCTAAATCTGGCTTTAAATGCTGCCAATGTGGGCAGAAGATGTCTGTGACTGACAATCATAGTTCCTGCGTCTACTGTCTTGGCCCTCTCCATCTGCAAGAAGACTGCTCAATATGTCATTCTTTCAGTGGGAGGGTCATGACAGATAGGCGCAGGAAACTTATGGACAGGGGGCTTTTGAAGCCTGCCTTTCAAGAGGCTCTGGATGCTTCAGACCAGACATCCAAATCCTCGAAGGAATCGAAGACGTCGGAGCCCAGGTCATCGGCACCGAGCTCTTCAGTCAAAGTTCGATCACCGGTTCCACAGACTTCGGGGCCGAGTGTTGAACTGTTGTCAGTTTCCGAGCCTCGAGTCTTGGAACCGGTGACGGAGCTCCCTCCCCCGGCACTGTTGAGGTCGGCTCCGTCTTCGATTCCTTCGATGCGTTCTTCCAGGCCCCTCTCCGACACCGATGTAGACCGCGTGGTGCAGAAATTAATGGAGAACACGGCCTTATCCAAACTCATCTCTGTCTCTTCCCAGTTGGTGTCGAGACTCGAAGGCCTTCCCTTATCTCCACCTGTTCCTCCTCCGATGCCTATCCAGTCTTCGGAGCTGGGAGAGGCTGATCTGGTGATTGTGGAGCCCTCGGTGCCAGAACCGTCTTTCTCTCGGTCAGCTCCGTTCACCTCGACTCCGTCGGATCCGGTACCGGAGTCTCGGAGCCGAAGATCCATCCTTGGATCCGGGACTGAGAGTCGGACCGATGTTTCGGTTCCGACGCTCCCTCTCGGGGCCTCGGCTCGGATCGACTCGGCTCCGTCCTCGGGGTTGATGCCTTCGGTGCCTGTCTCGGGGATTCTTCCGATTTCCTCGGAACCGGGAGATACCTCGACTCGGGACCCGGGGGCCTTCGACCTCATGAGGAAGGTGTTGTCTACCCAGACAACCACATCAGCAGAAACGGCTTCTCCTTCCCATAAAGGACCGTTATCCTCCTCTGCACCCACGGCTACATCTAAGCATCGAGCACCTGTGTCTCAGCCACCCCTGGAGGGTGCCCCCTCTTCCTCGGAGGCTTCTTCGGATGCCCCCCCGAGGAAGTTCCGAGGAAAAGATTGTGTAAGAGGAGACACTTAGAATCTCCACAAGAATCATTGACATCAGACACTGACTTGGATGAGTCAGAAGGGTCCCCAAAATCACCCTCAGAGGATGTCTCCTTTTCTGACATCCTGGAGATCCTAAAGCAGAGAGGTGATTGGCAAGCCCTCCCCCCTTCTGAGGATGAGTCAGTCTTGCTGAAGGCATTCGGTGCTCGCCCTTCCTCCTCCTGGGTCACTCCACCCTTCAATGAGTTGATGGAGCTGATTGCTCGAAGGGCGTGGGAGACTCCTGACACGGTGGAGCCAGTCCCTAGAAAGCCTAACAAATATATTACTGCCCCTCAGGATAAGGCTTATCTGGCAAAGGGAGTGCCAGTGGACACTATGGTGGTGGCAGCGGCCACGAAAAAGGAGATGTCTGAATCTTCCTCATCTGTTCATCCACCTAACAGAGATTCTAGGACTATGGACAGGTATGGGAAGCGCATTTTTAGTTCAGCGGCTTTTTCTATGCGATCCCTGAACTATTTGACCCACTTCACACGGCTACAGAGGGATCTAATCAAAGAGTTGGGAGATACCCTCCAGGGTACTACAGATGCTGCTGTTTCAGAAAAGGTTACAGCACATCTCAATACCCTTACATCTATTGCAAACTCGTCCATGAGGCTGATCTCATACGCAGCCGAAGGATCGAGTAGGGCAGCAGCTTCAGCGATTGCTCTTCGTAGACAATCCTGGATGCGCTTATGTTCATTTGCGGAAGCCTTCAAGTCTTCCTTTACTAATGCCCCATTTGGTGGTGCCACGCTCTTTGGCCCCAAAGTAAAGGAGACCCTTACCTGGTGTGAGCAAGAGGGAAAGCCTCTGTCTGCTGTCGGAGTCCGTTTTTCCACCCCATCCAGTCCGTACCCCAAAGGGCAACGTGGTGGAAAAATGTGGTTTCGAAAACCCCAAGGATCTTTCCCAGGCACACAGGGTGATGCCCCCTCTAGAGGCAGAGGAGGGGGCAGAGGTGGAAGACGCCGCCCTGGCGGCAGAGGGGGTCCGCAAAACCAAGGTGACAGGGATACACCCCCTGGGAAACCTTTCCAGCACTCCTGAAAGGAGGCCCGACTGTCCTGCTCTGGAGGCAGTCGGGGGTCGCTTAGCTTTATACCCTCAGGCCTGGTGAAATCTTACATCAGACAATTGGGTAAAAAGCGTTGTTACCAGAGGCTACAGAATACCCTTCCTATTGCCCCCAATTCCGAAGCAAAGACTCCCAGATGTGCCACCCCATCTGCGAGACCCTGCAGCTATAGAAATTTCAAAGCTGGTAGAAAAAAGAGTAATCCAACCAGTCCCAGCGGACCAAAGAGGTTTCGGAACTTACTCAAGGTTCTTTTTAGTTCCAAAGAAGACAGGGGACTGGAGGCCGATTCTGGACCTAAGCAACCTCAATACCTTCGTCAAGAAAGAAAAGTTCCGGGTGGTCACACTTCAATCGATCCTTCCATTTTTACAGAAGGACGACTGGATGTGCTCAATAGATCTGAAGGACGCATACTACCACATCAAAATGGCCAGGGCGTCCAGGGATCACTTGCGCTTCCGGCTGGGAGCCAGCCACTTTCAGTTTCGAGCCCTGCCCTTTGGTCTGACCTCAGCCCCCAGGGTTTTCACCAAATGCATGGCAGTGGTAGCGTCTCACTTGAGACGCCTGGGATTCCGGGTGTTTCCGTATCTGGACGACTGGCTCCTTTCTGCCACCACCCAGCGTCAACTGATTCAGGCCAGGGATTACACACTGCAGCTTTGTGTTCATCTCGGAATTTCCGTAAATTTCGAAAAATCTTTACTACAGCCATCACAGCATATCTCATTCATAGGAGCAGAATTGGATACGCATCGTTTAATTCTAAGCCTTCCTCCAGAAAGGATAGCCTCACTACAAAGCCACATATCTCTTCTTCTGTCATTCAGAAAATCCCCAGCAAATCTGGTTCTGAAGGTTTTGGGTCTCATGGCAGCTTCTCTCATTGCAATACCATTGGGAAGACTGCACATGAGAGTTCTACAATGGCTACTGTTTGCACAAGGGTCGTTCCAACAGCTACCTCTAACACACGAAATTCTGATCACAAACACATGCAAATCGCACCTAGCTTGGTGGCTCCGGACTTGCAACCTTTCCAGCGGAAGACCATTTGTGCTACCCACGCCGACAGCTACGGTGACCACGGACGCTTCCCTGATAGGGTGGGGGGGGCATCTTTCAGGGACAGACAGTCCAAGGCGAATGGACCAATTTAGAGTACAATCTGCACATCAATGTTCTAGAGTTGAGGGCAGTGTTTCTAGCATTGCAACACTTTGCTGCCCTTCTTCCTCTAGGGACTATTGCAGTTCAGACGGACAACATGTCCGTAGTCTGGTACATAAACAAACAAGGGGGAACCAAGTCTTATCAGCTATGCAGAGAGGCCATGAGAATCTGGCAATGGGCGGAGTCCACGGGTCGCTTTCTGATTGCAATGCACATCCCGGGGTCATCCAACGTCATAGCCGACAGGTTGAGAAGAGCAATCCTGTTGCCTCACGAGTGGTCCCTCAAACAGTCAGTTGCAAAGGAGATTTTTCGCAAATGGGGCCAGCCTTCCTGCGATCTTTTTGCGTCTCCAATGAACGCCAAATGCAGAAGCTATTTTGCCCTATTACCCCCGCCAGGGGAAGTCCCCAGGGACGCTCTGGTTCACGATTGGCCCCCAGGTCTCCTGTACGCTTTTCCTCCCTTTCCCCTGATTGCAAAGTTTCTGCAGAAAGCCAACAACCTGCAAAGGACGATTATCCTCATTGCCCCATTCTGGCCTCGTCAAATCTGGTTTCCCTTTCTTCTGGCACACCGCATTCGGGAACCATGGATCCTGGACCCGGAGCCGGATCTACTGACCCACTCGTCAGGGGCTCCCCACCCCTCGCTACTGTCACTCCAACTAGCAGCTTGGCTGCTCCGCTTCCCTACTTAGCCAGGTCTGATCTTCTTTCACCTGCAGTTCAGAATATACTAGTGGCTTCTCATAAAGCTTCCACTACAAAGACTTACACTAGTAAATGGAAGCGTTTTGTTTACTGGGCAAATACACAGCAATTGGACCCTGTTATAGCTCCCTTAAATAAGATCTTGGAGTTTTTAACCGAGTTGTTCCACCAAGGAGCTTCTCCTGCCACTTTAAGAGTGCAATTGGCTGCCATTTCCAACTTTCATATGGAAGAATGTGGGGCTCCTATTATGGCTCACAGACTTTGTAAGGCCTTTCTGAAAGGATCTTTCCATATTAGACCACCAGTTAGAACTCCTACATCACCTTGGAATCTGAACCTTTTATTATCTAAATTGATGCTACCTCCATTTGAACCAGCCTCCTCTTGTCCATTGAAATATTTGTCGTGAAAGACCCTCTTTTTGGTGGCTATTACATCGGCTAGGCGGGTGTCAGAGCTTCAGGCTCTTTCTATTAAACACCCTTATTTGATTTTTCACTCTGACAGGGTATCTCTTCGCACTAATCCGTCCTTTCTCCCCAAAGTTTGCTCCGTTAATAACATTAAAAAAATCCATTGAACTCCCTACCTTTTTCAAAAACCACTCCAATAAGTTGGAGTATATGTTACACAAGTTGGATGTTCATAGACAACTTAGATTTTACCTGGATAGAACAAAGGATTACAGGAAAACAGATCAACTTTTTGTAGCCTTTGCAGACAGCAGGAAAGGTGTAGCAGTTACTAAACGAACCCTTTCCAAATGGCTAACTGATTGCATTATATTTGTTTACGCTACTTCGGAACAAACTTTACCTGTCAAACCCAAGGGGCATTCTACAAGATCAGTTTCTACATCCCTGGCTCATGCAGCTCGCTTACCATTAGACACTATATGTGCAGCTGCCACTTGGTCTAAACCACATACATTCATTTCTCATTACAAGGTAGACAAGGTTTCTAGGGACAGGGCAACCTTTGGTTCCACTGTGCTCAAGAACGTTCTCCCGTGAGTTCCTCAGGAACATGGAGCTAGGGACGCTACCCAGGTGTAAGAACAAACGGCGAGATTGAACACTCTCACATTTAGAAGTTATGTCCTTACCATAACGTTCCATGTGGAGTGTTCATCTCACCTTTGTTCTTACATTCCCACTCCCCCCACCCTCAGGAAGAACGTCCAGTTTGGTGTCTGGTTTGATTTCTCCTTCTGCATTTCACAGTTGTTGTGTATATATGTATATATATATATATATATATATATATATATATATATATGTATAGGTGTTTCTTGCAGTATGTTGTTTTTGGCATGAATGTGTCTCTCTCTCTGACTTCTGGTTTGCTTGCAAACTAGATCTGAGGTAAAGGCAGAGGGGGATTGTGGGAGTTAGGTTGGTCTCGAGCTTCTTCTCGATGCAGAGCTTGCAAAGCGGCCGACACGGAGCCGAGGATCAGCTCCGAACCCAGGTGTAAGAACAAAGGCGAGATGAACACTCCACATGGAACGTTATGGTAAGGACATAACTTCTAATTACTGTTGTTAGTATAATGTACATTGTTTTTTTTTTTACATTATACTGTATTCTGTAACTGGCTATTGTTTGATCAGTGCTCTACCTTAGTAAACAAATTTAAGTAAATAAATAGATAAATAAATAAATTAATGCGACATTGTTCAATCTCGCCATTTGTTCTTACACACGGGTTCGGAGCCGATCCTCGGCTCTGAGTCGGCCGCATCACAAGAACTGCATCTAAGAGAAGCTCGAGACTCAGTGTGTATCCCATGATCCTCCCTGCTATCCCTCAGATCTAGTTTGCCGCTGCAACAAGATCACGTCGAGAGAGCTCAGGCCAGTAAAAATTTTTTTCTATTTTCTCATCTTTACATAAGAGTTGTTATATTGCTGTATAGTGTTATAGTATAGAGTGTGTGTGTGTTTTTTTTTTACAATAGTTAGTGGTTTTT
Source organism: Protopterus annectens (assembly GCF_019279795.1). Classification (NCBI taxonomy): domain Eukaryota; kingdom Metazoa; phylum Chordata; order Ceratodontiformes; family Protopteridae; genus Protopterus; species Protopterus annectens. The sequence goes on along the minus strand of NC_056727.1, from coordinate 662,515,482 downwards.
AGATCTATAGCCTTTTTGTGGTATTTAGGCCTACCCTTTTCCTGTCAGGGCTCTGACAGTAGTTCGTTAGTAGTTTAAATTAGATAGTTACTACTAGTTGGATTTGCATTTAACTTTGTGTGCAGTGTTCTATTCGTTTATACATTCTTACAGTAGATAGTGTGTGAATTGTTTATCTGTTGTTGGACATGTCGGAAAAAGCAAAATCTGGATTTAAGAGGTGTCAGTGTGGACTAAAAATGTCCATCACCAACAATCATGCTTCCTGCGTCTACTGTCTTGGCCCTCTCCACTTGCAGGAAAACTGCTCTATCTGTCATTCCTTTAGTGGAAGGGTCATGATGGAGAGGCGCAGGAAGCTGATAGACAGAGGCTTAATCAAGCCAGACTTTTTAGAAGCCTTGGAGAAGGCTCACCAAACTTCTAGGTCTTCGAAGGGGTTGAAGACGTCAAAGGTGTCGGAGCCCAGGTCCTCGGCTCCGAGCACCTCTTCCAGAGTTCGTTCACTGGCTCCACAGACCTCGGGGCTGAGCATCGAACGATTACCTTTGATCGAACCCCAGGTCTTGGAACCGGTGTCGGAGCTGCCTCCACCATCGATTCTTCGATCAGTGCCGTCTTCGGCCCCTTCAACCTGTTCCTCACTCCGACTTGGACCATGTCGTACAGAAGTTTATGGAGAACACGGCTCTGTCTAAGCTAATTGCGGTTTCGTCCCAATTGGTGTCGAAACTGGAAGCCCTCCCTGTGTCTTTGACGGATCCTCCTTCGAGACCTATCCAGTCTTCGGAGCCGGGAGAAGATGAACCGATGATAGTGGAACCCTCGGTGCTGAAGCCTTCCACTGTGCGATCGGCACCGCTGACTTCGATGCCTTCGGAGCCTATCGAGGGGTTGCTGAGCTGACGGTCTCTCCTTGGTTCCGGGGCCGAGAGCCGTACCGAATTTTCGGTCCCAACTCTCCCCCTCGGGGCCTCGGCGCAGATCAGTTCGGCTCCGTCCTCTGGGTCGGAGCCCCTGGTTCCGGTGTCGGAGAGGCTTCCCGGTTCTTCGGATCCGGAGGAATCCTCGGCCCGGGGGTCGGGGGCTTTCGATCTTGTGAGGAAGGTCTTGTCTGAGAAGACATCTATTTCATCAGAGTCATCTTCTCCTTCCCCTAAAGGGCCACGTTCTACTTCTATACCCGCGATCCCTCCCAAGCGTAGAGTCCCAACACCTCAGCTAGCCCCAGAGGGTGTCCCCTGTTCCTCGGAGGCTTCACCAGATGCCGCCTCTGATGAGGTTCCGAGGAAAAGATTGTGCAAGAGGAGGCACATTGATTCCCCGCAGGAATCTCTAACATCTGACACCAATTTGGATGAGGCAGAGGGGTCCCCATGTTCCCCCTCTGAGGATATCTCGTTTGCTGACATCCTGGAGATCTTAAGGCAGAGGGGTGATTGGCAGTCACTTACCCCCACTGAAGACAAATCGGTGTTGCTGAAGGCGTTTGGGGCTCAACCTTCTACCTCCTGGGTGACCCCGCCCTTCGACGAGCTAATGGACCTGATAACTCGAAGGGCGTGGGAGACACCAGACACAGTGGAACCAGTGCCTCGGAGACCGAACAAGTACATTACCGCCCCCCAGGACAAGACTTGTCTTACCAAAGGAGTCCCAGTCGATGCTATGGTGGTAGCGGCAGCCACGAAAAAGGAAATGTCCGAAACATCTTCCTCTGGCCATTCTCCTAATAAGGATTCTAGGACTATGGACAGGTATGGGAAGCGTGTTTTTAGCTCAGCGACCTTTTCCATCTGTTCGCTGAACTACCTGATGCATTTTACGTGGCTTCAGAGGGATCTCATTAAAGAGCTGGGAGATACCCTCCAGGGTAACACAGATGCTGCTGTCTCGGACAAAGTGACAGCACAGCTAAACTCCCTCACTTCAATAGTCAACTCGTCCATGAGGCTCATCTCGTATGTGGCCGAAGGTTTGAGTAGGGCTGCAGCCTCAGCGATTGCTCTATGTAGACAATCCTGGATGCGGCTGTGCTCCTTTGCAGAAGCCTTTAAGTCTAACTTTGCCAATGCCCCCTTTGATGGTGCCACCTTGTTTGGGCCCAAAGTAAAGGAGACTCTCACTCGGTGCGAGCTAGAAGGTAAGACCCTGTCTGCCGTAGGAGTCCATTTTTCTGCTCCGACTAGACCATACCCCAAAGGGCAAAGAGGCGGAAAGATGTGGTTCCGTAAGACTCAGGGATCTTACCAGGCCACACAGAGTGATGCCCTCTCCAGAGGCGGGGGGGGGGAGAAATGGAAGACACCACCCAGGCGGCAGAGGAGGTCCGCAGCATCAGGGTGACAGGGATACTGTCCCTGGGAAGCCTTTCCAGCACTCCTGAGTGGAGGCCCGACTGTCCTACTCTGGAGGCAGTCGGGGGACGCTTGGCTTTGTACCCAGAGGCCTGGCTAAATCTTACCTCAGATTCTTGGGTACAAAGCATAGTAACCAGAGGATGCAACATTCCCTTTATGTCCATTCCCCCCACACAAAAGAGATTTCCAGATGTTCCACCCCATCTGCGAGATCCAGCAGCCTTAGAAATTGCAAAGCTGCTTGAAAAAAGACTCATTCAACCAGTCCCGGTGGACCAGAGAGGGTCCGGAACTTACTCAAGGTTCTTTTTAGTTCCAAAAAAGACAGGGGACTGGAGACCAATATTGGATCTCAGCAAACTCAACTCCTTCGTGAGGAAGGAAAAGTTCCAGATGGTCACGTTACAATCGATCCTTCCCTTTATACAGAAGGATGACTGTATGTGCTCGATAGATCTCCAGGACGCATACTACCACATCAAAATGCCCTGAGCGTCCAGAGAATACCTGCTGTTCCGGCTGGGGGCCAGTCATTTCCAATTTTGATCGCTGCCCTTTGGTCTCACCTCAGCCTCCAGGGTGTTCACCAAATGCATGGCAGTAGTAGCATCTCAACTGAGACGGCTAGGATTCCGGATGTTTCCGTATCTGGATGACTGGCTCCTTACCGCCACCACCAAGCATTATCTTGTACAAGCCAGGGACTACACACTCAGCCTCTGTTCCCATTTAGGACTCTCAATCAACTTCGAAAAGTCTACCTTATCGCCCTCACAGCGTGTCTCATTTATAGGGGCAGAGTTGGATACAACAGCAACAGTGATAAAGCTTCCCCTGATGAGGGTGTCATCTCTCAAGGATCAGATCGCTATTCTCCTGCAGAGCAGAAAAGCCCCTGCCGCGCAAGTATTGAAAGTCCTAGGCATGATGGCAGCTTCTCTTATTGCAGTTCCTCTGGGCAGAATGCACATGAGGGTCCTACAGTGGCTGCTCTTCATGCAGTGGTTGTTCCAGAAACTCCCTTTGTCACACAACATATTGATCACGGAGTCTTGCAAGCGGGATCTTCAATGGTGGATGGACAGTCAAGATCTGATGATAGGTCGCCCCTTTGTCCTGCCCAGCCCTACAGCCACCATAACCACGGACACTTCCCTGATGGGGTGGGGTGGGGGGGGCTTTTTCAGGGGACAACAGTCCAAGGAAAATGGTCCAAAACAGAGTACAATCTGCACATCAATGTTCTGGAGTTGAGAGCAGTGTTTCTGGCATTGCAACACTTTCACGAATCTTTGCCTCTGGGAATGATAGCAGTTCAGATGGACAATATGTCAGTGGTCTGGTACATAAACAAACAAGGCGGAACCAGGTCTTACCCGTTATGCAGAGAGGCCCTGAGAATTTGGCAATGGGCTGCGTCCACGGGTCGCTTTCTGATAGCAATGCACATCCCGGGGTCATCCAACGTCATTGCGGACAGGCTGAGCAGAGCCATCCTGTTACCACACGAGTGGTCCCTGAAAATTCAAGTGGCGGAAAAGATTTTCCACAGATGGGGCCAGCCTTGCTGCGATCTATTTGCATCCCCTTTGAATGCCAAATGCAGAAGCTACTTTGCCCTACTTCCCCCTCCGGGGAGTGTCCCCAGGGACGCTCTAGTGCACGATTGCTCCCCGGGTCTCCTGTACACATTTCCCCCTGTTCCTTTGATACCCAAATTTCTTCAGAAAGCCAGGGACCTGGAAAGGACAATCATCCTGATAGCACTGTTCTGACCTCGACAGATCTGGTTTCCCTTCCTTCGATCCCATCAGATAGAGGAACCTTGGATTCTGGACCCAGTGCCAGACCTATTGACTCACTCGTCGGGAGTTCCTCATCCATCCCTTCAATCCCTCAAATTGACAGCTTGGCTGCTCCGCTTCCCTGTTTAGCCAGGTCGAACCTTTTGTCCTCTGCAGTACAACACATTCTAATTTCTTCTCATAAAGCCTCCACCAGAAAGCTATACAGGAGCAAATGGAAGCACTTTGTGTGTTGTGCATCAGATCACGGTATTGATCCTCTGGTAGCCCGGATACACAAAATATTGGAATTCTTATCCATTCTTTTTCATGAAGGGGCTTCTACATCCATCATAAGAGTACAGTTAGCGGCCATATCTAACTTCCATGTAGGTGAAGGTGGGTCCACTATTATGTCCCACAGGCTTTGTAAGGCCTTCATGAAGGGTACTTTCCACCTTCGCCCACCTGTTCGAGAACCAGTTTTCCCATGGAACCTAAACTTGATGTTGTCCCAGCTTATGCTAGCACCCTTTGAACCTGCTTCATTGTGTCCACTTAAGTTTTTGTCATGGAAGACCCTTTTTCTTATTGCTGTTACCTCAGCTCGAAGAATTTCGGAGCTACAAGCCTTGTCAGTGAGACCACCTTATAGGATTTTCCATCCAGACAGAGTTTCCTTACACACAAACCCGTCATTTCTCCCCAGAGTCTGTTCGGCTTTAAATATTAACCAACCTATAGAACCTTTTCAAAAAACATTCAAATAAATTGGAATACATGTTACACAAATTGGATGTACATAGGCAACTGAGATTTTACCTAAACAGAACTAAAGCTTGCAGGAAATCTGATCAGCTATTTCTGTCATTCGCAGACAGCAGGAAAGGCATGCCAGTTTCAAAGGGTACCTTATCCAAGTGGCTATCGGAGTGCATCAATTTTGTTCATTCAGCTGCTAATCAACCACTACCTTTCAAGCCTAAGGCTCATTCTACTAGGGCCGTTTCTACTTCCTTAGCCCATGTGGCTCGTTTACCGTTGGACACTATTTGTGCAGCAGCAACATGGGCAAAGCCTCATACATTTATCACACATTACAAGGTGGATAAAGCCTCTAAAGACAGGACATCCTTTGGTTCCACTGTTCTCAGGAACGTTCTTCCGTGAGTCACCCTGGGTTATGGAGCTAGGGATGCTTCCTGTGTGTAAGAACAAATGGTGAGATTGAACAATGTCACATAAAGAAGTTATGTCTTACCATAATGTTCCATGTGCATTGTTCATCTCGCCTTTGTTCTTACATTCCCTCCCTCCTTCCCCCACCACGTTCTGGAAGAACTGGTATGATTAGGGTTTGATTGGTCTATTCCTAAATGAGTTACAAGATCTTCTCATTGCTAGGTTGCACTCCATCTTTACACATATATGTGTTGTAGTTCTAATGTCTCATTGTTTGGTGTGTGATTGCGTAGGCGTTAGACGCAGTTGGTATTGGAGCGAAATAGTTTCTTGCAAACTAAATCTGAGGGATAGCAGGGAGGATCATGGGATACACACTGAGTCTCGAGCTTCTCTTAGATGCAGAGCTTGTGATGCGGCTGACTCGGAGCCGAGGATCGGCTCCGACCCCGTGTGTAAGAACAAAGGCGAGATGAACAATGCACGTGGAACGTTATGGTAAGACATAACTTCTTTTTATGTTGTCATCTTTGCTTAATTATAACCTTTAGCTTAAGCACTCATAAACTTTCCTTTAATCTAACTATCTCCCCTACCTGTCTCACTTCTTTTTCCCTAGACTGTTTTTTATTCTATGCTTTTTCTAGTTATTATCAACTCTCTTTTCTTTCTAAAGCCTTATAGCAATCTGCATCCAAAATGGAGAAACATTTTATTGTGGGCTTATGTCACTGTTAGTATGAGCTTGGTTTCTTTAATAAATGCTACTACAGCATAATGCTTGTTGAGCCTGTATTTGTTCCAAGAGGAACTTTGATTAGCTTTGTTGGCATGATTGCTGGCTTTTGTTCAGGTAGTTAAACTTTGTGTGCTGGGGCCAGGTGTATCAATAGTCTGCAAGGAACACTCTTGCAAGTCAGTTCTGAAGACATTGATGAGGCAATTAACTTAAAATGAGATTAAGCTCTGCAAAAATTCTGTACTTAAAATATCTTTTAAATGAGTGGTGATGCTTTGAATCTGTAAACGTAATACAGAAGAAGAAGCAGAAACAGGAAGAAGAGCAATAAATAATTAAATGTATGGCCAGACACATAAAAAGGCTGGTCAAAGCACAAGAACACCAGCGTATTCAATAAACTCATAACCAGAAAATCTTCAGCTCATAAACTTAGATGTACAATAAATTTGATGCAAGGTGTTATCATTGCTATGGTTTTGCGCTTTTCTTACTTTAGCACTTCCTGTCTTTTGAAAGGCAACAACTGACGATGTTATGGCCAACAATCCATAGGTACCAGCTATGGCACGACCGGGCAGGTGTTAAGTCAACTGCACTCTAAATTATCTCCATGAAAGTGGTTCCAGTGAAGAATGGTAACAGCAAAACCTTGAATGACTTACACTCCTTACAATTAATGTTTCATGCACCACTTGCTTCAACTACCAATGCCATTCTGATTTCTGTACCAGGGAAGTGGAAAATACTGATGATTTAAAGTGGTAACACCTGGCTAGTGGTCAAATTGTATTGTTAACAAAAGAGTGCAGGTGACTGTCAGCAACCTAGCAATATTGTTGGAGCTGCTTAGTCTACTGAATCTCTCACAAGCAATGTGTCGCATCTTCAGTTTTATCACTGCTTGCTACGCAATCAGGGTGGGAGATGATTTATACCCTGACATCCAGGTCAACCGTAAACAATTTTTAAAGTCACTATAAGACCTTCACCACCTGCACGACTCACACATAAACATTTCACAAGAGCAAGGCACTGAGCAAATATCAGGGAAGAATTTGGATGTGACCTACAAATTATCGTCAACTGAATCAAAAACTGCTTTTATTCCACCTAATCCAGAAAAGTCCTCCATTTGATCTGATAGTCATTGGATCTTATACTGCTCCCTTGCCAAAGTCTAGATTTTCAACAGAGCTAGTTTCTTCTAGACTGTGCTCCCCTTTCTTGCAACGGAGACCATTCATGGATCATCCAGACTTCTCTCCACCTTTTCATTTGCTAGAAATATATATCTGGTCTATTTAGAGCCTGACAAAAGCTGATATAGAGAGGATGATGAGGAATCTCCTCTAGACCCAAATTCATTTGGGGGTTCTCCCAGCTCCAACTCCTGTTGGGCCTGTGAGCTTCGGTCCTTCCCCCCTACCTATGGTGGCTCCTACCCCAATCTGCCTTCTGGTTTCCTGGACTTTGGATCTGAGTTTCTCCCAGAGACTGTCCTCATCTGATCCAGTGTCTTAGTTGGCTTCCACTCTGACGACATCTGTAATCTAACTGGTTCCAAGTATCTTGGATCCTGAAGGATCTCAGAGCTGAAGTGTCAGCACCAGTTTTTTGGGGGGGTCAAGGACTGACTGCGAAGTTGTCAAAGTCTTCCCTTATTCTTGGAACATTGGCACTAGATTGCTTGGCTCTGACATTGGCCTTAGAGCAGAGTTGGATTGGTTCATAAGACCATCTCAATTTGGAAGCTTTGGCTCCTACTGAAGTGGTGTTGGGCTCCTCTTCAGCTTCTTCCTTTGAGACGGTAGAGCGAGAGAGAGTGAGCTCTTTCCATTTCTGCTGAACAGACTTCCTTAGTTTCTCATCTCTGTCCATTCTGCAGTGAAAGGCCTTGGATCCTCATCCTGCTTCTCCTAACCTATAGAGACAGCTGATTCCCCTGAGCCTTCTGAGTCCTCTCCAGAGTATCCCATGCAGAGGACACTTGGAAGTACATGTGCAATAGGAGACACACTGATTCCCCCATAAGTCTCTCACTCAAAACACAGATTTTGATGATGGAGAAGGGTCCCTCAGATCACCTCTTGAGGGCGCATCATTCGGAGAAATCCTAAAACTCTTAAGATAGAATGGCAGTTGGTCCGCTGAAGCACCCTCCCAAGAGTAATTAGTGTTTCTTGAGGCCTTCTGATCTGGCTCAGCTACTTCCTGGGTGGTCCCTCAGCTGAAGAGATAGTGGACTTAATATCTTGGCAGGCATGGAAGGAGCTGGATGTGGCTGAACCTGTTTCCTGGAAACCTGATTAGTTTTTTGTGGCATGAAAGGCTTGCCAACATTGGATCAAGGGCCTAGCAGTAGTGGATGCCACAGTAGTAGCAACAGCAACTAAGAAAGGGCTGGCAGCAGAGTGATGTTCTTTCCATACCCCTAACAAGGAGTCTAGGGCATTGGACAGGTTTGGGAAGTGTATTTATGTTTCAGTTACCTTCACTCAGCATGGTGAATTGTCTGGCACACATGACAAGATTTCAGAGAGATTTGGCTAAGGAGGTCTCCAAATCTTTCTCAAAATCCATGTCTGTGGAGGACAAGAAAACTTTGGACTCACAGCTAGTTACCCTACAGTCCCTAGCAAATGCCCCCATGTGCCTGATATCTAATGGTACTGAGGGCATTTTGAAAGCCGTTGACATAGGCATTACTGTAAGGAGACATGCTTGAATATGCTTATGTGACTGTGGAGCCTTTCATGACATCCTTTGTTAATGCCCCCTTTGATGGTTCGACACTTTTCAGATCAAAGGTCAAAGAGGTACGCTGTCAATGTGAGCAAGATGAGAAAACCCTTTCTACCATAGTCATACAGTTCTTAACCCCCCCCCCCCCGAGGTCATTCTCTGGAAACCAGCAGGGGTAAGAAACTGTTGTTCCAGAAGTCCCAAGGGTCTTCCCCGGAGACTCCTAGAGATAGACCCCCACCGCAGGACAGAGGAGACCTGTAAAACCAAGGCTTTAGGAGCTCTTTCTTTGAAAGGCCTTATCAGCACTCCTAAATGGTTGCATAGCTGCCACGCTCTGGAGACAGTTGGAAGGCCCTTTTCTTTGCACCTAGAGGCTTGAATAGCCATCACCAAACATACATGAGTGCAGAGGAACATAACCAGAGGCTATTCCATTCCCTTGCTTTACCTCCCTCCTTCAACAAAGTACCCCCCCCCCATAATGTGCCACCTTCCTAAAGGAAGGGAGCTGTTGTAGAAATAAATAAGCTGTTAGACAAGCGGGTCAACCAGGAGATCCCAACAGACAAATATAGATCTTGAATTTACTCAGGGTTCATTGTGTTATCAAAGAAGAATGGGGATCTAAAGCCAATTTTGAACCTCAGTCACCTCAACCAATATGTCAAACATACAAAGTTCCAGATGGTCATGGTACGGTCTATCCTAGCCCAGTTGTGGAAGGATGATTGTTTATACGCTATAGGATGAACACTGTCACATTATGTTTAACAGGTAGTCCCAGGGTTTTCTCCATTTCCAGCTGGGATCCAGTCATTTTCAGTTTGGAGCACTACCCTTTGGTCTTGCCACAGCCCTATGGCTGTTCACCCAGTGTATGATGGTGGTCACAGCTCACCTCAGACTGCAAAGGTTCTGGGTGTTCCTGTATCTCGATGACTGATTCAATACCTTTCCTACCAGGTCTCTTTTCATTCATGCCAGGACTATCTCCTCCATCTTTGCTCCCATTTGGGTATTAATGATCCGAACAAATTTCAATTTCTTCCATTTAAAATGCTGGAATTCATAGATGCCCATCTAGATATGACAACCAAGATAGCAAATCTTCCAGACAACCAGTTATCTACCCTGAAAACCCAGGCACTAAAGCTTCTGTTCTGTCCAATGCCACCAGCCAGATTGGTTCCCCAGCTTTTAGGATTGATGTTGACCTCAGTCACTCTTCTCGTCTGGCCAGATACTACATAAGAGCTCTATAGTGGAAACTTGTGGTTCAGTGGTCCATCAGGTACCTACTCATTTGTTACGTTTTGGGTTCATCTGACAAAACATTTGTAGGACACATATATTGTGGTGGATTCAATCTCCAGAGGTATTTCAAGGCTCTCCGTTTGTATTACCCCCAAGGCCACTATGACCATGGACATTTCCCAGCTAGACTGGGGGGCATTATATGGGGAAGATGGTCCAAGATATGTTGTCTCCTTTAGAGGCCAATCTCTACATCAGTTTTCAAGAGATGAAGACAGTTCTCCTAGTATTGCTGGCCTTTCATGATGTTGTCCCTCTAGGAATGATTTCTATCCAGACAGAAAACATGTCAGTCATCTGGTACATCAACAAACAAGGGGGGACCAGTTCCTATCTATTAGGTTGAGAAGTGATGAAAGTGTAGTAATGGGCAATGCCTTCCAATCACTTTCTGATAGCAATGCATATACTGGACAGGTTCTTCCTTGTGCCTCAATCTGACAGTGGTGGAACAGATTTTTCATTGATGGGGCTGGCAATGCTAAGATATTTTGCCTCACCTCACAATACCACGTGTAGCAGGTGCCCTGATCCCCCTGAGGGGAAGTCACAGTAGGATGCCCTGACACACACACCACCCATGATCATTTTAATACCTTTCCCCCTACTCCTATGATTCTAAACCTTCTGCAGAAAGCATCAGAGAGGAAGATCATGATCATCCTTATTGCCCAGTTCTGGCCGCATCAGGTGTGGTTTACCTTTCTCTGGCCTCAGAGAAGTCCTGGATCTGGTGCTGGACCTAGGACTTCTCTGTTACTCTTCCAGCCTGCCTCATCCAGATATTTAGGCCTGCATGTTAAGCAGGCTCCAAAACAAAATTTACAAACCAAGAAGAAAAGTACACCACAGCACAGGCTCCAATTTGCAGTTCCAGCAGGAAACAATCTCAAAAAAACACTCAAAAGCTGTTGCAACATTTGATCTGATATTGCCAGTCTTCATCCATTCTTGACTCTTGGGTTATCAGTTCAGATCCTCGGAACCAGTTTGGCCTTTATACAGCTTACACCAGCCAAAAATCTCTTGAGCTAAGACTCTACCCACAATGCCCTCTCTAAATTACCTCAGACTCATTTGCTGCTCTTGTAGCAAGACACGTCAGCTTACTCTCCTCTCACAGCTAAGCAAATTTTAAAATATTCATTCATCTGTCGACGCTGTTTTACAACAGTACCCCCACCCACCCAAACCCCACCCAACAATCTGCCCATGATCAAAAATACAAATACACCAATTCAGTGATTGCGCTACTTTGAGGAAGAAAGTAAAGTACATTACATCACAAATTAGTTTTTTCCTTGTGCTTTTTGAAAGGGGGGCAGCCCACTGCACCCCCCCCGAGTGTATAAATACAAATATAACAACTCCAAGATTGCACTACTTTGCGGAAGAAGGAATGAATATTCAGCATGTCACAGGAAAATCTGCATGACATGTCAATCATGCGTTTGTATGCTACATCACAGGCATTAAGCATGTCGATCACTATGGCCACACCCATTCCCGCACAAAGCGAACAGGGAATACTGTTGTAAAACATTGCCCATTTGTCTACCTTCTTTCCTCTTTTCTCAATTAAATTCTAGTTTTCTTCTCATCTCTAGCCATGTTTTTTTTAGAGCGACTGAGACTTTTTTCCATACCCATTGGTATACTTTCCCCCAACCATCATTGGTAGTTCCTTTCCTGTCTCTCTCTCTCTCTCTCTCTCTCTCTCCCTCTCTACCTTTAGGAAGTTCTTCTCTACCACGGGTGGTAGAATTTTTCTATCTGTCCTTTGTGTGCATGTGAGTGTGACTGCCTTTTTTCTGCCTGTTGACTTTCTTTAGGAAATTCTTCTCTACCATGGGTGGTAAAATTTTTCTATCTGTCCTTTGTTTGCACGTGAGTGTGACTGCCTTTTTTCTGCCTGACTTTCTTTCTTTTCTTAGTTGTCAACATGGCAGACAAATCCAAGGATACAACTGGGTTTAAGCAGTGCAAAGACTGTGGGCAGAAAATGCCCAACTCTGACGGACACACCGCTTGTGTTTATTGTTTAGGTGCTCCACACTTGGACTTGGAGTGTTCCATCTGCCAGGCCTTCAGTACTAGGGCCTTGACAGAATGTCACAATAAGCTTATTTTTAAAGGGCTTCTTAAGACCCCCTTTGAAGAAGCTTTATCCAAGGCCGATATGTCTCCAAAGGCCTCTAGTTCCAAAACTAGTCATTGGGTGCCAAGCTCTCCATTGGCACCAACATCAAAAAAACACAAGTTCTCTTCTGTTGGTTCCTCCTTTAAGGTTCCAAAGCTCTCAGAACAGACTTCTGCTTCCTCAGTACCAGCCACTTCGGCACCTTTGACACCAGCATTGGCTTCTTTATTTTCCCGGTCAGTGCCAGCATCTCCTACTGCACCACAACAGGTCTTACACCCCCCCCCCCCCGCTTCGGTGCTGAAAACTTATACTCTGTATACACCCAGGACAAACTATTCCCCTTCCATTGACCCCTTCTTTGGTCGACTTCCTAGTCCTTTTATAGAAAGGCAGAATCCCCCTCTGGCTTGTCTGTTCACTCCTACAGGAGTCTCACTGAAATAGATGTAGTGAGATCAGTGGATCAGCGTCTAACAGCTAGGGTCTTTCTACTTCTTCTCAAACTCCTCTCCCACCTAGAGCAGGGATGTTTTCTCCTAGGACTCCACCAGTTCTTCCTCCTCTGACCTCCTTACAGGCCTTAGAGCTTCCCATTCTGACCACTCGGGTTCCTACTGCTCCAGCACTAGCAACCCCTTTGTCTTTGGTTCTGGACCCAGCTCTGACTTCCTCATTTCCTTTGGAACCGATGGATTCCTGAGATCATGGCTCTGCTGTTGGGCCGGGGGGGGGGGGGTTATGATGACTCCTGTGTTTTATTCAGAGTCATCCTTACCTCTTGGGACTCTGGTGGCCGGGGGTCCTTCCTCAGCTCTGCCTTTGGAGGTGGGTCTCTCGGGCCGGAGTGTGACCCCAGTTCTGAGTTCATCTTTCTCAGTTCCGGGCTTCCATCCCTCTTCAAGGGGGCCTTCCTTTCAGACTATGGAGAGAGCATTGCCCTCTGCAGGTTCTCAAGTGGCTCCTGCTGTACCAGAGTTTTATTCCCTGACCCCTTCTTACCCAGAGCTTCCACCAACCTCTGTGCCTGGACAACAAGATCCAAGGCTGCAAGAGATCCCGGCTAAGGATCACTCTTCTTCCAAGTCCTCCTCAGACATTCCCACTGAAGAACTTCCTCAGAAGAAGAAAACATGTACGAGGAAACACCTGGACTCTCCTGAAGAGTCCCTCACTGAGGACACTGATTTCAATGACTGGGAGGGTTCCCCCCTGGAAGATGTCACCTTTGGAGACATTCTTGAGATCCTTAAACAGAGGGGTAACTGGAAGCCCAAAGACCCTACCTCTGAGGAGTGTGTGTACTTGTAAGCCTTTAGTTCTCACCCATCTACTTCATGGGTGACCCCTCCCACTTATGATCTCATTAAGCTGATTGCTCAGCAGGCTTGGAAAGGTTCTGACTCCATAGAACAGGTTCACCAGAGATCAGATAAGATTCTCTCTGCTCCTGAGGATGCCCAACACTGGCAAAAGGGTTAGTAGTAGATGCTATGGTGGTAGCAGTGGCCATCTAAAAGGAATTGGCTGAGGAAAGTTTCTCTGTTCATTCCCCTAACTGAGAGTGTAGAGAGATGGACAGATTTGGAAAGCAGGTTTATGCATCATTGAACTTTACTTTAAGGTCCTTGAATTTTCTGGCACACTTCACTAGACTCCAGCAGGATCTGATCCTGAAGTTATTGGACACCCTCACAGGAGCTGTATCTGATAAGGTACAAGAAAAAGTGACCTCCCAGTTAGCTACCCTAGAGTATATTTCGAACTTGTCCATGAGGCTCATTGCACATGTAGCTGAAGGCATGACCAGGTCAGCCATTTCAGGCGCTGCTATTAGACAGCATGCCTGAATGCACCTGTGTAAGTCATTCAAGTCTTCCTTCATCAATGCTCCCTTTGATGGATCTTTTTTTTTTTGGCCCCAAAGTCAAAAATACTCTAGCCAGGTGTGAGAAAAGACCCTGCCTGCAGTGGGCATATGTCTTACTGCTCCCCAACGATCCTACTCTAGGAATCAGAGGAGTGGAAAGATGTGGTTAAGAAAGTCCCAAGGGCCTTTCCAGGACACACCAGATGGAGACACTCCTTGGGGCAGAGGGGGGAGCTCTAATGGAAGACGCCAACCCTGAGGCAGAGGTGGCCCACAGAATCAGGGTTCCAGAGATTCTTTCTCTGTCCAGCCCTACCAGTGCTCCTGAAAGGAGGCTCAATTGCTTACCTCTGGAAGTGGTCGGGGGAAGATTTTTTTCTGCAGTCAAGAGCCTGGCGACAAATAACAACAGATGCTTTGGGTGCAGAGAATTATTACCAGAGGTTACTCTGTCCCCTTCAGTCTTTATCTAAGATCTCTATAAAGGCTCTCCAATGTTCCACCCAATCAGAGAGCCAAGTAGCCTTAGAAATCCAAAAGCTGCTAGAAAAAAAGAGTTATCCAAGAAGTCCCACCAGATCAGATAGGATCCAGATTTTACTCAAGGTTCTTTTAGTGCCAAAACAGATGGGGGACTGAAGACCTATTCTGGATCTCATCCTTCTAAACAAATTTGTTCAACAGTTCAAATACCAGGTGGTCACGGTTCAGTCTATACTTTCCTTTTTAGAGGAAAATGATTGGATGTGCTCTATAGACATGCAAGATGCATATTACCACATAAAGATGGACAAATGCTCCAGAAGGTTTCTCTGCTTTTGGCTTGGAGCCAGTCACATTCAGTTCATAGTGCTGCCCTTTGGTCTCACCATAGCCCCTAGGGTGTTCACCAAATGTATGGCAGCAGTAACAGCTCACTTAAGACTGCATGGATTCTGAGTGTTTCCATGTCTAGATTACTGGCTCATCACCACTTCCACCAGGCATCTACAGCTTCAAGCAACAGAATTCATTTTCCATTTGTTCATGCACCTGGGCATTACAGTCAATCAAGCAAAATATCAGCTAAACCCCTCTCAAAATCTAAAATTCAAAGAAGCTTGTCTGAACACCATCTCTTGTGTATCCTTCCTCCCTCAGCACAAATTACAGATGATAAAATCCCAAGTGCATCTTATTCTATACAGAAACAAAATACCTGTGCTGCTAGTCCTTCAAGCGTTGGGTTCCATGACAGTGACCATCACAATTGCAGCTACTACAATGGCTTCTAGCATCACAATAGTCTTTTCTAACCCATCCAATGATCTACCCCATACTTATCACCAGTCACTGCTAAAAAGACCTATCCTGGTGGATGGAATCTGAGAAATCCTTTTGGGCTGCCCATTTGTCCCACCTCAACCCAAAGCCATAGTGACCACAGCTGCCTCCCAGATGGGGTGGGAGGCATTATCTGAGAACAGTCCAAGGCACTTGGTCCCTGATAGAGGCCAATCTGCATATCAATGTCCTGGAGTTGAGGGCAGTGCTATTAGCACTGCAGACCTTTCAATCTGTCCTCCCTCTAGGAACCATTGCAATTCAGTCAGATAGCATGTGTGTAGTCTGGTACATCAACAATCAGGGCAGAACCAAGTCCTACCCCCTGTGTCGAGAAGCCGTCAGAGTGTGGCAATAGGCAATTTCCTCCAGCTGCTTTCTGATAGCTATGCACATTCCAGGGAGTTCAGATGTGACAGCAGACAAACTGAGCAGATGCATTCTACTGCTTCATAAGTGGTGTCTCAGTCCCAAAAGAGCGAGGAAGATTTTTTGTCGCTGGGACCAGCCTTGCTGCGACCTTTTTGTATCACCCCAAAACAACGTGTGGAAGCTACTTTACCCTAATTCCCCCACAGGGGGAGCCACCAAGAGATGCTCTTCTCCTTGATGGGCCTCTGGGTATCCTATATGCTTTTCTCCCTTCCCTCTAATTCCTCTCTATCTCAAGAAAGAAGCCAGGTTGAGAGGCAAAAGTGATCCTTATTGCACCCTATTGGCCCCGATAAACTTGGTTCCCCTTCCTATGGCCTCATCTAGTTCACCGTCCATGGATTCTGCACCCAGTTCCAGACTTGCTGCCTACCCACAGGGACTGGTACACTCCAACCTTAAAAATCTCAAGTTGACATCTTGGTCCCTCCAATTCCACTAGTCAGCAGGCATAATGATATACCTTCCCCAGTGCAGAAAACTCTGCTGATTTCCCATAGACCATCCACCAGGAAATTCTACCTTAGTAAGTAGAAGAGATTTTCAGTCAGAGCTACATTAATGATCTCGACCCTTTCTTGACTCCTGTGGAAAAAGTTCTAGAATTTCTAGCCATTCTTTTTTATCAAGGGGCTTCCGCCTCCACAATTAAAGTTCAGTTAGCTGCCATCTCTAACTTCCATAATGGTTTTGGGGACCTTCCTCTAATTTCACATAGATTATGTAAAGTGTTCCTCAAAGGAGCCCTGCATTTAAAACCTCTGTTTAAAGACCCTCTACCCCCATGGGATCTGATCATTCTTCTTCAGTCACTGGTGCTTACTCCCTTTGAGCCAGCAGTGACATGTGACTTAAGGTTTCTTTCATGGAAAATGCTTTTCTTTGTAGTTATAACTTCTGCAAGATGAGTCTCTGAGATGCAGGCTTTATGCTCAAAACCCCTTACTTAGTTTTCCATAAGGATAGAGTTTCATTCAGAACCAAGCCATCCTTTCTTCTGAAGGTGGTCTCAGACTCCACCATAGACTTGCCTGTTTTCTTTTCCAATTTTGCCAACAAAGGTAAATATTGCCTACATTTGATGGATGTTTGCAGACAATTATGTTTCTATCTCAGCAGCACTAAAGAATTTAGGAAATCAGAACAGTTGTTTGTATCCTTTTCCAACCCAACTTTACGGAAATCTGTTTCCAAAGTTACCTTTTCAAAATGGCTAAGTGATTGCATTACTTACGTTTATGATAAAAAGAATCTCAAGTTACCTTTGCCTGTGAGATCGCATTCCACCAGATTGATGGCCACTTCAGCTGTTTTCCATTCCAAGGCTTCCATAAATGAAATATGTGCAGCAGCAACGTGGGCTACTCCACATACTTTTATCACTCATTACAAACTGGATCTGGACTCCAGGGGAAGAGCTTCCTTTGGTTCTATGGGTCTCAGGAATATACTTCTATAAGGCCATCCAGGATCTAAAGTAGCTGGGGACTCTGTCCCCAAGAGTCAAGAGTAGATGAAGATTGACAACATCAGATGAAGAAGTTATGTTCTTACCATAACGTTCCATCTGTGTTGTCAACCTTCATCTATTCTTGACATCACACCCTTCTGTGAATTCCTGGAGGAGTGGACATTTGTTGGGTGCCTTGCTAGGGCTCATCTTGGACATGGCTTCTTCATATTTGGTCATGGTTCTCCTAGCTGTCTATAAATCGGCATACTTGATCTGAGGTAATTTAGAGAGTGGCGTTATGAGTAGAGTCTTAGCTCAAGAGATTTTTGGCTGGTGCAAGCTGTATAATGGCCAAACCGATTCCAAGGACAACACAAGAGTCAATAATAGATGAAGATCGACAACACAGATGGAACATTATGGTAAGAACATTACTTCTTTGTTTTAGTACTTTCATTTGAATAAAAGCAAAACTTCTTCAGATAAAACAGTAAAAGTCTGAACACATTTCATATGGTCTTTCTATAACATTCTAGGTGACATGAGAACCAAGCCCTTTTTCATTTATGAAATGTAAAGCTATATATCCCTATTAAAAGTCTTTACTCCATAACTTAAATTACGTAGTGTTCCTTGGTTATTTATTGTTGCTGAAAGATGTCACCTTAACTTAGTTTAACATAACAAACTATAAACAAATCATGAAAGTCATAAGAAATGTATAAAGCATAAAAACATAAAAAACTTGCTCCCAAATTTTGTGTTATTACACAACAAAATTATTTGAAGAAATATCCAAAAAGTATTCATATAGACAGCAAAATATAGGAATAAGGAACTATAAGAAGAGAACTTGAAGAATGAGTAATAGCCAACATTTTATAGTTTATCTTTTTAAAGCATTAAGTTTAAGTAAGCAACCAATGGTGGAATGATCATTAAGTCCAGGCCAGCTATTAGCATGGAGATTGAGTTGCCAAAATAGCTCATGTTTTTTTAAAATACAGCTGCCACTGTCCCGCTATGTTCAGCTTATGTTATTTTCTCAATGATCACAAATTTGAAAAAAATGGAGCATCTGCGGTATATTTGGCTGAAGCATTTGTTCTCTTGTTAATTCTGATGTCATTTATATGTTCGTTGACATGATCTTTTAATTTATGTTCAGTTTTACCAATGTAAAATGCTGGACAGTTTTTGCATAGAGCAGCATATACAATGCACTAGTGAGACAGTTCACTTACCATTATAAATTCGCAAATGGAACAGAAGTCACAATTTGCCATTTTACAATTTTTTGTGGAAAACAGTTCCCAGTACCAAAATATTCCACTACTGTCTGTAAGTTACGGCCATGCCTATACATTATATTCTGTTTGGCACGCACCTTATTCAGTATATTTGTGTCCTCTTTCAACAGAGCCCAGTTCTTCTCCAAAATTGTCTTTATGTCTCCGCTATTCATGCTGCATGGAGTAATAAAGGCACCAATATAATTGAGGCTCATAGAATGTATGCCCATACTCCCGCCAGCCTCAAGTATGGAAGAGGGGGAAATAAGTGCTTCTACTGGTGAGTGCTGAGGAGCGATAGGTGTTATACCGGGCTCATCTTGGATAATAGGTGCAAAATGTTCCTGTCACGCATGTTGATGCCTTCATACATCAGCTCATTGACCAGATTAGCTGGATAATCTCTGGCCAGGGATATGGACTGAATGTGTTCACATTCATCCAAAAAAAATCTTTAAATTGTGATACCATGCATGCAGCTCTTATGAACTGACCCTTAACCACTGTATGCTTCAGATGAAAAGGGTGGGAGATAGAATAATGTAAATAGGTATTCAAGAAAATTTGTTTGTAGTGAATTTTAGGTATGAATCTTTTTTGTTTGATGTCTGTGGTCAGAAAGATGCCCAGATAAGCAATGGTGAAAACGCTAGTTTCAAATGTGAATTTAAGGAAGTCAGTTGTTTGGTTAAGATACTCGAAGAATTTTGAAAATTTGTTTAAGTCTCCTTCCCATATAAGAAAAATGTCATCCAAATAGTGTGTGTACATTTTACAGAAGTTCATGTATTCTAACTTGAAAAGGTTTTTTTCTTCCCATTTCAACATAACAATATATGCTGTGAGCCCACCACACCTAGAACCCATAGTAACGCCTGTGGATTGCAAAAAATACTCATGGTCAAAGATGAACTAATTGATTTTTAAGATGCTCTCTAACTGTATTTCGAAGGTCAAACCAAACTCAAAAAGGAAAAAAAAAACATTTATTTGATTGGGATTATTCAATTAATCAAAGGTGTATTTAAATGGTCTGGAGATTTCAATGGTTATTAGTGCTGCAGAAGTCTCAGTTTTCTGAGACAAAAAATGCAGTGAGTCAGTTAAGCGTTTTTTTTTTTTTTTTGTAATATTTGCTTGTTTTAATTCGTTATTAAAGCTTTTGAGTATAAGTCCATGGTTGGTCCTGCCTCGGAGTGCTACTTTTGAGGGTATTTGTATTTCGAAGGTATTAATTTTGTCTTGTGAGATACCTTTATCATACAAGTATTCTGTGAACCATTGTAGACCGACATCATGGGGATTAACATTGTAGAGATCCTTAACATCCATTGTTACAAAGATGAAGTTGTCACTATATTCCAAAGAGTTAATTTTACTGAGGAAATCCCATGAATTCTTATAAATGTAATTTTTTTGTGTGATTAGATGCTTTAGTTTTTCATCCAGAAATTTAGGACAAGGGTGTGTGACACACCTCCTGCTATCAACAGTGGCTCAAATGGGGGTGTTTTGAATGCACTTATGAATTTTTGGGACCCCAAAGATCATAGGTATGGTGGAGGACTATGCATTCAGAAAATTAAATCCATGTACATCAATCTGCTGGTCAATAAATAAATCCTTAAGAAAGTTCTTGACTTTTTTATATGCAGTATTCAATTCTTTTAAAGAAACCTTGATATAAAAATCACCTGCTAAACAGACTATTCATCATAGTATTATAATCTGCTTTATCCATGATAACTAGTCCCCCTCCTTTGTCTGGTTTCATCAATCTCAGAGCATGATTATTCAATTCTTTAAGGAAATCTTTTTCACTAGCAAGCATATTGTTCACATAATTGTGCCTTCTTGTTTTACTAAGGATGTCTTGAAAGTCAATTTCGCACATCATTTCAAAAAGGGAAATAGTGGGGTGGACTGGAGGGTTAAAAGCACTGGAAATCCTCAGAGGATCCAAGGACCCACTAGTTGTGTCAAATAATATATTAAAGTTCAGTTTTCTTATATATTGTTTAAAATCCATAAGTAAATTTGACAAATTAGCTCATTCACATGGTACAAAACTCACACCTCTTTGAAAAGATCAGCACAGTCTCCTCTAATGTCATAGGAATGAAGTCCCCTTTGGTATTAAATTTCATTTTGCATTCATGGCTGGCACAGAGAAAAAAGGAATTGTACTTATTTCTGATGGTTGTTCCTGTATTTTGTGTAGTGCCAATATGTTTGTTTTCTCATGGATGCTGTCCATTGTACCTGTTGATTCCACTGGAAATTGTTCTGCCTCACATTGATTCTCTCCGAACCATGAGGCAGTGGAGAGTTTAAAGGCTCATTGTTCTGGGGAGTGTGGTTGCCGCTGAAGATTCATATCTAAAATTCACTCAAACAAACATTCTTGAGTAACTATTTACATTATTTCAGCTCCTGCCCTTTTCATCAGAAGTATACAGTGGTCAAGGGTCAGTATGTAAGACCTGCATGCATGATATCACAGTTCAAATATTTTTGGACAAATGTGAACACATTAGGTCCATGTTCCTGGCCAGAGATTATCTATCTAGTCTGGTCAATGAGTTGATGTATGAAGTAATCAACAAACATGAGAGGAATTGTTTTGCACCTATTATCCAAGATGTGCCCAGTATAACACATATCACTCCAAAGCATTCAGCAGCAGCATCACCTCTTTTCCCCTCTCCCATACTCGAGGCAGGTTATGGGCAGCCTCAATTATAGTGGTGCCTTTATTACTCCATGCAGCATGGATAGAGGAGACATTAAGGGAATTTTGAAGAAGAAATGGGCTCTGTTGGAGTCCAGAAATATATTGAATAAGGTGGATGACAAACTGAATATAGTGTATAAAAGTGGCAGTAAAAAAGACAATAGTGGAACATTTTGGTATTGGAACAGTTTCACACAAAGAATTGTAAAATGACAAAAATGTTGCTTCTGTTCAATTTGCAAATTTATAATGGTATGTGAAGAGTTCAAGGTTGGTAACCACACTTTCAAATTAAAAGGCTCATTTAACTATCTTACTAATAGTGTTGTATATGCTGCTCTATGCCAAAATTGCCCAGCATTTTACATTGGAAAAAAATGAATGTAAATTAAAAGATATGTCTACGAACATATAAATGACATCAGAATTAACAAGAGAATAAATGCTTTAGCCAAATATGCCGCAGACATTCCAGGTAATTTTTTTCCCAAGTTTGTAATCATTGAGAAAATAACACAAGCTGAACGTTGAGGTCTGTGGCAGCTGTATTTAGAAAAACATGAGTTATTTTGGCAACTCAAGTCTCCATGCTAATAGCTGGCCCGGACTTAATGATCTCACCTCCATTGGTTATTTACTTAAACAATACTTTCAAAAGATAAAATATAAAATGTTGGTTATTTCTCATTCTTCAGTTCTCTTCTTATAGTTTCTTATTACAATATTTTGCTCTCTATATGAATATTTTTGGACATTTCTTTGAATTGTTTTGCTGTGTAATAACACAAAATTTGGGAGCAAGTTTTTTATATTTTTTATGTATTTTTATGCTTTTTACATTTCTTATGCCTTTCATGATTTGTTTATGGTTTATGTTAAACTAAGTTTAGGTGACATCTCTCAGCAACAATTAATAATCATGGTATGCTATGTAATTTAAGCTATGGAGTAAAGACTTTTAATGGGGTGCATAGCTTTAAAATTTCATGAATGAAAGAGGGCTTGGTTCTCATGTGACCTAGGATGTTATATAAGCTCCATTTCAAATGTGGTTGGAATTTTACTGTTTTATCTAAAGAAGTTTTGCATTTATTAAAAAGAAAGCACTAAAACCAAATGTTTCAGCAGCTTTTGAGTGTTTTTTGAGATTGTTTCCTGCTGGAACTGATAGTTGTACCCTCTGCAGTAATGTACTTTTCTTCATGTTAAGCACTCATGAGGTAGGAGGATACATCATTTCCGATGATGGCTACTCAGTCCAGGCTCTCTTCCCCAGTAATAAACATTCTTACTTCTTCCCAGAGACCATCTACCAGGAGAATTTGCAAAAATAAATGAAAGAGATTTTTGATTTGGACCTCCCAAAGAAATCTGGATTTTTTTCAGCTCCTGTTCCTGTAGTCTTAGGTTTTCTGGCATGCATCTTCCAGGCTGGGGCCAGTTATTCTGCCATTGAGGTCCAATTAGTGGCTATTTCCAATTTTTATGTTGGAGAAGATCAGGTGACATTAGCTTCTCTTAGACTTACCAAAGCTTTTATGAGGGGCACCTTCATTCTTAGACCCCTCCTTAAAGACCTACTCCCCCCTTGGTATATGGCTGTTTTGCTTCAGATCTTGACCCAGTCTCCCTTTCAACCTGCCATCAGGGTGGACATTAAATTTTTGATTTGGAAAATTATTTTTCTAGTGGCAATATCTTCAGCACAGGGAATTTCAGAGCTACAGGCCCTGTCCTGCAAGCTTTCTTACATCATTTTCCAGAAAGATAGGGTGTCCCTTAGAACAATCCATCCTTTGTCTTCAAAATAGCATCTGATGCCTCACTGAACCAATGCATTAATCTTCCAGTTTTCTTTCTGAGATTCTCCAGTAAGGGAGAATATTTACTATGCTTGCTTGATATTCATCAACAACTTTGTTTCTACAACCTCCATCGTACCAAATCTTTCAGGAAGATGGATCAACTATTTTTCTACCTTTCTAAATCTAAGATGATCCAGAGAGTTTCCAAACATTCCTTAGCTAGAATGCTATCAGATTATATTTCTTATGTGTGTGTGTGTGTATATATGTATATGTATATATATATATATATATATATATATATATATATATATATATATATATATATATATATTGATGATGCCTAAATCATTCAGGGCTCATTCAACTATGTCTGTCTCAACTTCTTCAGCCTTCTTTTCCAGGGCCTCAAATGATGACATTTGTGCGGCAGCCACTTGGTCCAATGTTCACACATTTATTTCTCACTATATGCTGGATTTGATCTCCAGGAATATGGTGGCCTTTGGTTCAGCCATCCTCTGGAATATCCCTCTATAAGACCACCCCAAGGCTTAAGTAGCTGGGGACTCTGTTTCATTCATTGAGAAATGGATGGAAGAGACAACATCAGATATGAAAGCTATGAACTTACCATAAAGATAAACTGTGTTGTCTGCTACCATCCTTCCTCAACTTCCTGCTTTGCTTTCCCCTTCCATTCTCTGAAAGATAATGCTCGTGATTTCGGGTATGACAGTATGGTCTGGGTTTTGATTAATGTCTTGTGCTGTTTCAGCTCCAGAGCAGCAGCAATTCAATAATCTTAAGTGTATCAGTTTTAATAGCCATCTAGGTGTCTGGGGTTGTGAGCAAACTCAATCTGAGGTAATGTTGGGGACAGGAGGGGATTATGGCTAAGGGAAGGAGACTGAACTATATATCCTAAAGTCTAGAGTGGTCAAAGTCAGATCTGAGGTCGGATTCAAAGATCCATCCATTGAGGAAGGATGGAAGCAGGAACATATCTATCTTTATGACAAATACATAACTTTCATATGCTGAAATTCTTCACTGCTGCAGTAGCTGCACCACCCTTCATCCTCCTTCTTGTAAATAGTTTTGGTGGCATATAAAGCTGATAGCTGATGTTATCCTTTTCATTCTTCCTCACAAATGGATTCAGATCCAATATTCAGATCTAACTCAGCTGCATACACTAAACTTTGGACCCAGCTGTAGAGCTGATCCCTCTACCCACAATGCCCAATTCCATCCCCATTAACCCAGATCTTATTTGCCGCCATCATGGTTAGACAGAGGTTCCACTCTGAAGCTAGTAAGGTTGATTTCTTTCATTGTTATTGTATATATTATTCTCTTCTACTAATTAAACATCTTTTTTCATCTTTTCTTTACTCCCTCTTAGCTTTTGCTGGACGTTAGGTATGAGTATTTTTCTTCTCTACTACAGCCTTTTTTCTCCTACTTCAGTAGCGCTTTCCTTTATACCATTGTTGGCATATTTCCTTCTCTACATTTTTTAGGTAAGTCTTTAATACCATTGTTAGTATTATTTTTTATTATCTGTAATTTTTGTTTTTTTTCCCCGTGTTCTGTACACTCTGTCGCTTATCCGCTATGTCGGAGACAACAACAGGGTTTAAAAAATGCACTTCTTGTGAGCATAAGATCCCTATTTCAGATGCCCACAGAAGTGCATTTACTGCTTAGGAACAGATAATCTAATTACAGCCTGTAACGGTACGCTCGACCTTTAACCCTTGAGCTTTAGCCGACAGGCGAAATAAGCTAATTCCTAAAAGACTACTACCATCATCTTCTTGGGCTCAACCTCACCCCCCCCCCAAGTCAGCTAAGTCAGTGTCTTCAGAAGCAAAAAAAGAGGTCTCCTCCAAAGTACATTAGGGCTTCCTCAGAGCCGTTGGAGAAGATACAAAATTTCTGATCCAACTTACTTATATTTTAATCTGGAAGTCTTCCTTTGGATCCTATACAGTTTTTGGATCTGTTCATGATCTCTCCATTCCTTTCTACCTCCTCGTTGAATCCCAAGACCTCGGATCCAAGACCAAGTTCTTCCCACAAGAGCCATACCCCAGAATATACAGTTAAGTCTGTATCTTCCTCTTTCCCAGTTCAGCTCTTCCAAACACTGAAGAAACATTTCAGACCCTCTTCCAAAGTGTCTTACAGATCTTCCAGGAGTTTTTCAGAGGTAGATGTGAATAGGATGATGCAGAAATTTTCAGGGCCCAGATCCAGATGGGGCTCCTCTCAGCTCTGTCCCCTCCTAGATCTGTGAGTGCACCTACAAAATCCATACTGTCTCCCTCTCCAATCTGACCCCTGGTTTCACAGTCCCAGAATCTAAGATCACCAAGAGGTTCAGCATCAGGTCCTAGGAAAGTTTCTTCCTTGACTCCGACAGTTTTCCTGACAGGTTCTGCTCTGATCAGAGCAGGTCTGGGAGCCAAGATGTTGATGCTGGATCTGAGGGGTTGGGCTCGGCTTGGATTTTGTCAGATCTGTCGCTCCATCTTGGAGCTTTGGCCCTGAACAGCTTGGATCTAATTCTCCCCTTGAGGCTCTGATCCAGGGGTGGCCTCAAACTACTTTCTTTGGAGGAGTCTGCTCCTAGGAGGGAGGAAAGGGTTTCTCTTGCTCCTTCTGCTTTCAAGGTGGTAGAAAGGGTTTCTTCTCTCCACAGAAAACCATTGTCTTTTGTCTTGGATCCTATCATCTTCCCTCTTTGGTTGCAAGCTCTGAGCCCATCTGACCTATTCCACAGGGACAGCCAGTTCCAGGAGGTATCCAGACAGTTCTCCTAAAGGAATTTCCCCTCTTTTCTGACACCTCCCCAAAAATCCCATGGCGGACATCCCTCAGAAGAGGACAGGTTGGAGAAGACACACTGACTCCTCAATGGAGTTTCTCATTAAAGACATTGATGAGGGAGAGGGATCCCCCTGATCACCTCCTGATGACATCTCCTTTGTAAATATTCTCAAGATCCTCAGACAGAAAGGTGGTTGTCTTCCAAATCTCCTTCTCCTGAAAAATTTGTGTTTCTGGAGGCTTTTAGTTCTGGACCATCTTCATCTTGGGTGACCCTCCCCCCAGTGGATGAACTGATTTATTTGGTTTCTCACTGGGCAATGAAGGAACCAGACACTGTTGAACTCATGCCCAAGCTCCAGGACAAATATTTGCCCCCCCCCCCTTCTGATAGACCCCACTGAAGCAAGGGTGTCCCCATTGATGCTATGGTGATGGTGGCAGCCACCAAGAAAGAGCTGGCAGAGCAGAGCTCTTCTGCCCATTTGTCAAACAGAGTCTAGAGCATTGGACAGATTTGGAAAGCTAGTGTTCTCCTCAGCTACTTTCAAGTTGATGTCTCTAAATTATTTGGCACATTGTACTAGGCTACAGAGAGATTTGATGAAGGAGTTAACAAATACTGTCTTGGAGTCCATATCTGCTGTGGATTTCAAAAAGACTTCCTCTCAACTAGCCACTCTGTTGTCCATTTCAAAATCTTTAATGAGGTTGATTTCCCATACAGCGGGAGGTACCTCACGAGCAGCTGGTTCATGGATAGCCATAAGGAGACATGCCTGGATGTGGCCATGCAATTTTGTGGAGCCCTTCAATATGTCTTTTATTAATGCCCATTTGATGGCACTTCTTTGTTTGGGCCATCAGTCAAGGGCATGCTTACCTGCAGCAAACAAGAACGAAAGACACTGTCTGCAGTGGGAATCAAGTTTTCTATCCCTCAATGGACCTTCTTAAAAATCAGCAAGGTGATAAGAAGATGTGGTTCCATAATCCTCAGGGACTTTTCCAGGATTTGCACTGGGAGAATTCCTGCAGAGGTTGAGGAGGAAGATTTAAGAGTAGGCGTCATCCCAGAGGTAGAGGGGGCTTGCAAAACCAGGGTTTTAGAGACTCTTTTTCATATAGGCCTTATCAGTGCTCCTGAAGTGCTGCCCAACTGCAGCAAGGGATCGATTCTCTTTACACCTAGATGCCTGGATAGATATCACAAAAGATTCTTGGATGCTAAGAATAATATCCGGAGGTTACTACACACCATTTCACGTCTTCCTCCTCCATGAAGGAAGAACCTTCCTCACATTCCACCCAGTCAGAAGAAAGATACAGCACAAGAAAAATGAAAGCTGCTGCAGAAAAGAGTGATCCAAAAGGTCCCACCTGACCAGATAGGATTCAGAACTTATTCATGCTTCTTTTTAATGCCAAAGAAAACAGGGGACCTCAGACCCATTTTGGATGTAAGCAAGTTGAACCAGTATGTAAGGAAGGTGAAATTCTGAATGGCTATGGTCCGGTCCATCATACCTTTTCTACACAAAGATGATTGGATGTGCTCCATAGATCTCCAAGATGTGTACTATCATATAAAAATAGACAGGCAATCTAGGAGATACTTATGTTTTCATCTGGGAGCCAATCATTACTAATTCAAAGCTCTGCCCTTTGGACTCACCACAGTCCCCAGGGTGTTTACCAATTGCATGGCAGTAGTAGCAGCTCACTTGAGGCTCAGTAGATTCAATGTGTTTCCATATCTAGACGATTGGCTTCTCACCATCCCATCTAAGCATCAACTTCTACAAGCCAGGGAATATTTGCTCTGGATCTCCACCCTCTTTGATATTTCGATAAATATTACAAATCAAAGATGTGAATTTGTTCTATCTCGCCATTCATTCTTACTGATGGGTTCAGAGCCAGCGCTCGAGGTCTTCAACCAGCTAGAGGCCAACTCCCTATCCCATAATGCACCATGATCTTCCCTCAGATCTCATTTGCCGCTGCAACTTGATCGGACGTCAACCAGCTCTGGCCGATGAATAACTTTTCTTCTTTAGAAATTATAGCTGTTATATTAGCTAAAATAATCATTTAGCCATTTTATATATATAGTTAGAGTGTGCAGTTTGTATTTTGTAGTTAGATCTTCCAATGCTTAAGATTATATTGTTAATCTTTAAGGCCTGTTTTTGTTAGGCCTTCTCTTCTTCCTATCTAGACGGAACCAACAAAATCTATATCTACATCAAAGTCACCTTTTAGTTAAAGTGTCGACATCGGTTCCACAGCCTTCGGAACCGACTGTCGTTATGGTTAGGAGCTGGTCCTCGACCTTGGAGCCAGTATCTCCTACCTTAAAGTCCCCTATATTGCAACCGGTGGCTTCATCACATTCCTCACGAGCCTCAAGTAGACTGATTTGGATGTGGACCGTATGGCGAAGAAGCTTCTACAGATACCGGCGCTGGCAAAAATTTTATTGGCACCGACCCAAAGGGCTTCGGAGCTGACCTTAGTTCCTCCTACACCTTCTGTTCCTCCTCTGATCTGCATGGAAGTTTCAGAGCCGGACTGTGCAGATCTGATGATTGTGGACAATTTGAGTCCGACACCTTCTATAGGTTTTTCAGCCCTATTTGCACTGATACCTTTGGCGCCAACTGAAGAATCTCATGGCCGACACTCACAGGTCGGGTCTGGGGAGGATAGTAGGACCGACTTATCAGTGCCAACTTTACCTCTCAGGGCTTCGGCTCAAGTGAGTTCGGCCCCGACCTCCGGCTCAGAGCCCTCTGTGCCTGTGCAGACGATTTCCATCGGATCTTCAGACCCAAGGGATTCCTCTCATCAGGACCGAGGGGCCTTCGGGGCTATGAGGAGGGCTTTCTCTGCCCTGACAACCACTCCATCAGTTCAAGCAGTTCCCTCTCTGAAAGTACTGGTGTCTTCCTCTTCATCACATGCTCCATTGAAGAGTAGAGATCCTGAGCCTCAGGAAGCTCCATTGGGTGAGCCATGTTCTTCCAAGACCTCTCCAGAAGCCCCCAATGAAGAAGTGCCTAGGAAGAGACCCTTTAGGAGGAAGCATTTGGACTCCCCTCAGGACTCAGTCACTTCGGATACTGACTTGGATGAGTCAGAAGGGTCCCCACAGTCCCCCCCATAAGATATCTCCTTTGCAGATATCTTAGAGATTCTTAAACAGAGGGGTGGCTGGAAATCCCTTAACCCTTCTGATGATGAGTCAGTTATCCTGAAGGCTTTTGGGTCTCAAACCTCCACCTCTTGGGTGTCTCCACCCTTCAATGAGTTGCTTGAATTACTCACTCAAAGGGCGTGGGAGTCCCCAGACACCACGGAGCATGTCCCCAGGAGGCCTAACAAATTTATAATTAGCCCCAAGACAGACTTTACCTTACTAAAGGATTACCTGTTGATGTTATGGTGGTGGCAGCAGCCACCACAAAGGAATTATTGGAGACTTCTCATCTGTTCATCCTCCTAATAGGGAATCTAGGATTATGGACAGATACAGGAAGCGTATGTTTAGTTCAGCGTCCTTCGTCCTTTAATCGCTGAACTACCTCACACATTTTACTAGGTTACAAAGGGATCTCCTGAATGAACTAAGAGACCCCCTACAGGGTTCAGTAGCTACGGGAGTTTCAGACAAGGTAACTTCCCAGCTCTGCACTCTTAATTCGATAGTGAACTCGTCCATGTGTCTGTTGTCATATGCCGTTGATGGTACAAGCAGGGCAGCGGGTACAGGAATCTCCCTAAGGAGACATTCCTGCTTGTGCTTATGTTCCTTTGCGGAACCCTTTAAGTCTTCCTTCATTAACAGCCCCTTTGACAGTTTGTCCCTTTTCAGACATAAGGTAAAGGAAACTCTTACCATGAGTGAAAAGGATGGAAAGACCTTGTCTGCCTTTGGAGTATGTTTTTCCACCCCAAATAGACTTTACCCAACGGGAGGGGAGATGGAAAGATATGGTTCCATAAATCTCGAGGATTTTTCCAGAACACTCATGGTGACACCTCCTCTAGAGGCAGAGGAGGGGGCTAATAATGGAAGACGTCACCCGCATGGCAGTGGAGGTCTGCAGAACCAGGGTGACAGAGACCAGTTCTTTGGAAAGCCCTATCAGTGCTCCTCAGAGGAGGCCAGACTGTTCATCTCTGGAGGCAGTCTGGTGACTCCTATCTTTGTATCTAGATGCCTGGCTAAAAATAACAAAAGACAGCTGGTTAGAAAGCATAATATCCAGAGGATACTCTAGTCCCTTTGCCACTCCACCCCCTGTAGTAAAGAAAATCCCAGACGTTCCACCCAGTCACAGGAACCAAGCAGCCTTAGAGGTCCAAAGGTTGCTGGACAAAAGAATCATCCAGCCAGTCCCAGCAGACCAGAGAAGATCCGGAACTTACTCAAGGTTCTTTTTAGTTCCAAAGAAGACAGGGGACTGGAGACCTGTTGTGGACCTAAGCAGACTAAACAAGTCAGTAAAAAAGACAAAGTTCCAGATGGTCATGCTCCAGTCAATACTTCCCTTTCTGGGGAAAGACAATTGGATAGGCTCTATAGATCTTCAAGATGCATACTACCACATAAAGATGGACAGACCATCCAGGGATCATCTATGCTTCCGGCTGGGAGCCAGACATTATCAATTTCTCGCTCTGCCCTTTCACCAAATGTATAGCAGTAGTCACCGCTCACCTGAGATGGTTGGGATTCCAGGTGTTTCCATATCTAGATGACTGGCTCCTCACTGCCACCACTAATCATCAACTTCTTCATGTGAGGGACACAACCTTAGACCTGTGCAATCAATTGGGGATTACCATCACCTCAGAAAAATCTGCCGTATCGCCATCGCAACAGACCGTTTTCATAGGAGCAGAACTAAACACAGTTTCAATGACATTAAGTCTGCCTCCAGAAAGAATTTCTCCCTTACGAGAACAAGTATTAGACCAGCTTCCAAGGAAAAAAAGCCCCAGTCTCAATGGTAGTCTAATTGCTGGGATCGATGGCGTCAACAATCATTGCCATTCCTCTCGCTCGAATGCACATATGAATTCTACAATGGTTCCTATTCTCTCAATGGTCCTTTCAGGAACTTCCAATGTCACGCCAAACTATCATAACGAATATGTGCAAAAAGGACCTTCAATGGTGGCTAATGTCTCAACATGTATCTTGGGGACGTCCATTCGTTCTACCCAATCCCATAGCCACGGTGACCATGGATGCTTCCTTGATTAGGTAGGGGGGGCATTTTCAGGGAAGAACAGCCCAAGGCACATGGAAAAAACATGAGGCTCTTCTGCATATAAATGTCCTGGAGATGAGAGCGGTACTTCTAGCATTGTAGTCCATTCAAGACTCTCTACCTCTGGGAACAATTGCAATTCAGACAGACAACATGTCAGTGATCTGGTACATCAACAAACAAGGAGGAACCAAATCTTACTCCCTGTGTTGAGAGGCCATGAGAGTATGGCAGTGGGCAGTCTCCTCCCAATGCTTTCTGATAGCAGCACACATCCCTGGGAAATCCAGTGTGATAACAGATAAGCTGAGCAGGGCAATTTTACTGCCTCACGAGTGGTCCCTAAAGCAACAAGTAGCGGAAAGGATATTCCACAGGTAGGGCCAGCCTTCCTGCAATCTTTTTGCAACCCCAACAAACACAAAATGCAGTAGCTACTTTGTCCTAATCCCCCTGCTGGGGGGAGTCCAAGGGATGCACTGGTGCACAATTGGCCCCCTGGGTCTCCTTTATGCATTTCCCCCTTCCCTGTGATTCCCAAGGTATTACAGAAAGCAAAACTTCTGAGAAAGACCATGATACTAATAGCCCCTTACTGGCCTCTGCAAATTTGGTTTCCCTTCCTCCAGCCTCATCTCTTGGAAGAACCCTGGATCCTGGACCCCATTCTGGATCAGTTGACCTATTCATTGGGGGCTCTTCATCCTTCTCTCCATTCCCTCAAACTGACAGCTTGGCTGGTCCAATTCCCACAATAGCCAGGATTTACAACCTCTCAACTGAGGCCCAACATATTATAACACCCTTTCTAAATCATCTACCAGAAAGTTATATCTTAGCAAATGGAAGAGTTTTTTATGGGCCTCTCAGAATTATGTTGATCCTTATCTAGCTCCGATCACATCTATATTGGAATTTCTAACTAAACTTTTCAATGAAGGAGCTGCTGCAGCTACCATTAGAGTTCAATTAGCAGCGATCTCAAACTTTCATCTTGGTTTCCAAGGCTCCAATGTCATGTCGCATCAACTTGCTAAAGCCTTTCTTAAAGGTGCCATTCATTTGAGGCCAACAATCAGATCACCAGTCATGCCATGTAATCTAAATTTTGTTCTCTCCAGAATCATATTACCTCCTTTTGAACCAGCCTCGTCCTGTTCTTTGAAATTCCTTTCATGGAAGACTATTTTTCTGATAGCCATTACTTCTGCTCCGAAGATTTCTGAGGTGCAAGCCTTGACCATCAAACCTCGTTATCTGATTTTCCATAATGACAGTTTCACTCAGAACTAATCCATCCTTCTTACCAAAAGTTTGTTCAGAGACAAATCTTAACCAATCTATTGAGTTGCCAGTATTCTTTCCTCAATACGCAAATAGGATGAAACACATGCTGCACAAACTTGATGTTCATAGACAACTCCGATTTTATGTAGACAGAACAAAACAATTCAGGTCAACGGATCAACTTTTTGTTTCCTTTTCAGAGTCAAAGAAGGGTGCCCCAGTGACAAAACTAACCTCGTCAAGTTGGCTATCATATTGCATTTCCTTCATTTATAATTCACAGAATGCTCCCTTGCAACAAAAAGTAAAGGCCCAGTCTACTAGAGCTGTTTCAACCTCATTAGCTTTTTCTGCAAGGTTACCATTAGATTGTATTTGTGCAGCAGCTACCTGGTCAAGACCTCATACCTTTATCGCTCATTACAAAGTAGACAAGGCCTCCAGGGACAGGACCTCCTTTGGCTCCACAGTTCTGAGGAATATTCTCCCGTGAGCCACCTGAGAAAGATGATGCTTGGGATGCTACCCATCAGTAAGAATGAACGGCGAGATAGAACAACTTCACATAAAGAAGTTATGTACTCACCATAACATTCCATGTGAGTTCATCTCGCCATCATTCTTTCATCCCACCCTCCAACCCCCATCCAGTCTACTTGAGGTCCGTCTCCTTTCTTATAGGGTGCTTTGTCTCTTATCCAACTCTCTGAGTGGCATATTTATACTACTAAGTAGTGAGGCAGCAAACAAGATTTGAGGGAAGATCAGGGTGCATCATGGGATAGGGAGTTAGCCTCGAGCTGGTTGAAGACCTCGAGCTTTTGCAGTTGGCCGAGTCCGCGCTGAGGATCAGCTCCGAACCCATCAGTAAGAAGGAAGGCGAGATGAACAACTCACGTGGAATGTTATGGTAAGTACATAACTTCTTTTTAGTCCCAGTAGAGAGCCTGAAACTCATAAGGACTTTTTTGAACACTCCAACTCAGATAGCTTCCTTACCTCACCACCACATTACATCTTTGAGACATCAAGTGCAGACTATACTTTCTCAACCTTCTCCTCGATGGCAGCTTCCATACTACTGGTTCCATTATCATGCTTATTTATGCAAATTCTCCAATGGCTGTTCAATGGCCCATTCTTTGTCAGCCCCTATCCTTTCCTATAAAACTCACTCCAATTTGCAAATGTCATCTTCGTTGGTGGATTTAGTCTGATGATCTTCTTATGACCGTTCATTCTTCTGCTGCCAGTTGCCATGGTGACCATGGACACTTCCCAGCTGGGTGGGGGGAGCATTTCTTGGAAAGGATGGTCCAAAGCATGTAGTCCCCTCTAGAGACCAATTTGTATATCAATGTTCTAGAGATAACAGCAATCCTTCTAGTGTTGCAGGCCTTTCAAGATGCTCTGCAATTCATATAGACAGCATGTTGGTAGTCTGGTATAGCAACAAGCAAGGAGGAGCTCAGTCTTACCCGTGTAGAGAAGCCACAAGAGTTTGGGAATGGGCGATCTCATCAGACTCCTTTATTTTTGCGATGTACATCCCAGGGAAAACCAACGTACTAGCGGACAAACTAAGCAGATCCATTCTGATGCCTAATGAGTGGTCTCTCAATCAAGCTGTAGTGAATATGATTTTCAGGTGCTAGGGACAACCTGCAACCTTTTTGCCACCCCCCTCAATAACAAGTGCAGCAAGAACATTGTTCTGATCCCAATTCAGAGAGAGTCAATGAGAGATGCCCTGATTCATGGTTGGCCACTGGGTCTCCTTTATGCCTACCCTCCTCTTCCACAATTCAAAATTCTTACAGAAAGCAAACAGGCTGAAGATCCCAGTCATCGTCATTGCCCCCTTCTGGCCTCGGCAAGTATGGTACACCTTCCTACGGTCTCACTTTTGATATCCTCTATGGATACTGGAGCCTGCTCGGGATTTCCTATCCCATTCTTCAGGAATTCAGCATCCCACCCTCCATGCCCTCAAGTTAACAGCATGGTTTCTCCACTTCCAGTAATAGTTAGACAGTCCAGGCTTTCTTCCCCAGCTCGCAATATTATTTTGGCCTCCCAGAAACCTTCTACCAAGAAAGTCTACAGAAGCAAATAGAAAAGATTTTCTTTTTGGGCTTCTAGCCAGAATATCAACCCTTATTCCAACCCCAAGTTTAGACATTCTTCTTTTTTTAACAATTCATTTTAAAGAAGGGACACATTTTTCAGCAATTAAACTTCAGCTGGCTGTACTTTCAAATTTTCATTTCGGAGATAATTCTATTTCTCTGGCATCTTCCAGACTATGTAAAGCCTTCAAGAAGGGCATTTTTCGTCTCCGACCCTCAATAAAAGACCCTTTGCATCCTTGGGACTTTACTGTGGTCCTTCAAGGATTAACTCAGAAGCCGTTTGAACCATCTGACAAATGTGATCTGAAATTTCTTTCATGGAAAACTGTAGTTTTGGTAGCTATAACTTCAGCAAAAAGAATTTCTGAACTCCAGACTCTTTCAGCTATGTCCCCTTACTTTTTTTCATAAAGACAGGGTTTCCCTGTGGATTAACCCTTCCTTTCTTCCTAAAGTGGTGTCTGAAAATAACATTAATGAGTTCATTCAGTTACCATTTTTCCCCCAAAGTTTTCTAATCAAGGAGAATATATGCTTCATCTTCTTGATGTGCACATACGACTACAATTATATCTTCACAGAACAAAACAATTCAGAAATTCATATCAACTTTTCATATCTTTTTCCCATAATCACTTAGGGCAAGTGGTATCTAAAGTTACTCTAACCAATTTTTGTTCCTGTGAAAACTTTATTTTAGGTAATGAATTCTATCTGCCTTATCTTACTTTTCCCATAATAATGGACTACTGATTTGGATGCTAACTAACCACATGTTGTGATTTACTGTCAGAGTGACTGTCTTAAATAAGACATTCAGTTGTGGGTAAGCATACTTACCAAAATATATGGTCTTCAAAATATATAGACGATAAGAGAAATGCTACCCACCGACCATCCATATGGCTGGAGTCATCTTTTCTATACAAAGGATCTGCTTATAAGAGGAATGATACAGAATGTTTTCTTATGTTTGTAAAGACTCCGTTTCAATACAGCATGAAAAGTAGGAAGCAGTTTTTGGTTAAAGAAAAAATGTAGAGAAATTTTGGTATTGTTTTTAAGGACTTTTTTGTAATGTAAGATGAAGAGTTGATAGTTGCCCTCTATAATTCTGCAGATTGACTATACATTTTATATTACAACTGCCAGTTCCCAAGCTTCATTGTACCCTATGTTGTCTTTTCTGTTTGTCTCATCTGTAGGGAATATCAGAGCCAACCTGATCCAAGGTTGGCAGCTTTCACAAAATTGGAACCAAGGCTCAGGTTCTTTCCCACTGCCAATAAAACCCCTACACCCTGCTAATTTCTCAGATCATGTTTGTTGCTCATTTCAGTCTGAAGCAATCAAAAGGCTCAGAACTTTTTTGGTGATGAAAATTTTTAGATAAGTGCTTTCTTGTTTGTTATAGGTTTAACTCAGTGTCATTGTATTATTTGCATAAGGGTTTAGAAGTGAAGTTTTTTCCTTAGATTTATCCTTCTATTTTTGGTGTCCCTGCCATTTCATGTCCTTATAATAAAAAATAATTATATACCTTTCTTCTACTGTACTTCTTTCTTAAGATCGTAGTTTTTGGTAGTCTTATAAACAGCTTGATGTTTGTTGTGTTGTCTTTTTTGAGAAAGTAGTGTTGGTAGTGGTATACATAGATGCTTTTAAAAAACAAAAAGGTACCGAAACTAACACAGCTGAAGGTAAAACAAAAAACTTTAATGCACACAAAAGAGAGTTAGCGCTTTCACAGAGCACGTGAAAGTGCTAACTCTCTTTTGTGTGCATTAAAGTTTTTTGTTTTACCTTCAGCTGTGTTAGTTTCAGTACCTTTTTGTTTTTTAGTAGTTTCTTGTTATTGTACTATTCTATTTTTATTCTCAGCATATTTTTTGCATAATTAGATGCCTGCCGTACTTTTGATGCTAACTAGTTTTTGTATTACTATTGTTGAAACTTCTCTGACAATGTCCGACAAGGCTTTGGGCTTTAAGAAGTTTTCTACAGGTGGACACAAATTTCCCCTGCTAGATCCTCATTCAAAGTATGTATATTGTCTAGGGAATTTTCATCTTGATAAGGGCTTCTAATTGTGTTCTGCCTTCGGGCCGAGGGTCCTGTCTGAACACAAGTCTAAATTAGTTCTAAAAGGCCTTCAATGGCTCTCCTTCTGGTAAGAAAACTGCAGACAAATCAAAGGGAGAAAATCAAAAACAGAAAGAGAAGGAAAAAGAGAGATAGAGAATAAGTAAGACAGAGACAAGGAAAAAGATAGATCTTAGGAGTAGGAGTCAAGGAAAAAAGGTCTCTGGACCCTTTGGGGGTTGTCAGTCTAGCTTGAAACTCTCCAAGTAGTCTGGTCTGGTCCTCTTTCAGAGGTTATTTGGATCCATTCTCCTACTCCTCCCTTATCCACTGAACTGAGATTTTCCCAATGGCTGACCACTCGTTGGCTCCAATCATCACTTTTACAGACAGAGATGCCCTTTCAGACATCCTCCAGGCCACCTTCGACAGTCTCTTTTCTTAAGTTAGTAAAGTTATCAAGGAGCAAATAGGACCAGTCCCTGCCACCCTTCATCTAGTTTCTTCACAGATCTGCCCTACAGATCCAGTGATTTTGGAACCAAATGTTCCCATCTGGATGTCCATGTCAGAGCTGGTAATCTTCAACTCTAACAATGTCCCTAACTGGCTTGAGTCTGGCAGCATCAGACTGTGAGGGATCCCAGAGCTGAGAAGTCAGTGTTGGTGTATGAGGGTTGAGACTGACTTTGAAGCTTTCAGATCCATTCTTTCCTCTCATTGCATCAGCTCTGGACAGCTTGGCATTGGTGCCGCTTTCAAAGCTGAGCTGGATCAAGTCTCTGGGGGTCTCTTGTTGGGTTCCTTGAATCATAAGCAAACTCTTTCTGGACAAACTTTGACCTTGGCTTTTGAGACATTTGAAAGGGTTCTGTCAGTGTCTAGAGGGGAGGTATCTCATCCATGCTAGGACCTGTCCCAATCCCCTCTGATCTTTGCAGTTCCTTCCCCACATCATCCTCTTCCTCAGAGACAGCCAGCTTCTTCAGGCCTCAGCAAGGGTCACAAGGCAAATTCTCCTTCAGCTTCTGAGTTTTGCCCAGACTCTCCCACCATAGAAGAGCACAGGAAGCATTTGTGTTAAAGGAGGCATTTAAATTTTCCTCAGTAGTTTCTTACTGAAGATACAGATTTCGAGGAAGGAGTAGTGAAGATGTCTCTTTTGAGGACATTCTGAAATTAATTCAACAAAGGGGGATGGTTCATCCATGCCCCCTCCCAAGATGAATTGGTATTTATCAAGGCTTATGGAGCTGCCCATCTACTTCCTGGGTGGTCCCCCCAACTGATGAGCTAACTGACCTTGTGTCATAGTGGGTATGGAAGGAGCCAGATGTGGTGGAGTCCCTGTACGCTAAATAAAATCTTATTTTCGCCTCAAGACAGACCCCATTGGAGCAATGGGGCCTACTAAGAAAGAGCTCTTGGAGGAGACCTCCTGTTAAGTCTCTGGTTTTGGACAGATGTGGAAAGCAGATTTATGTTTCAGCAACAATGGACATCACCATAGAGGTAGAGGTGGTCCACAGAACAAAGGGTTTCAAGGCCCATTGGCTGACAATCCATTACAGCATTTATGAAAGGCTACCCAACTGCTTTGCTTTATTGGCAGTTGAGGATTTGCACCCTCATGCCTGGTTAGCCATCACTGACTATTCCTGAGTGCAGATAGTAGTATCCACAGACTGTATCATTCAGTTTATTTGCCAACCACAAAAGGTGCAATTAAAGCTTCCTGATGTTCCACCCTCTCAGAAGAAGGGAACAGCTTGTGAAATTGCAAAGCCACTAGATAAATGAGTCAACCATGAGGTCCCACCAGACCAGCAAGGGTCCAGAATCTGCTCAAGATTATTTTTGGTTCTGAAGAAAAATGCGGACCTCAGCCACCTAAATCAGTTTGTGAAACAGACAAAATTCCAGATGGTCATGGTTCAGTCCATTCTACCCCTTTTGAGGAAGGATGACTGGATGTGCTCAGTGGACCTGCAGGATACCTGCTATCACATAACCTGCTGTTACATAGAGATAGCCAGGCAATTCAAAATGTCCCTTAGCTTTTGGCTGCGAATCGGTCACTTTCAGTTCAGGGCACTGCCCTTCAGTCTCACCACAGCTCTCCCAGGTGTTCACCATGGCAGTGATTGCAGCACATCTCAGACTGCAAGGGTTCTGGGTGCTGCTTTATCTTGACTGCCTCATAACCGATACCATGAAAGATCTACTAATTTGAGACACAATCTCCTTGCTTCAGTTATGCCATTACCATGGGATCATGATCAGCTTGAAAAAATACAAACTGACTCCTGTCCAAATTATAGAATGAATAGAATGCCAGCTGGATGCCACCTTTATAGACAGCCAAACATCTGGAATCTAAAATAATTACTGTACATCAGCAAGCCACCTTGGTTGTAACTCAACTAAAACTCTCCATGAGATCCATCCCACGGCTTTGGCTCTATGGCAGCTTCTATAACTCTTGCTCCTCATGCCATATTTCATATAAGGGTGTTGCAGTGGGCCCTCTCAGTATTGTGGTCTATGCTGCATCAACCCATTCATTTCCCAGTCAGTCTAGCAATAAGTAGATTATTTTCCAGATTTGATTTCTCTCCTATCTGGCAAGCTTCACCTGGACATCAAAGCCCTGAAGCTAACTGATTGGTATCTCCACTTCTAATGATGGCAAGGAATTCTAAGATTTATTCCTCTGCAGCATATATTGTCATACTCTCAAAAACCTTCGGTCAGAAAAGTTTATAGAAGCATGTGGAAGAGATTTTCCATTTGAGTATCCTCCAAGGGTTGGGATCCTTTTTTCAGCTGTGTTCATACCTCTCAACTGTCCAGATTTTCACAGAATGTCCAGATGTTTGCCTCACATTTTTTTTGGTTTGTTTCTCATAAAATTGCTGTTTTCTGGCATTTTTTTGGTAAATAATTGAGAATTGAAGTCAGAAAATAATGAGACATTTGAGTTTCAGCCTTCATACCCTTCATAAAGTTTATGCTAATACAAAAACTGTTGTTCTATTAACTTTCTAAGTTTGTAAGGGAAATATTTAATAATTGCCCCTATTTTGCGGCCTTTGTCCTCTTATTTATGGCTTTGTCAATATTTCTTACTGTAAGAGGTTGAGAGGTATTGCTCTGTTACCATAAATTTTGGACATCTTGGCAAGTTTATTTCATGCAGGTGCAAGCTACTCCACCATCAAGGTTAAGCTGGCAGCAATTTTCACTTTTCTCATGTGGGAAAGATCACACTCCCATTGCCTCATGGAAGCTATGTAAGGCTTTTTTGTGGAATACCTTTCTCCTTTGACATTCTATAAGGGATCCTGTTCTATCTTGGGATATTACTGTTTTACTGCAGGACTTACCTAAGCCCTTTATTTGAACCTGTGGCTATGTTGGAATTAATTTTTTCTTGGAAAAAACTTTTTCTGATAGCAGTTACCTTAGCAAGGCAAGGAGGATTTCAGAACTTCAAGCCCTGTTATATAAGCTCCCATAGTTGGTGTTCCACAAGGATACTGTTTTTATTTTTGGGCCAATACTATTTTTTTCCTCAGGGTTGCTTCTGACTCCACCCCCAATCAGACTACTAACTTGCCAGTCTTCATTCTTAATTTCTCAAACAAAGGAGAACGTACCTTGCATTTATTGGATGTTTAGCATCAATTACAGTTGTACTTGCACTATACTAAGAGCATCAGAAAAACTGACCAACTTTTTCTCTTTTCCTAAGGCTAAATTGGGAGATAGTGTTTCCAAAGTCACACTGTCCAGGTGGTTGTCTGATTGTATTACCATTGTTTATAAAGCTAAACAATTGTATCAATCTCAGTAGCCCAGTGCTTACTCTACAATGGCTGTTGCAACTTCCACAGCTTTCTTCTATTTCTTCCTATTGATGATATGTGTGCTGCCACCACTTGGTCCACAGTGTATATATTTATTAATCACTGCAAGCTGAACTTGTAGTCTAGGTCCCAGGCTTCATTTCACTCCAGCATTCTCCAGAATACCCTTCCATGAGTCATCCCATTGTTTTTACTGGAGCCTGTGTCCCAACAGTTGTGATGGCTGGAAAAGACATCAAGTATGAAAAATAATGTACTTACCATAATGCTACATCCATTTTGTCATCTTACATCCATCTCAACTTTTCCTCTCTCCAGCCCACTACCAAATTGTCATTCTCTTACATTCATGACCAACCATACTGGACCTGCCAAGAGTGTTGTACTACTTACAATTTTTGACTGCTGTACTGTCATTTCAGATATCTTTGTTTTGCTTGGGTGACATAGGTAGTGTTATTTGTATAGACAGGCCATCTCAAACTGAGGAATTTGCAGGGTGGGGGCAGATTATGAGTAGAGAGGAAGAATTTGTGCATTAGATTCAAAGCTCTGAAAGTTGCTGACCTCAGATCCGGTCAAATCCTTTATACCAAATAGGTGAGACAGATGGAAGAAGACAACACAGATCTAGCATTATGGTAAGCACGTAACGTTTAATGTTATGTTGTGCTATCTCGCCTTCATTCTTGATGTTTGGGTTCGGAACCGAGCATTGGTTCTGACTCGGCTGCATACTAAAGCTCAAGAGCTTTCACTGACTTGAGGATATACCCTATCCCATGATGTTTAGTAATAATTACCCAGTTCTCATTTGCTACTTGCTGCTTCGGGATTGCTTTTTGCTGGCTCAGGCTAGTATTTGGTTTATGTGATTAGTTTATAGTGTTTCTATACCTTTTTTTTGGAAAAAGTCTTGTTTTTATCTACTTGAAGACAGTTTAGTCTACTTTGAGCAGTTTAAGTGTTTACTGTTGTTTTTTTTACTGGTTTTTAGCATTGCTTGTGTAGGCCATCAGTGTCCCAAGCCTCCTTTTACCCTATCCTCGGCTTTTAGTCGGTCCTTAATGAATCTGTTTTAGTTAGAGGATTCTTTTTTTTTTTTGTCCCTTTTATTTTAGTCCGTTTTTAGTTAGAGGGCTTCGTTCCCCTTTCTACATCCCTTTCTGAGGTTTCGTCATTTAATTT
Source organism: Protopterus annectens (assembly GCF_019279795.1). Taxonomy (NCBI): domain Eukaryota; kingdom Metazoa; phylum Chordata; order Ceratodontiformes; family Protopteridae; genus Protopterus; species Protopterus annectens. Next base: position 662,473,628 of record NC_056727.1, on the reverse strand, counting down.
AGAGATGTCTGGCTAGAGGAGATTGTCATTTAAGTTAGAGACCTCTCCTCTAGCACTTCTTTTCCTCTATATATAAAAAAAAAATCTTCGTATCTTTGTTTTTAACATTTGTGCTGTCTGTACCTTACTGTACTGTCATAGGCTGTACCTTGGATTACAGTACTGTTTTTTATAGTGCTTGGCTATTATTGTGGACAAATCTTTCAGTATGTCTAATGATTCTGCTAAAGAAGTTAAGCAATCTAACAGATGGGTACACTAGTTGTGTATACTGCTTAGGTGCTATTCACCTGCAGGATTCCTGTTCTATCTGCCATGGTTTCAGCTCCAGGGTCCTGCAGGTATGCAAGAATAAACTAATTGCAAACGTTTATTGAAGGGGACCATTTGAGGTGGACATCGAAGAGAATCAGTCCTCAAAATCCTCCTCTGAAAAATCCACTACAAAATCTGCTTCTTTGGCTCCGGTTTCTGAGCTGACTACGAAGCCTGAGAAACATGTTACTTCAGATCCGAAGGTTGTCAGACCCAAGAAGTCAAAATCTCCATCGGCTCCACCAGCATTATAGGAGTCATCTCAGAGCCAAAAGAGAAGCCAGTCACTGACCCCACAGTCACCCCTTCTGCAATCAGTGGTTGGTAGCCATAGATCCTCCCTTTCCTCTTGATCTTCCAGGAGTCTCTCAGAAAATGATGTGGAGCGGGTGGTCAAGAGGTTGCTTTGAACACCAGCCTTAGCAAAAATTCTTTTGAGCCCAGCCCAAACGGAAGTGGAGCCAACAGCCTTATCTGCATTATCCTCTGTTCCTCCTCTGACTCAGATGAGTTCAGAGCCAGAGTGCCTGGATCTCCTTGTGGTGGAACCATCGAGTCTGAGAACCACTGCCGGATTCTTGCTCCCGACTTCCACTCCGATCTCTTCGATGTTTTCTTCTATTGAGAGATCTGAGAGCCAACACTCCATCAGTTCTGGGGAGGAGAGTCGAATCGGACCCTTGTTGGATCTGACTCTTCCCCTTGGGGCTTTGGTGTAGGCTAGTTCGGCGCCCACTTCGGCCTTGTAGCCATCCTTCTTGGCACGGCAAGATCTCCACGTTCCTTGGAACCAGAGGTTCTCTTGGGCTGGGATCATGGTGCCTTTGAGGTGATGAGGAGTATGCTTTTCTCTCGAGACTGCTTCACCCTCAGGTCCAGCTGCTGTTCCCCCTAAGTGACCAGTGTCAACCTCTACACCATCCCTCTACCCCAAGTGTAGAGAACCAGTGCCCCAGGACACCCCAATGGGTGACCCACTCTCTTCAGAAACCTCCCCAGAGTACCCCTCTGAGAAGGTCCCTCATAAGAGAACTTGTAAGAGGAAACATCTAGACTCCCCTGAGTCTGTCACATCGGATACAGACTTAGAGGATTCAGAAGGGTCCCCATGGTCACCCTCTTGAGGATGTCTCCTTCTCAGACATCTTAGAGATCCTGAAACAGAGAGGTGGCTGGAAGACCCTTTCCCCTTCTGAAGATGAGTCTGTATACCTGGAGGCATTTGGATCTCCACCCTTCACCTCTTGGGTGTCTCCGCCTTTTGACCAGTTCTGTGGTGTAGTCAGTCAAAAGGTGTGTGGGGCTCTCCAGAATCTGTGGAACCGGTTCCGAGGAGGCCCAACAAATTTATTACATCCCCAGATGACAAACAATTCCTGACAAAAGGTGTCCCAGTAAATGCTATGGTGGTGGTGGCAGCCACCAAGAAGGAATTAGTCGAAGCTTCTTCATCTGTCCATCCACCGAATAAGGAGTCTCGAATGATAGACAGATACAGGAAGAGTATGTTTTCTTTAGTGGCCTTTACTCTTAGGTCACTGAATTACTTATCCCACTTTATTCGACTTCAGAGGGTCTCCTGACGGAGTTAGGAGATACCCTCCAGGGTACTACAGCTGCGGGGATGCCGGACAAGGTAAACTCTCAGCTTGCGACCTTAAACTCTGTAGTAAACTCCTCCATGCGCCTCATTTCCTATGCAGCCAATGGAATGAGTAGGGCAGCAGGCACAGGAATAGCTCTGATTAGACATTCCTGGATGAATCTTTATTAGTTTGCTGAACCCTTCAATTCTTCCTTTATCAACGTCCCCTTTGACTGCTCATTCTTATTCAGGCCAAAAGTAAAAGAGACTCTTACCAGGTGTGAACAAGGAGGCAAAACTCTGCCTGCCATGGGAGTACATTTCTCTGTCCCTCCCAGACCTTATCCCAAAGGTCAGAAGGGCAGAAAAATGTGGTTCCTGAAATCCCCAAGAGCTTCACTGGACAAACATGGTGAATTTTCCCACAGGGGCAGAGGGGGAAATAACAATGGAAGACGCTGCTCTTGCAGCAGGGAGAGTCCGCAGAATCAGGGCAATAGATATACATTCTCTAGCAGGCCCTTCCAGTGCTCCTGAAAGGAGGTCCGCCTATCCACCTCTGGAGGCAGTTGGGGGGAAAGTATCACTGTACCCAAAAGCCTGGCTGAATATCAGTCAAGAAAAATGGGTACAGTCGATCATATCCAGGGGATACAACATTCCTTTCTCCTTTTCACCCCCTCCATCAAGATCCATCCCAGACATACCACCCAGTCAAAGGGATCAAGCAACCCTAGAAATTCAAAGGTTACTAGAAAAAAAGAGTCATCCAAGAAGTCCCCGCAGACCAAGTCAGATCCGGAATTTACTCAAGGTTCTTTTTAGTTCCAAAAAAAACCCAGGGGACTGGAGACCAATTTTGGATCTCAGTAAACTGAACAAGTCCATAAAGAAAGCAAAGTTCCAGATGGTAGCACTGCAGTCTATAGTCCCTTTTCTGGGACAAGACAATTGGATGCGCTCAATAGATCTTCAGGATGCATACTATCACATAAAGATGAACAGGCGATCCAGGAGCTATCTACGATTCCTACTGGGAGCCAGTCATTACCAGTTCAAAGTTCTTCCCTTTGGTCTCACTACAGCCCCCAGTGTGTTTACCAAATGCATGGCAGTAGTCACGGCTCACCTGAGGCGTCTAGGATTCCAGGTGTTTCCATACTTAGTCAACTGGCTCCTAACAGCCACCACCGAGCATCTACTGACCAAGGCAAGGGACACTACCATTCATCTCTGTTCAGAGCTAGGCATTACCATAAATTTTGAAAAATCTGCCTTGTTGCCCTCACAATGAGCAGACTTAAACACAAGAGACATGGTAGCAAAACCGCCTCATGAAAGGGTACTAATGATGCACCATCAAATATCTATCTTGCTCATGAAGAAGAAAGTACAGGCAAAGTTTGTTCTCAAGGTACTGGGTTCAATGGCAGCAGCAATAACATTAGTCCCTCTGGCGCATCTACACATGAGAGTGCTGCAGTGGCTACTCTTTGCTCAGTGGTCCATGCAGGAGTTGCCCATGTCACACAAGATCCTCATTACGGACACCTGCAAGAAGGATCTACGATGGTGGCTTCAGTCCACACAGGTAACCATAGGCAGACCATTTGTTCTTCCCCAACCCATAGCTACAGTGACCACGGACACCTCCCAGATAGGGTGGGGGGGCATTATCTGGGACATACTATCCAAGGGACTTGGCAGGAACATGAATACCACTTGCACATCAACATCCTAGAGATGAGAGCAGTGCTTCTGGCATTGCAGGCATTCCAGACTTCTCTTCTACCAGGGATGATTGCAATTCAGACAGACAATATATCCATTGTGTGGTATATCAACAAACAAGGGGAACCAAATCTTACTCCCTCTGTCGAGAGGCTCAAAGTGTATGGCAATGGGCAATATCTTCTCAAAGTTTTCTGATCACAATGCACATTCCAGGGAAGTCCAATGTGACAGCGGACAAATTAAGCAAGGCAATTCTTATGTCTCACAAGCGGTCCCTGAAACAGGAAGTTGCGATCCAAATTTTTCACAAGTGGGGCCACCCTTGCTGTGACCTCTTTGCTACGTCCATGAATGCCAAATGTAGCAGCTATCTTGCCCTAATTCCCCCTCCGGGGGAGTCACCCAGGGATGCAGTTATTCACGATTGGCCCCACGGGACTTCTTTTTGCATTTCCCCTATTTCCACTAATACCCAAAGTTCTTCAGAAAGCCAAATTGTTGAGTTGCAGGCTAATTCTCATTGCTCCATACTGGCCTTGTCAGATATGGTTTCCCTTCCTATGGCCCCATCTCCAGGAGGAGCCTTGGACCCTGGACCTAGTACCAGATCTTCTGATTCATCAATCAGGAAAGCTCCTTCCCTCCATTCAAACCCTCAAGCTGACAGCTTGGTTTCTCCACTTCCCATCTTAGCCAGGTTTCCAGACATGTCCCCATCAGTGTGTCACATCCTAGTTTCATCGCACAAGACTACTACTAGGAAACTTTATGCTATCAAATGGAAAAAAGTTTTCTTTTTGGGATGATAGAAATAATATTGATCCCTTTACAGCCCCTATAACTACAATTCTGGAATTTTTAGCAGAAACCTTTAATCAAGGAGCAGCTGTGGCCACTATATGAGTACAGCTAGCTGCCATATCGAACTACCGCGTAGGAGACATGGGATCCAATATAATGTCTCATAGATTATGCAAAGCCTTTCTGAGAGGTACATACCTTTTAAGACCTCCAATAAGAGAACCACCACCTCCATGGGATCTAAATTTGGTACTGACTGCTTTAACTCTCCACCCTTTCGAGCCAGCTGCTTCTTGCCCACTAAAGTTCTTAACTTAGAAGACAATATTTTTAACAGCCATTATTTCGGCTAGGAGAGTTTCAGAAATGCAAGCTCTATCAATCCATCCTCCCTATTTGATCTTCCACAAAGACAGAGTCTCTCTTAGAACTAACCCTTCCTTTCTGCCCAAAGTCTGTTCTGAGTCCAATTTAAATCAGTCTGTTGAAAAACCTGTCTTTTTCCCCAACTATAACAACAAGGCAGAGTGTAAGCTTCACCAAATGGATGCCCATAGGCAATTACGCTTCTACTTACAAACGACAAAGCAGTTTAGAAAATCAGACCAATTATTTGTCTCATTCTTGGAAAATAGAAAAGGAATTTCAGTTTCAAAAGTCACTTTATCCAAATGGATTACAGATACTATTACTTATAGGTTCATAGGTTGATACTAGGCTATCAGCCCTAGGGCCTATACAAGCCTAGCCATAATAATTCCCTGGCTATTTCTTCCCACAATATGCATATAGTTATCAGCATAAGCAGTTGCCAAGAAAAATTCAGGGTCATTCAACTAGAGCTATGCCAACTTCTACTGCCTTTTGAGCCAGACTACCCATAGATTCAATTTGTGCTACAGCCATATGGATTAACCCTCATACCTTTATCACTCATTACAAAATAGATGTGGCCTCCTGGAACAGGGCTTCCTTTGGTTCACTTTTCTGAAGAGTGTATTCCCTTGAGCCATCCGAGAAAGAAGATGCTGGGGATGCTGTCCCAAACATCCAGAATGAAGGCGAGATAGGACAACATAACATAAAGAAGTTATATACTCACCATAACTTTCCATGTTTGTTGTCCACAATCTCTCCTTCATTTTTGCATCCCACCCTCCTTCCCCCTTCCCGGACGATCGAGAGGAAATTTTTGCAATTGGTCATAAGTTCTGTGATTCCCTTCGTGCCTCATGAGACATGCGCAGAGGATTATTGTGTACCATAGTGAGTTAGATAGTCTAGTGATGGGTATTTGCAAACAAGATCTGGGTAACAGTCAGTAGGCATCATGGTCAGTGAAAGCTCTCGAGCTTTAGTATTCGGACGAGTCATTACCGATGCTCAGATCTGAACCCAAACATCAAGAATGAAGGTGAGATTATGGACAACAAATATGGAACATTATGATGAGTACATGACTTCTTTTTTCCTCACTTCTGTATGGAAATGTATCGCAATTTAATGACATAACATTTTTCAACTAGCTACCTGTGTAGCATAATGTTTTGTATTTATAATTTTTACATATTGCAGAATGCTGCTTTTAATGTATCTTTGGTAAATGTATATGTTGTTCAAACTAGATTTTTTAAACATCTGTTTTACCTACATAATTTCAAGATGGTTGTCAATTAAGATGTCAGCTGGAAACTGCAATATCTTATCAGCTTCTTAGTTTTTCATTCTTTAACACTTGTATTTTAATTTGTTGTTCACACATGCATATGTATGTATGTATGTGTAAGAGTGTATTATGAAATGCTGACACGTAGAAAAATTGATACAACATTGATTCACATTATATGAATGCCTGTGTGTTAACAGCACATTTATTTAAAACAAAAACTGGCCAAAACAACACCAGTCAAAAAAAGGAAAACAAAAATCCTCATTTTCTGTATTGGGGTAGTGTTTGGGAAGTGGAGGTAGTGGTAGAGGTAAGGATAGCACATAGGAGAAAAAAGGTGGTTAGGGAGGCTTTGGCTTTTGGCTTGGAAGGATGTTTTTCTGTTCCCTTACCATAGAAGATTGGCTGTTAGTAGCCATGTCCAGGAGCTCTGCAAATCATTCTGTTAGAAATAATCCTTCAGTTGTAGTTCCTACAGGTGACCAGAAATTAAAGTAAGTCCTCTATGACTCCTATCTAGAGGATACCCTTTACTGATGTCTTTACTGATGCCAGAGAAGGAAACTCTTCATTACTGGTTATTCCTTTCCCTGAAAAAGTGCCCATGACTTGAAGGTCTTGACTGACTAAAGTAGGATGTAGTGCATGATATAGGCTTGAACTCTGTTGTACCTTCTGGGCTTGATGGCTGCTGCAATCTCCATGGTGCCATTTCTCTGCTTTAAAATGTCAGTGGATTCAGAACCATTGCAAGCTCAGGGACAAACTGTTGCTGCCAGAATCTTATCAGCAGAACGTGGAGTAGTTGATAATACTGACCAGTCTTCCCATGGGTCTTTTTTTTCTGTAACCAAAACCATCACATCTTCTGATCATAGATGCTTATTTTGTGGACTGATTGGGGGAGGTGCAGAGTTAGGATCCATCAAATCAGGGGAGAGAACAGCAGCCAGAATAATAAACTTACAGTACAGGATAATGTATCACAGTAGCACTTAAAAGTTTCTAGTAATAAGTATGTCCCTACAAAACTCTGCCACACTGTGCTGTTATCTCAGGATAACAGGTTAAATGTGTTCAGAATTCTTTTACAACTGACAGAAGTTAAAGAATTTTCAGTACATAAAGTTCAAACACCAGAGCAACCAGTGTACCAAATCAGTGTTAAAAATGAGCTCCATGCGCTATGACCATGTTAAACTGCCATAAAATAACATTTAATAGCACATTGATCTATATTTTCTTGTCAAAGAGAGAGAGAAAGAGAAAGATCTCCACAGTACATTCAAATAAGGATACAACAGTAAGCCATCTTCTAAAGCTTCAGGGGACCCTCTACGTCTGCTCAAGCCAAGCTCACTAAAAGGACGGTTTTCCTGCTAAACACTTTAGATCTTTCCTGATACTAAAGAGTATGCTCCTCTGAGGCTTTTGACAATCAATGGTTAGCTTCTGCTGTTACTTCTCTGGACAGATGAGTCCCCTTCAGGGAAAAAAAAAACTTCTATTAAAAAAAATATATATGTGAAGTTGTTCTATATTGCTGTTCATTCTTACAGATGGGTTCGGAGCCGATCCTCTGCTCCGAGTCGGCCTACTACAAAGCTCGAGGTCTTCTGATAGCTTGAGGCCAAGTCCCTATCCCATGATGCACCTAGAGTTACCTTAGATCTAGTTTGCCACTGCAACAGATCAGAGATTCTCGCTAGCTTGGGCCAATAAAACCTTATTTTTTCAAATATTTCTTCATTATAGTGATAACTCTTTATTGATAGTAGCTTTAGATACTTATATAAGCTCTTACAGCTTTATTGTATAATTCCCTTTCCCCTGGTGTGCTTTTTCTTAAATTACTAGTTGGCCTCGTTTTTCCTAGGCCTAGTTTAGAATATTAGAGTGTGTTTAATTAGTGACCTTTCTGTCACAGCTATCTTTATTAATAGATTTAGAGTGTGCTTAGTTAGTGACCTTTTGTCACAGTTTAATTAGAGCTAAGGTTTAGTTTTCAGTGTGTGAAATAGTAACATTTAGTATTGTTGTGTGCATTTAGACAGTGATTTTCTTTCACAACTTGATACTTTATCTTGTTTAGATAAATACTTTTGTGTGTGTGTGTGTGTGTGTGTGTGTGTGTGTGTGTGTGTGTGTGTGTGTGTGTGTGTGTGTGTGTGTGTGTGTGGACTTTTAGCCTGTATTTTTCAAAAGGCTTTTTGATTGTTGTTACTGTTCAAATTTATTTGGGTGTGTACAGTTTTACAGTAACCTGTTTTTGATACTGTGGTTTGTACAGTATGGCTGACCTAGACAAACACCCTAAGTCAGGATTTAAAAAATGCCCTAAATGTGGCCAGAAAATGTCTGTCACTGACAGTCATGTTAACTGTGTGTATTGTTTGGGAGCATTACATCTCCAAGATAGCTGCTCCATATGTCATTCTTTCTCTTCTAGGGTTCTCCAGGAGAGAAAGAGGAAGATGATCAATAGAGGTTTGCTGAAACCCTCTTTCCAAGAAGCTTTGAGTTACCAAGATGGATCCAGTAAGTCCTCAAAGTCTTCCAAGACTTCTGAGAGTAAGAAATCCAAAAAGTCATCGATATCAGCTCCACAGACATCGGAGCCGACCGTCTTATCCTTTTGGAGTCAGTCCCCAGTTCTGGAACTGATATCCGAAGTACCTAAGTCTCCACTGTTACAGTCGGTACCACCCTCTATCCACTCATCTCAGTCTTCGATCAGCCTTTCCAATTTGGATGTGGATCGTGTGGTGCAGAAGCTTTTACAGGCACTGGCCTTTGCTAAATTTGTATCGGCTCCGACCCAAGTGGCTTTGGAGCCGAACACCCTTTTGTCAGCTACTACTCTTCCTCCTTCGAGCCATACCGGTCCTTCGGAGCCAGAGGAGTCAGACTTGTTGATGGTGGAGTCTTCAGAGCCGACACCTGCTCCAGTGTCTTTGGCTCCCTTTACTCTGAGGTTCTTGGCACTGATCAAGGAATCTAGGAGACGACACTCTGGTCAAGTCCGGGGAGGATAGATGGGCTGACTTGTCAGTTCTGACTCTGCTTCTCTGGGCTTTGGCTCAGATGAGCTCGGCTCCTACCTCTGGCTTGGAGCCCACTGTCCTGGTGCCAGGGCTATCGACAGTTTCCTCGGATCTGTTGGTCCCTTTGCATCGGAGCAGAGGTACCTTCGAAGCAATGAGGAGAGTTATGTCTCCTAAGACATCTTCGACCTTAGGTCCGGCTTCTTCCTCCCTTAAAGCTCCTGTGCCTGCTTCTGCTTACATCCTTGCCAAGTGTAGAGACCCAGAGCCTCAGGAAGCCCCATTGAGTGGCCCATGCTCTTCCAAAACCTCACCAGAAGCTCCCACTGATGAGGTTCCCAGGAAGAGAGTTTGTAAGAGGAAGCATCTAGACTCTCCACAGGAGTCCCTGACATCTGACACAGACTTGGATAAATCAGAAGGGACCCCACGGTCCCCCTCTGAGGATATCTCATTTGCTGAGATGCTAGAAATCTTTAGACAGAGGGGTGACTGGCAGTCCACCAACCCTACTAAAGACAAGTCTGTTCTCCTGAAGGCTTTCGGGTCTCAGCCCTCCACCTCTTGGGTGTCTTTGCCCTTTGATGAGCTTATGCAGCTGGTCTCATGAAGGGGCGTGGGAGTCTCTGGACACCATGGAGCCTGTCCCTAGGAGGCCTAATAAATTTATTTCTGTTTCCCCAAGACAAATCCTTTCTGACAAAGGGTGTGCCAGTTGATGCTGTGGTGGCGGCGACAGCCACCAAAAAGGAAATTTCAGAAACTTCCTCTTCTATCCATCCTCCTAACAGAGATTCCAGGATCATGGATAGATATGGGAAGCGCACTTACAGTTCAGCAACTTTTGCACTGCGTTCGCTCATCTATCTAACCCATTTTACAAGACTGCAAGGAGATCTTCTTAAAGAGCTGGGAGATACTCTTCAGGGTACGGTAGCTGCAGGAGCTTCATATAAAGTTATCTCCCAGCTTGCTACCCTCAACTCCATAGTTAACTCGTCCATGTGCCTCATTTCGTATGCAGCAGATGGAACGAGCAGGGCAGCAGGTACAGGAATTGCTCTTAGGAGACACTCCTGAATGCGCTTGTCTTCCTTTGCAGAGCCCTTCAAGTTATCCTTTGTAAATACCCCCTTTGATGGCTTGTCCCTTTTCGGGCCCAAAGTTAAGGAAACGTTGACCAGGTGTGAGCAAAAAGGAAAGACTCTGTCTGCCATCGGAGTACCTATTTCCACCCCTACCAGACCCTACCCCAAGGGTCAAAGGGGAGGAAAGATGTGGTTCCAAAAAGCCCAAGGAGCCTTTCAGGACATACATGGTGATCCCCCCCCCCTCCAGGGGCAGAGGAGGGGGCAATAATGGAAGAAAACTTTTTTATTCAAAGGAGTGACTACAGACCCTGGAAACTTTCGCCCCATTAGCCTAATGAGTCTGATATGCAAAGCTATGGAATGCATCATCATGGACCTAATAAACAAGGATATAGGGAATCTCCAAACTCTGGATCCCACACAGTTTGGTTTTGTGAAGGGTAGATCATGCCTGCTCAACTTGGTCAACTTCTTTACGTCAGTCACCAGAGCTGTGGATGAAGGCAAGTTGGTTCACACAGCCTAACTTGATCTGGCCAAGGCCTTTGATACCATTCCCTATTCAGGAATCATAGAAAAACTCAATAAGCTAAGCATCAACCCCTATATCATTAGGTGGGTTGCAAACTGGCTCACAGATAGAACCCACAGTGTGAAAGTAAATGATTCCAAGTCAGACTGCCGACCAGTCACAAGTGGAGTCCACAGGGTTCAGTCCTGGGTCTTCTCCTGTTTGGTATCTACTTCTCTGAAGTCCAGGCCAACATGAAGGGACTCTGGCTGACAAAGTTCACAGACAATTGCAAGTTGAGAGCTATTATTAACTCCCCAGGTGATGTTGTCATCCTACAGAAAGGCCTCACTGAGACCAAAGACTGGTGTCAGAACCATGGCCTTAAGCTCAATTCCAAAAAATGTATCATCACCTCCTTTGGGAAAAACCTGGTTCCCATGAATTACCACATCGATGGTAGTCCACTGAACACAGAAGGCGTTATAAGAGATCTGGGAACACAGGTTGACAGCAACCTCTCTTTCGACCACCACATTGCCACTGTGGTCAGAAAGTCCTATGTGGCACATCTCATTACTAAGGGTTTTGCATTCAGGAAGAAAGAGGTCATTGTCTCTACTCTTCCTTCATTAGGCCAATCATTGAGTACAATTCCCCATTTGGCATGTACTTCACTAGACACCTGCAAGAACTGGAGTGGCCGCAAAAGTACCTCACAAAGAGGATTCTAGGCCTTAAACACTTGTCCTATATGGACAAACTAAAAAAAAAACTCCAACTATTCTCTGTCTCATATCACCTACTTAGAGGCGATCTCTGCTTGACTTACAAAGCCATGTCTGACCCAGCTCTGTTCGAAATGCTACATCTAAAGAAATCCCAATCCCTCTGCACCACACACTCCAGAGACCTCAACCTCATTACCACAATCAACAGAACATGCTGGAGGGACAGGTTCATAACCCAGAGACTGCCCATGCTATGGAATAGACTTCCCATACATGTCAAACAGAGCACCTCATTGGCCCTCTTGAAGAGAAATCTTGATGAGTGGATGGGAAATAAAAAATTCACCCCAGGGATCACTCCAGTGGGGAGTCTACTTGACAGAGGCACTGGGAACTAAGGTCGGGTGGCACAATGCCAGGGTAATCCTATGGGCTAGGCTTGTAAAGGCTCCAGGGCCATTAGCCTAGTACACACCTATGAACCTTTGAACTCTCACAGCAGTTTCTTTTGTTTTGTTTTCTTTGAAACCTGATATAAAAGTCTGTGTTAGTCAGTTGTTCATTTCAGTCTGTTAGAAGCTCATCACCTTGCATTGTGGAAGTAAGCATCTCAGCATCTAATTTTGCCTTGCTGTATTAATTAATTTAGCTAGGGAAAAATTATTCTTTAGACAGTCAGGTAATACAATGAGCTTAGTTAAGTACTGTTTTTTTCTGCATCTGTTTGAATCTGTCCAACTGTGTTACTTTTATTTTTCTAGTGATTGAAACTCTGATGTTTACTGCACTTATATACTTAGTATTCTCATGTTTTCCATTTTATTATTTATTATTAAACATTTTATACCTTTCATTGTGGCTGGTCTTTTAGAGAATACTTTTAAGATCATGCAAGTACTTGTGCATATTTTAGTGATGTCATGACCACGCTGAAAAGCCTTGCTACTTTATTACACTCTAATATTTATATTAACATTGATTTTACTCAGTACAATTGGATCCCCTTGTAAGAGCCTTAGAGTAGTTGACTGGTGGCAGCATGTTTACCTTATAGTCTGGGTAGAAGGGGTCACAGCTAGCAATTCTGTGCCAGCCTTTCCCAAGTGTGCGCACGTGTGTGTGTGTGTGTGTGTGTGTGTGTGTGTGTGTGTGTGTGTGTGTGTGAAAATCACATATCCAGGTGTGGGTATGTCAGCTACTTGGAACTGGGACACAGCACTCCAAAGTGAGTCTTGTTTGGGATCTGGAGAAACACAGAATCCAGTCCCAGGTCTGGAGTGGGTTCCCTGTGTGCTCTTGGGGGAAACTGTGCTTTATTCAGACAGCTGCATTTGAAATACTGTGTAAATCCATTCCTGGTTTTAGTGACTGTCTCTCACCATTATCAGTGGTGAGGATTGAAACTCCTTGATTACTGGCCTGGGGTAGAGAGGCTGTCAAAAAATCATTTGGTGGTGACAGCAAATATCCTTAAATTGAGATCTCCCCTCCTCCCTCCCTCCCTGTTTCAAAGCAGTCAGTCAGCACAGATGCCACAAACTTGACTTGGGGAGTGGTTTCAGGAGGGATAAAGTGCAAGATGTGTGGAACACCAAGAACAGAAGCAAGCACATAAATATGAAAGAGGTTCTTGCCCTGGTCAAGCACTCATCTCTCTGAGACCTCTTCAGTTTATTGCAGACAATACCACAGTTATATGGTACCTAAACAAACAAGGAGGAACTAGGTCATACCCACTTTGCAGACTAATCATGTTAGCTTGGGATATAGCTTCACAGCACAATCGCATTCTACAGGCATCCTATATTCTGTCAGAGAAAAATTGGGCAGACCTACATGAATGGAAACTAGATCAGGGGTCTTCCAAGATGTTATCCATCTGTGAAGAGTTCCTCAAGTAGACCTATTTGCCTCATCTCTAAACAATCAGCTGGCAAGATTCTGCTCCAGGATTCTATGAAAGAAGGCCTGGAAGACAGATGTCTTTTCTTTTTCTTAGAGAGAAATATTTCTGTATGCATTTCCACCCTTTCCACTGATACCCAGAGTACTTCTGAAGATTCAGAAGGAATCCCCAAGATCATTGTGGAGACTTCCTTCTGACCCAGACAACAATGGTTCTCCCTTCTTTCAGAAATTGCCAAAAGCAATTACCACAAGCTTCTTTACAGACTGGATCTACTCACACAAGATCAGGAGTTTAATACACCCCAACCCCAATCAACTTCATTTGACTGCCAGGATAATAGGGCCTTAATCCCTGTAGGCATCTGTTTACTGAGGAAGTACAGCAGCTACTAATGGAGCAAGAAACCCTACTTATAGAAAATCACATATTAGCAAATGCAAAAGGTTGTCTAGTTGGTGCCAACAACATGACCGGCACTCATTCAGGACTAGTTCTCTGGTTGTATAATACTTCTGTGAGTTACTATCCTCTAGCCTTTCTTACTCCTCCATCACATTTCATTTATCGGCCATTTCAACATGTTTATCTATGGATCCTCCTTTTCAATGTATTTTCATTCTAATATGGTTATGAAAGGTGTTTTGCAAAACAGGCTGTCAGGAACCCCCCCCCCCCCCTTAGGATCTTAATTTTGCATTAGAGAAGCTAACACCTGCTCATTTGAACCAGATAACCTGGCATACCTGAGGCTCTTAACATGGAAAGCAGTTTCACTGATTGCTCTGTCCTCTGCAAGAAGGATATATCAATTGAAGGCTCTTATGGTGAGTCAACCCTATCTCATTTTCCACATGGGCAGGGTGTCTTTGAGAGCTAATCCTTCTGTTATGCCTAAAGTGGTATCCATGTTTACTTTAAGCCAAACTATCTATCTCCCTTATTTTCCTTCCTATGGTAATCTACATATATAGCTTAGTCTCCTGCTACTGCAGTGATCAATATGAAGAACATATTACAGTTGTGCAAGTAAACTTACCATAGCAGTACATGTATGAATGATCACTGCTGCAGTAGCTGCTCCCTCCCTCCAACCTTTTTTTTGGTATGTTGTTTTTGTCAGGTTGTGGACATTTAATTTTTGTTGTTCCTAGCATTGTCTTTTCAGGGTTCATCCTCCCTTTCTTTGCTGGCATGAAAGCTCTGAAGAGCTTGGTGCCCAAGCCTTTCTTTATAGTAAGCTTGGCTCAAGATGATTAATGGCTTGGGTGCATGGAAGGTGCCCCGAAGCTTTGGAAGCTGGCTGGCTGTTATACCATTGCAGGATATAACCCATATAGCTTAGGCTACTGCAGCAGTGATCATTTGAATATACACTGTTACGGTAAGTTTACTTACACAACTGTACTTTCTGCAGTATTTTCCTGTCAAAAGATGAAAATAAAGCAGAGTAACAACAGTAAAGACTGACCTATAATGTCAAACATATCACATATGCACTGCTGTCCTGAAATAAATACAAAAAGTTTCCTCAGAAACAGTTAAAGGCAGCATTTGTCAAAGGCAGAAGCAAATAGGTATTGTTACAAGCAGAAATACCTATATGAGTTTCTGTCAACACTGACAGAAATAAAATATTAAAATAAATATTTTTAAATAAACATAAAATAGAAAGAGAATAATAAATCTAATAATAAAATAAAAGGAAGACAGTCCCCAAATGGGTCTTATCTGAGCAGTAAGCCAGAAAAATTAGCACTGGATCTTGTGATGAGTTAAAGGACTTTCTATTTTAGATGGTAGAAAACGCCTGAACACTCACTTCCTGTTACAGCTGAAGGCTTCCCTGACAGGATATGCTTAACCAATCAGCTGTCACAGGAAGAGTGAGCTAATCAGTACTGAGCTAAGTTGGCAGATAACCAAGAATGTCACTGAGGAAGTGAGGAATTTGAATATCTATTATTATATGTAAGTAGGATTTACGCTTTCTATTTTGTTGGCCCAAAGCGACCTGGAAAGAAAGCTGCTTCTGGGGGACCTCTCCCCCCATCCAGTTAGACAGCAGATCCATTGTGTGATGCCTAAGCAAGTGGGCAAAGGAGCAATGCTCATCTGGCAGTAGATCGTAAATAGGGGTATCATTCTTTCAGCATTTCAGTTTTCCCTTGAGATATGAAATGCTGACAAGGGCAGCACTCTGCCAGCATTTCATATCTCAAGGAGAATGAACCCAGTGTCAGATGTTCTGATCTACTCCTCTTGTTGTCTGCCAGGGCCATTGATTCAAAGTCCGTATGTCATTAGGGATTTCGAAGAGTATGGCACTGTAGACAATGTGTAAGTCACCTGGGAGACAGTAGTCTTCCCTGTTTCTGTTCAGTCCTGCAAGGTAAAGAGAAGGTAGTAGATAATTAGTTCTGTGTTTGTGATATGGAACATTCTTGCATACCTTCTCAATATTCTTGCTGATTTCACTTACTGGTTTTAAAGTGGTTAACAAGGTAGGTACACTGATTCTAGGACCATTTCAGCCATGATACTGGTAATGAGGACATTTCATTGCAGAAGTTTGGCATTAGTAGTCACGATTGTTTAGAGATATGTTAATAAAGTTGCAGAATGTTTCAAATTAAAAATATGTAAGAATAAAACTAATAAGCTTATACAGGAAACTGCTGTATTGACAAATACAGCAGGGATAAATTATAAGAGGCAATGTATGTACAGGGAAGAATGATTAATAGTGTTGAAGTAGTGAAACTGTGAGAAATCACCTCTTCCTGGCCAGTCGACACTGCTGTCACACTATACATCCCATTTCTGACACATACAGACACGCACTCAGTAATACTGCTAAACCCCCTCTCCCATATGAATATTGCTCATTGTTGACACTTGCTAATGTGGCCCACCTATGCATATTTATTTATTTATTTTTATTTTATTTTATTTTATTGACATTTGTTTATCGGGAAAGTCCAGCGGGCCAAAGTAAGCCCATTTTCAATAGAGGCCAAGGGAGAAAAGCTCCAATACAATAAGACTTACATAATGGTTTTAAAATAAATTTTAAATAATTTCAAAAGATCCAGAGAGTTACATAAAGAAATCATCAAAAATTCGCATAAAGTAAATAAACTGATAAAACATCATGCTGACAGGAAAAATTAAACAATAAACATAGTACAGAGGATAACAACATGACATAATACTAAGCAAAACAAGATTGTTCAATGTTATACAGTTATGAGCACCAAGGAATGCAAGTATATTCGGGTGTTACATAGAATAAAGAGATAGGAGAGAGGGAAGAAGATAGAAGAAGAAGGAAATGGAAGGAGGGTGAGAAAAGGGGGGAAAGTAGTTAGAGAGTTTGGAGAAAGCAGGAGGAAGAATATAGTAATTAAGAGTTCGTTATGGATTATCAAGAAAACAGTAGGTGGAGCAGGAACTACAATAAGCACAGATTTAGGTTTGGTTGGTAGAATTAAGTAATGGCAAAGGAGGCAATTGCGCAGTTACATGTCCAGTTGTACAGGAGATGGTTGTGCAGTGAAGTTTTTAAGTTAGAGGGGCTTTGTTTATGCAGATAAATGTAGGCAGGTTATTCCATATTCTGGCAATAGCCCAGAGTATAATAACTCGCCTGCAGGTAATTTGGGTTTGTGACTTTGAAGCAGATGTTGGTGTTAAGATCGCAGTGGCTTAGTGAGGTTGTAATGGGTCAGTAGGGAGCTAATGGCAGGGCAGTTCTGTGATTTATGAATACATTTATGTGTAGTTGTGAGCTGAAGGAGTAATAGGTAGTGGGGAAATTCTAGCCACTGTAATTTTCTTAGGGCAATACAGTGATGAATAGAATAGCCACTGTTTATAGCAAATGTAGCAATCTTGTTATAGCAAGATGTTAAGTTGTCTATCTCGCCTTCATTCTTGCTGGATGGGTTCGGAGCCGACCTCGGCTCCACTGCCACTCTAAAGCTCGAGAGTTGGTTCCACCGGCTCGAGGCTCCCCTTATATCCCACAATGCTAGGCGAGAGTTACCCCAGATCTCGTTTGCCGCTACAGCTTCGAGGTTGGTTGTTCTACCGGTTCCTGGTGAGTTTAAGCTTTTTCTATTAAAAGTTACTCTGTTTACCCCTTTTTTAGTTTAATTATTGTCAAATTAGTGTAGTTCATTGAACTTTATCCCCGACCTAATTTTTTCCCGTTTTTTCTTTAAAAGAACTTTTAGTTCTTCCCTTGGGCCTTGGGCCTTCCCTTCCCTAGGGAGTGTTTGTGTAGTTTAAGCTACTGTTTATTGTACTTTATTGTACTTTATTTTTTAGTATTTTTACTAAAGTAATTATTTTGACAGGGTATAACTGGTGTGTTTGAGTGTGTGTTTGTGTTCACCAGTTAGGCTATGTCTAAAGAAGCAAAGGTCTCAGTTCAAGAAGTGTGATGCGTGCTGTCAGAAAATGTCTCTGACAGACGCTCACACTTCTTGTGTCTATTGTCTGGGGCCTTTGCACCTGCAGGACTCCTGTGCTGTTTGCCATGGCTTCAGCCCCAGGGTCCTGCAGGAAAGGAAAAACAAGCTTATTCTGAGAGGCTTGTTGAAGCCTGAGGATTCCCTGTCTGTCTCAACAGGGAAGCCCTCAAAGGCATCGAGGTCTTCGGCTCCGGCTTCTGAGCCGAGACCTCAGGTTGTTCAACCTTTGCCTTTATCAGCTCCGGCTGGAGCCGATAAGACTCAGTCCACAGTTTCTGTGGCTTCCTCGGCTCCGACCGGAGCCGAGGTTATCGAGGTACCGTGTCGGCTCCGACAAGATCTTGGGAGCCGACAACCAGAAAGAGGTCTAGGTCACCTTCTCTTGGCTCCGTTCATTCGGCTCCAGGATCTCCCCTGCTGTCTGAACGGAGCCAAAGGTCTCATTCCTCTAGGTCATCGAGGCTGTCCGATCATGACCTTCAGAGGGTGGTGAGTCGACTACTCAAGTCTGAGGCACTAGCCCAGATGCTTCAGAGCCCGACTCATCAGTCGGTGCCTGCCCCGGTCCATCAACTCTTTCCTCCTTCGACTCTCTTGAGTTCGGAGCCGGGTCGTGTCGGAACCGAGACTGTGGTCACCTCGGAGCTGAGACAATTGTCTTCGGCTCCGTCGTCGGCTCCGTTTTCTTCCATGGAGGAATCTCGGCGCCGGACTTCCCTCGTCGGCTCCGAGGGGGTGAGTGGCATCGGACCCTTGTCCGACCCCCCTCTCCCTCTCGGTGCTTCGGCGCTGGTGAGTTCGGCTCCGACATCGGCCTCGGAGCCATCACTGTCGGTGCCGAGGGGGGTCCTTAGCTCCTCGGAGCGGGGACCTCTGGCTCTGCCTGACAGGGGTGCTTTCGAGGTCATGTGGAGTGTGTTAGAGCCTGGCTCTACTCCACAGTCGGCTCCGTCAACCCCTCCCTCTATGCTGCCTCAGGGTAAATCGACTCACTCCCTCATCCCGGACCGCAGAGAGCCAACTCCTCAGGAACTCCCTTTGGGGATTTCATCCTCTTCCGAGGCCTCTCCTGATTTGGCAGAAGAGCCCCCTCGGAAGAGGAAGTGCAAGAGGAAGCACATTGACTCACCTGAGTCTATCACTTCCGACACAGATCTGGATGATTCTGAGGGTTCCCCCCGTTCCCCTTCTGAAGATGTCTCATTTGCAGACATTCTGGAGATCCTTAAACAGAGGGGAAATTGGCCAGCCCTCAACCCTTCGGAGGACGAATCTGTGTATCTTGAGGCGTTTGGCTCTCGTCCTTCCACCTCCTGGGTGTCCCCCCTTCGACCCCCTCATGCAGGTGGTTGCTAAAAAGGCATGGACGGCTCCTGATTCAGTGGACCCCACTCCCAGGAGACCCTCCAAATTCATCACAGCTCCATCAGACAAGGAATTTTTATCAAAAGGAGTCTCTGTGGATGCTATGGTGGTAGCTGCCGCCACAAAGAAGGAACTGGCTGATCCTTCAGTGCCTGTCCATCCACCTAACAAGGAATCTAGGTCCATGGATAGGTACGGGAAGCGGATGTTCTCCTCAGCGACATTTACTATGCGTTCGCTGAATTACCTGTGCCATTTCACTCGTCTTCAAAGGGACTTGATCAAAGAAGCGAGTGAAATGCTGAAGGACCCTACAGCTGCGGGTTTCCAAGAGAAAATGAACACGCAGCTGGCTATCCTTAATTCTATTTCCAACTCCTCCATGCGCCTCCTCTCTTATGCGGCCGATGGAGCGAGCAGAGCCGCAGGAACAGGGGTAGCCTTACGTAGGCACGCCTGGATGTGGCTATGCAATTTTGCGGAACCTTTCAAGACGTCTTTCACGAACTCCCCTTTTGATGGATCATCTCTTTTGGTCCACAAGTGAAAGAAACCCTGACTAGGTGCGAGACTGATGGCAAGACCCTTTCTGCCGTCGGAGTCCGTTTTTCTACTCCTTCTAGGCCTTACCCCAAAGGCCAGAAGGGGGAAAGATGTGGTTCCGTAAACAGTCCCAAGGGACTTCGCCTGACGCACAGAGTCGGTTCCCCGCCAGAGGCAGAGGGGGGAACAACAATGGTAGACGTCGCCCTAGAGGCAGAGGGGGTCCGCAGAACCAGGGCAATCGAGAAACGTTCTCCGATAAGCCCTTTCAGCATCCCTGAGGTGTTGCCCGACTGCCCATCTTCGGAGGCAGTCGGGGGAAGATTGTCACTGTACCCAGAAGCCTGGCTATCCTTGACACAAGACAAATGGGTACAGTCCATCATTTCCGAAGGTTATTCTATTCCCTTTCTTCGTTTTCCAAATCAGTCAAAAAAATCCCTTCCGGATGTCCCACCCGCTCAAAGGGATATAGCAGCTTTGGAAATTTCAAAACTGCTTGCAAAAAGAGCTATTCAGCCAGTGCCAGCAGACCAACTAGGGTCCGGAATCTACTCAAGGTTCTTTTTAGTTCCAAAGAAAACAGGGGACTGGAGACCAATTTTGGATCTCAGTATCTTGAACAGATCGGTCAAGAAAACAAGATTTCGGATGGTCACGCTGCAATCCATTCTTCCCCTATTGGGAAAAGGAAACTGGATGTGCTCTATAGACCTTCAGGACGCGTACTATCACATAAAAATGAACAGACTCTCCAGAAGATTCCTCCGCTTCAGGCTGGGAACCAGTCATTTTCAATTCAGGGCACTGCCCTTTGGTCTCACCACTGCCCCCCGGGTGTTTACCAAATGCATGGCAGTGGTAGCTTCTCACCTGAGACGACAAGGATTCCAGGTGTTTCCATATTTGGACGACTGGCTCCTCACAGCTCCCACCAAGCATCTCCTTCTGATGGCCAGAGATTACACTTTTCGCGTCTGTCAAAAACTGGGTATCTCAATAAATTGCGAAAAGTCTGTTTTGTCGCCTTGTCGTACTATTACCTACATAGGCGCAAAATTAGATACTGTAAACATGTCTGCAACACTAACGAACCAAAGGATATCAGACATTCAAAATTGGTATCACTACTTCTCAACAACAACAGAGCCAAAGCCAGGTTAGTTCTAAAGGTGTTGGGAATCATGGCAGCGCCATACCCTCCTTCCATTGGCCAGATACCACATGCGGATCCTTCAGTGGATGCTCTTTTCTCAATGGTCATACCAGGAACTTCCAATGTCTCACACCATTATGATCACGCAAGCGTGCAAAAAGCATCTCATGTGGTGGATGTCTTCCCCCCAGCTCCTGTTGGGGAGACCATTTGTTCCACCTCCTCCGGTTGCTACTCTGACAACGGATGCCTCCCTGATCGGGTGGGGGCATTATCAGGGCAGGACAGTCCAGGGCACATGGCAACCAAACGAATGCCACTTGCACATAAATGTTCTGGAGATGAGAGCAGTGCTTTTAGCGTTGCAAGCCCTTCAACACTCTCTTCCCTAGGGAACGATTGCAATCCAGACAGACAATATGTCTGTAGTGTGGTACATCAACAAACAAGGCGGAACCAGATCATACCCCCTGTGTCGAGAAGCACTCAGACTGTGGCAATGGGCGATTTCTTCTCAGCTTTTTCTGATAGCAACGCACATCCCCGGGAAGTCCAATCACATTGCGGACAAGTTGAGCAGAGCTATTCTCATGCCTCACGAGTGGTCTCTGAAAGACTCTGTAGTGAGAGAGATTTTTCTCAAGTGGGGTCAGCCTTGCTGCGATCTTTTTGCTACTCCCTAAAACAGCAAGTGCAGAGAATACTTCACTCTATTCCCTTTACCAGGCCAACCCAGCAGGGACGCTAGTCCAAGTTTGGCCCGGGACTTCTGTATGCATTTCCTCCTTTCCCACTGATCTCTCAAGTAATACAGAAAGCTATCGCTCAGAAGGCCTCATTGATCCTCATTGCTCCTTACTGGCCTCGACAAGTGTGGTTCCCCTTTCTGCATCGATTTCTTTTGAGCGACCGTGGAATCTGGACCTAGTTCCAGATCTTTTGATCCATCAGTCGGGTCAGTTTCATCGCTCCCTCCCCTCTCTGAACCTCACTGCTTGGTTCCTCCACTTCCAACCGTAGCCAGGCTTCCTCAATTATCTCACTCTGTTAGAGATATTTTGATAGCTTCCCATAAATCTTCCACTCGGAAGATTTATTTGAGTAAGTGGAAACGATTTTCATATTGGGCACAAGGAAAGGACATAGATCCTTTCACCGCTTCCATCCAACTAGTCCTCGATTTTCTTGCTGAACTCTTCCATGCAGGTTCATCTCCATCTACTCTTAAGGTTCAATTGGCAGCTATTTCTAATTTCCATGTGGGTATTTCTGAATCCGCCCTAATGTCCCACAAACTCTGCAAAGCCTTTTGAAAGGAGTTTTTCTTCTCAGACCTCCTGTAAGAAATCCTCCTTCTCCTTGGGACCTAAATTTAGTTCTTGCTTCTTTGATTCTTTCCCCTTTCGAACCTGCAGCTTCATGTTCCTTAAAGTTATTATCATGGAAAACTCTCTTTCTGGTGGCTATCACATCAGCTAGAAGAATTTCAGAACTTCAAGCACTCAGTTGTCGTTCTCCTTACCTTGTGTTCCATAAGGACAGAGTTTCCTTACGAACTAACCCGTCCTTTTGCCTAAGGTGGTTTCAACATCAAATCTAAACCAATGCATTGACCTCCCTGTTTTTTTCCCGGAGTATTCAAATAGGTCTGAACAAAAATTACACTGTCTGGATGTTCATCGTCAATTAAGGTACTACTTGGACAGGACGAAACAATTCAGAAAATCTGATCAGCTGTTTGTCTCCTATGCGGAAAGCAGAAAGGGACTTCCAGTTTCAAAGGTATCTTTATCCAGATGGCTAACATCTCTGATTACCCTTGTTTATGAGATTAGACACAAAAAACTGCCTAATAAGCCTAAAGCCCATTCCACCAGAGCTTTGGCTACTTCTCTAGCCTTCCAAGACAGACTGCCCATTGACACCATTTGTGCAGCGGCTACTTGGGCTACTCCTCACACTTTTATTTCCCATTATAAGTTGGATTTAGCTTCTAGGCATAGAGCTAATTTTGGTTCCACTGTTCTCAGGAGTCTGTTCCGCTAGGCCACCGGGACAAGGTGCTAGGGACGGTCCCATCCAGCAAGAATGAAGGCGAGATAGACAACTTAACATATAGAAGTTATGTTCTTACCATAACGTTCCATGTTAGTTGTCTTCTTCTCGCCTTCTTCTTGCGTCCCACCCTCCTTCCCCCTGGCCTGGACAGACCTAGAGGAGTTGTGATCGTGACCTCTCTTTCTACCACCTCTTTCTTAGCTATATGCTATTATGCATATTTCTTGTTTCAGGATGTAGGTCACCCTTCTTCTTCCTGTTGTTAGAGGTGGATTCTGTTTTTCACAGTTATACTGTTTCTGTTATAAGCTGGGGTTAGCTTACAAACGAGATCTGAGGTAACTCTCGCCTAGCATTGTGGGATATAAGGGGAGCCTCGAGCCGGTGGAACCAACTCTCGAGCTTTAGAGTGGCCGAGTCGGAGCCGAGGTCGGCTCCGAACCCATCCAGCAAGAAGAAGGCGAGAAGAAGACAACTAACATGGAACGTTATGGTAAGAACATAACTTCTATTTTCTAATTTTGTTTTCAGGGAAGACTGCAGGTTGGTTAGTAAAGGTGCACCATAGGTTAGCGAGGGTAACAGGTACGCTAGTGCTAACACTTGTTTAGCTGGTAGGGAGATGAACTCATTGTGTCTGTAGAACAATCAAAGTTTCTTTTTTGACTCTTATTTATATTATTTTTGATGTGCATATTGGACGTAAGGTTTTCATCAATTATTACCCCTAACAATTTAATATGGGTTACTAGCTCAATTTTGGTAGAGTTAAGAGACAATATATTGAGGTCAGCTTTGTTGATAGGTGTAATTCTCCTAGGAGTAAAGATCATAAGTTTAGTTTTCTGGCATTTAAAGAAAGGTGATTTTTGTGAAGCCAAGTTTCCACTCTGGAAAATGCTGTTTGGGTAGTTTGCTGTAATATATTTGTGTTAGAAGTAGAGCAGATTATAGTGGAGACATCTGCGTACTGGACTAGGGAGCTATGTGGGATATCTTGGTGGAGATTGTTGTAAAAATGTTAAACAGAAGAGGGCCTAAAATTGAGCCTTGAGTTACACCTGCAGGGTTGTGAAGGTAAGGGGAAATAGAGTTCTGCCATTTAACAGCATACTCTCTGTTGGAGAGATAGCTTTTGAACCAATTAAGTGACTGGGTGGATAATCCTATATTGGAGAGTTGGGAGAAGAGGACTGAGTGAGAGCTGGTATTGAATACTTTTGATAGGTCCAAGAAAAGGACTGATACAGTGTGACCTGAGTCTCAGTCATTGCTGACCATGTCTAAGAAGGATATTAGTGTAGTGGATGTGCTGTGACCTGGGCTGTGTTGGGGAGAGGATTTTGTTGTTTAGAAGCTAGTGAAGGAGTTGTTATTGACACATTTTTCTAGGATTTTAGAGATGGGAAAAGTATAGCAATGGGTCAGAAATTAGAGATATCAGTTGATCGACCACCTTTATGAAGTGTCAGGATGACTGCTTTTTTCCAGAGGCAAGGGATGTAGGATTCTTGGATAGACCTGTTAATAAGATTGCTAATAGGGTAGGCCACTGCATCAGCAGTGATCTTAAGATATTTGGTATGAATTCTATCAGCTGAATTAAAGCAGGGCTTTAAATTCAGGAGGGGTTTTTTGATGGAGGTAGGGATGAGAGATTAAATTCTGGTTGGGAAGTTTGTTGTATGGAGTTTAGACAGAGGGTGTTAAAGCTTGGAGAGGGGTGATATAGGATAGGTGCGGTATTAGGGAGATTCTGTGGGAAAGTATATTGCAAGGGGGAGGAGAGGAGGGTGTAGGAATGCAATTATTGGGACAGATAAAGAAAAAGACACAGTAATGTTAGCAATAGTATCAATAAAGTAGGAGTTAAAGGTGGTAGCTATTTGTTCAGTAGGCATGTTGGGAAGCAGGCAGGGACTGGGTTTGGTGCTGGAGTTTAAGAGATTATTGATGGAAGACCAGAACATTTTGGGATTATTTTTTTTATTTGTTTGTAGATTCCAGAAGTATTGTTGCTTGTCTGTCTTTAGAGATGAGTTTTTTAGCTTGGTTTCAGAGCTGTTTGTAATGAATGTGGTCAGAAGGATTTTTAGATTTAAGCCAGAGTTTCCAAGCTTTGTCCCTATTAATCATGATCTCTTTGGTGTTTTTTATTAACCAGGGGGCATTGTTGATTTTTATTCTTTTGGATCTGGTAGGAGCCAGGCTATCCAAGATTTATAGAAAGGAGTTACTAAAGTAGAGTACAACGTCATCCAATGGAAGAATTTTAAGACTGTTCCAGCTAAAGCTATTCAGCATGCTATTAAATGTGTGGGGGCTAAATTTTGATAGGTTTTGGACAAGTTTGATATTGTGTACTTTTGGGAAGCATGAACAAGCTCGTATAGCATAGACAGGGAGGTGGTCACTAATGGAGTTGGACATGGTGTCAGATGTTATGTATTTGGAGGGGTGTGAGACCAGAATCCAGTCTAAGATGGATCCTTCATTGATTTTATTGTTGTACCTAGTAGTGTTAGAGATTAGCCGGGTAAAGTGGAATAGATTTATGTTGGAGGATGATTGTTTGGAGGAAGTGAAAACCCAATCAATATTCATGTCGTCAAAGATAATTGTTTCATTTTTTATACTATGGGAAATCCAGGACAGAATATCTTCTAATACTAGTATGTTATTTCCAGGGAGGGTGTATAGGACAATAAAACAAAGTTTAAAGAGCAGTTGATTTCCAGAAAGGAGATCAGAATCTCAGCTTTTTGGAATTGAGGAATAGAGTCTGTAAATGGTGAGATATTGAGGGTAGTGGGGTAGATGATGGCAACACCACCTCCTTTTTTAATATGTCTATCTGCCCAAGTTACAGTTTACCATCAAAATGCCATCAGTTATATGTGCAATGCAAAATGTGTGAAAGGCAGTTTGCAAGGTTTCGTTTTAGCAAAAAAAAAGAAAAAATGTTGAATTCACAACAGCGAATGCACAGTAGTATTTGCTGTTGTGAATTAATTTTTCTGAGTGGAGATTACACTATAATGGGGACTGGGAAATGTAACCTTTCCTTCACTGTAGTGCGATCTCAGAGTTTTTATACCTAAGTAGCAGGGGGTGTGGGGGGTGCAGCCCCCCACATGAGAGGTGTAGGGGGGCAAAACATTTGTAGCACAAAACTGGAAGTTTAGGTATTTTTGGTAAAGTCGACATTCCTGAGTTGTCATCTTTCCTTAAATACTTCTTTTGGTTATGTGCAAGATTGTTTATTGGATTTTCTGAACATTTCAGGTCGGAAATATTAACACTTATACTGTAGTTAGGTGGGAGAAACTCAGAGTCCTGTATAGTGGGTATTAACCAACTTTCTGTAGCAGCTAGGATATCGGTACTTTTTTGAGAGAGCCAGGCATGTAATTCAGAGGTTTTATTGCAGATACTTTGAAAGTTTAAAGTAGTTATGTGAAGAGTTTTGAAACTTTTAGGGGAGTTAGATTTTGAAGATAAGAGAGTGGTTGAGGGCCCTGGGTTAGGGTGTATGTCACCAGAACAGATGAGGAAAGAAAGGGTACAGTAGAGACTGAGTATGAAATGTGAGAGCTTAGAGATTGTGTAGAGATGGCAGTGGTATTGAGTGTTGCGTTTATAATGTAGGGAATAGTTGGTGTAGAGAATGAGTTTTGACATCGCGTCATTGAGAGTAGTTGTATAATGTAAGCTAGGGCTAATGTTGGAATAGGAATAATAAGCAGAACATGTTTATTGAGTTGAAAAGTTTGATGTTCTGTAGTCCTATCTTGCCATCATTCTTACATATGGGCTCGGAGCCAATCCTTGGCTCTGACCCAGCCGATTACAAAGCTCAAAGTCTCTTAGATGGCTCGTGGCAAGGTAGGTATCCTATAGTGCACTAGTAAAATCCCCAGATCTCATTTGCCGCATCTCCGAGTTCAGAAGTGCTTCTTGCTTGGCCGTGGCCAAGTTGAAAACTTTTCTTTATTATCGTATTTTTACTGATATTTCTTGACATATATAGTTGTAATAGTTTAGTGATAGTTTTTTCATAGTTTATAGAAGTGGTTTTTGCGATTTGCATAGTTAGTTTTGAGAAGTTGTTGGCCGTTGGGCCCTTGTTCTCTGTGTGGTATCCTGTGTGCTAGTTTCTGATATAGTTCATATTACTGTAGGTCTGTGTTTGTGTTAGGACTTTGTTTTTGACATTTTTTCTAGATTAATATTGTGTGCAGTGTTGTTTGCCTTTTCATAGCTTGCCTGCTGTTTAAGATCCTATTTTTTTCTGGCTTAGCTTCTTTCTTCTTTCCACAGCTAGGTCAGTTTAAGTTAGAAGATCTAGTCCTCTGTTTGACTTTGAATATTTTCTAACAGGGCTAGGCCCACTTAAGTTAGAGGACCTAGTCCTCATTGTATTTGGCATGTATCTCTCAGGGCGAGGCCCATTTAAATTAGAGGACCTTGTCCTCCTTATTATTGTTTCATAGAGCTCTTTATAGCCATGTCTAAAGAGTTCAAAGACCATAAACCTTTGGGTTTTAAAAGGTGCCTTAAGTGCTCCCAAAAAATGTCGATTACAGATGGTCACAGTAATTGTGTTTATTGCCTTGGAATCATTCACCTGCAGGAAACTTGTTCTTTCTGCCACTCATTTAGCACCAGAGTTCTCCAGGAGGGAAAGAACAAATTAATTCTGAAAGGTCTCCTCAAGCCTTCCTTCGAGGAAGACTTAGCAAGTTCTTGTTCATCTTCCAAGTCTCATTCATCTAGAAAAGAGAAAGTCAAGTCAGCCAAGAGACATTCTCCAGCACCAACTATTTTGTCTGAACCTCCTCAGAAAATATTAAAACTGGATAAAGCTTCTACCTCTTCGGCTCCACTGTCCTCAGAGCCAGTCGAGGTGGTCGATGTTGATACTGCAGTGTCAGCCCCAAGTTTTTCAGAGTCGACTACTGAAAATTTGCATCGGAGCCAGTCCAGAGAGCTTTTGCCAGTCTCCCCAACATTATGATCTCCCATTTTATAGAGATCCAGGTCGCCCACCCTGTCATCCAGATCCTCCAAGAGCCTTTCAGAAGAGGATGTAGAGAGAGTAGTGCTTAGACTCTTGAAGTCGTCTGCTTTGCCCAAATTGTTGTTGGCTCTGACCCAGCCATTTCCGGAGCAATCTGAGTCCATTCTCCCTGTTGTGGTTCCTCCTCCGAGCCGAGTCAGGCCTTCGGAGCTGGAGATTACAGTACCACTTGTTGTGGAACCCTCAGTTCCAGCTCTCCTTGTGGCTGTCTCAGAGCCGAGTCCCGCTCCAACACCTTTGGCGCCGTCCATGGTGTCTAGTAGCCAAAGCTCACCGGTCGGCCCCAACAGAGACACTTGGACCTGAACCTCTTTGGTGCCAAGTCTTCCGCTTGGTGTGTCGGCTAGGGTGAGCTCAGACTCTACATCCATCTCAGAGCTGATCACTTTGGAGCCGAGGACTACCTTCATTTCCTCGGAACTGAGGCTGTCTTCGGAGCCAGAGAGATCCTCATTCAGGATGATGAAGAGCATGCTATCTTGGTCAACAGCTCTGCGCAAGTGCACTGATACTCTTAGGTTCATAGGTTCATAGGTACATACTAGGCTATCTGCCCTAGGGCATTTATAAGCCTAGCCAGAGTGTGTTTGGCTTTTGCCACCCCTTGGAATGAGTATACTGTGCCTATTTTAAGGTTTAGTTTACTGTACCTCTGTCTAGCAGTGACACAGAAGTGACCCCCTGGGTAAACCTACGATCTCCCATCCACTCGTCAAGATTTCTCTTGAAGAGAGTCAGTGAGGGGCTCTGCCTAACATGGACTGGGATTTTATTCCAGAGTGAACGGAGCCTCTGGATTATGAATCTGTCCCTCCAGCATGTCCTATTTATTTCTGTGCTGAGGTTCAAATCTCTCGCTCGCGTAGCTCTGGTGGATTTGGATTTTCTGAGGTGGAGCATGTCCATTAATTCTGGGTTGGACATGGCCTTGTACGTCAGGCATAGATCGCCTCTGAGTAGGCGGTGTGCTATTGAGTAGAGCTAGAGTTTCTTTAGCCGGGCAGCATACGGCATATGTTTGAGTCCCTTGATCCTCTTGGTGGGGTACTTTTGGGGTCTTTCCAATTGCTGCAGGTGTCGGGTAAGGTACATCCCAAATGGGGCATTGTACTCAATAATGGGCCTGATGAGGGAAGAGTAAAGGGGCACAATGACCTCTCCCGATCTAGATGTGAATCTCTTCATGATAAGGTGGACAATATAGAAGGTCTTTCTAACCACTTTGGCAATGTGAGTGTCGAATGAGAGGTTACTGTCAACTTGGGTCCCTAGTTCCCTAATTACTTCTTCCATACTTAATGGATTACCACCTATGTGGTAATTTGTGGGCACTTTGTTTTTCCCAAAGGGTATGACTATACACTTTTTGGCATTGAGTTTAAGGCCATGGCTCTGGCACCAGTTTTCCCTTTCTATCAGACCCTTTTGAAGGATGCTTGTGTCCACTGGAGAATCAATTATGGCACCCAATTTGCAGTCATCTGCGAACTTGGTCAGCCACAATCCTCCCATGTTAGCCTGTACCTCAGAAAAATAAATACCGAACAAGAGAGGTCCCAGGACCGAGCCCTGTGGGATGCCACTTGTGACTGATTTAGAGTCTGACATGGCTCCAGCAATTCTGACCTTGTGGGTTCTGTCCTTGAGCCAGTTTGCAACCCATCTTATGACTTAGGGGTTTATATTTAAGCTGGAGAGCTTGTCTATGATGCCCGAGTGGGGTATTGTGTCAAAGGCTTTTGCAAGGTCAAGGTAGGCTGTGTGAACTACCTTACCCTCATCAATGGCCTTGGTGACTGTTTCAAAGAAGTCGACCCGGTTCAAGAGGCAGGATCTGCCCTTAACAAAGCCGAATTGGGTAGGATCCAATGTCTGTAGGTCCCCAATGTCTTTGTTTATGAGTTCCATAATGATCCTCTCCATAGCTTTGCAGACCAGGCTCGTCAAGCTTAGCTGGTAGTTTCCAGGGTCCGTAGAAGCACCTCCTTTGTGGAGTGGGACCACTGTTGCTGTATGCCATTCTTTGGGTACATATCCCGTAGTAAGGCTGAGATTAAACAGCAGCCTTATGTGTGGGTTTAGCTCTTCTTGGAGTTCATGTAGCACGCAAACCGGGACACCGTCTGGTCCCATTGATGCTGTGTTTTTAGCTTTGGAGAGGGCGGCTCTCACCTGGGCATCTGAGATGTCAGGGAGGCAACACTCTGCTGGGATAGATATTTGTCCTTTTGGGGGGGAGAGGGGGGAATTTGCACTGAACCTGTCTGCTAGTATGTTGGCAATGTCTGTGGGTTCAGTGTATTTTTTGTCATTTTGGACTAACTCTGAGCATATCTGGGAGTTTCCACCCAGATTTCTAACATAACTAAAGAAAGCCTTGTGATTATCTTTAGTGTCTTGTGCAATTTTTCTCTCAAAGTTGGCCTTGGATGATTTTATGAGTGTTCGTAGTTTTTTGCTAGTACTGATCAGAGATGCCTTCCCCTTTAGGGATTTTGCTCTATCATGTAGTAGCTTCCTCCTTCTGTTGTATAGCTTATTAATGGCTGGGGTCCACCAGATAGGTCGCCTGCCTTTGGGGGAATGGGTCTTGGTTTCATTTGGGATTGCATGATCCATGCATTCCTGTAGGTGTCCATATAATGCGTTTATAAAGGATTCAGCAGAGTGAGCTGTGGTTTCCACTGGCCCGGGGTCCTTGAAGGATTCCACTTCGGTCTTAAGAAGTGTGAAGTCAGCTTTTGAGAAGTTCTTCACTGTGGTCTTCTGTGCTGGGGATGGGGGCGGGATGTGGATTTCCAGGGAGATTAATTTATGGTCCGATCTTACCAATGAGGGGTATACTTCTGGTATGGAACATTGTGTCCCCATGTTTGTGATGATCAGGTCTGATATGTTTTCCCCTCTTGTGGGAGAGGTGACTAGTTGTTCCATAGCATTTGAGTTTATGAATTCTAGGAACCTTTGGGCTAGGGTGTTGGGGCTTGAGTAATGCTCCCAGTCTATGTTTGGGTAGTTGAAGTCCCCCAATATGATGGTGTTTGGAGAGACCTTCATATTCTCCAGTGTCTTTAGGAAGGCCGAGTGGGGTTGAGTTTGAGAGGGTGGTCTGTAGCATGCTACAAACTGGAGGGCAGTTTTGCCTACTGTTAGTTGCACATGGATGGTCTCCGATGCTTCGTGCATTGCCACTAACCTGGAGGTGTGGGTATCCTTGATAAATATGGATACTCCCCCTCCTTTTGTGGTTCGGTCCAAGTTCTGGGGCCGAAAAGCATGATATGAGGTATAACCTGGTAGTGCTGGGGTGCTCTCGGGAGCCTTGAACCAGGTTTCTGTCACTGCACAGACATCGATGTTCTCCATACTGAGGAGGGCTTCGAGAGTGTGCATCTTGAGGTTTAGACTTCTGGCGTTGAGCAGCATTACCCTTAGTTTCTTTCTACTTGTGTTTTTTAGGGAAGTGGGTTTGTCTTTTGAGCCTTGCCAAAAAAAAGGCACTATGGGGGTGGCAAGAGCCTTTGCCAATATCCGAAAGCTCAGGGATGACAGGTGCAAGCCGTCCCTTGCGAAGCAGCGTGGCTTGTCGAGCATGTCATCCCAAGCAGACAGACATTGGATCCCCTTAGAATGACACCAGTACTTAAGCCAATTGTTAAAATTGATCATTTTGTCTTTGTACTGTGGCATCATTCTTGGTGAGGGTAGGATGCTGCTTAAGGTCAGGGTCATACCGGCCCTCTTCCCTCTCAAGCACCGACCTCTGTGTCAGCACCTTCTCTCTCTCTCTCTCTCTCTCTCTTGGCAGCAGAGACCCGCAGCCTTAGGAGCCCCCGTTGGGTAGCCCCCAGTCTTCCAAGACCTCCCCAGAATACCCTTCTGAGGAGCCCTCTCGGAAGAGGAAATGCAAAAGGAAGCATGTAGACTCCCCAGATGCATCCATCACTCAGACACTGACCTCAAGGAGTCAGAATGGTCCCATAGGTCATCCTCTGATGATGTCTCCTTTGTAGACATCTTAGAGATCCTGAAGCAGAGAGGCAACTGGCTGACTTTCACCCCTTCTGATGAGGAGTCAGTGTACTTGATGGCTTTCGGGTCTCAACCTTCAGCCTCTTGGGTGTCTCCACCTTTTGATGAACTCACGGACCTGGTTAGTCAAAAGGTGTGGGAAACTCCCGATGCCATGGAGCCAGTCCCCAGAAGACCCAACAAATTTCTCTCTGCTCCAAAAGAGAAAGAGTTTTTGACCAAGGGTGTGCCTGTAGATGCCATGGTGGTGGCGGCAGCCACTAAGAAGGAACTAGTGGAGACTTCTTCATCTGTCCATCCACTGAACAAGGAGTCTCAAACGATGGATAGATACAGGAAGCATATTTTCTCTTCAGCGGCTTTTACCCTCAGATCGCTGAACTATCTCACACATTTTACTAGGCTTCAGAGAGATCTCCTCAAGGAGCTAGGAGATACTCTTCAAGGTACATCTACTGAAGGAGTCCCTGAGAAGGTGACTGCTCAGTTGTCCAACTTAAATTCCATTGTGAACTCCTCCACGAGGCTGATCGCCTATGCAGCCGATGGAGTGAGTAGGGCAGCGGGTTCCAGAGTTTCCCATAGGAGACCCTTCTGGATGCACTTATGTAATTTTGTGGAGCCTTTCAAGTCTACCTTTACCAATGCCCCCATTGACAGTTCTTATCTGTTTGGACCAAAGGTAAAAGATACACTCACCAGGTGTCAACAAGAAGGAAAAACTCTCTCTGCCATGGGAGTACATTTTGCCGTCCCTTCTAGACCATATCCCAAGGGTCAGAGAGGTGGTAAAATGTGGTTCAAGATGTCCCAGAGATTTTTCCCAGATGCACAAGGTGATTCCTCCTTCAGAGGCAAAAGTGGAGGAGCTAATGGTAGATGTCACCCTAAAGGCAGGGGGGTCCACAAAACCAGGGTGGCCATGATTCCTTTCGAGGCCATCCCTATCAGCGCTCCTGATGTGGGGCCCAGCTGTGCTTCTCTGGAGCCAGTTGGGGGTCGCTTATCTTTGTATCCAGAAGCCTGGCTAAACATCACCCAAGACAAAGGGGTACAAAGAATAATCACCAGAGTATGCTCCATACCCTTTTTTTTCCCACCCCACACACCCAAGAAGATCCCAGATGTTCCACCCAATCACAGGGATCAAGCAACTGTAGAAGTTCAAATGTTGCTGTCAAAGAGAGTCATCCAAACCAACCCTGCAGACCAGATAGGATTCAGAACTTACTCCAGATTCTTTTTAGTGCCAAAATGAACAGGGGACTGGAGGCCCACACTGGACCACAGCAAATTAAACGAATCTGTAAAGAAGGACAAGTTCCGGATGGTGACACTGCAGTCTATACTCCCTCTGTTAGGAAAAGACAATTGGATGTGCTCCATAGACTACCAAGATGCGTACTACCATATAAAAATGGACAGAGCATCGAGGAGTCATCTACGCTTCCGGATGGGAGCCATTCATTATCAATTTCGTGCTCTGCTCTTTGGTCTCACCACAGCCCCCAGGGTGTTCACCAAATGTATGGCAGTAGTGACAGCTCACCTTAGACGTTGTGGATTCCAAGTGTTTCTGTTCCTGGATGACTGGCTCCTGACCACCACCACCAGGCACCTACTCTTACAAGCCAGAGATTCAACCATCCAGCTCTGTTCCCAGTTGGGGATTACGATAAAATGGGAAAAGTCTGCCTTATCACCCTCTCAATTTGTGACTTTTATAGGCACAGAAATAGACACAATCGCCATGCTAGCTCGTCTCCCAGCAGACAGAATTCAAAACCTCAGACAACAAATTTACAGCTTGCTTCCTCTACAGAAAGTCAAGGCAAGGCAGTGCTGAAACTCTTAGGGACCATGGCCTGTATCATAAATCTAGTCCCACTAGCCAGATTACATATGCAAATTATTCAATGGCTTCTTTTTCCCAGTGGTCTTTCCAACAACTGCCTCTGTCTCATCATATTCTCATAACAGAGACTTGCAATAAGGACCTTTGTTGGTGGATGTAACCCAATCAGCTGACAACAGGCACTCCATTCCTCCCTCATCAACCCATTGAAACTGTGACCACGGATGCCTCACAGATAGGATGGAGGGGGCATTATCTAGGCAGGACTGTTCAAGGCACATGGCAAGATCACGAGGCTTACCTGCATATCAGTGTCCTAGAGATGAGAGCAGTGCTTTTAGCGTTGCAAGCACTTCACGACTTTCTTCCCTTGGGGACGATAGCAGTAAAATCCGACAATATGTCAGTGGTATGGTATCTAAACAAACAAGGAGGAACCAGATCTTACCCCCTTTGTCGAGAGGCTCTTCGTGTTTGGCAGTTGGCGATATCTTCCCAAAGCTTTCTAGTAGCAGCGCATATCCTAGGGACAACCAATGTGATAGCTGACAAGCTCAGCAGGGCAATATTGATGACTCACGAGTGGTCTTTGAATCAGAAAGTAGTGGAACAGATCTTCCGCAAATGGGGACAGCCTTGCTGCAATCTCTTTGCCAGCCCAATCAATGCCAAATGCAGTAGCTATTTCTCCCTTATCCCCCCTCTAGGGGAGTCACCAAGAGATGCACTTGTTTACGATTGGCCTCTGGGACTCCTTTATGCATTCCCTCACTTTCTGCTCATATCCAAAGTGATCCAGAAAGCAAAGTTCTTGGGAAGCAATATGATTCTGATCACTTCTTACTGGCCTTGTCAGATTTGGTTCCCCTTTCTCGGGCCTCATCTCCTAGACGATCCATGGACTCTGGACCCTGTTCCAGACCTCTTGACACACATGTCAGGTTCCCTTCACCCATGCCTCCACACCCTTAACTTGACAGCATGGCTGCTCCACTTCCATCCCTAGTACGGCTTCATGATTTTTCACCTGCTGGGACCCATATCCTTACGTCTTCACATAAACCTTCCACTAGGAAGTTATACGCTAGCAAATGGAGAAGATTTTCTGTCTTGGCAAAAGAGAAAAATGTAGATCCTTACACAGCATCCATCCCTGTGGTCTTAGATTTTTTGTCTGAACTTTTCCATCAGGGATCAGCTACTGCCACAATTAGGGTTCAACTGGCAGTGATATCAAATTTTCATTTGGGACAACATGAGCTTAATCCCACAGATTATGTAAAACCTTCCTTAAAGGTGCTACTTTGCTGAGACCTCCCTTTCAGGAACCGTACTTCCGTGGGTTCTAAATTTCATTCTGTCCAAACTAACTTCCCTGCCTTTTGAGCCTGCACATTAGTGTCAATTGAAGTGTCTGTCTTGGAAGACTTTGTTTCTAGTAGCTATCACATCTGTTAGACAGGTATCAGAGTTGCAAGCACTGTCAGTCAAGCCTCCTTATTTGATTTTTCACAAAGACAGAGTTTTCATTCATACAAATCCTTCCTTCATCCCTAAAGTTTGCTCTCAGACTAATTTGAACCAAAGTATCGAATTGCCTGTATTTTTCCATAATCATTCCAACACTGCAAAATATAAATTTCATCAACTTGATGTTCACAGGCAGTTACGGTTCTACCTCCATAGGACTAAGGAACTTAGAAAATCAGATCAATTGTTCGTGTCCTTTTCTGAGACTAGAATAGGTCTGCCAGTCTCTAAAGTGACTCTAATTGGATTTCCAACTGTATTTCCTTTATTTACTCCTCCAATGGAAAGATCCTCCCGTTCAAGATTAGGGCTCATTCCACAAGATCCCTGTCCACATCTGCTGCCTTTCAAACCAGAGTTCCAATTGACAGTATTTCTGCAGCAGCAACGTGGGCTACCACTCTTACCTTTGTTACTCATTACAAACTGGATTTGACCTCCAGGGGTAGAGCCTCCTTTAGTTCCATGGTACTCAGGAGTATATTACTGTGAGCCACCTGAGAAAAAGGTGCTAGGGACGCTGTCCCATATGTAAGAATGAAGGCAAGATAGGACTACAGAACATAAAGAAGTTATGTACTCACCATAGCGTTCCATGTTTGTAGTCCATCTCGCTCTTCATTCTTATGAATCCATGCACCTACTCCCATCCTGGAAGGATCTGGAGACAGGATAGTGTTGCCTTTGGTAGGGTGGAGACCTTTCACTATTGTTGTTCTTTCTGGATAACCTTTCTATCTCTTTTATAGTTAGCAGCAAACAAGATCTGGGGATTTTACTAGTGCACTATGGGATACCTACCTTGCCATGAGCCAGCTAAGAGACTTTGAGCTTTGTAATTGGCCGAGTTGGAGCCGAGGATCGGCTCTGAACCCATATGTAAGAATGAAGGGCAAGATGGACTACAAACATGGAACGTTATGGTGAGTACATAACTTCTTTTTTTGGTAAGTAATGAGTTTGGGCTTAGTGCTGTTGCTTGTGTTAGAAGCAGAAGAAATAAGAAGGGAAGGAATAGGAGTATTGTTTGTTGAAGGAAGGGAGACATTATGTCAAAGCAATGTTAGGGAAAGGAGTGAAGACTGTCAGAGGGGAAGTGTTCAGGATGGAGCGGGAGAGAGTGATTGGATAATGAGCAAGGGGAAGTGTCTAGGAGAGCATAAATGTGATGAAAGAGGGTGTGTGTGGGAATAAGGGTAGGGTAGGGGT
The DNA here is from genome assembly GCF_019279795.1 of Protopterus annectens. NCBI lineage: Eukaryota > Metazoa > Chordata > Ceratodontiformes > Protopteridae > Protopterus > Protopterus annectens. The sequence continues at coordinate 662,436,935 of NC_056727.1, read as the reverse complement.
GTGGAGTGAGTCTGAGTGGAGCTGGTCGGACCTTTTACTCTCGTCAAGGCAAGAAGTACAAAAAAAAATCTGTAAGTTGCAAAGAAATACTGTTGTATAGGATGGTGGGCACAGAGAGCAGCAGTAAGTTGGGAGAGTAGAAATTGTGGAATAGAAACAAAGGAACTGTTTGATTAATTCAGAAGGTCTAAGTAACTAAAATTCTAAGCTAAATATTAATGAATTCAGAGGATAACTATCAATTAAAACCACCAAGATAGTCTGTAAGTGTGGAGAGAAAGTTAGTGGTTACAATAAAGTACAAGAATTGTGTAGAAGGGACCAAGCTCACAGAAGAAGTATAATGCAGTCTAAGAGGTACCAAGCAAATAGTAAGAGAAGAATTGTACAAAAAGGGGGATCCTGGGGAAAGATAGGGTGAGTGACAGAGGGTTTCAGTGATGTGCAGCTGGAATTGCGAGAGGGATTTATATTAAATTAATGGTATATCGTATGTTACAGTTTTATATTGTGTGTTTCTAAATATACAGTCACTGAGTACATACTTAGGCACTCGTTTGACTTGTGTTGTGTTGCACTTAGGGCAGGATCACCCAAGGTGCTGGTGTTACAGATAAGTTTCCTGGGTAAGTTGAGAGCTACAGGGAGACATAGGTACCTATAGTAGAAATAGAATGGAAGAAAGAGGGAAGTTAGTTATGCAGTATTTGTTTATTTTTTTGGGGGTGGGAGGTCAGGCAAGGGTGAAATATGAAAACAGCTACAGATCTATTATGAGGTCAGCCCAGCCCTCATCACTCTTTTGCTTTGGTAACTTATATCTGATGCACCATATGGCCAGTCTGTACATAGTACAGCAGATCCTTGGTGCAGGTTTGCATGCATCATTTTTAATTTTGAATTTATTACTTTGATCTGGCCCATTGTTAAGAAGCAGATGTTGCCTCTTAGCCAGTGCCATGGCAACTTGCTCTTGTCTCTGTCATAGTCACCCCCTGCATCCAGCTCCTCCACAGGTCCTCACAATGTCGTCCGTGTGCTCTGTAGTATGTTGATACCACACATGCACCACCACATTCTTTATCATGGTATCATGGAAATGAGGAGGTATCCTTGAGGCATATGCATGGAATATACTCAGTGTGGTCCCTGTTGATCACTCAAAGTACTTGTAGCTAGTACTCTCAAAGCCACACACAGCTTGGTGTCAACAGGGATAGATAGATAATCCATGAATACCCCAGGCCTGCATATGATGGTGACACATCTCAACTAACTCATAAATGGTGTCTTTATGTACATGGTAGCAATACACAATTTCTATGTCATGGGGTGGCATGATATGTTAGACAAAGGTGGAAGATTCAGCGCCGCTGAGGGTGATGACATACAGCTCTGAGATTACTAGCAGCAATAACAACTTCTTGCATATACTAGTGCAGTGGTTACACTGTGCATATTTTCATGGTTTGTTTCCTGTAAGTCTAAGTTTTTGCAGTGGACAGCAGCATTGGAGATAGCATCTCTCTGTGTGGAATCTATACATTTCTGAATCACTTCACCATATTATATTGTTTTCTTCCTCACAGCTGACTATCACCCAACAGCAGCTCCTCTCCTGGTTTGCCTAGTCTAGAGGACACACCTTAGCCTTCCCTGTGCTCAACCCAATCTATGTTTGGGGCTGTTGAGGAGATTGAAGCATCTTACATCTACTAGGGAGTGTATCCTAACTCCTGCTACCCCACTGCAAACTGGTAGAATCTCCATTTGCTACCTTTGGGAGATGTATGGTCACTCAGTTCATACACAACCTCTCCGCAAAGTAGCACACTGTTTATGCAGCATGGAAATTACCAGGCTTGTAATGCTATACTGCTTTACTGTAGTGAGCCTAGGTTGTCTACTTCCGCCATGGGTGGTGAGCTGACATTGGTCACTCATCACATCACAATACTTTTCTTCATTACTCTTATTTTAGTAGTGTTGCTCATTTCCATCTCATTATGACAAGATTTGCATATTATGCAAGCATTGGTATTTCTGGGCTTTCTGCAGTTATAATCATGTGTCTCTGAATCATCCATACCCTGTTCATTGCCACTCTTTGTTCAAAATAGCCTGCCATGACACAAAAACTGTTACTGAATCCCAGGGTTGGTCAATGTGGACTGCCACCCACTAGGAATATTTTCCATCAGACAAAACCACTCATTGCCTTATTCATTTCCCTTCAGGCCACTTGCTTTAAGGACATTCAGAATGCTTTTATTTAAGATTCTTTTAAATCTTATAGGAGGATCTCCATCAGCACCAGGCTATAGGATCCATTGAATGGAGATAGTAAACATCTTTGCATCTAAGTGAATTTTGATTTTAGCAGGAAACCTTAAATGAGGTAAAGCCCAGAGCTGTTGGACATGCTCCACTTAAATAAATCCCAATCCCTCCGAGCTACATGCTCTAGGGACCTAAACCTTGTCACTACAATAAACAGAACATGCTGGGGGGATAGATTCCTGTCCCAGAGACTTCCCAAACTCTGGAACAAACTACCTATCCATATCAAACAAAGCTCCTCATTAGCACTCTTCAAAATAAAATCTTGATGATTGGATGGGAAATAGGAAATAAATTCACCCTGGGGATCACCTCTGTGGCTCTGCTCGACAGGGGCACAGGAAAATAATTTTCTTGGGTGGAAAAAGCCAGGGTACCTTTTTGGCTAGGCTTGTATAGGCCCTAGGGCTGATAGCCTAATACCTACCTATGAGTGTTAACTTCTTTTTTTTTCAGTATCTTTGTAATATGCTTCAGATTTTGCTTTTCTATGTGGAAAAAGTCAGAGAAATCTTTGTAAGCATACTGTGGCTTGATATAGTTTGCTTCCACCACTTAATTTTTACAGTTTGCCACAATTTGCTTTTTCTGGTCAAGAATTTCCACTAATAAAGATTTCAGTAGAGCAGAATGGGGCGCAAGCTTATAGTCAAGGATGTGTGGGTCTCTAGAACTGTCATCTGTCTGAGTCCAGGAATCCCCAGAAGTGGTAAGAGTAACAACAAGACTGACACCAGCAGGAGTTGGGGGAAAGGAACACCACACCCAAATATGTTCCATCTGTCATCAGTTTACTTGTTCTGCATTGAAGTGCTGTAGTAAACAACTTACATTATATCTATATAGAAAGATGCTATTATTCCAAGATGAGGAAAAGCCCTCCACTTTCTTGGCCTCAAAACCTTTGACTACAGAAGACACAAATTCTATTTAAAAAAAGATAAACTATGCAAGTATCATAAACATATACCTACCAAAAAATAGATATGGCACTTGACCATATGATTATGGAGGGAACAATCAATAACAACACGTATACATTTTTATCAGTGCCAAAACCTAAGATTCCTATCATATTCGGCATTCCCAAGGTACATAAAAATGTAAGTGACCCCCCATTGAGACCCATCGTGTCTGCTGATTGTTCAAAAACTCTTCCTATGGCTAAATTTGTGGACAACAAGATCAAACACATTTGTAACAACTTTGGACATATATTAAAAGACTCATGGGATCTAATAAGAAACATTACACCAAATCTCTTCTCTGAGAATTTGATTTTTGTCACCATAGATGTGGTAGATCTCTTCACATGTATTCCACACTATGAAGGGATGAGTATTTTTGAGGATATGGTCTTTATGGACAACATTCTCACACATTCAGAAAAGGTTTCTCTAGTTGGGTTAATGGACACTATATTGAAGTACAATTTTCTAACATTCAACGGAGAATTTTATCAACAGTTAAAAGGGGTAGCAATGGGGGCGGCGTGTGCACCTACATATGCAAATATAGTTCTAGCAGGTTGGGAACTGAATTATATTCTGAATTCAGAATTTCAACAATATTGGTCCTTATACCGACGCTTCCTTGATGACATCGTCATTTTTTGGACAGGGGGCAGTGAAAAATTGACTGAATTTTTGGACTATATTAATAATACTACCTCCTATTTGAGATTCACACACTCCTGTTCTTCTGATAAGTTACAATATTTGGACGTTGAGGTTCAAAAGAACACAAATCTAAAAGATTTTGAAACTAAAATATTCCGGAAAAATACTTTTTGCAATTCCTTCCTGCATTACAACAGTGCACACCCGCCTCATTGCAAGAGAAACATTGTCAAAGGACAATTTGTAAGAGGTTGTCGCATGACGAGCAGGGACGATGACTTTTATGTTGAATGTAACATCTTAGAGGCTATGTTCCTAGCCAGAGGATACCCACTAGAATTTATAAAAGATATCAGAAAAGAGGTGGAACAACATAGACAGACAAAATTTAAACCTATCAAGGGTTGCTTGACCAACAACATGGGCCACGGAACAAGTGAGAACATTGCAGATAGCCGGTTAAACATCAATATGAGTAACACCCCAGCTGATTCTGAATACCAATCAGCTCTTGTCTTGGAATTTAATGTGTTTAATTCCAAGATAAAAAGAATTATTCAAACAGAGTGGGAAAAATTTATTTCTTTTTCGGATATTCCGAACATTAAAGAAAAAGCACCGAAATGGTATATAAGAATGCACGCAGCATTAAAAAAGTCCTAGAAAACAATCAAACAAACTAAATTAACAACCATCTAGAGAGGACACGATCCAGCAACACTACCCATGGAACTTTTCATTGTGGACATTGTAAACAATGCCCTTATATTTCCAATAAAAGAGAAATATTTCTTGAAGCCAGAGATATGAACATCTATAGCACAGGCCAATTCAACTGTGAGTCCCAGGGGGTGGTCTACCTGGCAACGTGCTCAAACTGTATCTCCTATTATGTTGGGAAAACAGAAAGAATATTGAAGAGGAGAATTTATGAACACCTATATGAAATACAAAAAGGAAAGGACACCAATGCGTTGTTTAAACATACAAAAACTTGCAAGGAGGCTAAGTTTTCTTTCTTTGTCTTGGAACAGGTGAAAAAAGAAATAAGAGGAGGCCCCTGGGAAGAATAACTTGAATACAGGGAACTTTATTGGCAAATACTATTAGAAGCCAATAAACAACCAGGTTTAAATGAATGTATTTCTATAGTCCCAGCTCTAAAATTGAGAGCAACTAAAGTGTGAAATACACTATTCTCAACCTACTCCTAAAGAACAGTAGGTGGCACTGTTGTTCACTCTTCACTTCCCTTTTCTTACAAACAAAACACAGCTTTTACATGAATTTAACTAAAGTTTTTAATGCAACTTATTTAATTATATTGTTTTAAAAGAAATTAATTATTTAATAGCATATTCTTTTAATTAACTTTTTAAAGGTTTTATAAATTAGAACAATATTTTAAAAGAGATTTTAACAGGTTCTGCATGACATTCATTTAGTAAGCAAAGTTTTTATTATAATGAGCTCTTTAGGTTGTCATTAGTACTATTGGTTTAAACAGGATGCTATGGTTTTAATTGGTCTTTTTTTTCTTTGAATTTTATTATATAAAGGTGAATTAATTAAATGTATTTGTCTGATGAAGTCGTAGCTTTTAGCTGACGAAAACGCATGTACTTGCTTCAAAGCGTTTACCTTGTGATTAACTTGTGGATTTATCTCTGTTGTGGATTAGAATAAAGTGCGGTTTCGAGTGCGCTGTTTCCAGTTCTTCATTGTTTATAAACATATACTTGTTACATTTCTGGGTTTCTGGTCACTAATCCATGCACAATAGAAGTGCCATATTTTTAACAGAAGCCTAGAAAGTTGTTGAGTTTGACTCTTGCTTCTTCTCATGTATTACAAGTATCATAATCTCAAAGTTTATTACTCTGTCAGATATAGTTAAGGATAATGAAGTTTGTTAGGTTTTGTACTCTAAACCTGCTGTGCCAAAAGCTTCCAACCATTCCTGATTTATGTTATGACATGCTGGCTTTGACCCTTCTGAGGGTTAAGGCAAGACTTTCGTCAGCCCCCATCCTATCATGTACTGTTGGGACTAAAGCTTTCCTCACAATGTTCTTCCCTAAATCAAAGACTATGAAACTTTTCCCACTGACCCACTCAGTCTTTGCCATGTCCTGAAGATGCAGCTATTAACACTGTTGATGCTGATGTTGATTTTGATGCCTCAGGCTCCAGTGTCACTGTTGGCACCATCCACCTTTGCACTGATGGCCTTGCCATTAGTGATTTCTTCCCTGTTGATGTTCTTAACATCATCACTGCTGGTGCTGATGATTCCTCTGTCTCCATTGCAGAGCCTGGGGCTTTGGTGCCAATGTCTTCCTGATGTCAAGGCACACTTAGGGAGCATGATAAAGGGAGAATAGATATTTATCATAAATCACTGCTGCAGTAGCCATAGCTATATGGGTTATAGTTTGCTTGAAGTATAATGGCTGGCTATTCCTCCAAAAGCTTTCTCTCCCCCAACACATGCCCAGGTTGCTGTGACTTGGGCTCTTGTGCAGAGAAAACAGCAGCCTGGGCACCAAAATACTTCAGTACTTTCTTGCCGCCCATGAGATCATGGGCTTCAGAGGATTGAGAGTCAGGTCCTGTCTTTCATCATTGGGCAGATAAGCTCCTGCTAGGGAATTGTATACACACATTTTCTTAAAAATGTCCTGGATCTCTTTAAGAATGCCTGCACTTTCAGTGTTTTTACTATTTTGTCAGAAATGTCTCATCTGGCAGTTGTTTTTAGCAGGGACTGTTTAATTGTATTTGGGACACTATTTTGTAGAAATCATGTGCGTTTTATTACTACTTTGTTGTGTTTTGTGAAACTCGGATATTGTAGGATGTTTTTGGTGTGCTTTGTACTTGTGTACACTTCAAAGACAACTTACCTACTTACTGATTCCTCCCAGCAGTCTTCAGAAGGGTCCTGACTTTATTCTCAGTTGGTACATGGAACACCATACCGGTTCCTTGGTCCCTCCTCATACCAGGCAGAGGAAAAAGAAAATAACTTAAGGAGCCCTTGCTGATTCTACATGCTCAGTCAGTGCTTCAGCCACTGGTGGATGACTCTAATGTGTTCCTTTGGTGCTCCTCAGCCCACTTGCATTTTTCTCTACTTCCATCTGGTGTAGCCCCTTCGGCCACCATGGACTGGGGAATTTGCCACATCCCCTGTGGCTATTCAGGTCTACTTCACTTGACCTAAATTTCATTTGACTGACACCCATTTGACCAACACCCAATTGACCTAAATTTCATTTAATCTAAAACTCATTTGACTGACACCCATTTCACCAACAAGTAAGACATAGACTTGTTGTGGGTTTTCCTTCCTCTGTGACTTGTTTGTGAGCTATTCAGGTCTACATCACTTGACCTAAATTTAATTCGACTGACACCCAATTGACCTAAATTTCATTTAATCTAAAACTCATTTGACTGACACCCATTTCACCAACAAGTAAGACATAGACTTGTTGTGGGGTTTCCTTCACCTGTGACTTGTTTGTGATAAAAAGAATTACTGTAACTTATATTGCTGACTGTTAGAATTCCAATATTCGTGTAGAAAATTGTGTTGTAGTGTTGCTAAATGTAGGTTTTTCTATTTACATTTTTATGGGAAGTATCTAAAGTAATTTGGCAAATGTTTTGTGCGTTCCCAGCAGTAGTGGCAGCATGAAGAGTACTGTAAGGCAAGTTAAAGGTATATGCCCTTTTCCCCACTGTAGTGCAATCCTGGAGTTAGTATATATAATTAGGCAGGGTGTGGGGGCACAGCCCCCCCCCCACATTGGGGGATGTGGCGGGCATAGCCCCACACCTAGTTTGGTTGTACATTGTCCCGTTTCTTTTAAGAGGGTATATAAGTAGTTTTTAAGCTCCAGAAAGAGTTAGTTATTGGTGTTTTAAGTATCCTTGTCTATGGTTTAAGATTCAGTATGTTGCAATTCAACATTGTAAGCTGTCGGTGAAATGGGTGTCAGTCAGATGAGTTTTAGGTCAAATGAAATTTAGGTCAATTGGATGTCGGTCAAATGGGTGTCAGTCAAATGAAATTTAGATAAAGTAAAGTAGACCTGGCTAGTCAGGTGTTCTTAGCAGGCATTGGGGAGCTACTTTGTTTAAACAGGACAGATTTAGCAGGAATTGCATCCTTGCGTAGCTAAGTGAAGAGATCTGTTCCCCAGGATACGGTAGCATCCTTGAGTCAGTCCGCTTCTGATGATTTCTGTAGGAAAAAACAAACAGAGTGAACATTTAACTTCCTCAGAGTGTTTTTCTGTTGATAAGGGAGAATTTATTACTTTGACTAAATGTTTATTGCAGGCTTTAAAACCTATAGACAATTAATGAATGGAAAGTTTCTGGACAAAATAAGAAAGTTTCCTAATTTTCTGAGGATTCCTTATCAGACAAACATGAGAAAAATCTGGCTAGGGCATCCTCTATATTTTCTTCCCAAATCCCAGATTCTGGTTCAGATGAAAGTTTTTTCTCAGAATATCCATTAGAGGAATTTTCTTTTTCTCTGACTGTGTCCAGAATGAATAATTTGTTTCTCTGAAAGAAAGCTGATATTCCTACATATTTGAAGAAATATTATGACATGTTACAAGTGGATATCTGACTGCCATCTCCTATTCATCTTTTGTTGCCAGCCTTGGAGTTTTTTTTTATTGCCTGCAATATGCCTAATAGGTTCATAGGTTCATACTAGGCTATCTGCCCTAGGGCATTTATAAGCCTAGCCAGGGTGTGTTTGGCTTTCGCCACCCATTTTAAATGAATTTTGCTATGCCCTTTTTCGAGGTTAGTATACTGTGCCTCTGTCTAACAGTGACACCGAAGTGATACCCGGGGTAAACCTACGATCTCCCATCCACTCATCAAGATTCCTCTTGAAGAGTGTCAATGAGGGACTCTGCCTAACCTGGACTGGGATTTTATTCCAGAGTGAAGGGAGCCTCTGGGTTATGAATCTGTCCCTCCAGCATGTCCTATTTATTTCAGTGCTGAGGTTCAAGTCTCTCGAGCGCGTAGCTTGATGGGATTTGGATTTTCTGAGGTGCAGCATGTCCATTAATTCCGGGTTGGACATGGCTTTATACGTCAGGCACAGATCGCCTCTGAGCAGGTGGTATGCCACTGAGTAGAGCTGGAGTTTCTTTAACCGGGCAGCATATGGCATCTGTTTGAGCCCTTTGATCCTCTTGGTGAGGCACTTTTGGGGTCTTTCCAGTTGCTGCAGGTGTCTGGTAAGGACATCCCAAAAGGGGCATTGTACTAAATTATGGGCCTGATGAGGGATGAGTAAAGAAGCACAATGACCTCCCCTGATCTAGATGTGAATCCCTTCATGATTAGGTGGCTATATAAAATGTTTTTCTAACCACTTTGGCCACGTGGTTTTTCAAATGAGAGATTGCTATCAACTTGGGTCCCCAGATCCCTAATTACTTCTTCTGTACTTAATGGATTACCACCTATGTGGTAATTTGTGGGCACTTTGTTTTTGCCAAAGGGGATGACTATACACTTTTTTTGTTAACCTTCAGCTCCTAAAAAGGCAGACAGACTTTATAATGTTCTTCATTTTTGCAGATATTTGATCTGATGTTGACTTTTTCATCTGTTCCTCAAACGATGGATTTTGGAGGTCAGATTTGATTTTGGACACTTCAGTAGACTTTGGCTCCATAGCTCAAGTGCCTCCCCTTACCCATAATTGTCTCCTACAACTGAATTACCTCAGATCTTGTTTGCCTCCAGCATTTGGATGTGGTCACCTGTAACTTGAGTAGTCTTTGGTGGAAGATAAGTAATTTTTTCTTATTCCTTCTTAAGGGGTTACTGCAATGGACACTTGCAGTACAGTGGTTGTTAGGATATCACCCTCTGATTGCACCAATTCATATTACAGTTATTTACAGAGAACAAATAGCCTGGTGGATTCATACAGAAAAAGTTGCTCAGGGTTGTCTTTTCATTCTTCCTGCGCCCAAGGCCACAATGAATCCGGATGCGTCCCAATTAGGATGGCGGGCATTACTTGGGAAGGGTGGTCCAAGGTATGTGGTCTCATTTGGAGGTCAATCTTCACATCAATTTCCTAGAAATGAGGGCAGTCCTATTAACACTGCAGGCATTTCAAGATGTTCTCCACCCTAGGGATGGTTGCTATTCAGACTGGTGTGGTACATCAACACACTGGGGGAACTGATCCTACTTCTTATATCAAGAAACAATGACAGTGTGGCAGTGTGTGACATCTTCCATCTGCTTCCTACTGGCAATGCATATTCCGGGGAAGTCCAACATGCTGGCAGACAAACTGAACAGATCCATGTTACTTCTTCATGAATGGTCTCTCAATCTGTTAGGGGCAGAAAGGCTATTTTGCCAGTGGGGCCAACCATGCTTCCCCCCTCATTTCCAAGTGCAGCAGGTACTTTGTCCTGAATCATCTAGAGAGGGAGTCACTGAGAGACTCTATGATTTATGATTGGCCCTTCAGTCTCCTATATGCCTTTGCTCCCACTCCTGTCATTCCCAAGTTTCTTCAGAAAGCATTTCTGTGGAATAATAAAGTAATCCTAATTGCCCCATTCTGGCTTCCACAAGTGTGGTTTCCCTTCTTGTGGCCTCATCTACTAAACCCTCTGTGAATTGGATCCTTCTCAGGACCTTCTGTCTAATCCATCCAGGATACCTCACCCAGATAGTCGGATCTTCAAGTTTACTGCATGGTTTCTCCACTTCCAGTGATGACTAGGCAGTCCAGGCATTCTTCCCCATTTCATCATATCCTTACTTCATCCCAGAAAGATTCTATTAGAAAGATTTATAAGAGTAAATGGAAAAGATTTTCCATTTGAGCTCTCCAGAGAAAACTAGACCTATTTTCAGCACATGTTCCAGCTATTCTTGACTTCCTTGTTTTTATTTTCAGTCATGGAGCTAATTATTCTAGAATTAAGGTCCAAAGTGCTGCCATTTCTAATTTTCACTTAGGGAAAAAAACATTCTTCCACAAGTATATCAAAAGACGCTGCTCCCAGTAACAATAAAGGCTGTCCTCCGTAGTAGTTCTTATAACTGTGTGTATGTAATCAATCCACCAGACAAAACAAATTAAGATAAACTCACAAATAATTTATTTAACATTAAAATAATAAAAAATATGGATTTAGCACTTTCATCTCCACCACGGAGACTTCATCAGAATCATCTGTTCATGTCTAAAACACTTTTTATATCAATCCATTCATTCTAATTGGCTGGCCAATCAATGCTGAAATTTAAAAACTTGCCAAACTTTTAACCCTTCATTCCCAGTGGTAAAAACATTTTGTTCATCGGAAAACAGTTCTTTAAATAATTTAATTAATTATTGATATAAAAAGTGTTTATCGTAATTCGTTTTGTCTGGTGGATTGATTACATACACACAGTTATAAGAACTACTACGGAGGACAGCCTTTATTGTTACTGGGAGCAGCATCTTTTGATATACTTGTGGTGGAATTTTCTGCTTTTGGTTAAAAAATATTCTTCCTTGGCTTCTCTAAGATTATGTAAGGAGTTTTTCAAAGGTATGTTTTTATTTCAGCAACCTATTAGGGATCCTACTCCAATGTGAGATTTAACAGTACTTCTTCAAGCTTTGACCCAGCCCCCTTTGGGCCCTTCACCAAGGTCAACTTAAAATTCTTGTTATGGAAAACTATTTTTCTGGTTGCAATTACATTAGCTAGATAAGTTTCAGAACTTCAGACATTCTCTTCCCAATTGCTGTATTTTTTTCCATAAGGCTAAGGTGTCCCTTCAAACCAATACTTCTTTTCTACCTAAGGTGGCATCACAGACAGCTATCCATCAGTCCATCAACCTACCTGTTTTCTTCACAAAACTTTCCAACAAGTGATAATACATGCTGCACATGTTAGATGTACATAAACAGCTTAGATTCTGAAAATCAGGCCAATTGTTTGTCTCCTTGTCAAAGGATAAATTGGGTAAAGCGGTTTGAAAAGTAATTTCAGCTAGATGGCTCACTCACTGAATTTCTTTTGTATACAAGACCAAAGGGTTGATATTAGCTAAACTTCCTAGGTGTTATTCCACCAGATCTGGGGCTTCATCATCTGCCTACTGGTCTAGAGCTTCCATAGATGAAATATGTGCAGCTGTTACTTGGTCCAGTGCTCATACCTTTATTGCTCATTACAAACTGAATATATTATCTAGAAATAGGGCAGCATTTGCCTCAGCTGTCCTTCGAAATATCTTTCCTTGAGGACCACCCAAGGTTTGCTTTAGCTGGAGACTCTGTCCCATTGGTTGAAGAACAGATGAAAAAGACAACATCAGATACAAAAGTTATGCATTCACCATAAACATGCATCTGTGTTGTCTGATCTGATGTTGTCCTTTTCATTCTTCCTCAACACATGGGTTTGGATTTGATTCTCAGATCTGACTTGGCTGTATTCTCCAGACTTTGGATCCAACTCTCGAACTCCTCCCTGTACCCATAATACTTCATTCCAACCCCAATCCCTCAGAACTTGTTTGCTGCCACTGTGCTCAGATGCAGGTTCCTCTCTCAAGCGAGGAATTAGTGAATTCTTTGTGAGTTATTGCATATTTTTACTAAAAATTTCTTCTAAATCTATTCTTATCTGACTTTCCTACCCTCCCTCTAACATTTGTGACAGCATTAGGCTTTATATTATTTTTTATAATATATATTTCTTACCTCCATAGTTGGTATTTTTTCTCCTATTATCTTTTATACAGGATATTGTTTCTTAATTACCATAGTTGGTAATGCTCCTTTCTCCTTTTCCTTTCAGTTAAAAAAATGAAAGAAAACTTATTTTTTTTCTTCTAGTTTATTTTAGTGTACTGGCTTTGGTTGTTATTATTCTACCTTTATTCCTATTTTGTCTGAAAAACTGACTGCGTTCAAAAAATGCACTTCTTGTGGGTATAAAATTCCAAACTTGGATGTCTCTAAGGGGTGCGTTTATTGTCTTGGAGCCAGCCACCTGGATATCAACTGCAGCATCTGTTCCACCTTCAATCCAAGGGCTCTGGCTGACTGGCGCAACAAATTGATCTTGAAAGGTCTAGCTCCTGCTGCTACAACTTCATCTTCTGGGGCTTAAAGCCCATGCCAAATCTTATAAGTCTGCTCCATCAGAGCACAGAATACGCTCCCTTCCAAAGTCCCCTAGGACTTCATCAGAGCCTCTGTCTAACATGCAAAACCCTTGGAGTCAATGTGTTTGGATCTAAAGATCCAATCTTTGGATCTGAAATCATCATATCCAAATCCTTTGGATACAATAATTTTATCGGACAGTCCTACAGCTCCTACCTTAGATCCCAGATCCTTGGATCCCAAGCCTGGCACATCTCATAGAGCTCGCACAACAGAGTATTTGCTAATCCCAATTTCTCCTACTCTGTTGTCTCCATTTTTACAGACTCCAAAGAAACATTAAAGGCTACAATCCACCACATCCTCCAGGTCCTTCAGAAGTTTGTCAGAAGTGAATGTGGATAGGATGATGCAAAAATTTCTCAGAGCTCAGATCCAGATGGGGGGTCATACCAGGTCTGTCCCTTGATGGATCTGTGAGTCTTCCGACTACCTGTCATACTATTCTCTCTCCTTCTCCAATCCTTCCCACTCTTTCAGAGCTCCAAGATTCACAGCCCCCAGATGTCCAGAGTCGGATCTGAAAAAGATATCTTCTTTGACTCTGGTGGCATCCCTGACTAGTTCCGCTCAGATACCACCAAAGTGTTGGTGTCAGATCCATGGGGCCAGGATTAACTCTGTTGTTTTCAGGTCCCTTGGCCCTGGACAGTTTGGGTCTGGTTCCATCCTTGAGGCACAGATCCAATAGTAGTTGTGATCTGCCTGTACTGGAAGCTTCAGCACTGGTGCAGTTGGTTGCAGCTTCTCTGTGCCCTTCTGCCTTTGAGGTCATGAAAGGGCTTTTTCTCTATCTAGAGAAGCCTTCTCATTCTTCAGATCCAGTTCCTATTCCATCTATTCCATCTTTGGTTCTGAGCTGTGAATTGATCAAGCCTACTTCACAGTGACAGTCAGTTCCAACTAGTTTACAAGCAGTTCCTATAGACGAACTCTCCCTCTCTTCAAATACCTCCCCAAACATCCCCCACAGGTAATCCATCAAAAGGGAAAATACAAGAGGAGACATGTAGAATCCCCTTTGGAATCTCTCATGGGGGTTACTGATTTTGATGAAGGAGAATGGCCCCCCAGATCACCACTGGATGATATCTCTTTTGGAGACATATTAGAGATTCTCAGACAAAAAGGTGGTTAGTCTTCCCTCTTCAGAGGAATTGGTATTTTCAGAAGATTTTGGTTCTGGCCCAGCTATGTCTTGGGTTACTCCCTGGCAGATGAGCTTATTGATTTAGTTTCCCACTGGGTATGGAAGGAGCCAGACACTGCTGAACCCATTCTAAAAAGACCTGATACATTTTTAGCTGCCCCCAAGGACAGACCCAAATGGAGTAAAGGAGTCCCAGTAGATGCTATGGTGGTGGCAGCAGCCAGTAAGAGCTAGCCGTACAGAGCTCTTTTGCCCACCTGCCAGACAGGTAGTCTAGGGCACTGGATAGATTTGGAAAGTGAGTCTTTGCCTTGGTGACCTTTGGCTTGAGAGCTCTTAATTACTTGGCTCATTTAACAAGGCTACAGAGAGATTCGCCCAAGGAGCTATCAAATACTGAAAAGAAAATCCTCTCAACTGTTCACTCTATTGTCAAGTTTCAATGCTTCCATGAGGTTGATCTGACACACAGCTGAAGGCATGTGATGAGCTGCCGGTTCATGCATTGCCCTAAGGAGACATGCCTGGATGTGTCAATGCAACTTTGTGGAGCCTTTTAAGACATCCTTCATCAACTCCCCTTTGATGTCACATCCTTATTTGGTCCATCAGTAAAAGAGATGCTTACCCACAGCAAACAAGAAGGAAAGACTCTGTCTGATGTGGGAATCAAATTTTCTACCCCTCAATGAAAGTTCTGATAAGAAAATGTGGTTTCAGAAATCTAAGGGACCTTTCAAAGATTTGCACGGGGACAATTCCTCCAAAGGCAGAGTAGGAAGTTCCAATGGTAGACATCACTCTAGAGGGAGAGAAGGCCCACAAAATCAGGGTTTCCATTATTCTTTTCTGGACAGATCTTTCTGGCATTTCTGAAGTGCTGCATGACTGTCCAGCTCTGAGGCAGTAGGGGGATGATTATCCTTTCACTCAGATGCCTGAGCAAATATAACAGAAGATTCCTGGGTGCTAAGAATAACATCCACAGGTTATTTCATTCCATTTTCCAACTTCCTGTTTGTAAAAGGAAAAAGCTTCCCAAAGTTCCACCCAGTCAGAGGAAAGCGTCAGCGCAAGAAATTCAAAAGCTTCTAGACAAAAGAGTTATCCAAGAGGTCCCAAGAGACCAAATAGCATTGATAACTTCATCACATTTCTCTTTAGTGCTCAGAAAGACAGGGGCATCAGACCAGTTCTGGATCTGAGAAAATTGAATCAATATGTAAAGAAGTCAAAGTTCTAAATTGTCACTGTTCAGTCCATTCTGCCTTTTCTGTGCAAGGACAATTGGATTTGCTCCATAGATCTTCAGGATGCATGCTATCACATCCAAATAGACAGGCAATCCAAAACACATTTACACTTTTGGCTGGGAGACAGTCAAATTCAGAGCCCTGCCCTCTGGAGTCACCATAGCCCCCAGGGTGTTTAGCAAATGCATGGTAGTGGTGGCTGCTCACCTGAGACTCAAAGGATTCCAAGTGTATCCATATCTGGATGACTGGCTCTTCACTGCCCCCTCCAAGTATCTCCTTCAACAGTTCAGGGACTATTTGCTCAAGATTTTCCAGTCATTGGGAATAACAATAAATTATGCCAAATGAAACCTGACAGAAGTTCAGAGCTTGGAGTTCATTGGTGCACATCTGAACACAACAGCACAAATAGGATCACTACCATTTCATTGAATATTCATTCTCAGGTCTCAGGTTCATTAGCTTATCTTTCACCCATCTCCTTTATCCAGATTACTTTTTGAAGCACTAGGATCCAAGGCAGCAGCCATTGTATTGCTTCCCTTAGCACGATACTATATGCATGTTCTTCAATAGAGTCTAGCTGTTCAGTGGTCTATTCTTCGACAACCCATATCCTTTCCAGTCAAACTTACTCCAATTTGCAAACAACATATCCACTGGTGAATTCAGTTGGACAGCATTCATCTAGGCTGACCTTTTGTTTTACCATACCCATTGGCCACAGTGACTACAACCACTTTGCTTCCCTCCACAACAAGTGCAGCAGGTATTTTGCCCTTATTCCTCTTCAGGGGGAGTCACCGAGAGATGCTCTAGTCCACGTTTGGCCTGATGGTCTTTTTTATGCTTAGCCCCTCTACCCTTGATTCCCAAATTTCTACAAAAATCAAACAGGCTGAAGAGCTCAGTCATCCTCATTGCCCCCTTTTGGCCTCGACAGGTATGGTCCCCCTTCCTATGGTTTAATCTTTATTATCCTCCATGGATACTGGAATCACTTCCAGATCTCCTCTCACACTCCTCAGGAGTCAGCCATCCCAATATTCAGGCACTCAAGCTAACAGCATTGTTTTTCTACTTCCAATAGTGCCCAGACAACCCAGACAACACTGACTTTCTTCCCCAGTATGTTCCATAATTTTAGCCTCACAAAAAGACTTTGGCAAGAAGGTTTACAAGAGCAAGTGAAAAAAAATCTCAATTTGGGCATTGAAAGATGATGTTGACCCTTCTTCTGATCCAATCTCTGCAGTATTTGAATTCTTGACTGTTCCTTTTTAAAAAAGAAGCTAGCTTTTCTATGATTAAGCTACAATTAGCAGCCATTTACAGTTTTCATATAAGAGATAAAAATTATTCCTTGGCTTCTTCCAAATTATGCATAGCATATTGAAAGCCATTTTTCTCCTTGTACCACCAATAAAAGTCTGTTCACCTCCCAGGGATCTGACTGTTATGCTACAAGGTTTAACTCAGAATCTTTCTGAACCTTCAGCTAAAAATTATCTAAATTTTCTTTTATGGAAAACAGCTTTCTTAGTAGCTATTACTTCTGCAAAGAGAATTTCCGAACTCCAGGCTCTCTCTTCAAATATCCTTTACATTATTTTCCATAAAAATAGGGTTACTTTATGAACTAACCTATCCTTCTTACCTAAAGTAGCTTCTGAAATGAACATTAACCTAGCCATTCATTTATATGTCTTTTTTCCAAATTTTTCAAACAAGGGAGAGTACATGTTACATTTACTTGATGTGCACAGACAATTATATTTTTATCTACGCAGGACAGCACAAATCAGAAAATTGAATCAGCTATTTATTTATTTATGTATTTATTTGCTTTTGTTAACCAGGAAAGTCCACTGGGCTGAAATGAGCCCGTTTTCAGGGGAGGCCCGGGGAGAAAAGCTCCAAAAAAAAATACATACTCAACAGTAGAAAAAGTGTAACTCTTCTTCTGGGTGTCCTCAATAATCTTCTGAAATGGCTTACCAAACAAAGGAAAGCATATTATACAGCAAGGCCAAATTATCACAAAATGTGGATATCATATGCTCGAGGTCACAAACCTGACCACTGTATCAAAAGTAAAAGTGCCACACTGAACCCTAACAAAAAATAAGTACCAAACACATTATCTAGATTTTTTTTTTCTGTGACAAGGTAAGGATTTCTAGTTCACCCACACGCCATAGCTCAGAAGTTTGGAAATGGCACAAGGAATTAAAACGTTGAAGGCTCTATGTGGCAGAAAATAAATTATTCTTCCAAATGTGTGCATAGCCTTTGAATGACTGTTCTGAGAAAAATGGCCAGAATTTCTGGTTTCTGCGACACATCTGTAGGCTGAAAGAGATAACATAAAAATGCGTTTTGGAATGCATGGTGAAAAGAAAAAAAGGAACATTTTTTTGGGGGGTGGGGAGATGTACGTGGTCTGCCGCTTACGTAAAGGAAGGCCCAAATATGTGAGTTTCCTTAATAACAGGCACCAAAGGTGGGAGAAAACAGGGCTCTCTCTCTTTTCCCTTGTGCTAAGTGTTAGGATATTTCTTAGGTGGGTGAACAAGGGACAGACAGCGATTTTAACATGGATTTCATGAACCTAAAAACCTCTCCAATGGATGAGGTCTTCTGAAGGGGAGCCAGAAGGAGATGAGGAATCACCATCCCTGTAAATGTCTGACACTTACAGCTTCATTGCATATACTGTAATAGACAAGTAATCAGAAGGATAAGCTCCTCATAGCACTTGAGGGCTAATTCCAGCATTGCTCCTACACAGGGGTTAGAAGGATTGCAAAGGTCACCCTCCAGAGCACAGTGAATAAAAAATATTAGCCAAAGTGTTGGGAGATGTACACTAGTAACACTTTAAAGGACTGGAATACCAGTACAAAGTCAATCTCTACCTTTAAAACACCTTACTGCTACAGATTTCTCTTCTGCACTTTCTCCTCCTCCACATATTGAGCACACTGTTACAATCCAGCACACGGACAGGGTAAACTGAGGAGTGAGGAACCAACTTAAGGGGCAGTTTCAACCCTTGCTGATGAACAGCCACCTAAGGAAATGAATGATGGGAGATGATCCAATGATCCCAAATTCAGACTTGGATATGCATCCCCATACCAGGGGCTCAAAGGCCTACTCTTTGCTCACTAGGGGGGTGTCAGTTCTCCATAAAGAGGGTGGCTGAATCCAGGGGTGGGGGAATCCCCTATCAGCATATTATGCCTGTTTACAGATAAGGAGTAAGATAATTTCCTACTGATAACCACAAGGATTCTTTGAAGAACTGAAGGTCAATACAGATGCAGTGAACTTTGAAGTGAAGCCAGACCTGTATTTTAATAGGCCTCTCACTTTCTGCCTTTCATACTTGTCTGTGATAAACCATTTAAATGTTTTTTGTACATCTCACTCATCAGTGTTAACTGCTTGACGCTGAGGAAGGCCTGAAGTCTCTCTCTCCAACATGTCCAAGGTATAGCACTGAAATGTTGACACTTGGATTGGCCACTAACATTGTGCTCTGGTTTTAGACGAAAGAGGTAGCACTTGTGGGTGGTCCTGTTTATGCAAACACAGTCATGAGGTTTCATATTTGTAGACATCAGATAAAGCACCTTTACAAAAAATGCAGGTTTACAGATCAGATGAATTGTGCAAATGACTATAAAAAATGAGGGCCACAAAAAGCATGCATGCTTACAGCTTGCAAGCTCAAGGGTTTCCAAAGAGCTACAAGACAGGAACAATAAGAATGGAACTAAGTGTTCTAACAATTACAGAGTACGTCTTAAAGACATGTAAAATTCCAATTTAGTGAAAACAGTTTTTCAGACAGCTTCAGCCTGCAAGTAAATGTATAACCATCCCTCAGTAATGCCATGATACTGATCTGCTCTGATTTGGACTCTGGGTACAAGGATACATTTTTTTGTAACTGAACTGTTACAGAGTCTATGACATCAAAGAGAAAGTGCAGTAGGAATGACCATGTGTACTCAAACAACAACATCTTCCGGAGTGTTACTGCTGCCTCAGACTTCTACAACTGCTTTGATAATGAATGCACAGTGTACATTGTGCTTATTACAAAATAAGTTTGTGCTTTTAAATATCTTACTGGCACCACATGAAATACAACTTGCATTAAATGGTTCCTACCCACAAACTCTCATGCAGTGAAACAGGCTCACTTGTGCTCAGCACAATCTGGCAATCTGGATGGTAGATTAGTATATCCAGATCAAGACAATTCTAATAATCTCAGTTACACAAACCTTGTGCAGTATACCACAATTAAGTGAGTTATACCCAGGTCCTACTGTAATACTTAAAAACAAAGTAATAAAATGTAATGAAATGGAAACAGAAAGCACTGATAGGCTAATGGCTCATTAGATGAAGAGCTGAAAGGTTATGTAGCGCCCTTCTCGGGGATGTATTTATCAAGAGTGAAAGTATTAAGACGTACAGCTTTACACAGTAAGTTAAAAGGGAAGGATACAAGTCACCAGTCAGTGGAGAGAGGTTAATAACTCTGAAACATAAACTGGGTTACCGGGGAGTAAGATTATAAATTTGCATGTAAGAAAGTATTTACAAGGGAGTGAATCAAGGGATTCAGTGTCTAAGTAATGTGCTATCAAGAAAGAAAAGTGCAAGGACCCTCAATCAAAATATAGCACATGAAGTGAAAATTACAGATTTACTCTCATGCTCATGGAAAAAAGGCAAGGCAAAGGTTCTGTTAAAATCACACAGCATGCTCTACAAGTAAATATTGCGCAAATATTATATTTTCATTATTTCTGAATTTTGCTTGGAAAAACACCCAGGTAAGTCACACCTCTGGCCCAGTTCTGTGAACAACATTAAAGAATGGGACTTTTCGCACCGGAAGTGTAATGAAAGTATGACTTGTTGTTGTTGTTGAGTCTTTTGGCTTTTCCCAGTTAGGGGTTGCCACAGCAGAACTCCGGTCCATTAATGATTGGCAGTAGATTTTTACGTGCCGAGTTGCTGGCCCTGATGCACAACCTTCAACAAAGGTACGCCCATTCACGCATGTCTCCACACAGAAAACGCTAGCTGAGAATCGAACAGGACAACGTCTTACTGTGAGGCAACAATGCTACCGCAGCACCACCCCACAGTGTGACTTGATTTCCAAATAAAAGATAAAAAACAGAAACAATACAACATAGGGTACTGGTTTGTTTTCCAAAATGCAAACCACTGCTGCACGTCACAAGGAAGCTGACGGCATAAATGGATACTTTTCTAACTACATCCCTGGCTCCAGTCTGAAACATACAGCTGGAAGTCAAATGACAGTTTTTCAAAGTTCTAGTGTTGGTCAGATCACCAGCACAGAATGAGAATGACTCAAAACTGCAAAATGGATCCGAAATAACCAATCTGTTTAAAAGTCCACACCCTTCCCACTCCCTCCGCAATCCATGTTAAACAGAATGATCACTACGGTGGCCCTAAAGATACATTAGACATTTTAACCATTTACTCTTCATTCCAGGCTAAAGGCAATACTGCACTGTAGAAGGGCTAGCCAGGTAACTACTGAAACAATGATTTTGCTTTTACAGCTGAACTTCAGAGTGTCATCCTCATTCTTTCAGAACATATTCGTTACTACAGAGACTACTGGACAGCTTTCAACAATCAATGAGCCAGCAATATGTTTGCAGTAAATATAAGAAAAAGAGATGACCAGTGGGAAACCTGCCCTGTCAATGTTGAGTCAGTTCTTGTTGTTTACACCAAATGATAAGGTAAAGTCAATATTTCCCACTCACTGTTATATAACCACTCTTTGGACAATATCAGCACTTCTAAGACTGGGTTGCCCATTTTCTAAAGTTACTTTGCCTAAATGGATCACTGATTGTATTTCTTGGATCTATTCTCAACAATGTATTTCTGTACCAAAACCACCCAAAGCTCATTCAACTAGATCCAGGTCTACTTCATCTGCTTTTTGTTAAGAACATTTATTGATTATATTTGTGCAGTGGCCACTTGGGCCAGTGCTCATACCTTTATTACTCATTACAGATTATATCTTATATCCAGAAGCAGGGCTGGCTTTGGCTCGGTGGTACTCTGGAATATCCTTCTATGAGGGCCACCCAAGGTCAATGCAACTGGATCCGAACACATGTGTTGAAGAAGAATAAAAATGGACAGCACAGATGCCTAGTTATGGTGAATACATAACTTTTAATTTTCATCTTTCCGCAACCTCCCATGCTCCAGCCCCCTTCCTGCTTTGGAAGTTTTTCATTTGGGCTGCCTTGCCTTGCTGAATTAGCTCCAGTCTTCCTCTTTCTTCTTTTTAACTGAAATGTGATTTAAATTGGAGTGTTTTTTACTGGGTATCTTGTTTTGGGTCAATGGCAGGATGATTAGATGATAAACTCAATCTGAGGTAATTCAGGTCAAGGAGAGTATTATGGGTAAGGGAAGGAGCTCAATCTTTGACACCAAAGTCTAATGAAGTGGCCAAAGGTGGATCCAAAATCTATCAGTTGAGGAAAGACAAAAACAGAAAACAGATGACTAGCGCTTCTCATCCCAGGTCAGAGCCAATGGTTATTTCTGTTTCTAGTGCAGCTGCTAACAAAAGTTTGGTGACTGCTAATCCTTCTTCTTTGGGCAAGGAAGGAAAAGCTTTGAATAGGTTTGGGAAATGATGTATTCCTCCACAAAATTAACCTTAGAATTCTGAATTATCAGACTCATTTGTTGGAATACATGATGTTAAGTTGTCAATCTCACCTTCATTCTTGCTTGATGGGTTCGGAGCCGATCCTCGGCTCCGACTCGGCACTTGCTAAGCTCGAGAGTCACTTTTACCAGCTCGAGGCAGCCCCATATCCCATGATTCAAGGCGGTAAGTACCCAGATCTCGTTTGCCGCTTCGCTGATGAGGTCCTCCTTTTACCAGCTCCTGGTAAGTGTTTATTATTACTAAACTTAGCCCCCAATCAGAAAATTTTCTCTTTTCCTTAGAATTCTGTCTTTCTTAGATACATTGTGAGGCCTTTTCTGACTAACTTTATTTTTCCTTCTTTACCTTTTTAGTCAGGCCTTTATTCCCTCCCATCCCCCCACTGTTAGGGTGTGTGTGTGTGAGAGTTTACTTCTCTTACTTAACTTTACTTGTCTGATTCGGGACTGTGTGTGTGTACTGTTGTTTGAAAGCACTATGTCTAAAGAACAGAGGATCTCAGGCTTCAAGAAGTGTGACTCGTGCTGTCAGAAGATGTCTCTGACAGACGGTCACACTTCTTGTTTATACTGCCTGGGACCTCTCCACCTGCAGGACTCCTGTGCAATTTGTCATTCTTTTAGCCAGAGAGTCCTGCAGGAAAGGAGAAATAAACTTATTTTAAGGGGTCTCCTTAAACCGGAGGGCTCCCCGGCAAAATCGGCTCCAGGCAAGCCTTCTAGGACTACCAAGGTCCAGGCTTCAGTTTCTAAGCCTCCGGCCTTGGCTCCGACTCCTTCGGAGTCGAGATCGGCTCCGGCTGGAGCCGATCCTAACTTGGCTAAATCCTCGGCACCGATGGCTATTGGTGCCAATACTGTTAATGTCACTTTGGTGTCGGCTCCGACTGGCTCCGACCACCATGTGGCTCAGGCTTCGGTGTCTGCGCCAACCGGCTCCAACACCATTGTTTCCTTGCCTGTATCGGCTCCGGCTGGAGCCGATACATCTGACCACACTGAGCCGAAAGTTATCGACTCCGTCTGGATCCGTGGGGTCTTCGGCTCCGATGGTTCCTTCGAGGAAGAGGTCCAGGTCTCCCTCTTTGGAACCGATACTGTCGGCTCTGGCCTCACCTCTTCTTTCGGAGCGGAGCCATCGGAGCCGATCATCTAGGTCTTCCAGGTTGTCAGACCATGATTTAGAGAGAGTGGTAAGCAGATTGTTAAAATCACAGGCACTAGCCCAAATGCTTCATAGTCCATCTTAACAGACGACTATTAATCCACACCCTCTTCAAATTCCTCCTTCAACTCTACCCCAGAGTTTGGAGCTGGAGTCGACAGGAATAGTTACTGCTATGGCTGAGGGCCAGATACCCCCCCCTTCTGCGCCTTCAGCATCTACTCTTATCTCCTCCTCGAGACCTTCCTTGGAGGGATTCAGTGGCCGGGCTTCCCTGGTCTGCTCCGAGGGGGTGAGTGGCATCGGACCCTTGTCCGACCCCGCTCTTCCCCTTGGAGCTTCGGCCTTGGTGAGCTCGGCTCCGACATCTTCCTCGAGCCTTCCCTTTCGGTGGGCCCGGAGTCCCAGTTTCTTCGGAACGGGTTCTCTCGGATCTCCCTGGGAGGGGAGCCTTCGAGGTGATGAGGAGTGTGCTGGCCCCTGGGCTCAGTCAGCAGTCTATTCCTTTAGCTCCTCCCTCTACGGTGCCTGTTGATATCTCTTCCCGCTCTCTTGCTCCCGGACCGAGAGATCCACCGCCTCAGGTTTCCCCACTGGGAGGAACCCCCTCTTCCAAGGATTCTCCTGATCCATCAGGAGATCCTCCGCGCAAGAGGACTTGTAAGAGGAAGCACCTAGACTCCCCTGAGTCTATTACTTCGGATACTGACTTAGATGAGTCGGAGGGGTCCCCAAGATCCCCCTCTGAGGATGTCTCCTTTTCAGACATCCTAGAACTCCTGAAACAGAGGGGAAACTGGCCCACCATAAATCCCTCCGATGATGAGTCGGTATACCTAGAGGCGTTTGGTTCTCGACCCTCCACCTCCTGGGTGTCTCCGCCTTTTGACCCCCTCATGCAGGTAATCGCTCAAAAGGCTTGGGCTTCTCCTGACTCCGTAGAGCCAGTTCCCAGGAGGCCTTCTAAATTTATTACAGCCCCTTCCGAACAGCAATTCCTTACAAAAGGTGTCCCGGTTGATGCCATGGTGGTGGCGGCCGCCACTAAAAAGGAACTTACAGATCCTTCCATACCAGTCCATCCTCCTAACAAGGATTCCAGGACCATGGACAGGTATGGTAAGCGGATGTTTTCCTCAGCGACCTTTGCCATGCGTTCGCTGAACTATTTGTGTCACTTCACCAGACTCCAAAGGGACATCCTTAAGGAACTAGGTGAAGTAGTACAGGATCCTACAGCTCCCGGGGGCACAAGACAAGATTTCTTCTCAGCTAGGAATCCTTAACTCCATAACCAACTCCTCCATGCGGCTGATTTCGTATGCAGCAGATGGAGCGAGTAGAGCCGCAGGCACAGGAGTGGCTCTGAGACGTCAATCCTGGATGCGGCTCTGTAATTTTGCTGATCCCTTCAAGTCGTCCTTCACAAACTCTCCCTTTGATGGGTCAACTTTGTTTGGTCCTCAAGTGAAGTATACATTGACCAGGTGTGAGCAGGACGGCAAGACTCTTTCTGCCGTAGGGGTCCGTTTTTCCACCCCTTCTAGACCTTACCCCAAAGGACAGAAGGGTGGAAAGATGTGGTTCCGCAAATCCCAAGGAGTCACGCCAGATAGACGTGGTCAGTTTATCCCTAGAGGCAGAGGGGGTAATAATAACAGATGCCGCCCTAGAGGCAGAGGGGGTCCACAAAACCAGGGAAGCAGAGAGTGTCTCTGACAAGCCCTTCCAGCATCCCTGAGGTGTTGCCCGACTGTCCATCCTTGGAGGCAGTCGGGGGAAGATTATCGCTGTACCCACAAGCCTGGCTTTCCCTCTCACAAGACAGATGGGTACAGTCGATCATATCCGAGGGTTACAAAATTCCTTTCGAGGAAAGTCCCTTCAATCACAAAAATTCCCTTCCAGATGTGCCACCCGGTCTAAGGGAAATCGCAAAGTTAGAAGTATCAAAGCTTCTACACAAAAGGGCCATTCAGCCAGTTACAACAGACCATTTAGAGCCCGGAATCTACTCAAGGTTCTTTTTGGTCCCCAAAAAGACGGGAGATTGGAGACCAATATTGGATCTCAGCAGACTCAACAAGTCCGTGAAAAAGACGAGATTTTGAATGGTCACACTTCAATCAATTTTGCCCTTCCTGGGCAAAGACAACTGGATGTGCTCAATAGACCTTCAGGATGCGTACTATCACATAAAAATTCACAGACGCTCCAGAAGGTTTCTCCGCTTTCGGCTGGGGTCCAGTCATTTTCAGTTCAGAGCCCTGCCCTTTGGTCTCACTACAGCCCCCAGAGTGTTCACCAAATGTATGGCAGTGGTCACGGCTCACCTGAGACGTCAAGGATTCCAGGTGTTTCCGTATCTCGACGACTGGCTCCTTTCAGCCACCACCAGGCATCAACTTCTCCAAGCCAGGGATTACACCCTAAATCTCTGCACTCAGTTAGGAATTTCGATCAACTACGAAAAATCCTCCTTGTTGCCCTGCCAGTCTATTATTTTCATAGGCGCAAATTTAGACACTGTTCGGATGTCAGCAACCCTCACAGACCAAAGAATTTCAGATATCCAAAGTCACGTGCAGATCATCCTTGCCAGCAAAAAGGTACAAGCCAAACTGGTCCTGAAAGTGTTGGGCCTCATGGCAGCGGCCATTACCCTTCTTCCCTTGGCCCGCTTCTACATGCATCTTCTTCAATGGATGTTGTTCACCCAGTAGTCTTACCAACAACTTCCCATGCGTCACCAAATCCTGGTGACACAAGCTTGCAAAAACCACCTATCCTGGTGGATTTCTTCTCCCCAGATTCATCAGGGCAGACCCTTTGTATCCCCGGCCCCGGTAGCCACAGTCACTACGGACGCCTCCCTGATCGGGTGGGGGGGGTCATTATCAGGGCAGGATGGTTCATGGGACGTGGCAACCATTCGAATACCACCTGCACATAAATGTCCTAGAGATGAGTGCAGTGCTTTTAACTTTGCAAGCCCTCAACGACTTTCTTCCCTTGGGAACAATTGCAGTTCACACGGACAACATGTCTGTAGTATGGTATATCAACAAACAGGGCGGAACCAAGTCCTACCCCTTGTGTCGAGAAGCTCTCAGACTTTGGCAATGGGCGATCTCCTCTCATCGGTTTCTGGTAGCAACGCATATGCCTGGGAAAACCAACATTTTAGCGGACAGATTGAGCAGAGCTATTCTCATGCCTCACGAGTGGTCTCTCAAACAATCTATAGTGGAGGAGATTTTTCTAGAATGGGGCCCATGTTGCGATCTTTTTGCTACTCCCCAAAACAGCAAATGCCCAGACTTCTTCTCTCTCTTCCCACTGCCAGGCCATCCCCCCAGAGACGCTCTTACCCAGGATTGGCCCCAGGGACTTCTTTATGCCTTTCCTCCCTTTCCATTGATTCCACAAGTACTCCAGAAAGCCACCGTTTTGAGAGCCAAAATGATTCTCATTGCCCCCTATTGGCCTCGACAAATTTGGTTTCCGTTCCTCCATCGTCACCTATTGGTGCAGCCGTGGCATCTGGACCCAGTGCCAGACCTTCTGATCCACCAATCGGGTCACCTGCATCGGTCTATTCCTTCTCTCAACCTCACAGCTTGGTTGCTCCACTTCCTTCCTTAGCCAGGCTTCCTATGATCTCTAACCCGGTTAGGGATATCATAGTGGCTTCTCTTAAATCCTCTACTAGAAGGATTTATACCAGCAAGTGGAAACGCTTCTCTTGTTGGGCAAAATCAAAGAATATAGATCCCTTTACTGCCCCTGTTCATGCAGTTTTGGATTTTTTAGCGGAAATCTTTCACTCGGGCTCTTCATCTTCCATGGTTAAAGTTCAGTTGGCTGCTATCTCGAACTTTCATGTCGGGTTTGCAGATCACAACATTATGTCCCACAGGCTTTGTAGAGCCTTTCTAAAAGGAATTTTTCTCCTTAAACCTCCTGTCAGGAGTCCTCCTCCTCAATGGGACCTAAATCTAGTGCTGACATTCTAAATTCTTCCTCCCTTTGAGCCAGCTGTTTCATGTTCACTGAAGTTTCTTTCATGGAAAACACTGTTCCTTGTCTCTATTACCTCGGCCAGGAGAGTGTCAGAACTTCATGCTCTTTCTGTTCGTCCCCCTTATTTGGTCTTCCACAAGGACAGGGTATCCTTGAGAACTAATCCATCCTTTTTGCCTAAGGTGGCTTCGAAAACTAATTTGAACCAATCTATTGATCTCCCTGTATTTTTCCCTAATTACTCCAACAGATGGGGACAAAAATTACATTATCTTGATGTTCACTGCCAACTCAGATATTATTTGGACAGAACAAAACAATTCAGGAAATCCGATCAGCTCTTTCTTTCTTATGCTGAAAATAAGAAAGGCCTTCCTGTTTCCAAAGTGACCTTATCTAGATGGCTTTCTTCCACCATCTCTGAAATCTATCAGCTCAGGGGCAAACAGCTGTGCTCAAAACCAAAAACGCATTCCACCAGAAGTTTAGCCACTTCCACAGCCTTTCAGGCTAGACTCCCTTTAGACACTATTTGTGCAGCAGCCACTTGGGCCACTCCTCATACCTTTGTTTCTCATTACAAATTGGATTTGGCCTCCAGGGATAGAGCCAGTTTTGGTTCTATGGTTCTCAAGAGTCTGTTCCATTGAGCCACCCAGGATAGAGGTGCTAGGGACGCGGTCCCATCAAGCAAGAATGAAGGCGAGATTGACAACTTAACATTGAGAAGTTATGTACCTAGCATAACGTTCCATGTTAGTTGTCTTCTCTCGCCTTCTTTCTTGCGACCCTCCCTCCTACCCCCTTGCCTGGACAGACCTTGTTCTCCTTTGTTTGGAAGATTGCTTCTTTAGGCACCAGTTAGTTACCTGGTTCCCATTACAGCCCTTCCTTTAGGCTAATTGCTTTCTTTCCTCAGTGGAAAGTTTTTTGTGCTAGGTGTGTTTCCCTATAGGTACAAACGAGATCTGGGTACTTAACGCCTTGCATCATGGGATATGGGGCTGCCTCGAGCTGGTAAAAGTGACTCTCGAACTTAGCAAGTGCCGAGTCGGAGCTGAGGATCGGCTCCGAACCCATCAAGCAAGAAAGAAGGCGAGAGAAGACAACTAACATGGAACGTTATGGTAGGTACATAACTTCTCATTAGCTTGCTTTGATAATCTGAGGAACATTTTCTGCCACTACTTTATTTTCAGAAAGTATTTCCTCTCTGTATTTTGTTACTGCTCTCTTTTAAGAGTGTGTATGATTGTGTTGATTCCATGCAAGGCATTTTGCTTGGGTGCATAATCAAAAGCTTTCTGATTACATTAATCTGAGATATGAACTTCTCTTTTGGTTAAGAAGGTTTTATTTGGTTATTCTACTACCCAAGTGCTGAAACACTTTGAGGAAAACGTGAATTAATTCGGGGAATCACTGATTTTTTAGCCCTCATTCTCAAAATCTACAAAAACCTCAGGTTCCTTACTCAGAAATCAAAGCAAGCCACCTCTACAGTCTGCAGGATAGCAGAATTTTAAGAAAAAGTATAAGGAAGACTCTAATAAAAAGGAGGGCACCTTCCAGAATAAGGGTCAGTTCACTACATCAGATTGGCAATTGCACTTGTCCTTTCCTTCCCCCTCCTTCAAATGTGGTCCAGAGCCTGGCTCTTCATTTTCTTCTTTAGCATCAATTTGCCTCAGACAAGTGGGTTCTAAAATTACTTCAGGAGGATTAGAAATGACAATGGAAAAGTCTACCTTCTTTTTTTTGTGTGTGTGGGGGGATCCTCCCACATCCTCCAAATTAGATTTCCCCATTTCCTTTAATCAAGTCAGTCAGCTGGTTTCCATGTGGTTCATAGAACTAGTGCCCCCCAGATCTGTGAGGAAAACATTTTATTCATTTTTATTTTCTGGTGCCAACGAACGAGTTTTCTTGGAGACCAGTGCTTAACATATCCTTTCTCAAACTGTTAGTGAAAGTATCAAAATTAAAAATGCTGACTTTGCAGGGATTGTGACTTCTCAAATCCAAGAGAGTGAAAGATGCTTATCATCACATGCCTATTGCCACAGAGTTCAGAAGTCTTCTAAGATTTTATTATTATTATTATTATTATTAGATATTTGTTTACCCGGAAAGTCCAACTGTGTAGGTTCTCATTTTCAGTGAAGGCGAGGGGAGAAAAGCTCTAGAAACAATTAGCATTGTTACATTAATTATATTAGCTTGCTATACAGCAATTTTGAACATTTCACATATATAAAGAAATTCACATTAATGGACAGAACAAACATTTTTACAAACATTAGTTAAAACATTCTTGCACATTAGTTACAGACATTAGATATTTATAAGGAGACTCTATCCATGAGACAGGTGGGTGTTACAACTTTATGATTCAGACAGAAATATTCCACTAGACAGTTAAATGAGTTTTGTTTATTGTAGTGTGTTGTTTTGTATGTCTTGTAGTACAGGGCTGAGAGAGGAGAGGAATTACAGAAGAGGGAAAACGGCAGTAGGAACTTGTGTGTTGAGTATAGTGTGGGGTATGGATAGGGAAGCAGCAAAAGGAGAAATAAAGGTTAGGAGAATGTATAGTGATGAGGAGTAGATGGAGAAAGGGGAGATTTGAGAGGAAATATGTAGGTTAAGGGTTAGGTGGAGAGAGAGAGAGAGAGAGAGAAGTGTTAAGGTAAAGTATGCTATGCAGAGTGAGATGCAGGAGAGAGGATGATTTGGGTTTCTGTAGGGGATAAATTGAATGAATTAATGTATGGTTTGATAGGAGGGGGGGGAGAAGACTAGGGTAATATAGAGTATTGTAGAGTTATATATGATGGTCAGTAAGGGTGGAAGAAGGTAGGTGTGGGTAGCTAATGTACAGGAAGAATGGAATTTAGACAGGACTAGAGCATGGACAAAGCCAAAATCTACCCTCCTTTGTTATACTTTCCCTTCACCCCCCCCCCCCAGACACATTTTCACTGTTACAAATCACATTCCAGTCCCCACCTATAAGTAATATTCCTTGCTGAAAACTAATTATTTCTCCCAGAATTTTCTTAAGCTCCATTATAGCAGTTTTAGGTGGTATATAAATATATGCCAGTGTAATCCTCCTCCTCCCTTGTCAGTAGCCTCTTAGCATTACAAATCTGCTATAATTATTTTTTTTATCCTTTTCTATCACTATTGGAGCTCCTCTTGCAATTAATGTAAGTACTCCTGTTTTCCTTTGTCCCAGGTATTCTGCTGACTATCCATCCTGAAAACCTTTCATCTGATGTTGTTAATCTTCTTTACATTCATAATAATAAAGGCAATGGGTGTTATCCAAATAAATTTAATGTAAGCACTTTCAAACACAATAATATGCAAACTTCATCAGACAAACGTAAAAGTGCAAAATGGGTTTAAATAGGCCTCCAAAAATGACATCATCATTCAATCCACCATATTTAAAGGCACAAACCGTCCCTAAAGAACTGATAGTTTCATAGTAGTATAGTACTAGGCTATCTGCCCTAGGGCATTTATAAGCCTAGCCAAAGTGTGTGTGGCTTTTGCCACCCCATGTAATGATACAAAAGTGTTAAGTATTAAGATAAAAGTATTAAGTCCATTTCAATAAAAATAACATAAAATTGATACCATATTAAATCAAAATTGAATAATCAATCCATCTATGTACAAAGTGTTAATGTCTTTCCAAAGATTTAAGTTTAAGCAAATATTTTAAAGAACTTAGCTCATTTAAGCCTGGAAACGTATGCATTAGTTAACACTTGCCACCACAGCTCTCTCATTTCTAAACTGAGTGACCAAGGTCCAACCCTAGGATTCTCCTTAACCTGCTCAATAACAGAAAACAGAAAAACTTTAAAAAATATATAATTTTACTGACTTTGAAGTTTCCAATGAACTAACTGAGATTTTATCCAGGGACCTATCCTTTGTGCCATTGAGGCACATGAATTTAGCAGAAACTGTACTTGATTTGAAACTCTTTGTTTGCCCTTGGAACTGAGTTGGCCTTTTTACCAAGCTCGCACCAGCCAAAAACCTTGAGCTAAGCTTCTACCCAGAATGCCCTTCTCCCTGTTACCCCAGATCTCATTTGATGCATAGCCGTAAATCCGCACTTCAGCCGAGCTCTCAGCTAAGTAGAACTTTATTTGATATTTTGTGTAAAAAATTATTGATATCTCCTTTTTTATTGAGCGATTAGTATTTCTAGTGTTTTCTTCTGTCAGACCTTAATTTTTCTTCTCTGCTCTGCCCATTGTTATCGTTGGTAAACTTTCAAGTACCATTGTTGGAACAGCCTTTCCTCCCTTACCCTTGTGGTATTCTGTCAATACTATAGTTGTTACTTTCCTTTCTTTCCTAGCCTGTTAGTGTTGGTTTCAGTAAGATGTTTCTATTTTACTTATATGTATCACTTTGTGATACAGTTGTGTGGCTTTTTTGAACTGTGTTTGACTTTTTAGTTCTGACTGGATATACTGTTTGCCTGTGGTGTCTCTCTATCAAGATGTCAGATAAGAAAGGTACTTCAGGTTTTAAGCAATGTGCTTCATGTAATGGCAAGTTACCTAATAGTGATTCCCACAATGATTGTGTATACTGTTTCGGGGTGCCCCATCTTTCAGTGCAACCTCCTTGCGACATTTGTCAGAGTTTCAGTCAATGCACTTTAATGAGTGCAAAAATAAAGTGATACTGAAAGGGTTACTTAAGTCTCCCTTTTCAGAGGCCATTTCTTCAATGGAGGTCTCAATCCCTCCTACAAAAGACAAAAAAGAGGTCCCACTTGGTTCCCTCCTCACCATTGGGTGATCAGGGTAAGCCTGTGAAATTAAAGGTCCAAAAGTTGTCCTCGGAGCATAAATCTGCCTCTACAGCTCTGTCCTTGTCGGCACCGAGCATCTCGAAACCTACGATACTGGAGCCAGCTTCGGCACCGGTCCTGCCTCCGGCACTGATAATAGACCTCATTATGCCTACTACGACTTCGGCATCTATGGCCACTATGGCTCAGGGCACACTTTTGATACCTTCATCAGTTACAATTCTGGAACCGACCATTTAGGCTCCGAGTGCCACTTCAGCACCGAGTGTTTTTCCGACCAAGTTGGATTTGACCTCATTACTCCCAGTCTCTAAACTTGAGACTTCGGTGGTGGCAGACCTTGCACCACAGACCCGATACTCCACTTCCGTAGATCCATTTCTGGGCCAGATGTATAGTCCGTTCATTGACCGACCTGACTACCCATCCAGAGTATCCATGAGATCCACCAGAAGCCTGTCAGAACATGATGTGGTGTGTCTTGTGGACCAGCTGTTGGCAGCCAGGGTGATACCCACAATTTCTAAGATCCATCCGCGTGCAGGACTTGGGTTGGTTTCTCCACGGACTCCTTCTTACACTCCTCCTTCGACCGTTTTGGTTCCAAAGCCTTCTGCTCTGATGTCCTTCTTGGAACCCATCACCTCGGCACCTATAGTGGATCTCACTCAGGCTCCGAGTTTGTCCCTTTGGTCTTTGGTTCCTGCGCACCGGTCCTTCCTCAATCTGGGGATTGGGGGGCGGGTGCCTCGGTCTGGGGCACAGTGCCATCTTTGTCCTGACCTCGGTTCCCTCCTCGGTGCCAATAGCCACATCTGCACTAATCCTGCTTGAGGCTCCATCCGTGGGGGGTGGGTTCATCAGAGCGGGGGTGTGACCCCAGTCCCGAGGTTGTCTTTCTCAGTTCTGGGCTCCAATCCCTTTTCGGGCAGACCTGCTTTCGGCGCGATGGAGAAGGCACTCACTTCTGGAAGCACTCCTTTGATGTTGGAACCCCAGTTTTCGCCACTGAGCTGCAGCTGTCACAGATCACCCCCCGGGGCACTGGGCAGAGAAGCTGCAGGACACCCCTGTTCGGGATACCCGCACTTCTGAGTCCTCCTCAGAGACCCCCACTGATGAGACCCTTGGAAGTGGGCATGCAAGAGGAAGCACATGGACTCACCTGAGGAGTCCTTAATGGAAGACACAGATTATGATGATGGTGAAGGGTCCCCATGGACATCCTGGAAATGTTGAAACAGAGAGGTGACTGGAAGCCCTGCAACCCTTCATCTGGGGAGTCCATGTTCCTGCAGGCTTTCCACACCTGG
The DNA here is from genome assembly GCF_019279795.1 of Protopterus annectens. Lineage (NCBI taxonomy): Eukaryota > Metazoa > Chordata > Ceratodontiformes > Protopteridae > Protopterus > Protopterus annectens. The sequence continues at coordinate 662,403,202 of NC_056727.1, read as the reverse complement.
CCTACTACCTCTTGGGTGACCCTGCCTGCCAATGAGCTCATCATGCAGTGCACTTAGAAGAATCCTGTTTCCATTGAGGCGATTCCTCAGAGACCTGACAAAATTCTCTCCCCTCCTGAGGAGAATCCACATTGGTCCAGAGGGTTATCAGTCAATGCTATGGTGGTGGTGGCGGCCACAAAAAAGGACTTGGCTGAGGAAAGTCCTGCTGTCCACCCACCCAACAGGGAGTCCTTGCTGCAGACTAGGGAAGCAAGTTTTTGCATCAGGGACCTTTGCTATATGATCCCTAAACTATTTGTCACATTTTACAAGGCTCCAGATGGACTTGATCTCTGAACTCTCTGGGACACTCGAAGGACAGCTGTCTGATGAGATCAGGGACAAAGTGGCCTCACAGCTCGCAGCCCTGGAATCTATATCTAACTTGTCCATGAGGTTACTCTCACATGCGACCGAAGGGGCAGCTAGAGCAGCGGGTTGGGCATTGTCATGAGGCATCATGCCTGGATGTGCATTTGGGACCTTGCATTTGGGACTTTTAAGTCTTCCTTTTTGAATGTTCCCATTGAAGCATTGTCCCTTTTTGGCTCCAAAGTGAAGGACACGATAGCCAGGTGCAAGCAAGATGGAAAGACCATGTCTGCCGTAGGCCTATGATTTTCCAATCCTCAACGTACCTTCTCCAGGAATCAGAGGAGTGGGAAAATGTGGCACAAAAAATCTCAGGTTCATTTCTGTGCTGTACATGATGATGATACCCCCAGGGGCAGAGGGGGTAACAATTCCGGAAGATGCCCTTACAGAGGCAGTGGGGATCCTCATAACCAAGGCTCCAGGGACTCCTTCTCTGGGCAGCCTTACCAGCGCTCCTGAGGAGCAGCCCAATTGCTTGCCTCTGGAAGCAGTTGGGGGTCGTTTTTCTCTGCACCAAGCTGACTGGCAATCTATTACCACTGATCATTGGGTGCAGAGTATAATCACCAGAGGTTACACCATTCCCCTTTCTTGTCAACCAGATTTTCCAAAAAAAAGCTTCCCGACATTCCACCCAGTCAAAGGGAAGAAGCAGCTTCAGAGATAATAAAGCTGTCTCAAAAAAGAGTCATTCAACCAGTCCCACCAGACCAATGTGGATCCGGATTCTACTCAAGATTCTTTTTGGTGCCAAAAAAGACAGGGGACTGGAGAACCATTTTGGATCTCAGCAGCTTAAACATGTCTGTCACCCAAACCAAATTCCAGATGGTCACAGTTCAGGCCATTCTCCTTTTTTAAGGGAAGGGGATTGGATGTGCTCGATAGATCTTCGGGATGCGTATTACCACATCAAAATGGACAAATGCTCCAGGAGTCTGCTTCGCTTCTGGCTAGTGTCCAGTCATTATCAATTTTGTGCCCTGCCTTTCAGTCTCTCTACAACCCCCAGAGTGTTCACCAAGTGCATGTTAGTGGTCACAGCTCATTTGAGACTACAGGGATTCCAGGTGTTTCCATATTTGGACGACTGGCTCCTCTCCACCCACACCAAGCATCTTCTGGTAACAGCACTGCATTGCACACTCTCCCTGGCAGAATTTTTGGGAATAACAATACATTGGGATAAATCAAACCTTACTCTTACACAACAAATAGAATTCACTGGAGCAGTGTTCAATACACGGTCCTGCCTAGTGTCACTCCCAAATCACAGACTCCAGCAAATGAGACTTCAGCTCTGAGTTATACTCTGTCAAACAAAAATTTCAGCAAGAGAAGTTCTTCAAGCCCTAGGATCTATGGCAGCTTCAATTCCAATAGTGTCCCTAGTGAAGCTACACATGCGGATCCTACAATGGCTCCTTCTTTGTCAATGGTTGCCAAACTATCACCCCCTCAGTTACCAGATTCAGATAACCAACTCCTGCAAATGGCACCTCATTTGGTGGATGAGGCCAGATACAGAACTTTGGAGTTGCCCATTTCAATCCCTCAGCCAAGGGCTATTGTGACCATGGATGCTTCCATGATCAGGTGGTGGGCCATTTCCAGGGAAAGGCAGTCCAAGGTGCATGGTCCACCTCAGAAGCCCGCCTGCATATTAACGTTCTGGAACTGAGAGCAATGTTGTTAGCATTGTAGGCTTTTCATTCGGTTCTCCCTTCTGAGAAAATTGCTATTCAGTCAGACGACATGTCAGTGGTCTGGCATATCAACAAGCAAGGAGGAACCCAAGTTCTACCCCCTGTGTCAAGACGCCATGAGAATTTGGCAGTGGGAGACAGCTTCCAACTGCTTTCTCATAGCAACACATATCCCGGGGAGCACCAACGTAATTGCAGACAAACTGAGCAGATGCATCCTCCTGCCTCACGAGTGGCCCCTCAATCCCGAGGTGGCGACAAAAATCTTCAGCCACTGATGCCAGCCTTGCTGCAATCTTTTTGCCTCCCCATCGAACAACAAGCGCAGCAGCTATTTTACCCTGTTTCCCCTGGAGGGGGAGTCCCCGAGGGATGATCTTATCCACGATTGGCCCACAGGACTTCTTTATGCTTATCCTCCCATTCCTCTGATTCTATAATTTCTAAAGAAAGCTCTTTGGATGAGATGGAAGGTGATCTTCATAGCTCCATTCTGGCCTCAACAAGTTTGGTTCCCCTTCCTTTGGCCTCACCTAGTATACCCGCCGTTGATTCTGGACCTTCTTTCAGATCTGATTACTCATCCTCAAGCGTTGAGCCACCTGAATCTATCCAGTCTCAAACTGACAGCTTGGTTTCTCCACTTCAGCTAGTTGCCAGCCAGGCTAATCTCACCTCACCTGTTCAGAACATCATTCTGGCCTCTCATAAACCATCCACCAGAAGACTATATCAGGACCAATGGAAAAGGTTCTCCATCTGGTCCAAGGATAACATGTTAGACCTGTATTCGGCTCCAGTGACTACGGTGCTGCAATATTTGGCTACGTTTTTTGATAATGGAGCCTCTGCCTCTAATGTACGAGTACACCTGGTGGCAATTTCTAATTTCCACAATGGTACAGATGGCACCCCTCTTATCTCTTTACATCTATGCAAAGCTTTTCTCAAGGGAACCTCTCATATCAGGCCTCCTGTCAGGCAGCCTGCGGAACCATGGAACCTCACTTTAGTCCTTCAGTCTTTTACTCAAAAGCCTTTGAACCCACAGCAAACTGTGACCTAAAGTTTTTGTCCTGGAAATACTTGTTCTTAGTAGCCATCTCATCAGCCAGACGGGTCTCAGAGCTGCAGGCATTGTATATCAAGAGGCCGTATCCATCCTTCCTTCCCAAAGTTGTTTCTGAATTTTCCATTAACCAGACCATTGACCTACCAGTGTTCTTTCCAAAATTTTCCAATAAAGGAGAGTACTGCCTACACTCCTTGGATGTACATAGGCAAATGAGATTTTACCTAGACAGGACCAAACCTATCCATAAGTCTGAACAGCTTTTCATCTCCTATTCTGGGCCCAGAATGGGAAATGCTGTTTCCAAGGTTACATTATCAAAATGGCTAAGGGACTGCATATGTTTCATTTATTCCCTCATAAAAGAACCTATGCCAAAAGTTAAAGCTCACCACACTAGATCTATGGCAACTTCTGTAGCTTTCCATTCCAGGGATTCCATGGATGATATTTGTGCAGCAGCCACTTGGGCTAAGCCTCATACCTTTATCAATCATTATAAATTGGACTTGATCTCCAGAGAGACAGCTGCCTTCAGCTCAATGGTACTCAGGAATGTTCTTCCATAAGGGCCGCCCATGGACCTCAAGGTAGCCTGGGATTCTGTCCTATCAGTGATGAATGGAAAGAAGATTAACAGCATCAGATAAAGAAGTTGTGTTGTTCATCTTCTTTCATTCATCACTTCCCACCCTCCTTCCCCCTCCAAAGGTTTCTGGGGGATGCTTTGGGTCCAAGTGGTGTCCTAGGGTATTTGCACAGAAGTGGCCTTGGTTTTACTTCTCTATCTCTAGCAAACTCGATTTGAGGTAACAGGGAGAAGGGCCTTCTGGGTAGAAGCTTAGCTCGAGAATTTTTGGCTGGCACAAGCTTGGTAAAAAGGCTAACTAGGTTCTGAGGGCTCAGAACCAAACCCATCAGTGATGAATGAAAGAAGTTGAACAACACAGCTGGAAAGTTATGGTAAGACATAACTTCTTTTTTATCAAATTAAAATGTTCAGTTTTTTCTAAGTGTGTCTCCTGTATCATAGCTGCTTGCACTCTACATTTTTAATAGTTTACTACTCTTCCTTTTTTGTATTTATCTGTGAGACTGATGACATTTAAAGACATTACAGAATGCATCATTGCATTAAAAGTTATTATTCCCACCTTTTATGTATAACAGTTTTTGTTAAATGTCTAGTTCCAGCTTTTGTGTTACATGCATGCACTGTTTGACAGGTTGAACTTTTATACAGTTGTTTCTTGTCATATCCATTTGAACCTATGTCACATCTTACAAAATTTTTATTTTATTGAAAGCCCTCAAACAAAAAAAAAAAACAAAAAACAAACATGTTCCCAATACCCCTAAACCTATTAACTTAATACAACACACAAAACTATGTACATCTTCAAATACTGACATTTTACCCTCCTAATAGGAACAAAAGTCCCAAACTCACAAACACACTCAGAGACTTGAGTTAACCTAACAGAAAGGCTAAACATGTTAAGACGCATGGCACAGTCCAACTCATGCTTCTAAGTGCTAATTAGGTTTGTCTTTTCTTTATAGCTTTCCCAGCTGGGAAAATCCCTGAAAGCTTTCAGAAAAAATTATGCCCTAGCCAGTTTCTCTTCTCATTTTTTCTTTTCTTTCATAGGTCTGTACTAGGCTAATGGCCTTGGAGCCTTTACAAGCCTAGGCCAAAGAAGTGCCCTGGCTTCATGCCACCCGACATTCAGCCAGTTATTCTCCACCAGCCTGTAGCCTGTTTCACGCTATCAGATTATCTCCATGGAGACACAAGAACCAGGCAGCCAGTTGTTTTTTATCAGATTGTTTCCATGGAAACATAAAGACCAGCTGCAGAATTGCTACTGAACATACATGTTTTTGCTATAAAAATGCCTCATAATATTCAACATTTGTTTTCATTTACATGCTTACTCTTAAAACTTGTTAGCAAATCAATCTAAGGTCATTACTCCAGTCATTTCCCCATGCAAGAATGAGAAAAAGAACATTACTTTTTATTTTGTTGTGTTCTTTTAACCAGGCTTTTTCATTGCATTTTCTTCATTTTTTTAAAGACTGAACAAGAAGAAAGTGAGAAGGGAAGAAAAAAATCAGCAGCACCTGTTTACAATTTCCATTACACTTAAAATAACTGAGAAAACTTTACAGCATGCAAAGAAAACCATGCAAAACAAAAATAGTGATATTAAGAAAAAAATCTTTACTTACAGTTAACTTTCTCCATCCTCTTCCCCTCCCCAAAGCATTTTTTGAACATTAATGACATGACATGCTTTAGAGTCCCCACAAGACCAACAAATTCTAAAAATGTCTAATATTTTCAGATTTTTTTCTGTCATATTTCACACATATAATTATTGCATTGCAATCCCACATTAAGTTACTGGTTTTATTACTGTTCATCTCCATCTCTCAAATCCTGTCACTGATTCATTTCTAACGTACTTTCAGTTCTTCTAGTCAGCTCATTTGCTGCCATCCTTCACTCCAATATTTTCTATTGAAACACTGGAAAAAGTTTTACAGGTACAGTCGTGGTCTTTGTTAACAGAAGACCAAGAAGCAGAATCTCTTTTCTGTTTCATAGTTCACTTTTTGTTGGACAAACATTTGTATTTCCTTCTTAGCATGTACTTCATGAAAAAATGATCTTGTCCCCCCAGGGAAGAATACTCTGAAGACAGCTGGGTACAGCAGTTTGAATCTCACACCTGCATCTCAACATTCCCTGAATAGTGGAATAAATTTACATATGTTCTGCCTGCTATATAATGAGTAATCCTTTTCCACAAACACTCTGCTTTCTCCCATTTGTAGTACTTTGCTTTTCTGCCACAGTTTTATCAAAAGCAACTCCTTCTGCTAGTAGGCTTGCATCTTTATTATTAAAGGTGTAGGTTGCTTTCCCATAGCCAGGTTTGAAGTATACACACGATGTGCCCTTTCAACTAACAACTTCTGCTGTGGAATACCAGTCCAGTTGCTTATTTGTGCTTTCATAAAATGAATGCATTCTGTTCCTTCAAGCTTCTCTGGTATAGTTGAGAATCTCAGCTTTTCCCTATGTCCTCTAACGCTATTATTTTTTGAGACATCTCTTCCTGAGCAGTTTCATATTTAGCCAACCTTTTCTTCATTTTGACCTCTGATTTTTGCAGCTTTATCACCTTATCTGAATATTTGTTTAAAGCTTCTTCCATTTACAGCCTTTTGTTGTTTGTGTCAATATATTCCATCAGTGTTTCATTTATTTTAACCAGATCTGTGTGTAGTTGTCATATGTCTTCCTATAGGTTACTGGAATTCATGTCTGGAGGTTGCATTGCTTTTTGCTGAACAGCTGTAGAACTTTCCTCAATCACTGTTTATGCCTCACGTTTTATAGCTGATTTTTTCCAGGTCCTTTGTATTTCTTTTTTTTTAGCATCCAGGCAGTACACTTTCTAGCCATTTACTAAAAGGTGCCCATAAACACAAATCTACTGGCCTTCTCAGCTGACTCTCTGTTTTCACACTGAGAGAGCTAGAGGTAATGTGCAGCCATCTTGAAAGTCCCTTGTGATTTTGTGTTGAGCAGTCTAAAATGACTGTAAGAGAAGAAGACTAGAAGAGAAGAGAGATTAGAGGGTATACCTGAGGTTCAAATGGCAAACTACCTTAAATAGCATACTACTACAATTGTGCTTAAATTTGGATTAACGCAGTGTTTCACTGAGCAATGTTAGATAATAATGTAGCAATGGGAAACCACAATATGTAGCTAGTATGGAAACTAGAGAAAATCAGCAAGCAGTTATATGCTAAAACAATAGACTGTACAAAAAGCAAATATACATTTCTGGTGATAATTGCTGAAACCTAAGTAGTTATTATAGCATAAAATAGAGAAATTAATTGCTGTATGATTTAGCAAATATTGTTCCGTGTGCAAATTACATAAGGGCCCTGACATTTACTTAACACTGAACATTAGTAACTGATACAAGGGAATTTGCAAACATTAAAAGCCAAGACAAATTGGTATATATTTTACATGCAGTACTCTCACAAATTCCATCAGTATGTAGAACAATTAATGCACGAACACAGCTCTAATTTGTAGTCTTTAACTAACCCAGAAAATGAGCAACTGCACTTTGAGAGGGCTTCAGCTATCTAAATGAGTAAGAGCAGGGTTAGAACACTAGCATCTTCCACAGATTGCACTAATTATGGCTGCTTTATAAAAGTAATTTAGCACTAACATGAACGATGCTTATATCAGGTAGCAGCAGGTAGAATATTGGAGCTAAGTACCTGTTGATAGAAAACTGCAACACAGGCAGAAATTTGGTCAGCTCACTATTTAAAACTTAATGCTTGTTGACAGCTAGCAGGAATTGCACAGTATTTTGAAAAAACAGGCACACAAAGTGTGCAAACAAACAGGCAAATCTGTTACATCATAGCAAACTTATGTGGCGAGCACTCTGTGCATGGGACACTTCGGGGACTGCTGAATCTATATCATAATTTAAAAATGGCACCTGCCATACTCCTGCAATTAATAGTTACATTAAGGATGCTGGGTAGGAGAGGAGTGGGCCATAATTTGAGCCGCACTCCATCTGGGGAGATTTTGAAAGTTAGGGATTACACAGAGCACCTGGCCACTGATACACAGTGCAGAGACAAGCTGCAGAAAACTATCTGTAAACACAGCAGGTCAGTGCTAATATTCCTGGATTGCATGTAAACTGCAGGTGGTCCTGTGGCTTTGCTTCACTACTTAAATTACAGACTATGTACGGGCAGCCATATACAATATGAGCAATGCATAATCAGAAAAATATCCTATTTGGCAGGGTAAGTGTGAGCGTGGAACAGATGTTAACAAGCTATATTGTTAACTGGCTGGTAAATTAAAAGAATTTAAAATACAGTGGAAGAAAGGGAAGGGGTGACCTAATGATAGCGTCCCAGGTAGTGTAGAAGCCATTTCTCAGTTTCTGCTCAATATTTCAAATGTGAAATGTAAACATAACAGCTGATACTAAATGGGCATGAGACATACATAGCAGAATGAGTGCTCTTTCCAGACTTAAGTTTGCATTCTTACTGGTGTAGTTTCAGTTTTATGTCAACATCAGAACACAGGAGAGGGAGATCACTTGTGATTTGGTGTTGAGCAGTCTAAAGTGAATAACAGAACAAGTGCTCTTTCGCATTTCTGCTGGTGTAGTTTCATTTCTATGTCAGATTTTTTGTTTTTGTGTCTGGGTTACTTCATCACTTCTCTGCATTATTGTTTCGGTAATTCACTTCTCCAAGGGTGTTTACAAAATGTCTTGTCCTGGTGATTGCCTATTGCAGACTGCACAGCATGCACATATTTTCTTATTTAGATGACCTACTTATCATTCCTGAGTTTAAGTGTCAGTTGTCACTTACATGGGTAAGAAATCTCCTTTCAGATCATGGGTTCCTGATAAATGTTTTAAAATCCTCTCTCATTCCCTCTCACAGGATTGTTTTTCTAGGATGACTCCTCGACTTGTCCATGCAAAGGCATTGCTAACTCAAGAAAAAGTGGAGATGTATCTGGAACTCTTTCTGAATTTCTCCAGTCAGTCCCAGATTTTGGCCCGAGAGTATTTTAGGACTTTAGGGTTCATGTTTATTTTATTAGTCTCATGATTCCTCCTGTAAGATTGCACATGAGAAATTTCAGGGTTCTTAAAGACTGTTTGGACCCAACATTTCCATCTATTGTAATTCCAGATTCCAGTACTGGACTTTGTGAACAGATAACTTCTTTGATAGAGAGACTGTGTATCTCTGTCTCAAATCCATTGCATAGTCCATAACAACACATACACCAGATTTTGCATGAGGGGCTGCATCAATGAGGGTAGAAGTGCAGGGCCTTTGGAAAAAATGAGACAGACCAAATCACATTCATGTGAAAGAGATATTACTTGTGAACCAGGTATGGAATGTCTGCACCACCTGTGGTCCCCAGGGCCTTTGCGGGTGATTACAGACAAGCCAATGATGATGTAGTACATAAACAAGCAGGGGACATAACACCTTATTCTCTGTGCAGTCTGGCTATGGTAGCTTGGTAGGTCACTATGAAGCATTGTTTAACCCTGCAAGCTTCCTCCAGTCTGTCAGTGCAAAATGTAGGGACAGACAAGCTGAGTAGGACCAGGACAGTCCTTCACAAATGGAAATTAAACCCAGGTGGGGTCTTCCAGGAATTGTTCCAGTTGTGGGGAACACCTGAAGTAGATCTGTTCAAAGCAGAGCATCATCAACTTAATATATTCTGTTCAAAGATTTTTTGCAAGCAGGTCTGGAGAGCAGATGCTTTTATATTCTGTGGAGGGGTATGTTTCTTTATGCATTTTCACCGTTTCCACTGATAAACATACAGGGTCATTGTGAAGATTCAGAAGGACTCCCAATGATTATTTGTGGTGACTAATTTCTGGCCAAAGCAATAGACGTTCTCCCTTCTTATGGAACTGGCCAAGGGCAACTTCCACAGGCTTTCTCATAGATTGGATCTACTCACTCATGACCTGGTGGGTTGATAAACCCCAGTCTGAAACAACTACAAGTAATTGCCTGCTTAATTAAATTATAATGCCCTTTAGGGCTCTTTGTTTCTGAGGACATGCAGCAAGTACTAGAGGAGGCAATACATCCTGCTACTTGGAAATTTTATTTTAGTATTTGGAAGAGATTTTCAGCTTGGTGCCACTCTAATAATCAGGGACCCAACAGGGATTATGTACCATTGGTGCTACTATATTTGTGTGAGTTACTGTTCTCTGGCCTATCTTACTGCTTTATTAAGGTGTATTTGTTGGCCGTTTCAGCATGCCTGTCCATGGATCCTCCTCTTTCTTCTCAGACTTTTATCAGGCTAATTTTTGTAAAGGATCTTGCATTTATGGCTACCTAAAATAGAGGCGGCATCTTGGGATCGTAACCTTTTGTTGGAAAAGTTAAGTCTGTCACCTTTTGAATGAGCTCATCTAGATGTTGTTTGGTTCATGATTTGGAAGACTGTTATATTTATTGTTCTGCCATGTACAAAAGATTATTGGAGTTAGAAATGTTCATGGTGTGTGAATTCTATTTGGTATTCCATAGAGACAAAATCACTTTAAGAAAAAATCCCTCATTCATGCCAGTAGTAGTTTCAGACTTTATTTGGAATCTAGATTTCATTCTCCCTGTATTCCTTCCTGAACCTGTAAAGCAGAGATAAGTTATTCTCCAACATATATAAGCAACTTGGGTATTATCTTGACAGAACTAAGTCCTTTAGGAAAGCTGAGCAGGTATTGAATTCTTATGATGGAACAGAAATGGGGGTGTAGGAATGGTGCTATGGCAACCTATGACAAAACAGACCATTTCTGGATGGATGTCTCTTGGTATTTTTTTTTTATTCCCACCATGGTAAAACAATTCCAGGCAAGATCAAGGCACACTCTGCTAGAACCTTGTCTTCTTTGATGACATATTGGAAAGGGGTAGAGTGTACAAGTTCTATAAATAGCTAGGTAGTTCTCTATACATACTTTTCAGAGCATTACAAACTAGATTTGTGTTCCAGGTCCAGAACACGCTTTGCGAAGACCATTCTCCAGGGGCTTTTGAATTCTAATCCTTCCTTCTCCCAAGTTATGTTAGCTATGGTAATCTATCCATATAGCTAAGGCTATTGCAGCAGTGTTTTATGATGAATATCATCCAGTTGTATAAGAAACTTACCATAATAGTAGATGTTCAATTAAGTCACTTCTCCACTAGCTGCACCATCCCCCTCCTCTGATTAGTTTATAGATTTTCAGTTCAATAACCCGCATCTTTTTGTGACAAGAAATTCCTAAAGTATTTTGGTATCCAGGATGCTGTTTTTTCTGCAAAGGAGTTTGAGATACATCAATCCGAGCACATGTGTTGGGGAGTGAAGCTTTTGGAAGACTGTCCAGCTGTTACATCCTTGCCTTGGTAGGACGTAACCTACATAGCTAAAGATACTGCAGCAGTGATTTAATCAAATATTTATCTACTGTTAAGGTAAGTACAGCTTACACAACTGAACTTTTCTCTTCATTGTGGGATGACACAACAGTTCTGTCAGTGCACATTTTCAAGGATGCAGAGGAACCAGTGCTGTAAATGGTTCAAGTTTGGCATGCATAAAACAACTTCAAAGTGTATGTAGCTGGCCAGTACTGGTACCAGTACTTGATTAAACAGCAACAAATCCAAAGATAAACCAACCAGCACAGCTAGCCAGAGAAACCAGTCCAGAATCTATTGAAGATAGTATCAAGGTAGTTTCAAGCAAACTAGTTTCACAAATATAAATTCAGCTTCCTCAGTTTATCTAAAATGAGCAAGGTATGCCTACCAGGTTAAATAACTTACTAACTGGATAAGTAACTGAAATAATGACTCATGTGAATGTGATTCCAAACATAAACAGGTATTGCAAGGACAAATAAATATTTTTTCAGTTGAGTATCTTACCTAGGTGCATTTTTCAAGCTCAATATAATGAAAACATAAATTATACTGCATTTAACTTAGATAAACCCATAATAATCTATGTATAAATGCGCCTATTTCCATGATGCCATAGCTCCATCTGCTGGTAATAAGAATATAAAGTGTCATAAATAATAAATGCCATTATACATAAAGTTTCCTCCCCCAAAAGAATACACTTGCATTTACCTGCCATAAAAATGGATATATATATATAAATAATATTAAAAACTGTACAAGAATAACTAGATCATAAAGATGAATAACATTGATGTAACCACTGGAATGCATTTACTCCTGTAACAGACAAGCACACAAGCATTCTTTGTGACTCGGTCTTTCAAGCAAAAAAAAGAAAAAAGCAGTGTCTTAATTCCTAAAATTTATTTTCTGCTTTACAGTTTCTTTATCAGCAGCTTGGTAGATATGGGCATTCTGAGACAATGTAGGAATCATCTCATGTCCACTGAAAGCCAACTAATCCTTAAAGAACTGGATACAGTATGTGAGAGTTGTAATTACACATTGTCTCTGGAGGCAAGACTCTCACACAAAAGCACTAAAAAAAAAAAAAAAAAATCAGGTTGTCAATAACGTAAGCATTAAACCTACCACACAGAGTACTGACCCAGCATATATCCCAACATATACTAAGGCACTTAAAAGCAACCTCCCTAAATCTCAAAGACCTTCTAGTCATTCAACCTACAAAAAGAATCCTCAACAACCCCAAAAGCACTTCACTAGGACAACCCCCAACACAATGCATACAGCCATGTCCTTTGGACCCTCAGCTACAAATCACATAAAGCATGCCTACACACACTACCCAATATTTTAATCATAGGAGGCTCCATTGTGAGACATACAGATATCCTGCTCATCAGCCTGAATAAGGAGAAGATCATGGTCAGTTATCTATAACAGACCAGGATCCACTAAATCACCCATACACTCAGGTCATTAGACCACAAGTATCAGAATCACTTAGTCATAGTCCATATGGGCGTAAATTACATGGGATGTACCTCCCTGGACTATATGAAGAGAGACATTATGGAGCTCTCAGACTATGTGTCCCAGGCTAGTATGTGTCTTGCATTGAGCAGCATTCTACCTTCACCAAGCATGGTCCCTCAATATGAACAAAAGGTGAGTGACTTAAATAATTGGCCTAGTTTCTGGTGTTATTCCAAGTGGATACAATATTTGTCAGCATGACAGGACATGGTCAGTAGACTACATTGCTTTGCCAAGGATGGTCTGCACCTGTCCCCTCTATGTTTTCAGATATTGGCTAAAACATTGTCGTCCCCCATAGTGCCTTTTTTTAGGCAATGCCAAAATGACAAACATTACAATGTAGCAAAACCAACCCATGAGAATCTAAAGGTGTTACTGCTCAATGCCAGGAGCCTAAAGAAGAAACTCCACTCCTGCCAGGCTCTCTTCATCCTGGAGAATGTGGATGTTTGCGCAGTTACTGAGAAATGGTTTAAAGCCAGAGACAGTAGCTCTGCAGTGTAGGGCTACATTGCCTTCTGCATATTCAGACCAGCTACTGCAGAGGCAGGGACTAAAGGGGAAGATGTCTCAGTCTATATCAACAATAAACTCTCAGGACTAGTCAAGCAGGATAACATACTTGAGCTTCTCCATGTCCGGATTCCCTTGAAATAAAATCCCTTATATCATATCCTTGCAAGCTGTAGGTCACCCTCTATGACCCAAGTAACCCATAACTTGTACTTGTATTTACTGGAGGCCCTCACCATTCACCCTAATATCATATTCATGGGCAGCTTCAACTACACCATTATAAACTGAGATACCTACATGACCATTTGTAAATATAAAATATTGGACTAGATAGTCCATATGACCACTAGGGGGTGCATACATACTCAACCTGGTACTTGCAAACATGAGCGAATGCTGTACCTCCCTCAAGTGTAGTGCCCTTTCTGGTAAGGACAGACCACAAAGCTGTCTCCTCATAATAAAAATAAATTCTGTGACCCTGATTAATCCTGTATCATTTAAGAACCATTCTTTTTTTAAAGCATCTTTATTGAATTGTCACTTACGACATAGGCATTCATGCATTTATATAAATAAAAACAAACTACATTGACATATTTTCAGTTGCAAACATTATACATCACATATAATCTTCTGTGCAGTCATTGCCAATACACTTTTACATAGCTGACTCAGTTCCTTCCTTCCCTTAAAGCAACACTCCCAGTGTCTGAAATTTGGGTCCAAGTTCAAGCTGACAGAAGTCACAGCCATGTTAACACATCACTTTCATTCCCACCCGCAGTGCCTGTTTACTTTTAAATATCCTGTAAATCCACAGTTTCCATCTCATTTCAGTTCCCAGGATGAACTAATCTTCAGTTTTGTGTTCCTCTCTGATTTCCATTGGATTTTCACTTTAGAGCTAACTACTTGTTGGAGTGCAAACAAAGTCCAAGAAACAGGTGTAGAACAGCTAGTAGTACTGGTGAACCAACACAAAATGAAATCCAGTAACAAAAAGGCACAGCACGACCATCCATATAAAACAGGGTTTATTACATCAAGCTTTTGAGTTGAAACTCTTTTTCAAGAATGAATCAGTACATTAAAACTACAGAATAAATATATAACACCAGCCAATCACATAACATAACTCATAACACATTATATAATTATGCAATTTATATAATTAATATAATTGACTAAACCTAGTTTGTTAAAAAAACTTCATTAAAGACAATAGTCAACTTAATAATGTACTAAAACATTTCATTACAGCATAAAAAACTTCATAAGACATATATAATATGCTAACTAACATATGCTTGTCTTAATTTCAAAATGGGTTTAATGCTATTAGTTTTATTAAGCCCTGGGTAGACATCAGATCTAAAAATGTTTATCACCACAGAGAGAGCAGAATACAAATGGATAAACTTTTTTTAGATCTGATGTCTACCCGGGGCTTAAAAAACTAACAGCATTAAACCCATTTTGAAACTAAGACAGGCATCTGTTAGTTAGAATATTATATATGTCTTATGAAGTTTTTTATGCTGTAATGAAATGTTTTAGTACATTATTAAGTTGACTATTTTCTTTAATGAAGTTTTTTAACAAACTAGGTTTAGTCAATTATATTAATTATATTAATCATATAAATTGAATAATTATATAATGTGCTTATGAGTTATGTTATGTGATTGGCTGGTGTTATATATTTATTCTGTGGTTTTAATGTACTGATTCATTCTTGAAAAAGAGTTTCAGCTTGAAAGCTTGATGTAATAAACCCTGTTTTATATGGATGGTCGGGCTGCGCCTTTTTGTTACTTGTTAGAATGACAGTTTCTGCATCTTCATTCTCATATATTTCTACTTGGCTAAAATACACTCCTCCACTTTTATATTTGCTATTATATGTTATACCTTCACTCAGCTCTTGAGTTGCTCCTATTTTTATTTCTGTCAGTAAAGCCAGAAGTCTTTATCTCTTTTAATCCCCTTTAACACACTTCAGATTAAAAAAAAATCCTTGTATAATGCAAATGCAAGTGAAACATTTTACTAAAACCAATACCAATCACTTTCTTCTTACATGATTTCAGCCTGTGATCACAATTTGCTCTAACAAAGTGTTTCTTCTGCTTAAGCCTTATTATATAAGCTGTTTTTTTTATCATTTTTGTTTATTTATTTATTTTAATTTAAGTTGCTGCATTATTTTCAGCCACTGGCAAATCAGCATGTAAAAGAAATCTTTAAAAAGATTAGCATATGCCAGTTTTAGCAGTTAATTATTATGCCCTGAAGAGCTGCTGCTCTGTTATTATGTATTGTTTCCACAGAAACACTTGCCAGTGAAACACCCACTTCATGAACTTGGGAGTATATTTGCTTTTATAATAAGTCATTTTTTGGACTTTAATAGATTCTTTTCACCTATACCACTCAACGTCCTTGCTTAAAGTTTCTGGACATAGGCAAAAATGAGAAGAGGAGAAACAAAGGTCCACAATTACAGACATCTTTTGAATGTCACTCTTAATTTGTTTAAAACGCTAATAGAACAGCAGGTTGTGCTTCAGCATTACATTTTCCGAACAAGAAGACTTGTGAAACTATTATCTGTCATCACTGACTTAGTCTTTGGTGATTGAGTCACCATAAATTCAAACATATTGGATGACACAAGTTAAAATCAGGACAGTTGAAATGTATGCTAAGGGAAGAAACACTAACAACTCAAGAAAAAAATAGATTACATACCACTAAAGCAGGAGAAAATATGATCAATACAAATACAGAGTACTTTTGTCTTACATTTTATTACAGACTTCAGTCTAATTAATAAATGGGAATGAAAGACTAAAGCACTCAATGTTTGTTTTAGCTATGGGCCAAATTCAGGAAGCCTCCGTGTAAGAGTTATAACTCTTACACGGAGGCTGCAGTTAAACGGTGTGATGTCAGCATGTCATGCATATGCATGAGGTGCATGAGGCATGCTGAATCACACTGTAACTCTTACACGGTCCGTGTAAGACAGTAGGTTGCATGTCCGTAGGCTAAGCCCTGCAAGCGGACACGCCCCCAGAAGTCTAGAATGGCAGAAAGTAAACAGCCACGAGAGAGGCCACGGAAATGTGAATAAATACACTACACAACACATGCCCCCACAGACCAGCAATGTAAAAAGTGAACAGATGTTATAAAATGAAAATAAAAACTGTTTTATTTTTTTTAAAACCCCGTAAATGTTTGCTACTGCGTGCGCTCGTGTGCGCGGGTGTGCTACTAGCGCAACTGCAGTTAGCAATCAGTGGAAAAGGATATAAGAACTAAATATGCAAAGTAAGCCAAGAAGTAATAGCATAGCGGTAGAGTTGTCGGCTTAAGAGCAGGCAGGCAAGGTTCGAGCCCACACAACAACCCTTTTTTTTTTTTTTGTAAATAAGCACTAAAAATGCCCGACAGTATTGTACAAATGTAAAAGTATTTCCTTTTGTAAAATGGAATGAAATGGAGCATATATTTTCAAGTAATACAATAATAAAAATATTTAGAAATGTACTGATAGCTAAGCTGCTGTGAGACAGAGTGCCTGTAGCTGAGTAGTGTTTCAAAGGCTGCAAATTGCTTGCCCGTAGCTAAGCACTGGTTTAACAGGCTCAAACTGTGTGCAACTAGCTGTGCTTAGCCTAACATGCGTGTTACTAGCCAATTAAGGTTTAACCCAGCGCACACTGTTTGCGCGGAGGTGCGCACCACGCCCACAAGCTAACCGCCGTTGCGTATGCGTGAGCTCCGCGCAAACGAGCGCAGACCTGGTTTTAAGTGCTTAAAAGTGCTTTTGGCATGTTTGATTGACAGGTCCTGAACTCATTTCTAGACAGTCATGAAAATTAAAAATCAGTGGTCAGATTCGAACCCAGGATACCATGCACTAGAGTCAAGCTACTAAACCTCTAAGCCATGACAGCAGTACTTAGAAATGCAGAAATAGCATATATATAGGATATAATACAAACTGGAGCATGATAAAGCAGTTTCTGTGAAGTAGATACAATTCCAAAACGGCCAATCATAGAAATGTGTGGGAAAATCGGCATATATAAGCCCCATAGGCGGGAATACACAGCATAAACGATTGTAGAATAGACCTGCAGGCAGAAAGAGTGGAGTAGGGGAGGGACGTTGCTTTCGAGCACAGCGGTGGGGCGTTGAGGAGTCCAGATACATGGTCTGGCTCCTAGTTCACCATCATGAGGCCCAACTCATGCAGGGCCAGGTCTCATGGGGAGCATACAGGGCGGAGGCATGGGACCAGTTGGCTCATGATCTCACTAGTTCTACTGGGATTCCACGTACTGGTGAGCAGGTCCGTCACCACCATGCGAACCTGAAGCGATGTAAAGAAGACCAGTTGACCCAATGGATCCAGGAGGCCCGGGATATGCCCAACGCCCCACTACTGAGTAAGTTACATTTTACTTATGTGTGTAAGGAATTCAACTAGCTGATACCATGGAGATGTGTATTCCAATATTACTTGTTTTGTATTACAGCTGCAGGTGTCCACTCTGCGAATCGCAGGGCACATGACCGCAGGCTGGTGCAGCTGCGCCACCATGCAGGTTAGTAACCCCACCTAGTACTTGTAAATAAATATTATAGTGTAGCACGTAGCAGAACACTGCAGTGTATTGATTAAAAGTAATAGAATGTGCAAGCAACAAGTGAAAGTCTGCAGGTATGGCTGCAACAAGTTCATCAGTATGCAAGTGAAACTGGAAATATAATTGATAGAAATAAATAGTTCTGTAATACAGATGTCCCACCATTAATTAAATGTAGTATAACCTGCAGTAGTCTCAAGAGTACAGCTTCAGAAGCTGAGTTAATCACATGTGAGATATATCCCCTGTTGAAATGCTGAATCATGACAGAAGTGAGGCTGCTGGAAAGTGTTTGAATCACCACAGGTCTAATATGTGAAAAAAGCCTAGAAGTACCAACCTGAACTGTGAAATAGCAGGATGTGTGAGAGTGACAGAAAGGGTCATGTATCAATAAATAAAGTAGTAATAACCCCTGAATATATAAGCCTCAGTGTGGTTCTACAGAACTAAATGCATGTGGGAATTACAAATTAACATCCCAAACTGATTGCAGTGTGTCTGAATCTTGAATGTTTAAGCCAAAATCTGTATATGGTGATGACAGTCAACAATTTTCAGATAGAATGAATGATTGTCTGACATACTAAACATACATAGTTGTCCCCTGCCCTGTCATCAAAGTGTAGCAGGATGATGTATCTGATCAAAGTCAAAATAACTAGGATAGTGATGTATCTGTAACAGGTCTAGCATGACAGTCAATTAAAAATCATTTTGAAACTATCACCCACAAGTTAATTGTGTTTCTATTACAAATGTATATTAATGTATAATTTATGAATGTGTCATCATTTTCTTTCTCCACCCCACCCTATAATTGCAAATTAAAAAACTCACTAAATATTGGTATGTGAACATTTCATTAACCATGGACATTTGTCCTGTTGTTTCAAAAATATATGCATGTCCGTTGTTGCATGTGCTCTGTTCATACCTGCAAGCCTGATGGCCTGTTGCCATTAATCAACCCTGCATGTTGTTTGATTGTGTATTTCTGTTCAAATAATGCATGTGATATTGATATGCCTGTTGTTCAATGGTGTTAATATCTGGGTGTTTGTTTAATGGGAATACCAATGCATGCTGTTACAACTAATTTGAATGGAATAATATGCTACTAACCCAAACTAACATAACATACTCACAAACCTAGAACACTTGGGAAGGTGGGTCCCAGCGGACCCACCTCTCCCACCTCATCTGGCGACTGCACCTGGCACTAGTGCCCAGGCCGGACCCTCCTCCGGTGGCCCTGTGCCACCTTTGGGTGGAAGCGCTGCAGGGGATGGGGCCTGTCCCCCCTCTGCAAGCATGGCCAGAAGAGCCCATCCACTCACCCTCCAAGGTGTCCGGTCTGTGGTGCGAAGGGAGATCCAAGACTCTGTTCTTGGGCCCCTACGCCAGCTTGAGGCCTGGGTGGCACAGCTTACGGGCATGCCCGTTGTCCCGCCTGCACAGCCCCCCAGCACAGCCCCGTCCTGGGCTGTGAAGGAACAGTGGCAACTGCCTATGGGTGGGGATATCAGTTCCACTGTTGCCATCTGTGGGCTCATGTGCCTTGGATATCCCAACCTCCGTCCCCGTCAATTGTGTAACCCCCCCCCACATGTGTCATACACCACCCCTGTATGTGTCTTGTCTGTCTTGTCTGTTAACCTACCCAACCTACCTCCCCAGCTATACCGACTACCTTCACCTGACATACCACTCTCACCTGAAAAAAAAGGGCACTCTGGACCCACAAAAAATTACGCCCCATACATAGCTGTCCATGTTGCACACATGTCCGCTGGACATTGAAACTGTTAATTACAATTGGCTGTACAACAGGTATTAATGTTGTCCTGACACCTCTCTCAGGGGTGGAAGGTTTCAAATGTCACACCAAATTACATACAAATGCACAGCTGTTGCTGAAAAAGACATGGCAGCTATGGGCGTCACCTACATCCTTCCTGCAAATCCCAAGCTTGTTTCCCTACTGTCTTACCCTCTTTGTGACCCCTTTTTCACCACTTTCCTGTCACCCCTTTTTCTTTTCTTTCAAAGAAAATAGCTTGTGTGCGCGTGGCTCACCGCTAGTGCGCATGCGTGAGCTCCGCCCAAACGAGCGCAGACCTGGTTTTAAGTGCTACCTCCCCAGCTATACCTACTACCTTCACCTGACATACCACTCTCACCTGAAAAAAAAAAAAAGGTCACTCTGTACCCACAGGTCCTGTACTCATTTCAAAAGAAAAATAAATTCCCACTGTCAGTCTCGAACCCAGGACCTTGGTAACACTAGTCTATACAACCTACCACTAAGCCATGACTCTCATAGAAAAACATAGTGCTAAAATAAATATAACATGTAATAGTAGGAAGCAATATAAAGGCAATATAGGATGTGTAGTACCCAAATGTCAGGTAGATTTTTAATGCCCGAATTACTGGATTCCCATACTAGTATAGTGTTAACAGAAACAGCCCTGCTAATTGTTAGCTTGTACATAATAATGTAAGGTAATGTACATATATGAAAGTATTATATGTACACACACACACACACACATATATATATATATATATATATATATATATATATATATATATATATATATATATTAATACATATGAAATATAGTGGTAGGTGTCAGTATTCATACACACTCACTACAGGAAACAGTGAAGATAAATGCAGCAACCAGAATCTACAACACAGCCTGACTCCTGTGAGACTTACTAACCCTTTTAACTGCGTAAAGGTGCCTTCAGCGCTTTGATTGACAGGTCCTGTACTCATTTTGAAAGAAAAATAAATTCCCACTGCCCGTCTCGAACCCAGGTAACGCTAGCCTGTATGACCTACCACTAAGCCATGACTCTCATACAGGAATACAGTGCTAAAATAAGTAGAACATGTAATAGTAGGAATGAAGATAAAGGCAATATAGGATGTGTACTACCCAAAGCATGTCAGGTAGACTTTTACTGTCCTAATTACTGGATTCCCATACTAGTTTAGTGTTAACAGAAACAGCCCTGCTAATTGTTAGCTTGTACTTAATAATGTCAGCTAATGTGCATATATGAAAGTATGTATATGTACACACACACACACACATATATATATATATATATATATATATATATATATATATATATATATATAGATTAATACATATGAAATATAGTTGTAGGTGTCAGTATGCATACACACTCACTACAGGGAACAGGTGAGAGAAATGCAGCAACCTGAATTTACAACACAGCATGAATCATGAGAGACTTACTAACCTTCACACTCACAGAACACTGTCGACAGCATAGCAGCATGGTCCATGCCCTTACAATCTGAAAGGGCAACACCTATCTCACATACCCTTTTATAGCACTGTCCTGAAATCACAGTGAGACATGCAATCAGTACACAACTGGCTGCATGCAATTAGCAAATGCTGCCTTACAATTGGTGCAGAGGCCATCACATGGACCTATGCTGATACTTACAAAAGCATCCAGTACTAACACTCCACACATGCAATACATTCATTGCACCAAACGGATGGAAAAAGAGAGAGAGAGAGAGAAAGAAAGAAAGAAAGAAAGAAAGAAAGAAAGAAAGAAAGAAAGAAAGAAAGAAAGGCAGTGAAAAAAAACTGCATCATCACAGCAGCAAAAGCAGCAGCAGCAGCAGCAAACAGCAAGTAGCACCAGTGACACAGCAACAGCTGACACAAACACAGGTAATGCAAAGTAGCAGGTTAATACTGTGTTTACTGTGAAACCTCCAAATGTATCATAGTTCACTATCTATAGGTATGTCCATGAGATAGGTTGTGTGTACATAGTCCTGATATATATACATATGTAATATTGCTGTACATGTTTTCCATACTTAAAATTTCCATAGCTTAGAACACAAGGCCAGTTATGCATATGATGCAGTAGTTCCCAGGGTCAGTAGAGGTTCCTCCTCATTGGTGTGGGACCACTGTGTCTGTATGGCACTGTTCAGGTACATATCCTGTAGTATGGCCAGGGTTTAATATCAGTCTGTAATGTGGTGCTATGTCCTCTAGGGGTGAACGTATCACACATCCAGGGATACCATTTTGTAACAGTGATGCTGTGTGTTCTGCAATGTTGAGGGTGGCCCTCACCTGGACATGTGAGATGATAGGGAGGTTACATTCATCTGTGATAACTAATTCCACTTGTGTAGGAGAATGGGGGGGGATACCTGCACCTAAACTGTCTGCAACAATGTTGCCAATATCTGTGCATTTGGTGAATGTGAAGCATCTTACCACTGCTGACCACAGATGCCTTGCCTTCATGTGAATCTGCTCTGTGCTGCAGTAGCCTCCTGCTATTGTTATACAATGTGCCTGTATCTGTAGTCCACTGGACAGGATAAATAAGTGGTGTGCATACGGTCTGGGTTAGATATGTGTGTGCACATTACATGCACTATGTGGGATGCCTGTGGTAAGCTTTTGCAAAGGGGCCAGCAGTGTGTGTTGTGGCTTCCACTGGCCCAGTGGGCTGCATGGATAGCATCACAGTCCTAACTAGTGAATAACTGTGTAATTACATACATACATAGCAAGGTAGTGTACTGTGCTTGTGGTGTTGTTGGGATATGTATATCCAGGCTGAGTAATGTGTGTCCACATCACAGTGTTGGATGGCAACACACATACAGTATGTTGGGATGAACACCCAGAGTGTTTCAGAAGTGTTGCCTGTGCAGAAATATCTGGCCATTACCTGCGCATCCCCCACAACACACACACATGCAACATATGGCAGAAGTAGTATAGCAGTACACATAGGTTCATAGGTTCATACTAGGCTATTTGCCCTAGGGCATTGATAAGCCTAGCAGAATGTGTTTGTCTTTTGCCACCCAATTAAAATTTATGTTGCTATGCCCTTTTCCAGGGTTAGTATACTGTGCCTCTGTCTAACAGTGACATAGAAGTGATACCCGGGGTACAACTATGATCTCCATCCACTCATCCAGATTCCTATGGAAGAGAGTCAATGAGGGACTCTGCCTAACCTGTACTGTGAGTCCATTACAGAGTGAAGGGAGCCTCTGGGTTATGAATCTGTCCCTCCAGCATGTCCTATTTATTTCAGTGCTAAGGTTCAGGTCTCTTGAGCGTGTGGCTATATGGGATTTTGATTTCCTGAGGTGCAGCATGTCCATTACTTCTGGGTTGGACATGGCTGTATATGGCAGGCACAGACTGCCTCTGAACAGGCAGTATGCCACTGAGTCCAGCTGGAATTTCTTTAACTGGGCAGCATATGGCATCTGTTTGAGCCCTTTGATCCTCTTGATGAGGTACTGTTGGGGTTTTTCCAGTTGCTGTAGGTGTCTGGTTAGGTACATCCCAAAAGGGGCATTGTACTCAATTATAGGCCTGATGATGGATGAGTGAAGAGGCATGATGACCTCCCCTGATGTACATGTGAATCCCTTCATGATTAGCTGGGCTATATAACATGTTTTTCAATCCACTTTGGCCACGTGGTTGTCAAATGACAGATTGCTATCCAGTTTGTTCCCCAGGTCCCCAATTACGTCTCCTGTACTTAATGGCTTAACACCTATGTGGTACTGTGCCACCAATGTGGAGGTGTGGGTATCTTTGATGAATATTGATACTCCCCCTCCTTTTGTTGTTTGGTCCAAGTGTTGGGACCGACAAGAATGGTAACAGGTATAACTTGGTAGTGCTGGTGTGCTCTTGGGAAACCTGAAACAGGTTTCTGTTACTGCACAGATATCGATGTCCATAATGCTAAGTAGAGTTTTGAGTGCGTGTATCTTGAGGTTTAGACTTCTGGTGTTGAGTAGCATTACTCTTAGTTCCTCATCCTTTGTGATACATATGGATGTGGGTTTGCCTTATGAGCCTAGCCTAATAAAGGCACTATGGGTGTAGCAAGAGCCTTTGCCAAAATCCAAAAGCCCAGGGGTGACAGGTGCAAGCTGTCCCTAGCAAAGCATTGTGGCTTGTACAGCATATCATCCCAAGCTAACAGGCATTGGATCACCTTTGAATGACACCAGTACTTCAGTCAATTGTTGAAAGTGATCATCTTGCCTTGATATTGTGGCATCATTCTTGGTGAGGGTAAGATGCTACTCAAGGTCAGGGTCATACTGTCTTGGGCTACATGCTCAGAGAGCTCCTTTCTGTCTCTTTTCATGTAGTCCAGGGAGGTATGTGTCAGGTCATTCACACCAGCATGGACAATGAGTGAGTCATATTTGTACTTGCCTTGGAGTTACTTGAGTGCTTGTGTTATGTGGTGGGTCGTAGTGCCCGACAGGCTGCACACTGTGACCCTCTCCTCGTTCAGCCTGGTGAATGTGACGTCAGTGTGCCTGATGATAGAGTCACCTATTACAAGTGTATGAGGTGTGTTGTTTACTGTTAAGGGCTGTGAGTGTTCAGCACATTGGCTTTGTGAGATATGTGTTGCATGTGTTTGGTTTTGGGGTAGCGGTTGCTTGGGTGTCTGCTTTGGAGGTCTCTGCTGCTTAGGCAGATCTTTATTTTGAGCCTCCAAGTATGTTTTTGTGTGATTATGTGTTTGTTTTGCTGTTGTGGTATGTCTATGTGAGACTGGAATTGTAGTGAGTGTGGTTTCCTTCTCCACCTGACTGGTTATGGCAGTATTGAGTAGAGAGAGCCTAGCCTCCAGTTTGGTATATGGTTGCATCACTCACATGTGTTTGAATTTGTTGTTAGGAGGAGGGGGTAGTCTGTGTACATGAGGCTGTTATAACATTGCCTCTGGATTACCACACTCACCAGCTGGACTGGAGAGGAGATTGACAACTGACCTTTGGACATGCTAGAATACCATTGTGAATTCCGTAATAATTGAAAACAAGGTCCAGTGGGGAGTGAGGGTGTACTGATATTAATTTCTACTGCTGACTGATATAATAGCTTCAGTGAGCAAGTGCCAGGTAACTTAAGTGCAATGTGTTACAATTAAGTAAATGCAAAAACGACAAGCAGTCACTTTCTGTCAAGTTTAACAAGGAAATAAGTACAGAAAGCGATGCAGATATCAGTAGTGATTCACAGAAGTGCTGAGAAGCTGTGTATTGTGTGGAATTAGCGTACCAGTGAAATAACAAGCTAACAAATAACAAGCATATAAACAAAGCTAGATTCAGGAGGCTTGGATGTAGTGTATGCTACAGCAAACAAGGTGTACCAATGTCAGTAAGATACAGTTCAAATATGCAGGCACTATAAACCTTAAACCAGAAGTTTCCAGCTATGAATGGCAGAGTATAGTCTATTCTCACACAAGAGTGCAGACCACAAATCTTGTTAATGTTAAATAACTGGCCTGAAGCCCAACTGCTTATACCAGAACTAATACACTTGGACACTGGGCTCTCAATCAGCAGTTCCCAACTTAGAAGGATGACAGCTACCTGTCCTGCCACCACAGTGCTTGCCACAAACCTTCCTAATGTAAAACAACTGGTCTGAAGGCCAAGTTCTTAATCCAAAAGACGTAGAATGATAGCTACACTTTAATCAAGTTACAACCAAGCAGTAATAACTACAATTTAATACTTTATGTATAGAATGTGTACCATATATTGCTGGCATACTCTGCTGATATCCTGTTTGTGTACTTTTCCAGGGAGATATGGGTCCAGAAAGGAACCCTGCCTACTCTGCTGCAGAGGACGAAGTGATCCACCAGAGCCTGGTGCATGACTATGACATCCTGTTTTCACGCACCACCCAGAATCAGCAGGAGAGGTCTGCACTGTGGCAAAACCTTGTCAGCAGGATAAATGATGTTGGCATGCATGATAGGACATATGAGCAGGTGAGACATCACTGCAGTGATTTGATTAGAAATGTCCGCCAGCGTGCTGCAGATATCCGCAGGCAACAGGTTGCCACAGGTGGGGGGGTGGCCACACATCCCCCCCTCACCAGACAGGAGGGGCTACTGCTAAGTGTCGTGGATCCAGCCCCAGAACAACAACAGCATCAGACCTGCATCATGATGGAGGTTGGATCCACACAGCAGCAAGACACTGAGCGTGCAGGTAAGATGCCATATGTACATATGACTGTTCTGTACACTGTTACTTCATGCATGCATAATGTGTGCACGTGGTATGTATCTGTCATCATGATATGTAATTGTGCATGTGTGATACTGACATTATGAGCAGCTGATGTGTATAAGGGAACTGGTGTACTACTGTACTGTATCATATGCAAAACAAATGGCACACTTGTGCCCACTGACATTACTTTCTTCATATTTCCAGGTTCCTCCCATCTAGCAATGAGGCAAGCCATACATGCTGGTGAGTGGGTTTATCATTACCTGAAAAAGAATTTATAATACTAGTAAGAGTAGTGTAACTCTGTAGTATACATGCTGGTGAGTGTGTTTAATAATACCTGCAATACTCAAGTTAATACTAGTAAGAGTAGTGTAACTCAGTACTGATGTGTGTGTGTACTGTGGGGTGTGCATGTGTGCAAGTGTGCCTGTGCCCATGTGTGCATGTGTGTGTGTGTGTGTGTCCATGAGTGCATGTGTCCATTTCTGAATGTGTGCATTTGTATTGAAGTGCATCACCGTACAATATGTGTTGAGACTGTAACCTGTGTTCCCTGTTTTCCTCCCGTAGGTTCTGGTGCTGCTCTGGTGACCTGCAGCAGGGAACCTGAATCTTGTGCCCCAGGTACTGATGATGATGAAATGTCTATAATGGTGCAGGAAGGTGTGTCTGGGTCCACCATTGGTCAGCCAATTGACAGTACACAG
Source organism: Protopterus annectens (assembly GCF_019279795.1). Taxonomy (NCBI): domain Eukaryota; kingdom Metazoa; phylum Chordata; order Ceratodontiformes; family Protopteridae; genus Protopterus; species Protopterus annectens. Next base: position 662,376,395 of record NC_056727.1, on the reverse strand, counting down.
CTGTCAACCCCTTTAATGCGCACAGTCATCCTGCCGTTACATCCTTTGTCACCATTGTCCCTAGGCGATGGACAGTATGCATTGGGCATAGATCAGGGTAATGTGGTACCTGTGGTACATGCATCCCCACAAAGCAGCCATGAGCAGGGTCCTCCAATGGTACCACGCAGACAGTCGCCCATGGGTTCTCGTGGGGGCATCCGTGGCCGTACTGCCTCTGGCCGACGTGCCCAAGGAGGAATGTCAACCTCCACTATGTTTCGGACTGTTATGCAGGCACAGGCGCGTATGGAAAGGTACACCAGACAGGGTCTGAGGGAGCTGAGAGCATATCGCACAGCCATGACAGATGGCATGCGTGACATTGCAAATGCTATTCGTAATTTCACAGATGTCATTGACAGACGTTGTGGGGACATACAACAGCTGCTCCACAACCAGATGTCCATGGGCCAGGGCGATGGTGTGCGTTTGCGGTGTCGACGTGGCCATATGCCATCAACAGCACCAACTGGCAGTCGCCGCGGACGACAACAGACCCACTCACGCACCTCAAGTTCCAGCAGCAGCCCCAGCAATGCTGGGTCAGTGCTGTCATCAGGACGCCCCAGGAGACCACGTGCACGTGGCTCTGGACAGTCCCAACAGGGAACTGTGTCCAGTCAACACGCACCCGCTTCCGATGACAGTACCCAGTCTGGGTTAGTACCGGATACGGTCAGTAGCACCCCTGCCAGGCACAGGTACCATGTTTGTGCCCACAGACACTGATCTGGATGACCTGACAGGTGCAGTCTGTGGCTGTCCACAAAACCCTGTACATGGCAGCCATGTGGGACTGTGTGCGTGCTTACACACATGCAGAAATTTAACACCTAGGGCAAACACATACACACACACACTGCACCAACACTGGTCCACCCTGTACTGCTGCCCCTCACAAACACACATACACACACATGTCAATTGGTGTTACCAGTGGCTGGCTTGGGCATACCTAACCCACACCCTGTGCATATGATGACACTGTGCCATCTCCTGCATACTACAACATCAGTGCAGGAAAAGGTAAACACGTTGCTGATGCACAGGGTGACTACATAGATGTGTATAAGTAGTAACATGTTGGTAACTGTTCACTGTTCCACTATGATTGTGTGTATATCCCAGCATTCCTGCTGCAGTAACTGTATGAATGTCCTGAAATGTTATCTGCACCCATACTACTTACCAAAGTGTACCAGCTGCACATCATCACATGCTACCATTGACTATGGGAATGTGCATCATGTGCTGTATTGTAGATTCGGCTATATGTATCTGTTCTGTCACACATGCATTTACACCCACCCTGCTACCCCCACACATGCACACGCTCACCTGCCATTTCCATTATTTATTACCCTACATGAGTAGCTGTCGACACATGACAGGTACACATTTGAAAAGTGCACTATTTGGATTACTACCGATTTCCTCTTCTCTACCTGTACTCACAGGGTGCAGGCAACCTCATTAGTTTAAAAGTGTAATGTGCATCAGGTACTGTGCTTCCCTGATTGCCACATGCAACATGTTTTCCATACAGAAATGCACACACAGAAACATCCCACATCCACACACTTGCCACATTCAGGTTTCAAAAGACTATCTAGGTATATTCTGGTACATGTGCGTGTTATAGTAGCATGTAGCACTATACTGAGTACTGGCAGTTGTCTGTTGTCATGTTGTTTGTATAGGGTGCTGTCAACATCACTGTTTGTTAAGGGAAATGTGCACCCTGCAGTGCGTAGCCCCATTTGGCAAAAGCCACATCCCACCCCCAACATTGTGCACACACACTAACCCCACACTTTCCATTTACAAGATTCAAACCCCTACCTAACTGTGTTATGACACTAGAGACAGACACATTAGCAGAGTGCACTATTTGCATTAGTGGGAGAAATCTTTTCTAATGCTGTACTTAGAGGGTGCTGACATCATCTGTGTTTAGGAAGAGGGATGTGCACCCTGTAGTGTGTTCTCCCAGTTGGCAAAAGGCACTTTTCCCTCACAGCATTATGCACACACACAAACCCCACTCACCCTAACTCACATACATTCCCTTTGCAGGATTCAAACCCCTACCTAACTATGGTTATGACACATTAGCAGAGCGCGCTATACGAATTACTGGAGAGCTTTAATTCAGGTAATATAGTTATAGAGTGCTGACATCATCAGTGTTTCAAAAGGGGAATCTGCATCCTGTAGTGTACTGTCACATTTGCTAATAGGGGCATTTCCCACACACACATCGATGTGTTTGAGGTTTGCATATGTGGGGGATCCAGTACTCCAGTGTGATTAGTATATGGTTCGATTGCAACAATGAGGGATATACTTCAAGTGGTGAGCATTTTGTACTCATGTTTATGATGATCAGGTCTAGTATATTTTCCCCTCTTGTGGGAATGTTGACTACCTGTTCCATAGCTAAAGAGTTTCTGAACAATGGGAACCCTAGAGCTTGGGTATTGTGGCTTGAGTAATGTTCACAGTCTATGTTTGGGTAGTTGACATCACCCAGTATGATGGTGTTTGCAGAGAAATCTATACTGTCCTGCGTCGTCATGAAGGCTGTGTGGGATTCCTGAGTTTGAGAGGGTGATGTAAGAGCTCCTCTGTGTCTCTTTCCATGTGGTCCAGGGAGGTACGTCTCAGGTTGTTCACACCAGCATGGACAATGACTGCCTCATACTTGTACTTGCTGTGGAGTGACCTGAGTGCTTGTGTTATGCGGCACATTCTATCACCCCACAGGTAGCTAAATGTGACCCTCACCTTGCTCAGTCTGGAGGGCGGGACGTCAGTGTGTCTGACTATGGCATCACCTATTATAGGTGTGTCACACATTGTGTTTGGCCTTATGGGCTGTGCCTGTTAAGAACACTGACTTTGTGAGGTCTGTGTTGCTTGAGATATGTGTTCATGTGGGATGCAGCGTGTCTGGCCATGTCATTTCTGTCCGTGGTCTGGTAAGTATTACCTTTGGTGACATAGGTATTCATATGTCAGCTGGTGAGCATTTGCAGTGTTACCTACTGAAAGTGGTACAGCTTGTTTGTTGTACAATGGACTACATGCAGCCCTGCTTACAGTAGCTATGTTTGCATGCATGTTTCCTTGCAGTTACCCTGGAATACTGATCCGACCTGCCATGCAGAGTTACACAGCTTCTGTGGACTCCTAGTGACATCTGCATAGCTTACTATATGTATGTTCATGTCTCACTTGACAGAATGTCACTGTTTCTCCTGTGCACATGTACGTTGCCTGTGACACTTTGCGTGTGACTTACCTGGCATCTGTCCACGTGAGCAGTCATATATGCCACTGCAGGACTCTAAACCTGATGATGCACACACTCAAAACATTCCTCAGCATGGAGAACATCGCTATCTGTGCAGTAACAGATACCGGATTCAGGGCTACCAACAGCACTCCAGCACTACCAACTTATACCTCATACCATGCTTTTCAGGCCCAAAACTTGCACAAAACCACAAAAGGAGGGGGTGTATTGATATTCATCCAAGATACCCACACCTCCAGGTTGGTGGCAAAGCACCAAACATCAGAGACTATCCATATGCAAGTAACAATGGGTAAAACTGCCTTCCAGGTTATAGCCTGCTACAGACCACCCTCACAAACACAAGAACCGCACTTGGCCTTCCTGAAAACAGTTGGAAATATGTAGGTCTGTCCATACACCATTATACTGGGTGGGTTAAACTACCCAAACATAGAGTGGGAGCATGACTGTAGCTCCAACACCCTAGCCCACAGATTACTGGAATTTATATACCAATATGCTATGGAACAACTTGTTACCACTCACACAAGAGGGGAAAACATACTGAACCTGATCATCACCAACATGGGGACTCTATGCTCCAGACCAGAAGTGTATCCCTCACTGGTAAGATCAGACCATAAACTAATCTCACTGGATATTCACATCCCAAGGCCACCCCTTGCACAGAAGAATACAGTCAACAACTCATGTAAAGCATGTTCACACTCCTCATAAATGATGTGGAAACCTTCAAAGCCTCCAGGCCTGTTGAAAATATGGACCAGACTGCAGATACCTGTATAAAGGCATTCTATGGACACCTGCAGGAATGCATGGATCATGCAATCCCAAATAAAAGCAAGACCCAATCCTCCAAAGGCAGACGTCCTGTGTGGTGGACACCAGCCATAAACAAACTATACAATAGAAGGATGAAGCTGCTAAATGATACAACAAACTCCCAAAATGTGATGGCATCACAGATGAGTATTAGAAGAAAACTACAGGCACTCATAAGATTGTCTAAGGCTATCTTTGAGAGCAGATTCCACAAGACACTAAGGATAATCACAAGGCTTTCTGTAGTTATGTTAGGAACCTGGGTGGTAATTCCCAGATATGCTCAGAGGTAGTCCAAGATGTCACAAGAAATACCAAACACACAGACATTGCCAACATCCTAGTGGACAGGTTCACTGCTACCTTCTCCCTCCCTCCACACCAAAAGGGCAAATATTTCTCACAGAAGAGTGCTGCTCCCCCTGACATCTCAGATGCTCAGGTAAGAGCTGCCCTCTCCAAAGCAATAAACACTGCATCAATGGGACCAGACAGTGTCCCAGGCTGTGTCCTACATGGACTCCAAGAAGAGCTACACCCAGACATAACACTACTGTTCAATCCCAGCCTTACTACACGATATGTGGCCAAAGAGTGGTGTACAGCAACAGTGGTCCCTCTACATTTAGGTGGTGCCTTAACGGATCCTGGACACTATCGCCCCATAAGTCTGAATAGCTTGGTCTGAAAAGCTATGGCAAGGATCATCATGAACCTCATAAATATAGATATTGGGGACCTACAGACACTTCATCATACACAGTTTGGCTTTGTTAATGGCAGATCCTGCCTCTCAAACCTGTTTGATTTCTTTGAAACAGTCACCAAGGCCACTGTCAAGGGGAAGGTGGTCTACACAGCCTACCTGGACCTTGCATAAGCCTTTGATACAATACCCCACTTGTGCATTCTAGGGAAGATCACCAGTGTACATATTAACCCCTATGTCACTACAGATATTGCACAGTGGCTCAAGGGCAGAACACACATGGTTAGAATTGCTGGAGCCATGTCAGCCTCAAAACCAGTTACACGTGGTGTCCCACATGGCTCAGCCCTGGGATCTGTCTTGTTCAGTATATATTTATCAGAGGTACAGGCCAACATGGAAGGACTGTGGCTGAGCAAGTCGCAGATGACTGCAAACTGGACACCATAATCAACTCTCCAGCCAACACACGCATCCTCCAAAAGGGCCTCTTAGAAACAGACGACTTGTGCCACAGCCATGGCCTCAAGCTGAATGCCAAAAAGTGTATAGTCATCCCCTTTGGCAAAAACAAAGTGACCACAAAGTACCACATATGTGTTAATCCATTAAGTGCAGACGAAGGAATTATGGACCTTGGGGTACACAAGTTGATAGCATTCTCTCATTTGACAACCACATGGCCAAAGTGGTTAGGAAAACATTTTATATAGGCCACCTCATCATGAAGGGATTCACATGTAGATCAGGGGTGGACATTGTGCCTGTTTACTCATCCCTCATCATGCCCATAATTGACTACAATGCCCCTGTTGGCATGCACCTTACCAGACACCTGCAGCAACTGGAAAGACCACAAAAGTACCTCAACAAGAGGATCAAAGGGCTCAAACAGATGCCACATACTGACTGGTTAAAGAAACAGCAGCTCTACTCAGTGGCATACTGCCTCTTCATAGGCAATCTGTGCCTGACATATAAAGCCATGTCAAACCCTGACTTAATGGTCATGCTGCACCTCAGAATATCCAGATCCCATCAAGCTACATGCTGGAAAGACTTGAACCTCAGGAGTGATATACATAGGACATGTTGGAGGGACACATTCATAACTCAGAGGCTCCCTTCACTCTGGAATATTATCCCAATAGAGGTTAGGCAGAGTCACTCAGTGACTGTCTTCAAGAGGAATATTAATGACTGGATGGGACATTGTAGGTTTACCCTGGGTATCACTTATGTGTCACTGTTAGACAGAGGCACAGTATACTAACCTTGGAAAAGGGCATAGCAAGATAGATTTACAATGCATGGTGAAAGCCACACACATTCTGGCTAGGTTTATAAATGCCCTAGGGCAGATAGCCTAGTATGAACCTATGAACCTATGTATCTTGTTCACCATTGGCCCTATGTGCTGTTAATCACCAATGCAACCTCAATACTATGGTAGCATGTGCAAAGGTCAGTTGTCAGTCACCTCTATGGTACAGTTGTGGAATATGTGAGTCATGTAGTAATGTCACAGCTGCCACATGTACACAGTCAACCCTATCCCATACCCATGGATGTACAACACATGTATGAGATGGAAACACATAGCCAAACTGTGGACTAAGCACTCTGAACCCAGTACTGGCATAACCTGTCAGGTGGCATGAAATACTACAGTGACTGCAATACCAGTCTGATGTAGACCTACACTGACAGCAATACAAGCACGGGAACACACAGGGCCATTCGTGGAGCCTAAGAATGGCATCCTGCCTGAGTGGCAGACACCTCTGCAGCTGGCACACAGGCATACGTTAGGCCTGAACACAGCACGCATAACACATAGCACACAAATCCTGTGTGCCAAACAAGCACAGTCTGTACAGCTATACAACACTACTGCTGCTGCAGTTGTGTTAGGTACTTTTATTGTCCAGTACAGTGAGGTCATATTCACCAGGCTGGACAAGGTGAAGGTCACAGTGATATGCTCATGGGGCACTATGGTCCACCACATAACACAAGCATACAGGTCAGTCAGATGCATGGACACATATGACTCAGTCATTGTCCATGCCATTACAGCTGATGTGTGATGTCCCTCACTGGAATACATGATAGGGAACATGGAAGGGCTCACTGAGCAAGTGGCACAGGCTGGTAGAACCCTGACCTTGGTTGGCATCATACCCTCACCAGGAATGCTGACATATTACTGAATGCTAATGAATTACTGTAGCTACAACATCCTAGCTGAAAGGTTCTTAGCATGCGGTCACTGCATTGCTATGGAACAACTTCTTACCACTCCCACAACAGGTGGAAGCATGCAGCACCTCTTCATCAACAACATGTAGACTATATGCCCCAGACCAGGTGTGTATCCCTCACTACTAGGTTGATAGCATCTACATCTCACACTGTATATACACATCCCACATGCAGCACCTGCACAGAAGACCACAGTCATAATGTTACCCAGTGCAAATACCATGTATTCACATGTGGCAGGCATCACACATGGTAACTATTGCAGGTCACAGGTACATATGTGTATTTGGCACACACATACATCATGTGTGCATTGCCATAACTGGTTTAATCGATGTCATGCATTATTGCGAGAAACAACCCGCACACATGGGCATTCTGTGTGAGCAAAACACACGTGACATGTCTGGAATCAAAAGCCATAAATAATTGTGATATTGTTTAGAAAGGGGTATGTGCATCCTGTAGTGTGTTTTCCCAGTTGCCAAAAGGGATGTTTCTTTCATACACACACACTAACCCCCCTTCACACACACTTGCTGGTTTCAAAACCCTACCTAACTATGTTATAACACTAAAGACTGACGCATTAGCAGAGCCCGCTATTTACATTACTTGAAGGTTTCTTTTCTCCTGATATACTTATAGGGTGCTGACATCATCGGTGTTTAGAAAGGGGAATGGGCATCCTGTGGTGTGTTTTCACAGTTGCCAAAAAGGATGTTCTTTTCATACACACTAAACCCCCTTCATACACACTTGCTGGATTCAAACCCCTACCTAACTATGTTATGATACTAGAGACAGACGCTTTAGCAAAGCACGCTATTCGCATTACTGGAAGATTTCTTTTCTCCTGATATACTTATAGGGTGCTGACATCATCGGTGTTTAGAAAGGGGAATGGGCATCCTGTGGTGTGTTTTCACAGTTGCCAAAAGGGATGTTCTTTTCATACACACTTACCTCTCTTCACACACACTTGTCATTTGCTGGATTCAAACCCCTACCTAACTATGTTATGACACTAAAGACAGACGCATTAGCGGAGCATGCTATTCGCATTACTGGGTGATTTCTTTTCTCCTGATATACTTATAGGGTGCTGACATCATTGGTGTTTAGAAAGGGGAATGGGCATCCTGTGGTGTGTTTTCACAGTTGCCAAAAGGGATGTTCTTTTCATACACACTTACACACACACTAACCCCCCCTTCACACACACTTGCTGGATTCAAACCCCTACCTAAATATGTTATGACACTAGAGATGGACACATTAGCAGAGCGTGCTATTCGCATTATTGGGACATTTCTTTTCTCCTGATATACTTATAGGTTGCTGACATCATCGGTGTTTAGAAAGGGGAATGGGCATCCTGTGGTGTGTTTTCACAGTTGCCAAAAGGGATGTTCCTTTCATACACACTTACGAACCCCCATTCATACACACTTGCCAGATTCAAACCCCTACCTAACTATGTTATGACACTAAAGACGGAGGCATTAGCAGAGCGCGCTATTTGGATTGCTGGGAGATTTCTTTTCTCCTGATATACTTATAGGGTGCTGACATCATCAGTGTTTAGAAAGGGGAATGGGCATCCTGTGGTGTGTTTTCACAGTTGCCAAAAGGGATGTCCCTTTCATACACACTTACACACACACTAACCCCCCTTCACACACACTTGCCACTATACTGGATTCAAGCCCCTACCTAACTATGTTATGACACTAGAGACGGACGCATTAGCAGAGCATGCTATTCGGATTACTGGAAGATTTCTTTTCTCCTGATATACTTGTAGGGTGCTGACATCATCAGTGTTTAGAAAGGGGAATGAGTATCCTGTGGTATGTTTTCCCAGTTGCTAAGAGGAACATTACCCTCACACAGACTTGCACACAGACCAACCACAATCACCCACACACACACACTCTGGATAAGCTGTCATTCCCTAGGGCAAACAGCCTAGTGTTGACCTCTACAACTGTCAGATGCACATTATTTGGTGCTGATAGCAGTGTTTTCAGGTCTTTATTGCCATAACATTACCTGTTTGTATGAACAACTTGTGTATCTGTGGACAATGTTTGCATAAGGGGGACATCCACTATATCATGTATGTCTCTAGTCATTTAAGTGTGAGCACTGGTCAGATTGCTATAATGTTGTTGGTTACTGGAATAACACGTACATATACCAGATATATGTGGCAAAATGCTAAACTGATATTTGGACTACGTGTGTGAGCATGCCCAGTTCAGGCTTCCCATGGCATGTTGTGTGAAAGATGTCTCATTTATCAAAGTGTGTGAGCATGCCCAGTGTGAGCTTTCCATATGTTGAACTCTGCAGCCCATCACATTTGTGGATGAGTGTGAACTTCAACAAATATCTCCTGTTTATGGTTGTGTGTTCTGTGTCATGTTGTGTAGTTACTGTCCAAATGCTTTTTGTGTGAACACAACAGGGATTATACTGTGCCTGCAGGTTTTGCATGGGATACTTTGCATACAATTGTCAACATCTGTTCATACTGACCTAACACTGTAGTACTGTATAGTGTAGTGGTTCAGTACTTTCACTGTGGTGGACAGTATCCTGGGCTTTAGTCCTATCACTGCTTTACATTTCCATAGTGAGCACAACAGACTGGTTAGGGTCCAGTTGTGCACATCTGCACAAAGGCGGTGCCTCTACGGACCCTGGTAATTACCTCCCCATAAGCTTAACAAGTCTAGTCTGCAAAGCTATGCAGAGGATCATAATGGAGCTCATAAACAAAGATATAGGGGACATGTAGACATTGGACCCGTCCCAGTTTGGCTTTGTCAAGGGCAGATCATGCCTTTTGAACTTGGTCGACTTCTTCAAAACAGTCACTAAGGCCATTGATGAGGGAAAGGCAGTCCATACAGCCTACCTTGACCTTGCAAAGGCTTTCAACACAATACCCCACTCGGGTATTGTAGAAAAACCTACCAACTTAAATGTAAACCCATATGTCACAAGATGGGTTGCAAACTGGCTTAAGGACAGGACCCACAGTGTTAGAGTTGCTGGCGCTATGTCAGACTCCAAGCCGGTCACAAGTGGTGTCCCACAGGGCTCGGTCCTTGGCCCCCTATTGTTTGGCATCTACTTCTCAGAAGTACAGGCCAACATGGGAGGACTTTGGCTGACAAAGTTTGCAGATGACTGCAAACTGGGCGCCATAGTGGAAAGTGCATCAGACACGGATATCCTTCAGAAGGGACTCACGGAAACTGATAGCTGGTGCCAGAGCCATGGCCTGAAGTTAAATGCCAAAACATGTATAGTCATACCCTTTGGGAAAAGCAAGGTAACCCCAAGCTACCATATAGGTGGCAATCCTCTAAGCACAGAAGAGGTTATCAGGGACCTGGGGACCCAGGTTGACAGTGGCCTTCTTTTGACACTCACGTTGCTAAAGTGGTTAGAAAGACCTTCTACATTGCCCACCTGATCATGAAGGGATTCACATCCAGATCTAGTGAGGTCATTGTTCCCCTGTACTCTTCACTTATCAGACCAATGATCGAGTACAATGCCCCATTCGGGATGTATCTCACCCGACATCTGCAGCAATTGGAGAGACCCCAAAAGTCCCTCACCAAAAGGATAAAGGGACTCCAACATCTGTCATATGCTGCCAGATTGAAGAAACTCCAGCTCTATTCAGTCGCATACCGTCTGCTTAGAGGTGACATGTGCCTGACATACAAGGCCATGTCCAACCAGGAATTAATGGACATGCTCCACCTCATAAACTCCAAATCCACCAGAACCACTAGGGCAAGTGACTTAAACCTTAGCAGGGATATAAGTAGGACATGCTGGAGGGATAGATTTATCACTCAGAGACTCCCTATGCTGTGGAATAGAATCCCGGTCCATGTGAGGCAGAGCACCTCACTGGCTCTGTTCAAGAGGAATCTTGACCTGTGGATGGGAGATCGTAGGTTTACCCCTGGTATCGTCTCTGTGTCACTGCTGGACAGAGGCACAACAAACTAATGGGCACAGTATTGTTTCCATATAAGGGGTGGTGTAAGCCACAAAACTCTGGGCTAGGCTTATAAATGCCTTAGGGCAGATAGCCTAGTATAAACCTATGAACATATGAACCTATCTGACCATGTTGCATTATGTTCAGATATTAACTACTTACAACAGCCTCGTCCAACATCAGTAGTGTATTCCACGACATAGGCGTACATTGGCAAACACTACCGATGTGCCCTAGGCCATTTCTAATGCTAGTCAGAGAGTGTGTTTGCCCTTTGACACATTGTAAGTGTAGTTTGCCATGACATATGTCATGTTTAGTATACTGTGCCTCTGTCTACCCGTGACATAACAGTGATACCCAGGGTAAACCTACCATCTCCCATCCACTCATTAAGATTCCTGTTGAGGAGAATCAATGAGTGACTCTATGGATAACCTGTACTGGTAGTTTACTCATGCGTGGGGGTGGCTTCTGTGTTATGGATAATGCAGTACAGCTTGTCCTATGTATGTCAGTGCTGGGATTCAGGTCCCTCATCTGCATAGCTCACTGCCATTCAGATTGTACAAGGTGCAGCATGTTCATTGATTCCAGCTTGGACATGGCTTTCTACATCAGGCACAGCTTGCATCTGGGTGGCCAGCATGGCAGTGTGTGGAGTTGCACTCTGTTTAATAAGGCAACACATTACATCTGTTCAAGCTCTTTGATACTCCTGGCGGGGTACTGTTGTGGACTTTACAGTTGATGGAGGTGTCTGCTGAGGTATACCCCACAGGGGCTGTTGTAGTCAATTGTAATGCTGATGAAGGATAACTGCAGAACCACAATGACCTCCCCTTATGTAGATGTCATAACCTTCATTATTAGGTTGGTATGTGGATTGTTTCTGTTAACACTACAGCCACATGTTTGTCCAATGCAGGATATCTATCACCTTGTGTACCCAAGTCTGTCATTATGTAAGTATGTAATGGGTTAACACCTATGTGGTAATTGGTGGTCACTTACTGTATATCCACAGAGGTTGACTATACAGTTTTCTCCATTTAACATGCTGACATGGCTATGGCACCAGTTGTCTGTTTCTATGTGGCCCTTTTGTGGGATGCTTGTGTCAGCTGGAGTGTCAGATATGTTGGGCGGTTTGTAGTCCTCTGCAAACATGTTCAGGCACAGTCCTTGCATGTTGGCCTGTACCTATGGGGCATATATACCAGACGGGGAAGGTCCCAGGACCAAGCTTTGTGGGATACCTGTTATATGTGGTTTGTAGTCTGACATGGCTGCAGCATGTCTGACCATGTCAGTTCTGTCGTTGGTCTGGTTTGCAACCCCTATCTATATTGAACATGTAGGGTATTGTATGGAAGGCTTTGCAAGGTCCAGCTACACTGTGTGGACCACATTGCCCTCATCAGTGACCTCAATTACTGTTTCAACTGAGTCACACATGTTTAGGGGCAGGGTCTGCACTTAATAAACCCACAATGGGTAGGGTCGGGTGTCAATAGATCCCCAATATCTGTATGTCTGTGGTACATGCTGATCCTTTCCATAGCTGTGCAGACCAAGCTTCTCAGGATTCTGTGGTGGTTGATTTTAGTATCCATTCAGGCGACACCTTTCTTGAGAACGACCACTGTTGTTGTACACTCCTCTTTGGGCACATATCCTGTGGTAAGGCTGACATAATGTCAGGGAGGCAGCAGTCTGCTGGGAAAGATATTTTGCATTATGGGGGGGGGGGGGGGGTTGCACTGCACCTGTCAGGATGTATGTTGGCAATACGTGTGTGTGTTTGGTATTTTGTTTGTAATATTTGTGTGATCCAGAGCATATCTGGGAATTCACAACACGTTCCCTGCCATCAGTTGCAGCAGCCTTGGGGTTATCCTTAGTGTCCTGTACAATTTGTATCATAATAGGTTCATAGGTTCATACTAGGCTATCCACCCTAGGGCATTTGTAAGCTTAGCCACAGTGTGTGTGGCTTTTACCACCCCTTGCTATGTGAATATTATGGCCATTTATGATTTACTTAGCTGTGCCTCTGTCTGGACATGACACAGTAAAGACCCCCAGTGTACATCTACAATTATCTATCCATTTTGCAAACTTCCTGTTGAAGAGTGTCGTGAGGGGCTCTGCCTAACATGTAGTGGTATTCTGTTCCAGGGTGTGGAGAGACTCAGGGTTAGGTATCTGTCCCTCCAGCACATCCTATTTGATTATGTGTTGAGGTTGACATCTCTGACTCACACAGCTCCGATGGCTTTGAGTTTTCTGGGGTGGAGCATGTCCATTACTTCTGTGTTGGACATGGACTTGTACAACAGACATACAATGCCTCTGTGTAGGCAGTATGTGACTGCATTCAGCTGTGGTGTCTACAGCCAGGCAGCATATGAGATATATTTGAGACCCTTTCTGACTCTTGGTGAGGTACCTTTGAGGTCTTTCTAACTGCTGCAGGTGCCAGGTAATGTACATCCCAAATGAGGCATTGTACTACAATATGGTCTGATAAGGGAACAGTATAGGGGCACAATGACCTTTGTTGACGTAGATGTGAATCCTTTCATGATACAGTGTCCAATATAGACAGTCTTCCTAGCCAAATTGGTGATGCGACTGTCACATAACAGGTTACTGTCCACTTGTGTCACTAGGTCCCTGATTACTCCTTCCACACATAATGGTTTACCACCTATGTGGTACTTTGTGTGTACCTTGTTTTGTATTTGGTGGTACATTCATACTGTCCACTGTCTTCAGGACAGTGGGGTGGGGTTCCTGTGTGTGAGAGTGTGGTCTGTAGCATGCTACAGACTGTACAGCAGTCTTTCCTATGGTTAGTTGCACATGGGTGGACTGCAATGACATAAGCATTGTCAGTTAACTGGATGTATAGGTGTCTGTGCTGAATATGGATACTCACCCTCCTTTTATGATTTGTTCCAGGTTTTGTGGCCATAACACATGATATGTGGTATTACCTGGTAGTGCTGGTGTGCTGTCACGAGGCTTGCAGCAGGTTTCTATCACTGGACAGACATCAATGTTCTCCATACTGGGGAGGGCCTCAGGAGCATGCATATTGAGGTTTACACATCTGGCATTGATCAGCATTACCCTTCTGTTTCTTTCCAGTTTTGTTTTCTATGGTAGTGGGTTAGTCTTTTCGGCCTTGCCTACGAAAGGATCTCTGTAGGTTGCAAAAGCCTTAGGCAATATCCAGACGCTCATGGGTAACAGGTGCAAGCCATCCCTGGAACAGCAGCATGTCTCACTATGGAGTCACCTATTACAACTGTATCAGGCATGTTGTTTCTCCTTCTGTCCTGTGACTGTTTGGCACACCAGCTTTGTGTACTATGTGTTACATGTGCTATGTCTGGAGGTTGTTTTATTGGGTGTCTGCTTTGGAGGCTTGTGTTGGTGTTGTGTGTTTGTAATTAGGGCCTCTGGGAATGTTTTTGTGTTTATGTGTTTGGTTTACAGTCATTGTACGTCAATGTGGGACTGGAATGTGGTGTATGTGGTTACCTTGTCCTCCTGACTAGTTTTGACAGTACTGATTTGGGGGTGCTCAGGCTCCGGTTTGGTTACCTGGTTGCGTCTATCATATATATTTGTATTTATTGGGGTGAGTTGTTGTTGTGTGTGTACTTGGGACAGGTGTCACATTGCCACTGGATTCACAGATTCTACTTGTTTTGCCTGGCCTTAGTGGATTGTATGTGTGGACACATTTTATTGCCATACTAGTGATCACTGATTACTTCACTTTTTATGTTTGATCTATCATGTGGTAGCTTCCTCATTCTCTTCAATGGTTTAGTAATTGCTGGAGTCCAGCATGCCAGATGCCTGGGTGTATGGCATTGTGTCTTGTTGTTATTTGTGATTGCAGACTCCAAGCACTCTTGGCTGTGTTCATGGTATGCCTGTATGACATGTTCTGCAGTGTGTCCCATATTCTGGACTTGCACAGGGCCTTTCATGGATTCCACATTGGTTTGTAGGGGTGCAAGCTATGCTTTATACATGTGTTTCACTGTGGTATTCTGGCCAGGGACTGGGGTCGGGATGTGTAACTACAGTGTGATTACTCTATGGTCTGGTCTTACCAGTGAGGGATACACTTCTCATCTTGACATCCAGTACACATATTTCTGATTATCACATCCAGTATGCTTACCCCTCTTGTGGAAGTGTTACATTTTGCATGTCCATTTTGTTTGATGGATTCTGGGAAATTGTCTACAAATGTGTCGGTGCTAGTATAATACAAAGAGTATAGTGACAAACGTCTCAAAAGCTGACTTCACACTTCTTCAGACTGAGATGGTACCCTTTAAGCCCACTGGGCCAGTGGAAACCACAACACACAATGGTGACTCCTTCACAGACGCTTTCTACAGACATCTCCAAGAAAGCATGGACCATGCAATCACAAATAAAACCAAGACCTTCTCCACCAAGGAAAGTGGCCTGTCTGGTGGACCCCAGCCATAAACAAACTGTATAACAACTGAAGGATACTAATGCAAGACAGAGCTACATCTCCTAAAGGGAAGGCAGCTGTGATCAGCACTAGTAAAAAGCTACATTCTCTCATAAGGACATCCAAGGTCAACTTTGAGACAAAAATCACCAAAGACAATTAAGATAACCACAATGCCTTCTTCAGTTATGTCAGAAACCAGGGTGGGAACCCTCAGATATGCTCAGAGTTGGTACACAACAACATATATTTCAGTGACCTGACAGATATTGGCAACATTCTGGCAGACAGGTTCAGTGCAATTTTCCCCCTCCTTCACCCCCAAAAGAAGATAGTTATCACAGCTGAATGTAACTTCACTGTCATCTCAGATGTCCATGTGAGAGCCGCACTCAGCAAAGACAAGAACACAGCATCAATGGGACCTGATGGTATCCCCAGTTGCGTGCTATGTGAACTCCAGAAGGAGCTAAACCCGTATATACAAATGCTATTTAACCTTAGCCTTGCTACAGGATATGTACCTGAAGACTGGCGTACAGCAACAGTGGTCCCACTCCACAAAGGAGATGCCTCCACAGACCCTGGGAACTACCACCACATAAGCTTAACCAGCCTTGTCTGCAAAGCTATGGAAAGAGTCATTATGGAGCTCTTAAACAGAGACTTTGGTGACCTACAGACCCTTGATCCCACCCAGTTCAGCTTTGTACAGGGCAGATCCTGCCTTTTGCACCTAGATGACTATTTTGAAACTGTCAGTAGGGCCATTGATGAGGGCTAAGCGGTCCACACAGCCTACCTGCACTTGGCTAAGGCCTTTGACACAATACCCCACTCAGGCATCATAGACAAGCTCAACAGCTGAAATATAAAACCATATGTCACAGGATAGGTTGCAAAATGGCTAAGAAACAGAACCCATAAAGTCGACATTGCAAGTAATTTGTCAGATTCAAAGCCAGTCACAAGTGGTGTACCACAAGGATCTGTCCTGGGACCCCTCTTATTTGGCATTTACTTTTCAGATGTGAAAGCAAACATAGGAGGGTTGAGGCTGACAAAGTTTGCAGATGACTGCAACCTAGGCACCATAGTGAATACATCAGCCGGCACACACATCCTACAGAATGCCCTCACAAAGACAGATAGCTGGTGCCGGAATCATGGCCTGAAACTGAATGCAACTGATGTGTAGTCATCCCCTTTGGGAGGAACAAAGTACCCACAAATCAATACATAGACAGCAACCCACTGAGTACAGAAAACAAATCAGACACCTGGGGACCCATGTAGATAGTGACCTCTCGTTTGACACCCATGTTGCCAAAGTGGTTAGAAAGACTTTCTATCTTGCCCACCTTATCATGAAGGATTTTCCATCCAGATCAAAGGAGGTCATTGTACCCCTATACTTCTTCCTTATCAGGCCCATGATTGAATACAAAGCCCTATTTGGTATGTACCTCACCCAGCACTTGCAACAGCTGGAGAGACCCCAAAAGTACCTTACCAAGAGGATCAAGGGTCTACAATACATGTCATATGCTTCCAGACTAAAGGAAATCCAGCTTTATTCAGTAGCATACCGCCTACTTACAGGTGACCTATGCCTGACATACAAGACCATGTCCAATCAGGATTTGGTGGACATGCTCCACTGCAAGCAATCCAAATCCACCAGAACCATGAGAACTAAAGATTTGAACCTCAACACATACATGTATAGGACATGCTGGAGGGACAGAGTCATAACTTTGAGGCTTCTCACACTCTAGCAAAGAATCCAAGTTCATGTTAGACAGAGTCCCTCACTGACTCTCTTCAAGAGAAATCTGGACAAGTGGATGTGAGACTGTAGGTTTACCCCAGGGGTCCTCCCTGTGTCACTACTAGACAGAGGCACAGTCAAGTTATTGGATTAAGTAAGGGGGTCATAATGTGTCACTACTAAGTCAGAGGCACAATATTCGGAATCTATTCTGTACACTTATTACGAATATAAGGGGTGGCAATAGCCACATCACTATGGCTAGGCTTATAAATGCACTAGGGCAGATAGCCTCGTAGTAAACTATGAAACTATGGTGTATGTGTAGGTATTGTCAGTCAAGCAATATAATGTGGTTTGGGGGGCTTGATATCTTCCTGTATTCCAACATAGGCCTGGTGCAGTTCCTGCTATTAGGACAGTGGTCTGCAGCAAGCTATATAGTAGTAGGCAGTTTTAGCCATTGGTATTTGACCATGGCTAATCCATGTTGCTTCTTGTTGTGGTACCAACATGGGGGTGTGGTTATCCATGACATTTATTGCTAGTCACCCTCGTTTTGTAGCTTGTTCCATGCTTTTGCAGCTGTACATCACTGTATGAGGTGTGACCTGGTAGTGTTAGGGTGCTGATGTGGGCTTTGACCCAGTTTTCTATTACAGCACTGATATCTACATTCTCTATACTGTGTGCATTTACACTGCACGCATCTTGCTGTTTATAATTCTGGCATTGGGTAGCATTACATCTAGGTTCCTATCCCTTGTGGTACCTATGAAGGTGGGTTTGTGTTTTTGTGGTTTATGATTGGTGAGGGTGGATGTTAGTCAGGGTCCTCAGGTGTGCATATGGTACATGGTGTTACATTACTTAACACATGGCATTCATGCCTCAGGTGGTGCTGCAGGGCTGCCTCTGTCGGATGCACATACTACACTCCCTGTACATGTTTGGAAGCAGGTTGTGTCATGTTAGGCGTCCCTGTTACTATATGAGTTAGTCGGAGGGGCTATCAGTCCCAGTGTTCCTACTGAGCCCATGTATGTGCTATGCGTTGCCTCTTTGCCAAGGCCAGGGCATACTGGGCACGCCTCCTTCTGCCTACTGGGGCAAGGTCAGGTTGTTCCTTCTCCGAGTCACCGTCTGCCTGTGGTGGCCTTGGCAATGGTGGGGGTATGTTTGGCCCAGCCCTATGCTGGTCCTGCTGCAGCTGTTTCTGCAGGATCATATTATGTAGCATAGCACATATCATGATCATTTGGGTACATGTAGTTGATGTGTACTGCAAGGCTCCACCAGATGTGTCCAGACACCGGAACCGTGACTTGAGCAGCCCAAACACACGCTCTATGACATTACGTGTTTGTGCGTGTGCCTCATTATGGCGTTCCTGTTCAGGTGTGTGTGCATTTCTGATGGGTGTCATCAGCCATGGCTCAAGTGCATAACCTGCATCCCCCACTAGGTGTCCGTGTGGGAAGTCCCCACTGGCAAATGATTGGTACAGCTGCGTCAGATTCCAGATGTGGGAATCATGGTAGCTCCCAGGGCAGCCAGCACACACATTCATTATTATGCCCTGGGCATCACACATGACCTGGCAGTTGATGGAGGGGAATCCCTTGCGGTTAATATAGGCTCTACCCCGCTCACCGTCTGGTGCTTTGATGCGTATGTGCATGCAGTCTATTGCACCCAGTACCTCAGGGTATCCCGCTATTTGCTGGAAGGGACGCATATTGCTGGCCAATACCTCACGGGCATTGGGGAAATATACATGATCACCGACATGTGCTGACATGGCATCCAGGAACTGGTGCAGTACCCTGGAGGCTGATGCCTGTGATATCCCCATCATATCACCAGTTGGTCTCTGGAAGGTACCTGTTGCTAGTATTCTTAGGCCAACACATACCTTGGTTTCCACTGGGATGGGTTCCCCTCTGTTGGTTCTGTGTGTGAGACGTGGCCTGCACAGCTCAACAATTTGCTGCAGAAGGTCTCTGTCCACTCTGTAGCGCTCTACTATCTCCAGCTCATGTAACCCATGGTAGGTGACCCTGGGCCTGTATACTCTCCTTGTTCTCCTCACTCTGGGTTGTCTGTCAGCATCTGCATTGTCACCACCCTCAGCAATTCACCTATGCCTGATTATAACAGCTATGGCAGCCCCTAGCATTTCTGCTCTGAGTTCAGATTTTTTCAGTTTTCAATTCTGATAGCTTACTCCTTTCTTGCAGTATCTCTTGAGAGAAATACCCTGCACTGCTGTTTGCAGTGTTTTAAGTGTTGGGTTGGGCTTCTAGTCTGCCTGTGTAATTGCCTGCTTCCAATTGTTTCCACCAATTAACTCCAGCAGTATCCTCTGGCAGCTTCCCTGTATTCTGGTTGTTTCCTGTTTCCTCTCTGTTTCCTAAGGGGGAGCAATGTGCACACCAGCTTAAGCACGCTCACAGTTGCTTAAACGCGCGCACACATCCTTACATGGTGTGGACTTGGCTGATTCATGGTAAAATGCACGCACTTTACCTTACACACGTGCACGTCCGCGCAAACCATTGTAAACGGTTTGCAACACGCTCCCACATGTTGAACCTGCCTTACACGCGCACCTGCACGTATATCAAGAAAGTTTGAGTGTAGGGATAGTGTGCACCCTCTATTTCTTGACTTTCCTAGTGTTCTGTTGGGACACACCTCTCTCCCTGATGTCTGTCTGTCATCTGTCACGTTACACTGCCCTCCAATGTGATACATTTATTTCTATCATTCCCCCCCGTGATGTCACCTACCTCTTACTCTATTCCTCCCCCTTCTGTAACTCTTACACTACTCAGAAAGTGCTCATTACCTATGTGGCAGTGTGATTCAGTATTGTAACCCTCATTTACATAGGATTGCCTAGTAATGCTTAGTTACATCTCTTACACTGAGTTTCCCCCCCTTGGCAACCACTACACGGTAGCCATATTGTTTTTGGTCTACTAGTCCCTGCATTGTCATTCCATGTAATACATAAAACCCACAATTGTGGGCTTATAAGCTTCAGTTTTCACTTTTAGGCAGTGCACCCCATTTGCGCGGGTGTGCGCTGCAGTTAAACATCAAAATCCCCCGAAAAAAAAAAAGTTATTTTAAATAATTTTGCAACACTTTTTAATGCCAATGGCCACATATTTGGCCATTGGCATGCTAGATAACACATATGCACCCTTTATTTGGAGCTGACATAGCTCCGTTGTCAATTTTGCAGAAATGTACTCAGTTGTCAGCTGAGTACATTTCTGCTAAACGTCCGTTACACGGACTGCTTTGGGCTTCCTGGATCGCTCAAATACCTCATTTGCATATCTTTCAGCTGCAAATGAGGTATTGAGCATTTCCACGCCCAGTCCGTGTAAGAGACGTTTTAGCTGTCTCTTACACGGAGGTTTGGGCTGTTCCTGGATCGGGAGGCTTACACGGAGGCTTACACTACTCTTAAACTCCATGTAAGCCTTTGTGAATCCTGCCCTATGTGTTTTTTCTTACTTTGCTTCTCAGTCTGCTTTGTTTTCTTTTTTAAATGCCTTTTGTTGCTAACACTATCAAACATTTTTACATGAAAGTAAAAAAAAAATCTGCTATGGCAGCAACAGATGCAACTCCATCCCTCCATCCTGTACATAGCTTCCATAACAATGTCTGCAGATGACACCCCAGCAGAAAGCACTTGAGATTGCAATATTTTTAAAGGCATATGTGGAGCATAATTAGGTGTATTTCTTACTATGCTGTGTTTTTCAGTTAACATTTAAAAACTGGAAAAATGGCTTGTATAATTAAAGTGCATGAGAAACACTGTATAAAAACAAAAAAAAATGCTTTTTCATGCATATTACATACTTCTGTATGATGAGTTATGTGTAATAAAATGTAAGATAAAAGCACACAATAATTGTTCTGTTTTAATATTTAAAAAAAAAAGTGTCTCCTGCTTTAGGATTATACAAGCTTTTTATGGTTTATTATATGTATAGTGGATATAAGAATATACACACTCCTGTTAAAAATGCTAGGTTTTTGTGATATAAAAAATGAGACCACAATAACTCATTTCAAAACGTTTCCCACCTTTAATGTGACCTATAACCTTTACAGTTCAATTGAAAAAACAAACAAATCTGTTAGGGGAAAAATATAAAAAAATAAAAAACATACAATAAGCTGGTTGCATAAGTGTGCACACCCTTAAACTAATACTTTTTTGAAGCACATTGTGATTTAATTACAGCTTCAGTCTTCTTGAGTAGGAGTCTATCAGCATGAGACATCTTGACTTGGGAATATTTGCCCACTCTTCCTTGCAAAAGCACTTAAAATCTGTCAGACTGTGAGGGCTTGTCTTGTGCACAGCCCTCTTCAGGTTCACCCCACAGATTTGCTATTGGATTTAGGTCTGTGCTCTGGCTGGGCCATTCCAAATCTTTAATTTTATTCTAGTGAAGCCATTCTATTGTTGATTTGGATGTATGCTTGGGGTCATTGTCATGTTGAAAGGTGAAATTCCTCTTCATCTTCAGCTTTCTAGCAGATGCCTGAAGGTTTTGGGCCAAAAGTGACTGGTATTTGGAATTGTTCATAATTCCCTCCACCTTGACTAAGGCCCTAGTTCCAGCTGAAGAAAAGCAACCCCTAAGCATAATACTGCCACCACCATCTTCACCGTGGGGATGGTGTTCTTTTGGTGATGCAAAGTGTTGTTTTTGCACTAAGCGTACCTTTTGGAATTGTGGCCAAAAAATTCAACCTTGGTCTTATCAGACCATAACACATTTTCCCACATGCTTTTGGAAGACTTGATGTATTGTTTTGCAAATTTTAACTGGGCCTGGATGTTTTTTTGTGTAAGAAAAGGCTTCCATCTTGCAACCCTACCACATAGCCCAGACACATGGAGAATATGGGGGCTTGTTGTCACATGTAGTACACAACCAGTGCTTGCCATAAATTCCTCCAGCTCCTTCAGTGTTGCTGTAGGTCTTTTGGCAGACTCCCTGACTAGTTTTCATCTTCTCTTTTCATCAATTTTGGAGGGACATCCAGTTCTTTGCAATATCACTGTTGTCCCATATTTTCTCCAGTTTTTGATGACTGTCTTCACTGTGTTCCATGGTATATCCAATGCTGTGGAAATGTTTTTGTACCCTTCTCCTGACTAATACCTTTCAACAATTTTGATGCTTTATAAGCTCTCTGCGAACCATGGCTTTTGCTGTACCAGGAAACTGAGTAAATGTCAGGAAAATCCTACTAAGACAGCTGAACTTTATTTGGGGTTAATCAGAGTCTCTTTAATTGATGGCAAGTGTGTACTCAAAAATACTGAATGCTGTAATTAAATCAAAAGGTGCTTCAACAAAGTATTAGTTAAAGGGTGTGCACACTTATGCAACCAGCTTATTGTACGTTTTTTATTTTTTATACTTTTCCCCCTAACAGATTTATTTGTTTTTCAACTGAAGTGTACAAGTTATAGGTCACATTAAAGGTGGGAAAAGTTTTGAAATGATTTATTGTGGTCTAATTTTTTATATCACAAAAACCTGGCATTTTAACAGGGGTGTGTAAACCTTTTTATATCCACTGTATAAAGGGTGCTTTTATAGTTAAAAAAAGGTGTAGTTGCTTTCATTATACTGGCATTTCCACTGTTGCAGTAAGCTTCCTTATTGAAGTTGCTGCTTTGGTAAAGGAACATCCTTGCATGCCAACATACACAACAGTCTAAGTAATGTATTTGCAAGAGCACTATACCTTATTGGAAGTTTCCTCTGTTTCAGCAATCAAAGAGTACATGCCAGACATTTCAAGCAGGATGAATTTCATTGTCTTGTTGTTAATGTTACAGTTTTACTTAAAACATTTTACTTTTTAATTGCTACACTTCACAAGCAATATCCTGCATTTTACATGTCTGCTTATGACTTACAGTACAATGTGCAGAGAAAGTCAGTCTTGTGTCTAACGGTAAGACTGATGTTTATCTTTTTGAATGTTACTTTGTATATTAGAACAGCCTTCCGACTTTTTATTATGACTAGTTGAAACAATGTTTCTCTTTGACCAGCTCTGTAACACTAACAGTCACAGTGCTACTATCACAACAGTTATATATTACTCAGAAATGGAACAAGTGTAGCTTGTCTTATGTTATCTTTTTTAAGAGTAAAGCTTCTACAATTTGAAGTGTGTCTTCTGGTGAAACGTGTGCTCTGATGTCATTTTCATTCATTCCTCAACAAATGGGTTTGGATCCGATCTTTGGATCTGACTCAGCCACATTCTAAAGATACTAGGATCTGTCTCTTGAGCTCCTCCCTTTCCCATAATGGCCCTGACTACTACAGTACCCCAGATCTAGTCTGTCACACTTTAAGATGGTCAGGATTGAGATTTACCTTTATATAGTTTTGCTTTCTTATTTATCTAAGCCCCCTTACCCTCAATGACTTTCTCTACCTAGTTTTCTCTTCTGTATTTCTTTACTACCATTGGTGGTAGTCCATTATTTTCTTTCTATTAATACCATTGTTGGTAGCTGATACTTCTTCAAAAAAAAAAAAAACAAAAAAAACACTTCTTTTCTCTATTTCTACTTGCTTGTTTTGTGTTTTCCAGCATGGATGATAAGCTGACTGGATTTAAGAAATGCACTTCCTGTGGGCATAAGATCCCTAGTTCTGATGCCCACAGGGAGTGTGTTTATTGTTTGGGCCTAGCACATCTGGGCACCTCTTGTTCCATATATGTGGCTTTTAATGGGAGAAAGATAAATGACAGGAAGAATAAACTAATTTTGAAAGGCCTCCTTCCACCATCAGATTCTTCTACAGGCACTTCTTCTTCAAGGACTCAACCCCCTTCTCAAAAATGCAAGGATTCCAGGGAGCACAGTAAACACTCACCTGCTCTGTCTCCTCAGTGTACACCTTCTTTACAGCCACCAAAGAATGTTTCTAAGACTTCATATCTGAAATTTTCATTTTTGACACCATCTACTCTCACATCTCCTTGGCCTCATGCTCCTAGGTTTTCTCCGGAGCTGCTACCCCTGAGATTAAGGCCTCTGTTTTTTAAAAGAGATTCCCAAGAAATTGTCAAGGCCACCTTCCACATCCTTTTCTGTTAGATCCTCTGTAGTCTGTCTGAGTCAGAGGTGGATAGAATGATGAGAAAATTCCTCAGAACACAGATCTAGATGGGGGTCTTGCCAGCTCTATCTCCTATTGGATCCATGAGATGAAATACATTCTTTCCAGCTTGTACTTGCTCCTCCTCTGATCCAACCAGCTGTTTTGAAGTCCTTGGATGCAAGTACCCCAGGGGTTGAACTGTTGGATCTGAAGGATATTTCATCTTCAACTCTGGCTACTTCTGTGCCTCAGCAGCTCCTAACACTGTTGGAGCATGATGGCTGTCAGAGCTGAAGCATCTGTGTTAGATCCAAGGGGTTGACTTTGACTCCAAAATTTTCAGAGACATCATTTCCTCCTGGAACTTTGTCACTGGATAGCTCAGCTCTGACACCTCCCTTGGAACAGAGAGTTGGCAAGGCTTGGGGATTGTCTGTTCCTGGAGCCTTGGCACTGGTGGGATTGTCCTTGGCTTCTCCTGGTCTGTCTGCATTTGAGGTGGTGGAAAGGACATTCTGTTATCCCAGAGTAGTTTTGACTCTCCCTGCTTTGGTTCCATGCTCTATTCCCTCTTTGGAGCCTATGTTTGAGACCTTACATCCTACATCTCAGGGGCAGCCAGCCAGGATGAGCTTCCAAGCATTTCCCACCAGGTCTCACATCTGATACCTCTCCAGAATGTCCCACTGAGGAGGTCTCTTGGAATAGGGCATCCAAGAGGAGACACTTGGATTCCCCACAACAATTCCTCATGGAAGATATTGATTTTGATGAAGGGGAAGGGTCCCCTAGATCTCCACCTGAAGATATCTCGTTTGGAGACATCTTAGAGATCCGTCATCAGAAAAGTGGCTGGTATTCCCAAACTCCTTCTCAGGAGGAATAGGTGTTCTTTGAAGCCTTTGGGTCTGGCCTGTCTATGTCTTGGATTACCCCCCCCACACACACACACACAGATGAGCTTATAGGCCTTGTCTCCCACAAGGCATGGAAGGAACTGGACTCATGGAACCTATCCCTAAACTCCCCATCAAAATTTTAAGCACTTGTGCCGATAGACAGTACTTGATTAAATGGATTCCTGCATATGTCATGGTTGTTGCAGCAGCCACCAAAAATGAGCTGGCTGAACAAAGCTCCACTGTCCATCCCACTAACAGAAAGTCTAGGGTTTTTGGACAGGTTTGGGAAGCTATTGTATGCGTAAGTGTCATTTGCCCTGTGATTGTTGAACTACTTGGCACATTTCACCAGATTACAGAGGGACTTGGTAAAGGAACTCTCTAATTCTGCCCCAGGGTCTATGTCTGCAGAGGAACAAAAGTATTTTCATCATGACTGGCCAAGCTACAATCAATTACAAATGTGTCCATGAGGTTCATCGCGCATGCCTCAGAAGGTACCTCGGGGGTGGCTGGTTCAGGCATGACTGTAAGAAGACATGCATGGATGCAATTGTGCAATTTTGTGGAGCCCTTTAAGGCATTATTCATCAATGCTTCCTTTGATGGATCATCTTTATTTGGGCCAACAATTAAAGAGACTCTCTCCCTCAGTGAACAGGGTGGGAAAACCTTGTTTGCTGTCAGAATCTGCTTTTCTACCCAGGAGAGACCTTTCTGTAGGAGTCAACACAGTGGTAAGAAGGTGTAATTAAGATAATCTCAAGGTTCTTTCCAGGAATCATGTGGGGATTGTTCCCCCAGAGGCAGATAGAGGAATAACTACAGTGGTAGATGTTGCCCATAGAGCAGAGGAGGTTCACAGAACTAAGGATCTCAAGATTCTTTCTCAAACAGATCCTTCCAGCATTCCTGAAAGGTTGCTTGACTGTCCCAGTCTGGAGGCAGTTGGGGGTGCTTATCCTTGCACCAAAAAGTCTAGGTAGCCATCACAAATGACTCGGGTGCAAAGGATCATCATAGCCAGAGGATATTTCATTCCCTTTTTATAAATTCTTGTAAAAACAAGGAAAACTCTCCCTGTTGTTTCAACCAATCAGAGGGAGCTAGCAGCTCAAGAGATCATAGAGTTTTTAGACAAAAGAGTCATCCAGGAGGTCCATCCAGACTAAAGAGGATTTGTAATTTACTCAAGGTTCTTTTTAGTGCCAAAAAAGACAGAGGACCTGAGACCTATCTTACATCTCAGTTATCTGAACCAGTTTGTAAAGAATTACAAATTCTGCATGATCACAGTTCAGTCCATTTTACCTCTCCTTCAGAAGGATGACTGGATGTGCTCAATCAGTCTTCAAGATGCATACCATCACATCAAAATGAACAAGCACTCTCAAAGGTATCTACATTTCTGATTGGGAGCCAGCCATTACCAGTTCAGAGCCCTACCCTTTGGTCTCACCACAATCCCCAGGGTGTTCGCCAAATCCATGGCAGTGGTAGCAGGTCACCTGAGACTGCTTGGATTCAGAGTGATTCCCTATTTAGACAACTAGCTCCTTACTACACTGACCAGGCATCTACTTGTAAAGGCTAGAGACTATTTACTCCAGCTATCTCTCTCGCTGAGAATCACCATCAATATTCACAAATCACAACTATAGCCAGTTCAGGTCTTGGAGTTTATAGGGGCTGACTTGGACACAGTCAATTCTCTACCTCTTCTGCCTCAAAACAGAGCTCTTACTTTGAAGACACAAATCAAACAGATTCTTTCTCTTTCTTCTCCCCAGCAAAACTGGTCATCAAAGGTCTAGGGTCAATGGCTGTGACAATAAATTTAATTCCCACTGCTCATCTTTACATGAGAATTCTTCAATGTACCTTAGCAGTGCAATGGTCATTTTATCATCATCCCTTAAATCTCTGGTAAAATTGTATCAAGCTTGCAGAAAGTATCTTCTTTGATGGATTTACTCTGAGGAGATTAGTCAAAGTCATCCATTTATTCCCCCCCATGCCACGTTGGGTGGGGGGCATTAATTGCGATGGACTGTTCAAGGCACATGATCCCCAAAAGGCACCAATTTGCATATCAATATCCTAGAGATGAAAGCCATGCTTCTAGCATTACAGGCCTTTCAGTGCTTTTTCCCTCTAGGGACTATTGCAATACAAATGGACAACATGTCAGTAGTCTGGTACATCAATAATTAGGGAGGAACAAAATGCTACCCCGTTTGTCAAGAAGCAATGAGAGTATAGCAATGGGCAAGTTCATCCAACTGCTTTCTTGTGGCAACACATATTCCGTGGAGATCCAACATTCTAGCAGACAAACACAGCAGGACCATCCTCATGCCTCAGGAGTGGTCTTGCAACCAATTACTGGTGAATAGGATTTTCCGCAAATGGGGTCAACCATGCTGCACTCTATTTACATCTCCCCTAAACAACAAATACAGCAGTTTCTTTGACCTTATCCCACCTCCGGAACAGTCACTGAGAGATGCTCTAGTCCATGTTTGGCCCTCTGGTCTCCTTTATGCTTATCCTCCCCTGCTCCTCATCCCAAGTTTCTTCAGAAAGCATTTTAGTTGAAGAACGCAGTAATCCTCATTGCTTCTTCTGGCCTCAACAGGTGTGGTTTCCCCTTCCTTTGGTCTCACTTAGTACGTCCTTAGACACTGGATCCCAGTCCAGACCTCCTATCTCACCCATCAGGGCAGATTCACCCAGACATTGCAGGCTTCAAGTTGACCACATGATTTCTCCAGTTCCAACAATGGCTAGACATTCCAGGCTTTCCTCCTCAGTTTGAAAAATCCTAATCTCTTTTCATAAACCTTCGACTAGGAAAATTTACAAAAGTAAGTGGAAACTTTTTTCTGAGCTCATCAGATAGAGTTAGATCCCTTTACTGCCACAATTCCAGCTGTTCTAGATTTCCTTGCCTCGATTTTTCAAGGTGGAAAGTTTTTCCACGATTAAGGTTCAGTTAGAAGCCATCTTGAACTATCACATCTGAGATAATGCTCCTCCTTTAGCATCATCTAAATTATGAAAGGCCTTTCGTAAGGGTATCTTTTTACTTAGACCTCCAATAAAGGACCCTACTTCACCTTGGGACCTCACTATGATTTTTGCAAACCACAGTACTTTCTCTTTTGAACCATCAGCTAAAGTAGATCTCAAGTTTCTTTCCTGGAAAACTGTCTTTCTGGTAGCTATAACTTCTGCAAGATGAATATCGGACCTCCAAGCACAATCTTCCAAACCACCGTATTTGATATTTCACAAAGTTAGGGTTACTTTATGCACAAATCCTTCCTTCTTAACAAAAGCTGCCTCTGAAACCAATATCAATCAAGTCATCAATCTGCCAGTTTTCTTCCCCAAATTTGAAAACAAAGGAGAATATACCCTTCATCTTCTTGATATACAAAGGCAGCTTTGTTTTTACCTTCACAGGACCAAGGAATTTAGAAAAAAAAAGATCATTCATCTCATTTACTAGTAAAAAAATTGGAAGTCCACTTTCAAAAACTACACTGGCTAAATGGATAACAGATTGTTTTTCCTATATTTATTTCTTGAGAGGAATAACCTTACCAATACAACCAAAAGTGCATTCAACCAGGTCAATGTCTACATCAGCTGCCTTTTGGGCTAGAGCCTCTACTGATGATATTTGTGCAGCTGCCACTTGGTGTAATACCCATACCTTTATTGCACATTACAAATTGGACATCATTTTCAGAAGTAGAGCTGTCTTTGGTTCTGCAATTCTCTGAAACATCCTTCCATGAGTGCCACCCAAGGTTAGTGTAGCTGGGGACTCAGTCCCATTCATTGAGGAACAAATGAAAATGACAACATCAGATAAAGAAGTTATGTACATACCATAATGTTCCATGTGTGTTGTCCATTTTCATTCTTCCTGAAATTCTCCCCTTTCCCTATCCATGACATTGAAAGAGACCTAATGGAATAGTTATTAGGAACCATAGTGTTTAAGCTCTTGATCTTTCAGCTATCACTTTTCTGTCATAGCATTGTTATTGTATTTTATGATTATAATGCACATAATAGCAACAAACTCGATCTGAGATATTGTAGTGGTCAGGGGCATTATGGGTAAGGGAGGGGCTTGAGAATCGGATCCTAGAATCTTTAGAAAGTGAATGGAGACTAAAACAAATCTACAGACTAGCAAGGCGACCCAAATCTGACAACTGCAATAATCCACGTCTATTAAAACATAAATCATAGTATAAATCACAGTAAGCACTTTTGTCCAGTATTACCAGACTTCATCAGACAGTTAGAAAATCAAGTGGTTCATTTAAATATAAAAAAGTAATGTGATGAGTTAAAAGACTTAAAGGTGGATTATAGCATATTACCAGCAGCAACAATTACCATAAAACCCCACTGCACATCGCCATGCCAATGCAACAAAATAATGTAATATAATATAAAACCCAACCAGCCAACCAAAATTCCCATTACGCACAACATAAATTGTATAAATTGCAAAATTTGCAAAAAATGCAAATACAATTACAGTATAAAAACTACATATTAATATAAAATTGCACTTTAATTAAATAGTGCTTCAACAAATAGGACCCTCCCCAAAACACCTTACAGAAACTTTGCAATATATATATATATATATATATATATATATATATATATATATATATATATATATATATGGTAATAATATTAATGAATAATAGATACCACAACTGGGGTGTCAAATAATTAAGAGAATGGAAAAAATTAATAATAATAGATAGTAAAATCATTTGTCATAGGCTTTCATTTTTAAAAGACTAGAAATAGAAATAATGTAATTTAGCCCAGGAAAAACTGAAGCATTAAAGTAAATCTACCATCAAAGTTCTTGTTGCTCAAGAATAATACTCCAAGGGAGTGGACTACTATGATTTTTTACTAAAATGCAATGAAATAGTTGTCTTTTTTGATGGGACTTTTTTAACTGTGGATGTTTACGATTTATTTACTTGTATTCTACATGAGATAGATTTACAGTGGTTTACAGAATTTTTTACTGATTAGATACATATATGGCAAGATAAAATTAATACTTTATCTCATGTCTTGGAAATGGTGTTGTTTAACAATTCTATTTATTATGAAGGCCATTATTTTAAACAACTTCAGGGGGAAGCCATGGGTTCTGCCTGTGGGCACCTATGTGCCAATGTAGTCATGACAGTGTGGGAATTTCGTTATTTATTTAACAGCGCCTATTTTGGCCACTTTAAGATGTATGCTCGATTTTTGGACAACATCTTTATAACGTGGTCAGGTCCAAATGAGGTTATTCCTTCCTTTATGGATTATATTAATGCAACTACCTCTTTTTTAAGTTTCTCATATGCCTTTTATAATTCATCTATTGCTTATTTAGATGTTTTACTTTTTAAAGACCGGGTTTATGAGTCTTTAAAAGCACATAGTTACAGGAAGCGAACTTATTCTAACAATTTTTTACATTATACTAGTAACCATCCTTTACATGTGAAGAAAGCAGTCATTAAAGGACAAATGGTTAGAGTGGCCAGGATGGTTACAGATTTTAATGATTTTATGGAAGAATGTAACCTTTTAGGCCAAATGTTTCTTAATAGGGGTTACGCGATTGCCTTTGTTGATTCTATTAATTCAGAGGTTATTACTAAGAGGATACGTGAGCAATACCTTCCCCTATTATGTTCATCTATGGGTAATACACAAACTATTGGAGCTGGTACTCCCCCTGATTTGCCTAATGTAAAGGACCTTTCTCTTAACAGTAACCCTTCTAACAATTTTCCTTCTGTTATTGATAAGTCTTGGGAAGGAAAGGCATTTATTACCACGGTTAAAATCATAAATAAATAACATTAAGAATTTACCTTATATGCCTTCAGTCAGGAACAACACTTCAGGATGGGAAAATAGAAATTTTTATTTACAGTGCTGGGAGACAATCTTCATAGCAGTAGGTAAATCAGTCTGTCTGAAAAGAGAAAAACTACATCTTTTATACACTTTTCTTATCAAACCATTCATGCAAACCTTTACGTATATAGTGACTCTGACAAATAAATTACTTTGCAAATACTCACATTCCTCATGATTTTCACCTCAGACTTCACATCACTGCTTTCCTATACATGATCCACCTGCTTTCAAGGGGTCTTGTTTTCTGACCTTGGATGTTTCAAACCTTCCCTAGCAGCAACGCACTCCTAGCCTGGAGAAGTCAGGCAACATATTCATTTTACAATAGCTAGCATGCTTTGACTTCATACAGTACTTTTTCCTTGTTACATATTAAAAGAATGCAGATGAGACACAGCAGTAACTCTAGCTTATGAAGCTGTATTTTTCGACAGCCCTGCATACAAATTATATTTGCTTTTTAACAATCATATTATAGCATCAGTAATGAAACTGAAATTAATATACATTTTAATAAGCTGATCTTATCCCATTACAATTTCCTCCCTTTGACACTATCAGTGTCATACTATACATGTAATTCTATTTTTCTTTTTCTTAACTTGATAAAGTATGCTTCTGCATCATAATAATCATCTTCTGTTACAATAGAACTGTCATTGACTGGTACATGCAGTGGCATTTTATGTGCAGGTGAGGTTAAACATCTTTTAATTACAGCCTTTAGAATAGAAAATACCAAAATTATCATAAATATAATAAAAAGTACAATGACAATACCCTGGATTATGCTAGTTCCCTGGTTACCAAAAATACTGCCCAACCATCCAAAAAGTCTCCATTGTTTTGATGTGCGGTCCAAATCTTTGGCCCTTTGCTGCATTGAATTTGCCAGTTTGTCCTGTTCATCATGATAGTCACTAATATATGAGCAGCAATGACTCCATATGAGGGCACATGACCCCCCCCAGTGGTGGCTGGTGACTTCAAATCAAAGGGGGGCTGCAGGAGACAGCTGGATAGGTGTGGCCAACAAGACAGGGTGTGGCCAACAAGATGGGGTGTGGCCAACACGATGGGGTGTGGCCAACAAGATGGGGTGTGGCTATGGTGCAATGGGATCAATGCTTGACATACTTATTTACATGAAATAAATACTCAGTCAGTATGGTGCATGCTGAATAGTCTACACAGCACACATTGTTACATACACACATTGGTTTGAACACTTACCTCTGTGGTATACTGCAAACAGTACTTCTGCGGTATACTGCAAACAGTACTTCAAACTCCGTTTCTGCACCTGAGGAGAAGCTGTGGTCTGGAGGCTGTGGTGCACCTGAGACGCTGTGGTCTGGAACACATCAGGTCATACTGGATTTCTCCCACCCCCTTTTTCATGGAGGCTCAAAAGGGACAGTTTTAAGTGTCCCAAAGCAAATAATATTCACGTGACCCCCAGCTGGTTCCAAATAAGTGTTTGTAGTCTTTCAGTTGTTCCAGTTAGGGGTTTGCCACATCAGATCCGTTTCCAGTGGTTCCTGTCCTCTGCATCTTGCTCTGCCACCACATCACTTCCTCTACCACATCCATATATCTAACCTTACGAGTCCTTCCTCTTTTCTTCCCTGGCAGCTCCATCCTTAGCATCCTTCTCCCAATATACCCAGCATCCCTCCTCAGCACATGTCCAAATTAACACACTCTACCTTTGGGCATGCCTTCCCCCTCTTCTAGAGCCAACAGTAGCCTCCCCCCAATTTCTGCCAGCACCCTTTTGGTTAACAGTAGTACTGGTGGTGGTCATTGTTAACCTGGGCCTCTACCAATCCTGTATCAAAATCTGTATTGTCCCACAAAATTTTGTCAGGAGGTTACATGTGATGCCCTTCCTGACATAACCCTCCCCATTTATCTGGGCTTGGGACCGGCACGAAGAAATGCACTGGCTTGTGCATCACCAGTGGCTGGGTTACATAAGTGCTTGTAGTACTAGTATAGTACCAAATAAGTGCCTCTTGTGTTCTTCTGTGTATTGTGTTCCATTACTTATAGATAAAGTCCATTCGTCTCTCTTTATTTTGTGCAAACAAATCAATAACTCTGTGGTTGAAGTTAGTTATACTCCGCATTAACTCCTTTCCTATGGAAAGCATAGCCAAAGCATTCAGTCTGTCTTGCCCCATTGTAGAACGAAGAAAAGTTTTAATCCTTTTCAGTGTTGAGAAACACCTTTCTGTCTCAGCAGTTGACATTGGTGTGGTGGCTATAATTAACAACACTTTGTAAGTCTGTGAAAACACACTGGTTAAGGAGTTGTCCAACAAGAATTTTAACATCTTGACTGCACTGCCAGCTGCTTTAAAGTCTTCATGTTGATACACCACTCCAAGTTCTGTTCTAAGTTGTCCCGTCATCAGGAATGGATAGCTGTCCATTGTTCCTGTGAACAGATTTTCTGGAAACTCTCTTATGTATGTTGAAAACTTTCCAGGCAGAAGTAACTGAGAAGCTTGAAGATGGCCAGTTTGTTGAAATTGTGATGTTGCCTGGAACTTTACGACATCACACACTTCCTTTGCAGCAATTGGCAAGGTCTCATGCAGTGGTCGGGAAGCTGATGGCCCTCGTCTACGTTTTGACCGGATGTTCTCCGTCTGTAGATACTGCTCTGCAATACCATCGATACCTGATCTGACACTGTCAATTGCATCCAAAAATGTATGAACATCCTTTTCAACAGCAGTTGCTGTTAGATTTTATGAATATAAATCTGAAATTAATTATGTTGTAAATATGCTGAAAGAAAAGGCTTGCTTAAATGCAGAAACAGAGTTTAGTAATATGTGATCAGCAGTCATACTAAATGACCATGGCTTGGAAAAGGAATCTGCTGAATGGACATTTTTCCCTTACAGACTCAGAAACAGGATGTATGCAAGAGCAAAAATGCAAAATCTGCTTTTAAAGAACACTGACATGCTTTTCTGCATATATAAAAGATGGACACAATATGTTTCCTAAAATAACAGGATGGACACAATATGTTTCCTAAAACAACAGGATATGTTTATGACACTGTGACAATGTGTTTTCTCAAAAATATGTTTTTCTGCATGAAAAACAGGATATGGCACAAGAACAGATGTTTTTATACAAAGATCCAAATAAAATACAGGATGTTCACACTGTCAGAAAAGCTGATCTCTGACAATGTGTTTTCTCAAAAATATGTTTTTCTGCATAAAAAGCAGGATATGCTTATCAGCATTGGCACAAGAACATATGTTTTTATACACAGATCCAAATAGAATACAGGACAATGTGTTTCCTCAAAAATATGTTTTTCTACATGGACATCAGGACACTGTTACAGGATATTCACACTGTCAGAAAAGCTGGTCTCTTACAAGACATTGTTAAACAAGGAAGCTTAGTATTGTTTCTACAGGACTAAAACTGTATATAAAGAGCTGTATAAATCCAGTTATGTTAGAGGTATGGTAGGGACTCATTTTGTCCTAAGGTAAATGTTATATCTCTCACATCATCTGTACTATATGAGAAGTAAAGTTGGAACAGTACTTTAAGCCTGCAACGGTTGTCCAGTTTGATTTATTATAAAAAGTTATTTGTTACTGCTCTCTAAAGTTGATGCTGCAAAGTATATTCTCTCATCAGTGTATATTCTGCAAGTTTATGTATGCAACAGACTGTGAATGCAAATATAACCAGACTTTGAATTTTAGCAGAATCCAGCCAGCAAGACTGAGTGTCTTAAGAGCACTGCAAATCCATCACACCAAGCAGTAAGCAGCTCCATGTAATTTTTTCAATGGCAAGCTAGCCTGCATTTGAACCTACAATCTGCATTCAAACACAGGAGGAGTGATGGTAAGCCCTGCAGAGGGTCACTTCAGTTAAATTGCAGTAACTAACATTTGTACGTATGTGTAAATCCTAAACAGAAATATTCCAGTTTATGCAGCTTGCAGTAGTAAAGTTTTTTAGACGTCTACAATCCGGAGTGAGACTAGTTCAAGAAATTCGCAGTGCCATAAATTCTTCAAGAAAAGGGGGATATCCACTAGCCCAATAGTTCACTGCCTGTTGTGCTTTCCCAGCTTCTCAAGTGACTCTGAAAAATTTCTAGCCATCAGCAACAGCAGCCTGATCACCTGTTTTCTTGCTAACTGGTAAGACTTTTTTCTGTATCACATATTTAGTGTGGATGATGTTAACAGTTTGTATATTCTTAAGATAGTTCATTCATAGACAGTTTGTATATTATTAATATGGATATTATTTATAATTCATGCAGGAGTAAACCAAACTTTAGTAAATTGCTATGTTGGTATACACAGCACATTAGTAAATGTAAAACCTTATTAGGGCAGGGTGATAGTAAGGCATTATGCAAATGTATTACAATGTTTGGCTGGTATCTCAAAGAAAACCATGTGAAATATGACAAATGTTTATTGTGTGCTTCAACAAAAACTGCATTTTGTGTATTATGCCATAAAATAATATTGCATCATATTGCGAAAAAAATAGACTGTAAAGACAGATCTGAAGAATTAACTAAGGGTAAAGTGTTTCCATTACATTCTGATGTTGAACAGTTATGTTCTGTCACCACATGCGAGTCAAATCAGTTACTGATAGAACCCCTAGTACATTTTGTTACAAAGGAATGTAGTAAACTTCTAAAAGACAGACACAATGAGTTCAGGAAGCTTAGACAAGTTATACATACATCTTTTCAAAAGTGCTTAGGAGTTTCAGATTCAGCAGAACAGGCTCCTGAGACATATCAAGCAGACTATAAGGAAATTCTTCAACAGCAGTTGCAGGATAAAGGAAATAAATTAGCTGAACTGACAGAGACTGGGAACTTCCTGCATACGCAGCTAATCTGTGCAAAAGAAATATATTTTATAATATGTTTATGTTTTGAAAATGGTTAAACATACATGGTAGGATGGTAGGATCTGATGTCTGGACAAATCATTTTTAAAAGTTTTACTTTCATTCAGTTAAAGCAAGACATCTATCAGTACTACAGTAAAGTAAAGCATATGACTGCCATTCATTAGCATAGTCAAAACGTAAACAAAACTGTTCTAGTGTATTACAATGTATAAAATTAAATAAAAATAGATGAGTAAAAATTTAAAGTCACAAGACATGACATGCTTGTATAAAGATATACATATACAAGACAGACATGCATGTATGTTCTTTTCATATAGAGTACATCTGTTACAATACATAAAAGCAAAAGGCAGACATCAGCAAATATAAATAATATAAATATAAATGTGTTGGTTAAACTAATATCTATTTTGTTTTTTACAATTTGTTTATAATTGTATAGTAACACCAAACAGTTAAAGTTCTGAATTTTAAAAATAAATAAAATCACAGATGGTATTAGTCAAACAGTTTTTGTAAAATTAATGGCAGGACAGTTAAATAGTGAAATAAATAATAAAAAATACTGAAATCCATGTAAGGTAATTGTAAAATGATGTCTATTTATGTTGTATAAATGCATAGTTATGCAAATCACAATCACATTAAAGGAAAAATGCCATAAGAATTAATTATAGTTTATAGAGTATAAAATGTGAGCTCAGACCTTCCTAGACTGAATGAATAGTTACAGGAAATGTTGGAAAGATAAGATAAACAACAAGACTGATTGCCAGATAAGTAGCTTGAGTTTTTCTAAAGCATCATTGTTATTAAAACATAATTGTTAAAATGTTTACATGCAACACTATTTGGTAATTGTAATAAAATGTCACAATTGTGCATAGATGTCACTGATAATCTGTTTGCAAGTAAATGTTAAAAGAAAAAAAACTCAGTTGCATCAAGTACAGCCATCAAATGGGCTATAGTATATAAACAGTTCAAATCAATTGTGCAGGAGGGTGTAAATACCTACTAGAGGTAATATACAGTGAAAGCTTTATTTAGTAACCTAATAAAATAAATGTATAACCAAAGTGTTGGGCTGACATACATTCTATTCTCACAGCATAGGGCAGGTAAACAGTGCTGAAGTACTACAGGGGGAGGGGCACTTTCTCAGTTTTACACTGACTGTGTAAGCAGTACTGCACAAGGGTCTGAAATAAAGCTACAGAAAAAATAAACAACAAGGGTCTGAAATAAAGCTATAGAAAAAATAAACAACAAGGGTCTGAAATAAAGCTACAGAAAAAATAAACAACAAGGGTCTGAAATAAAGCTACATAAAAATAAACAACAAGGGTCTAAAATAAAGCTAGAGGAAAAAATATCTCATTCCTTCTTGACAATACTCTTTTATAGGGGGAAAAACAGGTATTAGTGTATTAGAAATACTGGTAAACTGGATTAAACCTGACAGGATAAGATATCTTACAAGTTGTTAATAGCTATCATAATGGTTATTATTGTATTGTTTAGTATTAAATTGTATTTACAACCTGTTAAACTGTAAAGCTATACAAGAGATAGTTTAAAAAACAAGAGATGGCTTAAAATTGATTACAGCTATACAAAAGAGAGTAAAGATATGTAAAAAATTGAACAAGATTGGTCACTATTTTTAATATGTTTTTGGCAAAACAATGTTGGTATAAAAAAGCATCAATGTTTCTAATTGCTGAGTATGTAGTTTAAAATAACAGGACATATGAATTTGGTATCAATTCCACTAGATATTTCTAAAGAGACATAAACATTTTCCAAGATTTTGCTCAATATTAATGTTATTAAATTTATAAGATTAGACTAAATGTACTTTACAGTCTTTGTATGTACAAATGTAAAAAATTTCAGTACAAATGATAGTCTTTGTATGTACAAATGCAGAAAATTTCAGTACAAATGAAATTAATGTCTAGTAATAAATATGTGTGAAAAAACATGTTTTAAAAAAATGGGTCCAGTATACCTAGTAAATTGAAATGCATAAATAGCAAACAGTCTGTGTAAATACATACTGATCAGGATACATTGTAATAAGTTCAAAAGTAATTTGTCAAGTTGTAATATCACTGGTTTTACCCTAGTAAAATAATTGCTTTCAAATATTTATTATCTAAGCCCAGTTCAGTATTTTACCAAGATGTTATTGAGCAGTTCAGAGACATGAACACAATGTGATGGTTAAAATGACATTGAAACTGTGTATTTTCAGCAGTGTATAAATGCGTGCAGTAGCACATAGTTACTGTCTCTTATAGCTAATTCAACAGTTGCAAAGAGTTAATGAAACAGTTCTAAGTCATAAATGAAATTCTATGATTGCAAAAGAATAAATTGATCAAGTTAAACTAAAGCAGATACAGCTCATAACTGATAAAATATTTTCACAGAATGGTCTGCAAAAGAAAAAATGTTAAATACATTCAGTTTAGTAGTAATACTTAATATCATTGTATTAACTATGTAAAATTGCATTTTGACTTGTATCAATAGAAGACTATAGGTTTGTTTCTTAATGTATTTTCTATATAAATGTTTTGAGCATGTTTAAAAACAGAGGGAATTGTTAGATTTTATGAATATAAATCTGAAATTAATTATGTTGTAAATATGCTGAAAGAAAAGGCTTGCTTAAATGCAGAAACAGAGTTTAGTAATATGTGATCAGCAGTCATACTAAATGACCATGGCTTGGAAAAGGAATCTGTTGAATGGACATTTTTCCCTTACAGACTCAGAAACAGGATGTATGCAAGAGCAAAAATGCAAAATCTGCTTTTAAAGAACACTGACATGTTTTTCTGCATATATAAAAGATGGACACAATATGTTTCCTAAAATAACAGGATGGACACAATATGTTTCCTAAAACAACAGGATATGTTTATGACACTGTGACAATGTGTTTTCTCAAAAATATGTTTTTCTGCATGAAAAACAGGATATGGCACAAGAACAGATGTTTTTATACAAAGATCCAAATAAAATACAGGATGTTCACACTGTCAGAAAAGCTGATCTCTGACAATGTGTTTTCTCAAAAATATGTTTTTCTGCATAAAAAGCAGGATATGCTTATCAGCATTGGCACAAGAACATATGTTTTTATACACAGATCCAAATAGAATACAGGGCAATGTGTTTCCTCAAAAATATGTTTTTCTACATGGACATCAGGACACTGTTACAGGATATTCACACTGTCAGAAAAGCTGGTCTCTTACAAGACATTGTTAAACAAGGAAGCTTAGTATTGTTTCTACAGGACTAAAACTGTATATAAAGAGCTGTATAAATCCAGTTATGTTAGAGGTATGGTAGGGACTCATTTTGTCCTAAGGTAAATGTTATATCTCTCACATCATCTGTACTATATGAGAAGTAAAGTTGGAACAGTACTTTAAGCCTGCAATGGTTGTCCAGTTTGATTTATTATAAAAAGTTATTTGTTACTGCTCTCTAAAGTTGATGCTGCAAAGTATATTCTCTCATCAGTGTATATTCTGCAAGTTTCTGTATGCAACAGACTGTGAATGCAAATATAACCAGACTTTGAATTTTAGCAGAATCCAGCCAGCAAGACTGAGTGTCTTAAGAACACTTCAAATCCATCCCACAGTAAGCAAGAAGCAAGCAAGTAAGAGCCATATAATTTTTTCAGTTGCATCTGTGGTATGACACTGAAGTTGCCTGTACAGAACGTCAACATGGGGCATTATACGATGGAAGACAGTAAGGCAAAATTTAAATTCGTCATCTTCAACTGATCGCAGTAGCCCATTTGCTTCCAGTACAGTTGCTGTAGCAGATGTAGGACTCTTGTACAAATAATTAAAGCACTCTGCCAGTGACTCCAAGTTCTCATACACTGCATTTACAGTACGGATGTTAAAATTCCACAGTGTTCCTGACACTCTTGGCATGCATCGTGATACTATATTATCCAGAGCAGCTTGTCTTTGAACTGAACGACTGAAAAAGGCTGGAATTCCACCAAGTGTTATAAAAAATGTCCTTGCTTCAGTATTCTGTTGTGTGGCTCTTTGCATTACCAGATTAAGTTGGTGGGCATAGCAGTGTACATAGTAGGCATATTTAAACTCTTCTCTTATGATGGCCTGGACCCCATGCTGAACACCACTCATAACCGATGCACCATCATAACTCTGAGCAATCACTTTTTCATGCTGGTCTCCCACTACTTCCTTCAACTGTTGTTTTATCACAACAGCAATATGTTGTGCTGTCTGTCCAAGTGGTGTAAAGTATCCCCAAAAACATTCCACCACCTGTCCATTGACAACGTAACGGAACACAATAGCCATTTGCCATATCCCAGCAAAATCAGTGGTTTCATCTGCAATTACTGCTATAAATTTTGCAGTACAAGTCTCCTTTTTTATTTCTTCTCTGCA
Organism: Protopterus annectens; assembly: GCF_019279795.1. Taxonomy (NCBI): domain Eukaryota; kingdom Metazoa; phylum Chordata; order Ceratodontiformes; family Protopteridae; genus Protopterus; species Protopterus annectens. The sequence continues at coordinate 662,335,464 of NC_056727.1, read as the reverse complement.
TACTGTTAGCATGCAGTCCAGGAGTTCATTTTGAATAGTTTTTGATGCTCCTTTGAAAACAGTTGAAGTTGTCACGTGGTCAATCAACTTCTTATCAAACTGGCAGACTAATTCTACCAGTGCCCGGAACATTCCTGGATTCCATGACTCTTCAGACTCATCATGGCCTCTTAAAGCTACTTCTTGTGCACCACACACCTTGATGCATTCTATTAAAATAGACAGAACATAACGGTTGTCATCCACTTTCTTGTTGTGTCTTTCTACTGATAACTGGTATCCACTACTTAATTGACACCTGATAGCCACAGTTCCCAACACTGCTAGACTCATTTGGTTGTCAAAATGTTTAGCAGACTGTTCATGCCTTCTGGACTTTTCTTCCAGTCTCTTCAGGTCATCCATACCCTTTGATGTCCAGGCTTCCTCTCCACCAAACAACAAACATGGGAAGCAGTACAAGCTGTTTGTTTCCTCACAACCACAGATCCAGGTGTGTTTGTCATACACTGACCTGTTGAAGCTGCGTGTGTATGTTCTTGACCTACTTGTACCTGCAGACTCTATCTTCAGATCAGGTGTGGGTCTTCCAGTCCTCTTGATTCTTAACTTCTCATCAAGAGTCAACTCTTTAAAATTAATAGATTTCAGATAGGCCACTGTAACACTCTGCTCACTCTGTTCACTCATTCTGGTTATTGTAGTTGTTGCAACTCTGAAATGAAGATATTGCAGAAATGATTTAAGTGCCACTGTTGTATACATGTAATGATTTACAGCTTCAGAAACAGCACTCATTTCATTGACAGTCTGCCACAGCCATGACCTACCAACTATCTGGCTTGGCCTTGCCAGGATTAAAGACTATTAATGCATTTGTGATGCACACACTGTCACAGCTTACATTGTCTTTGCAGGACTAACAGGGGCAGTCATTCCATTGCCCCCACTATACTTTCTGCTTTGATCCTTCCAGCATTAAAATATATCTGCTGCACAGAGACCGGACTGTAATCACAGCCTGTATGCATATTGCTTACTCCCTCAGACATATTAGAGTTTTGCAAAGCCAGAATTACAACACTAAATGGTTATTTCATTCCAACACTGGCGACATGAAAGTCCCCCATCCCAACAGCCTACCAAAAGTACCTGGCTCAAAAACCTCTAAAATCAGAAAGCAAAACAGTAATGAACTGCAAATGGCTGCATTAATTTAGTCCATTGCACAGAAATGGTAGTTACAGGCTTGCCCAACAGCAGACTTTACCCAAACAGTCATCTTGCAAAGCCATAACTGACAGTAAACAAGGGCAGTCACCTCAATGAATTCACAAACACCCCCCCATTACCTAATGAAGTAGCTGCTTTTACTGGTCAGGATTAAAGTACAAATACTAACAGCTGCATTGCATACTTTCATTTTGCTGACAGACTCACTATCACAGCTTGTGTGCATCAGCCAAGTACACATTTAATTTTAAAATTAATTTTACTTACCAGACTTTCTACAATAAAACATGGTTTAACAAAAATTCCTTGACCCCCCCCCACCACCACCACACACATACAAACCACACTCAGATTTCAGAGCTTCAGCTTCTGGTCGATCTTACTTCAGTGAAATGTACATTACTGTTGCAAATGTAGACAGAACTGCAGCTATTCACACAAGCATTGCCCCCAGCCTAACTCCCTACCCAGAGAAACTGCTTTCAGCCTACAGTGTTTAAGTGAAATAAATCTCCATGGTTGCATTTCTTTCACATCACAATAGCCAAGAACTTGCACATAATCTTACTTTATTTGGTGGTGTGTCTGTAAACTACAGGCTATTTAATTTCAGAGACCCCTAGGCTATTTCTGACAAAATGATCTAAAATGTCCCAACAGATGTCCTAACCTCCAGAAAGAAAGACTCCTAAAAATGGCCAAAAATATCATACTGTATGTAACCACCATAGTCATGTACAAGCATTTTCACATGCAGTCATTTCCTTATTTGTATGCACAATATCTTTTAATTTTATTTTCCAGAAAAGGAGGATGCATACAGAGTACCAGTCCCAGACCAATACACATATAACAGAAATGATATTCCAGGCATTCCATTTCACATGTACTGATTCTGAAGTATTCAAGTACCACAGATACTGATTTAAAACACAATGCATGTGTAGTGCACTGCCTGCTTATTTTTAGATTATTCTAATGCAAGCATTCTACCCTAATTGAAAATGTTAATGTTATGTTTTTCATTTTCTTATAATTATAGCTACTCTCAGACAATATACTGGCAAATATATATATATATAAATAAATAAAATATATAGAAGTGCAGTAGTAGTGTTAATGACCCACCCCCTAAAAAATAGTTAATTATTACACTCAGACGTCTTGTTCTGGGAAAATGTTAAGAGTACATCAAAGTAAAATATAACACTGCAAGTTTGTTAAGAGGGAAGCACATCAGCTAACTTAGATAAATGTGTCAACTTAGATAAATGTGTCACTGGACTGCTTGCTGTTGCCAAGTTAACCACTGAATATGATCACAAGTACATTAAAACAAACACATGAAACATTAATCCTCAGGGCAGGGTACACACCTGGACTGCCATAAACCCATAAAAGTCAACATTTTCTGCATGCTGTAACTACCAAGCTATTTAGCCTGTAGACACACAGTCTCCAACTTTATTTAAGAGTGTGAAATAATTTTATAACTTAAAGCCATTTACTTTGTACTGCTATTTTTGGGGAGGGAATAGAATCCACAGCCTTCTGATCTTCCAGAATCTAATAAGGGTTATTCTGCTCTTAAGTTAAGAGTCTTAACACTGTATAATTTCTTATCTCTTGTGTATAATTAATCTGCATCCTTTCTGTAAAGTTGGTGCAATCTGAAGTGGGTCTTGTCTGAAAGAGGGGGAGGGCCAAATGAATGTTTAACTACCTCAGACAGTATTGTTTTGCCAGGTGTAGCCTGAAGCCATCATGATTCACTGGAGTGTATTAATCCATTGCATTAGTCAATCATTAAATTTGTTCATCTCCAAGACATTAGCTTAAAATACTTTAAAGCATATATTATATATACACATATATATATATATATATATATATATATATATACATACATATATTTATATATTTATTTATATACATACACACTACACATACATACAAGCAACACATACACACCCCTCAAGTTACCTTGCATTTTGCTACTTTAGGTGCAGAAACCAAGACTGCGAAGTGTGTAAAAATTTATTCTTACAGGAAAAAGTACATTTGCTAGCATTCTTTCACTATGCTCAAAACCACAAAAACTGGTACTTTAATGCAACATAACTATCATTCCCTCTCCATTTTGTTCACACATCAGCTTGTTAAAATTAACTTGTGGCATGCAGAACATCAAACTGCCTGTTCTGATAGGTCCTTTATTTCCACCATATATATATACTCCAGCTGGTCCAGAAAAAAAAAATTTCTTTTATACACAGCAGAGTTGAAATGAACAGTATGGGTGTAAAACTGCTATAGGAATTCTAGCACAAGGGCTTTCTCAGATGCTCATTTATAAGCAGTCATAGTATACATTTGTTGTTTTAAAAGAAGACTTCCAATCCCAGCACCTCCTGTGAATGTATACATGTAGAATGAGGTGTCAAGGGAGGAATCTGAAGATTTACTTGTGTGTTTTTTTTATTGTAGAAAGCAAGGTCACAAGATAAGCACACACGCATTACAAACCGCAAACACGTTTTCTAGTCAAGGCATTTGAGGATTACATGTGGAAAACATACAAGCATTCTAAATTGCAAAGATATATTTACTACAGGGTGGGGGTGTAGTAAATAGTGTGTGTTTGAGGGTAAACCAGTTACTCCAACTTTTAAATTTGCCTAACCTTGCATCATTTTGTGTTTCATGGCTGTTCTTATGATTATGAGGTATAAACCTAGGAATGGGGAACAACATAAAACTGCACAAAATAATGACGTCAGTAAAAACTCCAGATTAAAAAAAAAAATATCTTCACTTTACTGAGAGGACTAGATAGACTCACATGTAATTACTAGCTCTGGGATGGGTTACCTCTTAAATGTCCAGATTTCTAATACTTTTGGCTTTTCTATCATAAAATGTGTAGTTTTCTGCCAATCACCTTGGACTGTCACTAAACGATGCATTTGAATGCACACTTCATATCCTTCAGAAAATGAACCTCTCTCTATGACACTGTTAAGTGCACACAAATTGTCATTTCTGTAGTAATACTTACCTCATAGTGAAAGAATCAGAGAAAGTGGAACAGATCAACAAGAAGTCCAGAGCACAACTACTGGCAAGACAGCTGTTGCGGGAATGAAAAAGAAGGAAAACACTTCCATTTGCTAACATTATTTCTTCAATTGCAGATGAAGCCTTGTCTCACATAATTCAGTCTGCATGCAGTTTATCAGTTTTTACTTTAAATCTCTACAGATGTGTGTATCATTCCATACATACAAATTCTCACCCTCTTTTCAAAAACACTGCCACGCCTTCTGTAAATCCTACTCCCACACCAGTCTAAAATGATGGTGCTCTACTGTTCAACTCAAAAGACACACACAATGCTGAGGAGGTTGTCAAGTAAGACATATGAATCAAGATGCATTAACACCGTCAGAAAATGTACGTCTTTAAACAGTTATTCACCAGCATATATTCTGATCCTTTCAAACCTTTGGCCTAGACAGTAAAATAAACAACAGCAATCAAAACATTTGGTTTGAACCCAAAGACATTTTTTTCTAATTCCATCAGCTGATGCCCACCAGACAGTTTGCCCACAACTGGCAAAAGCCACTGTTTAGCATTCATTGCCTGCATATACTAATAATGGGAGATGAGATGGTCTTGCACCAAAACAATATACAATGGCCTTGTATAGGCTGGAGGGAGGGGTTCAGTATTGAGAAACAAATGCAATTACTTACTCCATATTTGTTAACTGGCTCTGTGAGCTTTGTACTTGGACCCATTTCAGCCACATCCACAGCCATAAGCAATTATACAAGTTAAGACAAATATGGTAATTTACCTGTGTTAATATATACTACATTACTAGCAAAGTTTTACAACGTAGTGGTGTTTTACATTAACAGGCAAGGGAGCATTACATGGTAGAAAATGGCCTTTCTGATGAGCTATTTATTTATTCATTCGTTTCCAGTTTGATGACTGGGGATGTCCACTGGGCTCAGGGAGGCCCGGGGAGAAAAGCTCCATGTTACAAAGTTTAGATACAGATACAATATAGAAAAGAAGAACAATTTACAATTATGTTTCATGCTAGAGAGCAGATGTAATTTCTTAGGTACGTTACCTTTAGATGCAGACACAATACTATAATGAACAATTTACAGTTAAATTTCATGTTAGAGAGCAGGTACAGATTCTTAGGTACATGGTACAAATGTCATATTTACAATATGTACATCTGTGTGGTAGCCTACAGATCATAGCTAGAGAGGCTAGTAATCATAGCTGGAGAGGGGTTTAGAGGTGGAGAGAAACTTATAGGACTAGGTGGGGAGAATGCAGTTGCATTTCCTGTTACAGTAAATGTAGGAATGTAACGGAGATTTAAAGTTTTCGAAGTTTGCACAGGTCCTTAGAGAGGAAGGAAGAAAATTAATTTTTTTTGCTAAGAAAAAGGATAGCAGGAGCTGACCAGCAGGGCGATTGGGTTTTCGGACACAAATTAGGTTTTGGTGAGTAGATCTGAGAGTTCTCTGAGGGGTGCAGGGGAGAAGGATGTTGCATAGAGCAGGGCACTTAGAGGGCTGAAAGATTAGTTTGTGGGTTGTGGTAATCTGAAGATAGTCTAGATGGTTGGAGAGTTCAAGCCTGTGTAACAAATTAAGGGCAATACAGTGATGGGAGGAGTATTTGGCTTTGGTGACAAATTTAGAAATCTTATTATAACAGACTTCCAATTTTGAACTGAGTGACAAGTTAGTTAATAGAGGAGCGCCACACATTAGTGAGGGGAGTAGATAGGTATAGGTAGACAGACATTTCTAGAAAAGGCTGCTGTTTCATAAATAATTTTAGAAGTGACTGTATCTATGTCTATCCTAGGTGAATAAGATGCACATTTGCATTTCTATTTTAGGTGGACATTCGTTTTATGCAGATCATGCTTTGGAATTTCAAATTTCAAGAGTTAAAGATCTTTGTGTAAGTGATTGTCAGTAGAGTTGTGCAATGGGGAGTTTAAAAGTACAAGGAATCAAGCAGAGACACAGAAAAGTATTTTACTTTTCTGACCCTTTTGGTCAGTTGTTTTTTTCGATGTTAGTTACAATGTTAATATGCAAACTATAGCTTGTGCATGCCATGCTCCCTGTCAGTCAGCAACCGACCCTTTAAAATAAATAGCAATGAGACAAAGGTTGTTTTCATAAGATCTGCTTCACGTGCATTAAGGTGCATTGGTGCACTAGGCTTGGGACAGCCAAATGTAAGGCAGGAGGTACCCAGCAATTAAAGAAACCTAATCAGCGGCCAATTTCTCACATCTATAATCCATCAGAACATACTGCACAAGATCTTTAGATCATACAATGCAGACTGCATGTGTCTAGGGGTGGTGAAAAAGCTAGGAAACAAAATGCAGTTTACATAACACTGCTATACAATTTCTATCGGTTCCCAACCCCAAGACTTTTTCTTCTAAATGACAGGTTGTGTCCACTTAATGTACAGAAATGCACTCGTGCACTGGTCTAAGACCTACCATTCTTCACCACTGTAATATCAGATCTCGCCCGTTTTCCAGACCTGTATCTTGCACACATTGCTTTTTGCAGGTGTAAACAACATTTCAAAATGTACTCATCCTTCTGATACAAGAAATTTCTATTCCTACAGGAATAAATGATTGGAAAATATCAAAGACTGCTGTGTCAACAGCACAAAACTAGTAAAACAGCAGGCAATATGGCACAGCACAACACAAAAGTAGTCCCGAGAATATGTGTGTGTGTGTGTGTGTGTGTGTGTGTGTGTGTGTGTGTGTGTGTGTGTGTGTGTATGTGTGTAGGAAATTCCAAAGAACAGACCCACACCCCCCCCCCCAACAGCAGGTAATTAATCATGAAGAATCCGTCCACCAAATAAATGTTTAACCTTCATGTCTAAACAAAGTGTTCATAAAGTCAGCAGGGTGCTATCAGTTCATTATTCAAGAACCCCCCCCCCCCCACACTTCAACAAAGTGTCTCCCCCCAAAGGAATGCATTAATTTGTAACAGGACTTTCAAGACTGCAAACTCACAAGGAGTGAAGTTGGAGAAAAATTATAAGAAAACTTCCAATGCACATCACAGTATGACTTAAAGAAATCATTTATACAAAATCCTTTGTAATATTTCTGCTTTTGTTGCTTGAACATAAACATATGAAGTAAAAATCCCAGTCTCAAACACACCGTACGTTCTTGTAATTTAAATCTGCCAAAAATGATGACAGCAAAGTCACAGAATCAAATGAAAAAGGTTGCCAAAGTAGCACATATAATTCTGTTACAAAGGTATAAGTTAGTATGCCTTCACAAAACTCTGTAGAAAGTTACATCCTACTACATGTCTTTATGCAGGGCTGCCAGGCTTAATTAACTCACCATGGGTTCACTTCAGTTCACTGAACTTTCAATTCACTGACTTTCATTTCACTGACACCATTTCACTGAAATTCATTTCACTGAAACTTCATTTCACTGAAAGTTCATTTCACTGACAACTATTATTTGCAATAAAATGGAATATTCCCCCTTCCCCACTGTAGTGCGACCCTGGAGTTAGAATATATAGTTGGGGGTGTGTGGGGGGCAGAGCCCCCCACATCGGGGGGCAGCCCCACTCATTTCATATAATATTCTTACGTTTTGATATAATATTGCTTAGTAAAAGAAAAGTAAGTGGGGGGCTGCACCCCCCACACCCCGATGGGGGCTCTGCCCCCCACACCCCCCTAACTATATATTCTAACTCCAGGATCGCACTACAGTGGGGAAGGGGGCATATTCCATTTACTTTGTAATAATACTTGTCAGTGAAATGAAGTTTCAGTGAAATTAATTTCAGTGAAATGGTGTCAGTGAAATGAAAGTCAGTGAATTGAAAGTTCAGTGAACTGAAGTGAACCCAACTATGTAAAACTAATAATAAGTATTAACTTTAGAGATTGCTTTTGCAGGTCCAGTATTAATGTACACATATAATTGAAGGAAAAAAGAATAAATAAACTTGTAAAAATATGTATATATACAGGTTGCATATTCTTAATAGTATTGATTATTAAAAAGTAACAGGTTAATGGAAACTTAGGTGTTAATCCATTCATCTGTCATAGCATCTTCTTCTCCATCAACTAGTAATATGAGAATGAATAAAAAAATAACAGTATATATTTTCAAGAGCGTATTAAATGAATACCAATAAACTGGGACATTAACATAAGTTGAGACCATGAAAAATCCCAAGAAAACCTGAACTTACAGAAAAGAAAACTAGTTGCAGGTTAGAATAAAATGTGAACAAGGTAAAATCTTGAAATGTGTAAATCAGAAATCAGTGATATTAAATAATTATTAATTTAGTAATTAAAACCATAAATATCTTAACATTACTATAATTAAATAAAATATTATATTTTAAAGTGATATCACTTTAAATATATGCTTCAGGAACACTTTCCAGTAGTACTACATGAAAACATCATGGTATTCTTCTAATACTAATAATTAATACATTAACAAGGAAGTAAATTAATAGATTTAAAATTTATAATATGACATTTATATAAGTTATAAATCATAGCTCATTTATTTTTTCAAATAAAATTGCTCCTTTCCTTTTCCCATTTCATCTCTTTTCTTATTTATTATGACAAAATATATTAATTGTTTAAGACTATATAACTAGATGATGAAATAATTAAATTATAATGTATATATAATATTATCACATATATAAAATAATAGTAGGAATTGGAAAGTTAAATATCAAATAATAAATTAAAATATAATCATTAATAAAACTATTCGATAAACAACCTTTATATATCTAGCCCTTGATAGTATCTCTGACTTCACTCACTATTCTAAGATATAAAAAGTTTATAATTCCCATCTTTTCTAACACTTCAGCAATGAATTGATAATTAGGTCACTCTCATATAACCACTGTTAGCAAAAGGACTGGAAATGCATGAAGAACCTGACTTAGCAGCTTTCCTATGAAACATCAGGCCAGCTGCTCTGACTGGAGCAAGGGCTCTAGACAATAATTTATATTTGTGAATGGAATAGCTTGTACATTTATCCATCTGATATCAACATATATAAAAAATTCAGTGGCTCATAAGGTATACCAATTAACCCACTTAAGGAAGTTATCACAGTACACATAGTAGGTGCAGATGATGAGGCACAGTCCCAACTACATTACATATTTTATAACAATAATATCATATCAGAAATATATCTAAATGCATGGCATAGCATTAGTTAAGTAGCTGAAGAAAGGATTAAAGAAACTAATTTCTCGTCTTCTTTAGCATCTCACTAACTAGATAATTTAATAACCCTTAAACATTATTTGTTAACATCAGACCATTTTCCAAATAAGTAATGAGGTAATGGGGTATATTTATGTGACTTCCAAATTATGTGTTGTAAATAAGATTCACGAAATTGAGGGATGAAATACAAGCAATTGAGTATGACCTCCAATTAATATCAACCCTTCATTTCTCGTCTATTTATGAAGTGACCTTATATTCAAATAAAAAGGGATGTGTATATATATATATATATATATATATATATATATGTATATATATATATATATATATATATCTATGAAGATTTGATGAGCTTAGCCTCATGCATCGATAAAAAAGCTTGTGTCCATACATGTTTCCATTAAAATATGACTTGTTAATAGAATGTATAGAAACCAACCTGTGCATATACTAACAGACACTAAAACAGTAGCTATAATCCCCCTTCTAATTTGGTTACAATAAAACAGCCTGCAAATTCTCAAACAGACTGGAGTCTTCGGACATCTGTCACTACTTACTGACTACATCAACATTATGCAATACCTCCTCTAAAGCTAAGCGAGCATTGACCATTAATGAGGAGACTAAAAAAATGAGGAAATTTGTAATACCTATTGCCAGCATTTACATCAAGTATGGACAACAACTATCCCAACACAGTGTCTCAATTAGGAACCACATTACACAGTGACCATTTAAATCCATCACCCCAGTTGCCCACTATAAAATAAGTATGTGTATTCAGCAGGAGAATAGAATCCATTCTTCCCTATCAGGTTGTACGAAAAGCCCACATCTGGATTACTGCTTACAGTTCTGAGAATAGTACATGTGTAAAATATAAAAATAAACATTGAAAGCCAACAAGAACTGTAATTTTATGTGTTCCATTATAATGAAGGAAGAACAAAAGGAAACATAGCCACTAACACTTTTATTAATGGAAACTATCAGCATCAGCATCCCAAACTCAAATTACTAACCCATATCAGACCATTACCTGAAAACGGAGTGCCAGTGTAAGACATCAAAATCATACAGGAAATCTTTCTAGGTTTTCCTAACAAAAACAGCTTTTGTCTCCATGCTGTGAAACAGTAGTGCTCATTTCTGGCAGGAAAGCTAGAAAACCTGCAATGGTTACAGTATATGTTTTTCATCTTTCTCTGATGTTCCTGTGAATAAGACCCACTCCCCTCTTCCACACATTTATTTTTAAGATTTCTATCAGTAGGTCTTGGCACACCTCTCAACCTCTTGGAGCAAGAAATATGTACAAAGCCATACATAAAAGTGGTACAAAGGCCCAAAAATAGGTACAATTTTTAAGTTTGGCATTAGCATGAATTTTCTGAAGAGTATGAAGTCTGAAACTCAAATGTCTGTCATTATTTTCCAACTTTAATCATTAATGATTAGCATAGCTATTAATATGAGAGAAAGCCACAATTTTTTGAAAAATAGACCAAAAATATGAGGCACAAAATCTGGACATTCTGAGAAAATCTGTACAGTTGAGAGTTTGGGCCCGACTCTTGGCATTTGACAGACTAGGCTGTTAATTGCCAGTCTTGCCTTTCACTCAAACTTTCAAAGTAATAACATTAAAAACTCGATTCACTGCTCTATGGAATAGGATACATTTATTTCCAGTTTTCTTTACTTACTTGAATGAAATTAAAAAAATGAATCCTTTGCCTCTGCAGTTGGTAGGTAGATTCACAGAACTCCTAACTTGCCTCGGATGCCTCCTGAGTCCTGAGTGTTATCCTCGCTCTCTGTTTTATTCTACAAGTCAAAAAGCCAAAAAGGTCAATGATCAATCAATCCACAAACTAGCCGACAACTGACTGACTGATTCTTGCTCTTTTCCCAGCACATAAAGCCCGGGAAGAGAGCGACAACCAATCAGCAGCATTTAGCCCAGCAAGCACGTCATGACGTGCCTGCGGACATCGCAGTCCGAGCCCCTTCCAATCCTATGCGGTTTGGAACCACATAGACTTCTGGGCATCACAATGATGCCTTCATTGCTCCTCCGGGCTGCAATGAAAAAAAAAAAAAAGCTGTTTAAAACCGCGGTTAAAGTGCGCAATGCGCATGCGTGTACTTCCGAGTTGCGGACTCGAAATTTGATTTTATTAAAGTACAAAAAAAAGATATATATTTTTTTTTTACATCATTAATAAACATAAACAATTACTACTATTTAGCTGAGGGGGCTGCAGTCCGGCAGTCCGATGCTACGAGCCGCCCCTGCCCCCCCCTTTGCAGAAAGCGTTATATCAAGTTCCATTTGATTCTGTAACACCACAGTTCGCATTTCACTCATTTCTTGATTTGCCATCCTGATGAGATGTCAAGTTTTGTTGGCTACCTCCTGTAGAATTTGAGCAAGCATGGTGATTTCAAGCATTGACCTGTGCACTCCATACCCAGGATTAAAAATTGAAAATACTTGCTCTGCCCAGTGGATTGCTCGCTTATTTCTCAGTCTACCTGCTGGTGGGTTTTCAAAATGTTAAATAGCAGGAGTAATATAGTCTACAAAGCAACACCAAGACCAGTTTGTAGGCAACTGGGGTAGCCACACTCACCACAGATGTAGTAACGGTCACTTACCGTGCCCATGCCATGCCCCCAGTTATAGCTTTTTAAGTGCAAAGAGTCTAACACACTTTCATGCCTGGTGTCATTGACATTTGCTTTTCCCTGCTGGTACAGTCCCATTTCTGGCATAACATGTCTCCATGATGTGTGGTTGCAAGCTGAAGAGACACAACCTTTGAAAAATCAGTTACATTACACCAGGTTAAGCTGATGTCGTTAAGGTCCTTTTCAAATGACACCTGTGATGCAGGGATGGGAATTATAGGAATCCCTGCCTTAGAATGATGAGGTATATGCAAACATATTCAGCAGTTTGTTTTGTTTAATTTTTTGGCATATTGCCGAAGGATCAGCAAGCAACTGTTTTCTCTTGACTAATTTATAGAAGGAAACAGCAGCAGAAACAAAGCAAAGGTACCTGTTGTCACTGGATTCATCATGGACTGCTACTGAAGTTGACCTTCTCACTGGACAGATGAGTTATCTGTAGCACCATGATCTCCCTCTGTTGGCTATGATGATTCATCTGGGATCCCCACATGGCAGGTCTTCTTGCAATGAGATGAATGGATCCACGTTGGTAGTCCTGCATAGCGAACAGCAGTCAAGGTTGTTAGCAGGACCTGAAAAAGACCCTTCCACCTCGGGCTGAGACCATTTTTTTCTCTGGAAAATTTTTACATAAACCCAATCACCCAGTTGTAGTCATGACAGGGCTGGGCAAGAGGCTTTGGTAATGCTGCTGTTACTGGTGGGTTTCAGCACAAATCTTTGAAATTTTATTTTTAAGGGTCCTGTTTACCCCTTCCACTAATCCAGATGACTGTGGATGGTTGGGACGGTGAAGACTCAGCTTAGTATTAAAACTTTTACATAATTCTTTAAGCAATTAATTATTAAAATGTGTTCCCTGGTCACTATTGATAGTACATGGTATACCAAATCTCAGTATATAGTCATACAGAACTTTTTTAACAACTGTGACTGCATCAGCTTTGCGACATGGGTAAGCTTCCACCCATGTTGAGAACATACATACTTACCACCATCAAAATAAACTCTAAATTATTAGTCTTAGGTATCTGGATGAGGTCCAGCTGTACGTTAACAAAAGATCCCCAGGGTGGAGGTAGACATGCAGTCTGACTGTTCGCATGTTTACTTACAGTATACCACAATTTCGTACATACCGAAGTATCAAAGAGGAGACATGGGGGCATACCAACTTTGGGTAATTTGAGTAAATGAAGATAAAAGAAACTCAGTCCTCAGGGTAAAGTGCATCTGTAATAATGTAGGATAAAATGCAAAGAAGAAATCCAGAGGCAACACCATACAAAGTGAAGGAGACTTTATTGATGTGTAACACAGACCATATAAATAAGAAAAGTGAGCGCTTTCATAGGTTCATAGGTTCATAGGTTGATACTAGGCTATCCGCCCTAGGGCATTTATAAGCCTAGCCAGAGTGTGTTTGGCTTTCGCCACCCTTTTAGATTAGTTGACTGTGCTTCTGTATAGTAGGTCACAGAAGATAGCCGTTTTGAGGTTAGTTTACTGTGCCTCTGTCTAGTAGGGACACAGAAGAGATCCCAGGGGTAAACCTACAATCTCCCATCCACTTATCAAGATTTCTCTTGAAGAGGGTCATTGAGGGACTCTGCCTAACATGGATTGGGATTTTGTTCCAGAGTGAGGGGAGCCTCTGGGATATGAATCTGTCCCTCCAGCATGTCCTATTTATTTCTGTGCTGAGGTTTAAGTCCCTGGAGTGTGTAGCTCTAAGGGATTTGGATTTCCTGAGGTGGAGCATGTCCATTAATTCTGGGTTGGACATGGCTTTATATGTCAGGCACAGATCACCTCTGAGTAGGCGGTAAGCAACTGAGTAGAGCTGGAGTTTCTTTAGCCTAACTGCATAGGGCATCTGTTTGAGTCCCTTGATCCTCTTGGTGAGGTACTTTTGGGGTCTTTCCAGTTGCTGAAGGTGTTGGGTAAGGTACATCCCAAATGGGGCATTGTATTCAATTATGGGCCTAAAGAGTGATGAGTAGAGGGGCACAATGACCTCTCTTGATCTAGATGTGAACCCTTTCGTGATATGGTGGGCTATATAGAAGGTCTTTCTAATCACTTTGGCAACGTGATTGCCAAAGGAGAGATTGCTATCTACTTGGGTCCCCAAATCCCTAATTACTTCTTCCGTACTTAATGGGTTACCACCTATGTGGTAATTTGTGGGCACTTTGTTTTTCCCAAAGGGGATGACTATGCACTTTTTGGCATTTAGCTTTAGGTCATGGCTCTGGCACCGGTTATCCGTCTCTGTGAGACCCTTTTGGAGGATGCTTGTGTCAGTCGGCGAGTTGATTATGGCACCCAGTTTGCAGTCATCTGCGAACTTGGTCAGCCATAGTCCTCCCATGTTAGCCTGTACCTCTGAGAAATATATACCGAACAAGAGAGGTCCCAGCACTGAGCCTTGTGGGACGCCACTTGTAACTGGTTTAGAGTCTGACATGGCACCTGCAATTCTGACCATGTGGGTTCTATCCCTGAGCCAGTTTGCAACCCATCTTGTGACATAGGGGTTGATATTTAAGCTGGTGAGCTTATTTATGATGCCCGAGTGGGGTATTGTGTCGAAGGCTTTTGCGAGGTCCAGGTAGGCTGTGTGGACTACCTTCCCTTCATCTATGGCTTTGGTGACTGTTTCAAAGAAGTCTTTCACGTTACTAAGAACACTTCTTCAGACTTAATAACATAATCTCTAAAATCAACTGTTTAAATACATCCTGGTATTGAATTCATTAATTGTTGAACCAATCACAAGTTAATGAACTTCCAAAAAAACTATACCTCATTACATAAATTACATACATTAAAATATCATCATGCTGTCATTTCCAAGCAATAACATAACATAATATATGTATGTGTGGGTGTGTGATAATATCCACATATATGTTCACAAATACAGTGTTACTGGATGTAGTATAGTGTGTATAAAAATATATAAATATGTCTAAAAATCCAAATATTATTCATGATGTAGTATTTAAAAAAAAAAAAAAAAAAAAATATATATATAAATATATATATATATATATATATATATATATATATATCTATGTATATTATTAAACATTTATTTAAAAATGTATTAGCAAGATAACTGTATAAAAGCATATGACTAACATATACACATGCACTTGTGCATGGTTAAAAATATATACATGTGTATATGTATTTGATTCAGTCTGAAGGTATAATAAAGTGATACATCTAGTGAATTTATATCTAAAACACTTGTGTGGTTTAAAATTGGCTGTGTAGAAAAATGTGCAAAATAACTGTGCATTCATATATACACTAGTATGTAGCAGCAATGATATATATTCTTAAAAAATATCTTAAAAATATATTTAAAAAAAAAAAATATATATATATATATATATATATATATATATATATATATGTATGTATGTATATATACTTAAAAATGTATATTGCAGCAACAGTGAATGGAAAGACCATCATCATCTTTCGGCTGTCCCTGTTAGGGGTCGCCACAGCAGATCATCTGTTTCCATTTCTTCCTGTCCTCTGCATCTTGCTCTGTCACACCAACCACCTGTATGTCCTCTCTCACCACATCCATAAACCTTATCTTAGGCCTTCCTCTTTTCCTGTTACCTGGTAGCTTCATCCTTAGCATCTTTTTCCCAATATACTCAGCATCCCTCTTCAGCACATGTCCAAACCAACGTAATCTTGCCTCTCTGGCTTTGTCTCCAAACCTTCCAACCTGGGCTGACTCTCTAATGTACTTATTCCTAATCCTGTCCACCCTCATCACACCTAGTGCAAACCTTAACATCTTTAACTTTGCCACATCCAGCTCTAACGCCTGCCTTTTTGTCAATGTCACTGTCTGCAACCCATATAACATAGCTGGTCTTACTACCCTCTTGTAGACCTTCCCTTTCACTCTTACTGGTACTAGTCTGTCATATCACTCCTGACACTCTTCTCCACCCACTCCATCCTGCCTGTACTCTCTTCTTCACCTCTTTTCCACACTCACCATTACTCTGAACTATTGATCCCAAGTATTTAAACTCATCCACCTTCACCACCTCTACTCCTTGCATCCTCACCATTCCTCTATCCTCCCTCTCATTCACACACATATATTCTGTCTTAGTCCTGCTGACCTTCATTCCTCTTCTGTCTAGATGGCTGAATTATAAGATCCACATTATTTTTCAAATCATTCAATGCCTTATGTTCTGCAGCGCTCAAATTATAAAAGTTACTTTTATTGTAACCACTTAAAGTCATAATCACTTCCTTCTCACAAGCTTGTACAAATAGTTCAACATGAGATGGTATAATAGACGAGAAGGTGCTATGTCTTCTATAGTCAGTAACTTGCTGCTCTTGGGCTTCAGCAAACATTAGACCCAGAGCTACTTTCCTGGCAAAAAGCCTCAAATCAAGGGTGGCGCTATAGTATTAATGGACAGGTGTGATTATGTAAAAGCAATGTCTATTTTATTGAATGACTTGGATACCTATCATATGATAGATTGGGCATGGGTTAGGACTACTGTTAAATATGTGAATGATTGTATATTTGATTTACTTATGACCAGGGAGATTAATGAGGGACTGTTTGAGTTTTTCAAGGTGCCTCATCCCTTGATACTGGTTATCAAAGGGCTACCCAAGGTTCATAAATCCTTGATTGAGCCACCTATGAGACCCATTGTTGCCGGAGGGGGCTGGGTAATGGAGCCCCTCTCCATTTATGAAGAGGGGCTACTTAGTCCAATAGTTAGGTCTATAAATACCATTTTGAGGGATACTGCACATTTTTTGCAGGTTCTTGATGAATTTGTGTGGCTGAATGATATCACTGATCTGCTATTGGTTACCCTGGATGTTAAAAATCTTTTCACTACCATACGCAATGAGTATGGGATAGAAGTGATAAGGCAGATCTTGAGTAGTGATACATTCTCATTGAATCTAGATGTTTGTTTAGTCTGTACCTTGCTTGACTTGTTTTTGAATAATAACGTGTTCCTGTTTGAGGAAAGTTATATCTACAGAGATGGGGGGGTAGCCATGGGCACCCCCTGCGCCAATTCTTATGCAAGTCTGGTGACACATTTTTGGGAGGTTAATAACCTGACTGTGAGTCCATTATATAGAGGTATGAGACACTATAGATGGTTTGTTGATGATGTCTTCATTGTTTGGGAAGGTGGCGTTGAGTCCCTTCTTCTATATATTGAATATTTAGAGTCTACCACAGAGTTTCTTTGGTTTACTGTCACCCACTCTTTTTTACATGTAGACTTCCTAGACTTATCAGTAACTAACGATACAACAGGGGGCATTAACACCACACTGTTTAGAAAGCCATGTTGGCATAACAGCCTTCTATCTAGAGATAGTATGCATCCTGGACATGTGTTTTCAAGTGTAGTGAAAAGTCAATTCACTAGAATGTCCAGGATTTGTAACAATGAGGGTGACATACAATGAGAATTTGATACTCTGGAGGCAATGTTTATTGATAGGGGATATAATGGCACTACTGTTAGAGAAATACGTGATAGCCTTGAAGTTAATAGGCTGGGTGATTTTCAACCCTCCTTTGTGGAACAGAATGTTACCAAACCTAGTGCCACTCAAGATCAGGCCTTGATAGTCAATGCTCCGATTTTGAGGGTTAGGGATGATAAAATGATCAATAGAAGGAAGACAAAACATCATACTTCATTTATAACTAATTATACCAGCAATAACAATGTTATAAAAAGTATCATACAGAAACATTGGGCTATCTTAACATTGGACACTGCAATGACTGGCTTAGTAGGGGCCGCACCATATTTCATCTATCGAAGCAACAACAATCTTAAACGGTTGTTGTGCAATGATATTAAATGCCCTGGACAGTCAACTCAACACACTGCGACTTATCCTTGTAGGTCTTGTAGTGTGTGTAGGGTTTTGACTAAACAACAAATATATAAACACCCCACTTTAGCGTTTGAATTTATTCCCAGATTCTATGCAGACTGCACTACCTGCTTTATAGTGTACTTAGCAACATGTGATGTATGCCCCTGCTTCTATGTGGGTAAAACCATCCAACGATTGAGGGACAGGGTAAACAAACATATGTCAGATATGAGGAAGGGTGATATAAACAATGCCCTTGCCAAACATCAATCTGAATTCCCTGGACATGATTTTTCTTTTAGAGTGTTACAACATGTTTTTAAAAATGTGAGAGGTGGTGACTATAACAACTATTTGGAGCAGATGGAGCTAAAATGGATTCTTAGGATGCAAGCTTATAGGCATCCAGGGTTGAATAGTCAGGTTAATATCAAACTCATTTTGAGTGGGCGGAGGCTTAAGGCACATAGGAAGTTGCATTGATTGTATGAGGAAATTATGTCATTGTTTTTTTGGTGCAATTTTCTCTTGTTTTTGATAGGTCAAGTGTTAGTTTAAAAATGTTTATTTTTTTTAGTTTCTTATAGGATCTGAAGAAGCTGTATGCAAAAGTGCTTATCCTTTTTATCTGATTTTTACATGGAATTTGTTTGCTGCTATTCTTATCATCATTTTTATTAAAGCTGTGTCTTCAGCTGTGGTTGTCCAGTTGGTATATGTTTTTTCTGAAGTTTGGTTTTCATCTAGACATTCAGTATGCACTGGTTATTTTCTTGTTTGAATATACTCACACAGGCAGCTGCAATCTCTAGCTAATTTGCTAAGAACACAAAGAAGAGCAAATGTATTGATCTTTAGGAATAGTGTTTCGCTTCAAGGTAACGTATTTCTATACTAACAATAGAACATCAGAACAATCTTGTAGCATTACAAATTGCCCACAACAGGGAAGCAGTCTTTTCTTTACTTTTTTAAAATAATTATGTGTTGGGATTTGTGGGCAGTATCAATATTAAACAAAAAAAAATATTTACTGTCTACATTCTCACTATTTATACAACAAAAAGATGGATTACTGTATCTTCTCAAGCGACTTGACTAAAGTGCATAAAGGAACAAAAGCTCCTAATTTCAGGGACAGATTTTGTCTTGTAGGCACCTTTTATTTCTGTGCTGGTAGTAGGACATCAGAATGATCTGTGGTGGTGGTAATGGTAGCAGTAGCCCAAAGCAGGGAGTTAGTTTTTTTTTTATCAATTTATGTATTGCAATTTTTTTTGGGGGGTGGGAGAGTGCCTAGCAGTAATAGCAGCAAAAAATTGACTCTCTGTGATCTTGCTGTTCAGCATAGCATGCAAACAGTTTCCCAGGTGATCTCTAGTCATATGACTAGTGTAGGAAGGAAAAGAAGCTTCAAATTCAGGGATTTTTTTCCCCTTTCAAGTACCCCCCCAATACTTGCAGGACACATGTATTACTGGGCTGAAAATTTGTCAGCTGGGCTGAATTTCACAGAATGTCCAGATTAATGCCTGGCATTTTTGGTCTAATCCTCATAAACTTCTGGTTTTCTGGCAAATCATTTGGACTGAAGTCACTAAATAATGACAGATATCTGAGTTTTAGACTTTATATCCTTCAGAAAATGAATGCTAATGCAAAATCTGTTGATGTTAAGTTGTCTATCTCGCCTTCATTCTTGCTGGATGGGTTCGGAGCCGACCTCGGCTCCGACTCGGCCACTCTAAAAGCTTGAGAGTTGGTTCCACCGGCTCGAGGCTCCCCTTATATCCCACAATGCTAGGCGTGTATTACCTCAGATCTCGTTTGCCGCTACAGCGATCGAGGTGTTTGGTTTCTACCGGCTTCAGGTGAGTTATTGTAGAGTTAATTATAGTCTACTTAAACCCCTTTAATTTAATTTATTATTGCTATTTCCCTTAGCTTAGTGGATTTAGACCCTTTTTTCTTCTGTTATCCACCCTTTTTTCCACAAAGAACTTATAAGTTCTTCCCTCGGGCCTTCGGGCCTTTCCATCCCCTTAGAGGAGAGTATGTGTTTTTTGTTAGGGATCTAAAAACTTGTGATAGTATAAATTTTTAGTTATAATTTTTTGAGTTAAACTTGTGTAAAGTGTAATCAGTGTGTTTGACTGTGTGTGTGGTTACACTTTCCTCGACAATGTCTAAGGACTCAAAGGTCTCAGGCTTCAAGAAGTGTGACTCGTGCTGTCAGAAAATGTCTCTGACAGACGGTCACACTTCTTGTGTGTACTGCCTGGGACCTTTACACCTGCAGGACTCTTGTGCTGTATGCCATGGCTTCAGTCCAAGAGTCCTGCAGGAAAGAAAAAACAAACTCATTCTAAGAGGTTTGCTTAAGCCTGAGGGTTCCCTTACTGCTACTTCGGGAAAACCCTCCAAGGCTTCTAAGTCCTCGACTCCAGCTTCTGAGTCGAGGCCTAAGGCTTCGAAACCTACAGCTACATCGGCTCCGGCTGGAGCCGATGAGTCTCTAACTACAGCTTATGTGGTTCCCTCGGCTCCGACTCGAGCCGAGGTATTGGAAATTCCTGGGTCGGCTCCAATCAGACCATCGGAGCCGACATCTAGAAAGAGGTCTAGGTCACCATCCCTTGGCTCCGTTCATTCGGCTCCAGCGTCTCCCTTGCTGTCTGAACGGAGCCATAGATCTCACTCCTCTAGATCATCGAGGCTTTCGGATCATGACCTTCAGAGGGTAGTGAGTCGACTTCTAAAGTCCAAGGCACTGGCCCAAATGCTTCAGAGCCCGACTCATCAGTCGATGCTTCAACCTATTCCTCAAAATATTCCTCCTCCGACTCCATTGAGCTCGGAGCCGGGGCATCTCGGAACCGAGACTGTGGTAGCGTCAGAACCGATACAATTGTCTTCGGTTCCGTCGTCGGCTCCATTTTCTTCTTTTGAAGAATCTCGGCGCCGGACTTCCCTCGTTGGCTCCGATGGGGTGAGTGGCATCGGACCCTTGTCCGACCCCGCTCTCCCTCTCGGTGCTTCGGCGCTGGTGAGTTCGACTCCGACATCGGCCTCGGAGCCATCACTGTCGGTGCCGAGGGAGGTTCTCAGCTTCTCGGAGCGGGGACCTCTGGCTCTGCCTGACAGGGGTGCGTTCGAGGTCATGCAAAGTGTGTTGGAACCTGGTTCAACTCCACAGTCGGCTCCGTCCACCCCTCCCTCTTCGGTGCCTCAGGTTATGTCTACTCTCTCCCTCATCCCAGACCACAGAGAGCCAGCTCCTCAAGAATCCCCTGTGGGGATTTCATCCTCTTCCGAGGCCTCTCCTGAATTGGCAGGGGAGCCCCCTAGGAAGAGAAAGTGTAAGAGGAAACACATAGACTCACCTGAGTCTGTCACCTCTGACACAGATTTAGAGGATTCCGAGGGTTCCCCCCGTTCCCCTTCTGAAGATGTCTCCTTTGCAGACATTCTAGAGATCCTAAAACAGAGGGGAAATTGGCCAGCCCTTAACCCTTCGGAGGATGAATCTGTGTATCTTGAGGCGTTTGGCTCTCGCCCTTCCACCTCCTGGGTGTCCCCCTTGACCCCCTCATGCAGGTGGTAGCAAAAAAGGCTTGGACGGCTCCTGACTCAGTGGACCCCACCCCCAGGAGACCTTCAAAGTTTATAACAGCACCAACAGACAAGCAATTTCTGACCAAAGGAGTGACTGTGGATGCTATGGTGGTAGCTGCTGCCACTAAGAAGGAACTAGCTGATCCTTCGGTACCTGTCCATCCTCCTAACAAGGAGTCTAGGTCTATGGACAGGTACGGGAAGCGGATGTTTTTGTCAGCGACCTTTGCAATGCGTTCGCTGAACTACCTATGCCATTTCACTTGTCTTCAAAGAGACTTGATCAAGGAAGCGAGTGAGATGTTGAAGGATCCTACAGCTGCGGGTTTTCAGGACAAGATGAACGCTCAGCTGGCTACCCTAAATTCTATAGCCAACTCCTCCATGCGCCTCCTTTCATATGCGGCTGATGGAGCGAGCAGAGCCGCAGGGACAGGTGTCGCTTTACGCCGGCATGCCTGGATGCGACTATGCAATTTTGCGGACCCCTTTAAAACATCTTTCACTAATTCCCCGTTTGATGGATCATCTCTCTTTGGTCCTCAAGTGAAAGAAACCTTGACTAGGTGCGAGACGGATGGCAAAACTCTTTCTGCCGTCGGAGTCCGTTTTTCTACTCCTTCTAGACCTTACCCCAAAGGCCAGAAAAGTGGAAAAATGTGGTTCCGCAAACAATCTCAAGAGAATTTGCCTGACGCACAGAGTCGGTTCCCCTCCAGAGGCAGAGGAGGGAACAATAATGGTAGACATCGCCCCAGAGGCAGGGGGGGTCCGCAGAACCAGGGCAATCGAGAAACTTTTTCCGATAAGCCCTTCCAGCATCCCTGAGGTGTTGCCCGACTGTCCACCTTCAGAGGCAGTCGGGGGAAGATTGTCACTGTACCCAGAAGCCGGGCGATCCCTAACTCAAGACAAGTGGGTACAGTCCATCATTTCCAAAGGCTATTCCATTCCGTTCTTTCGTATTCCAAATCAATCAAAAAAATCCCTTCCAGATGTTCCACCCGCTCAAAGGGATCAAGCAGCGTTGGAAATTTCAAAGTTGCTTGCGAAAAGAGCCATTCAGCCAGTGTCAGCAGACCAGCAAGGATCCGGAATCTACTCCAAATTCTTTTTGGTTCCAAAAAAAACAGGGGACTGGAGGCCCATCTTGGATCTCAGTATCTTGAACAAGTCGGTCAAGAAAACAAGATTTCGGATGGTCACGCTACAATCCATCCTACCCCTATTTGGAAAGGAAAACTGGATGTGCTCTATAGACCTCCAGGATGCGTACTATCATATAAAAATGAACAGACGCTCCAGGAGATTTCTCCGCTTCCGGCTGGGAGCCAGGCACTTTCAATTCAGAGCCCTGCCCTTTGGTCTCACCACTGCCCCCCGGGTGTTTACCAAATGCATGGCAGTGGTAGCTTCTCACCTGAGACGTCAAGGATTCCAGGTGTTTCCATATTTGGACGACTGGCTCCTCACAGCTCCTACCAAGCATCTTCTTCTAATGGCCAGAGACTACACTTTTCGCATTTGTCAAAAGTTAGGCATATCAATAAATTGCGAAAAGTCTGTTTTGTCGCCTTGTCGTGCTATTACCTTCATAGGCACAAATCTAGACACAGTCAACATGTCTGCGAGACTAACAGATCAAAGAATAGCAGACATACGCAAAATGGTCTCCCTTCTCTTCCACAGCAACAGAGTCAAAGCCAGGTTAGTTCTGAAAGTACTAGGTATTATGGCGGCTGCTATCCCTCTACTTCTATTAGCCAGATTCCACATGAGAATCCTTCAATGGATGCTCTTCACTCAATGGTCATACCAGCAACTTCCGATGTCCCACACCATTATGATTACGCAAGCATGCAAGAATCATCTTCTTTGGTGGATGTCTTCCCCTCAGCTCTCCCTGGGAAGACCCTTTGTTCCTTCCCCTCCGGTTGCTACTCTGACAACGGACGCCTCCCTGATCGGGTGGGGGGGGCATTATCAGGGCAGAACTGTCCAGGGCATATGGCAACCAGACAAATGCCACTTGCATATAAATGTTCTAGAGATGAGAGCAGTGCTTTTAGCGTTGCAAGCCCTTCAAGACTCTCTTCCCTTGGGAACAATAGCAATCCAGACGGACAATATGTCTGTAGTGTGGTATATCAACAAACAAGGCGGAACCAGGTCCTATCCCCTATGTCGAGAAGCTCTCAGACTGTGGCAATGGGTGATTTCTTCTCAGCGGTTTCTGATAGCAACGCACATCCCCGGGAAGTCCAATCAAATTGCGGACAAGATGAGCAGAGCTATCCTCATGCCTCACGAGTGGTCTCTGAAAGATTCTATTGTGGAGAAAATTTTTCTCAAGTGGGGTCAGCCTTGCTGTGATCTTTTTGCTACTCCCCAAAACAGCAAGTGCAGAGATTATTTCACCCTGTTCCCGTTACCAGGCCAGCCCAGCAGAGACGCTCTAGTCCAAGTTTGGCCCCGGGGACTTCTGTATGCATTCCCTCCCTTCCCACTAATCTCTCAAGTGATACAGAAAGCTATCGCTCAGAAGGCCTCATTGATCCTCATTGCTCCTTACTGGCCTCGACAGGTTTGGTTCCCCTTTCTACATCAATTTCTGTTGGAGCAACCCTGGCATCTGGACCTAGTTCCAGATCTTTTGATCCATCAGTCGGGTCAGTTTCATCGCTCCCTAACATCATTGAACCTCACTGCTTGGTTCCTCCAGTTCCTACCTTAGCCAGGCTTCCTCAAATATCTCACACTGTTCGAGATATTTTAATAGCCTCCCATAAATCTTCCACTCAAAAGATTTATCTTAGTAAATGGAAACGTTTTGCCTATTGGGCTCAAGGAAGGGACTTAGATCCTTTTACTGCTCCCATCCAAATAGTTCTTGATTTTCTAGCTGAACTCTTTCACGCAGGTTCATCTCCTTCTACTCTCAAAGTCCAATTGGCAGCTATATCTAACTTTCATGTGGGCATTTCAGATTCTGCCATCATGTCTCACAAGCTTTGCAAAGCCTTTTTGAAGGGAGTTTTTCTACTCAGACCTCCTATAAGAAATCCCCCTCCTTCTTGGGACCTTAATTTAGTTCTCACTTCTTTGATTCTTCCCCCTTTCGAACCTGCAGCTTCCTGTTCGTTAAAACTGCTATCATGGAAGACTCTCTTTCTGGTAGCTGTTACTTCAGCTAGAAGGGTTTCAGAACTTCATGCACTCAGCTGTCGACCACCATATCTGTTGTTCCATAAAGACAGGGTATCCTTACGAACCAACCCGTCTTTTTTACCTAAAATAGCCTCTGCGTCTAACCTAAATCAAAGCATTGACCTCCCTGTCTTTTTTCCAGAATATTCTAACAGGTCTGAACAAAAATTGCATTGGCTAGATGTTCATCATCAGTTAAGGTACTATTTGGATAGGACCAAACAATTCAGAAAAACTGACCAGTTGTTTGTCTCTTATGCAGAAGGCAGAAAGGGACTTTCTGTTTCCAAGGTATCACTATCCAGATGGCTAACATCTCTGATTTCCCTTGTTTATGAAATTAGACACCAAAAGCTGCCTAACAAACCTAAGGCCCACTCCACCAGAGCTTTGGCTACTTCTATAGCCTTCCAAGACAGACTGCCTATTGATACCATTTGTGCAGCGGCTACTTCGGCTACTCCTCACACTTTCATTTCACATTATAAGTTGGATTTAGCTTCTAGACATAGAGCTAACTTTGGTACCACTGTTTTCAAGAGTCTGTTCCGATAGGCCACCCGGGACAAGGTGCTAGGGACGCGGTCCCATCCAGCAAGAATGAAGGCGAGATAGACAACTTAACATATAGAAGTTATGTTCTTACCATAACGTTCCATGTTAGTTGTCTTCTTCTCGCCTTCTTTCTTGCGTCCCACCCTCCTTCCCCCTGCCTGGACAGACCTAGAGGAGTTTGATTGTGACCTCTCTTTCTACCACCTCTATTGCTATAGGTATATGCTCTGCTGTGCATATTTTCCTAGATCAGGCTTCAGGTTGCCTTTCCTCTCCCTTTTTTATAGAGGTGGATTCTCTCTTTCCAGTATTCTGGTTTTATTTTTAGCTGGGCCTAGCTCACAAACGAGATCTGAGGTAATACACGCCTAGCATTGTGGGATATAAGGGGAGCCTCGAGCCGGTGGAACCAACTCTCGAGCTTTTAGAGTGGCCGAGTCGGAGCCGAGGTCGGCTCCGAACCCATCCAGCAAGAAAGAAGGCGAGAAGAAGACAACTAACATGGAACGTTATGGTAAGAACATAACTTCTATTTCTAGCAATTTCTGTTAACAAGAGCAATATTTAAAAAAATGTTTTTGGTTTTGGGCATTTGTCTCCCCATTACTTTGGCTTTGTCCAAATGTCTTGTGTTAAGAGGCTGAGAGTTATGGTGAGTGGTGTTAGCATAGTTTTTAACCTCTTATTTGCAGGATCAGGTACAAATCCAGAAACAATCAGAGACACTTTTTAAAACATGAGTCCTATTAGTTTGAACCATTGACAGAATAAGAGAACGTGAATTAACATGCATTTTCTATAGTAAGACAAGTATATAACTCTAATTACCATTATTATTATTTATTGAGTGTAATGTACCACATTTTCTGCCAAAATCACTAGTTTTAGATCAGATTAGGTGAGAAAGAACAAAATTTTGAGCCAAAGTTCTGAACAGTTGAGACGTATGGGCAAACTGCCCACAGGAGTGAAACAGTCATATATATATAGATATGTAGATAGATATAGATACACACACACACACACACACACACACACACACACACACACACACACACACACACACACACACACACACACACACACACACGCACACACGCACACACACATATATGTGTGTGTGTGTTTGTGTGTATGTATGTGTGTGTGTGTGTATATATATATATATATATATATATATATATATATATATGTATACACACACATACATACATTTTTATGACCACATTCTGCATGGGAGGCTCATGCTTAACAATAACAACAAGACAAATATTTAGTGTTTGCATTCTCAGTGTTCAGCATCCTGCACAGATTGCCAGGGATCTCTAGCCTTTTGACATGATTACAGAAAGGAACAGAGGCTCCTTTCTTCAGGTACAATTTTTAAATAAAGTTATTGCAGTGGAATTCTCCCTTCCTTGAGTTGCACTGATCTCAGAACTAATTATATTAATTTATGAAATATAGAGGGTCAAGCCCCTTTCGTAACAGGGATATGTGGAGCTTTGTATTTATGAGTGAAATCAGGATTCAAATTCTGCTTCAAAGACACTTTTTCATATTCTGGTGTTAACTGAACTCCTGATATTGTTGACTGTATCATGGAATGAAAACCGCATGCAGTATATTCAAACTGTGTCTAGTAGTGTTTAGTTTTCCCCTTAAAAGTCAACACTTCATTTCAATTATCTAGCATCCCTTGGTTTCAGTACTGGCATTGTCAAGGGAGCAGTTATTTTCCCCAGTCAAGTATTTCAACTTCTCTGTGGTCCTTTTACTTACAGGAGGACTGTGTGGTTTCTGGAATACGTTAGTTTGACTAATTAAGTTACTTACACTTTTTCTGTTTTTCCTTACATACATATGTGCTTGCTATCACTCCAAAAGAGAGTTCCCGTACGTGTTTTTATTGATGCTGATGATACTTTTCCTTGGCAAGCATATAAAAGCAGACTATGTGCCATTAGCATTTTCTGGTGCACATCACAATATTAGAATTTTTGTTGACTGTGTGAGCAGTACATTTGAGAAGCCAGGATTATAGCCCTATAACAATGACATAATTCTTCACACTCAAACTGCCCCCCCCCCCCCAAAAAAAAAAAAAAATCACTGAGATAGAAATGTGTAAAGGCTGCCTTTAAGAAGGCAAGAATATTTTTCACTCAAAGTTAAAATTCTGTTGTTCTTGTTAGAAGACAGATTATATCACACCATCCCATGCGGGAACAATTTAAATTCCAAGACTTCTATGTGCAAATCATTGAACAGCAAGACTGAATGAGCAAAAGGGAGGATATATTATATTTGACATCACTGTGTCTTGGAGTATTCGTTTTTTCTCTGAGGTATGGTGATCCTGAAATTAGTATATATAAATATCAAAAGTGTGAATGTGCATGGACCATAGGTCACATGCATCCTCCACTGAATATAGTACCACAGGATATGCAAGGCTAATCATACTAATGACCTTGTGCACTTTACCAAATAACCATCTTCATGTTTAATCTCCTTTTTCAGGGAGGGTGAGGCCTGTTAGTTCCATTGTTAATTTTAGGGTACCCATCCAGTCTTCAACTCTACTTATTTCCTCCCCTTCTTGGGGTGCTAGAGCCCTGATTAATTCCTTGAACTGTTATACTTTCTCTTCAATCAACTTCCAAGTCTTCAGCCTGGTCCCTGTTAAACTCAGACCCTTCTCTGACCTCTACTTGCAGCTGATTTTGTCAACCAGTGGTTTATGCTGTGGGCCTGCTGTTTCACTGGGAATGACTTTGTAATCACTGATTCTACCTTCAGTGCCATTTTCTTAGTTGGAGAAAGTCTACCGGAGTTGCATGTTTGCCAGTGTTGCATGAAATCTTTTGACTGTCTCTCTTTCTGAACCATGTGTTGGCTACTGACAAGCCATTTGGCAGATAGACATCTAGAATAAGCTCTCCTTCTTTATTCCTGTTGCCCAACCCATACATACCAAGGCAGTCCTGTCTGTCCTGACATATGCATTCAGGTCACCCTTTATCAACATCAATTCCTGTTGTCCTGGTTTACCTAGTAGGTTCTCTTCTGTTCACTATCATAACCCTGATGTGCGGCATAGTCTGAGATTATAAATACTACTCTGTCATTACACTTTGATTGCCATGAGTCTGTTACCAATTTTGATGAAATCCCTCACTGTCTTCTGAAGCTCTCCCTCAGTGCAATTCCCACACCATTTCTAGCAGCTTGTCCTTTTCCTGAGTAGTAGACTCTGGATCCCAAGCCAAGTGGCTTTGCTGCATTGCCCTTCCATCTAATCTCTTGGATGCATAGGATGTCTGGCCTCCTTTGTATTATCATGTCATCCACTTCCAAGCTCTATCCTGTCAGTGAACCTGCACTGAGTGTAATGATTCTTAGTTTGGCAGGTTGATTGGTTTTACATCCATCCTTTGCTCAACAGAGCTATCCCAAGTAACCCAGTCTGAGCAAGTGGACACTGGCCAGCCAGTAGTTTATTGATCGAGGTATGCTGGGCTTTATGGCAAGCATGCACTGGCCAGTAAGGACACATACACCCCTCCCACCATTTTGCATGGCATAGGCTGAAGTAGGCCAGGTCTTCAATTCACTTATCACAGGGAAATACCATGCACATTTGGCAACATTAGTCAACACTACCAAAAGACCTAGAGACATATTTTACAATGACAAGTTGCTAGCCCTGCCATGGCCTGCAATCTGTGATCTGTGTTCTCCTATCTTGAGGATACTGTACACCACATCAAATGCCCAAAGTGGTTGGTCTATATACTCTTCCCCTATAGGGCACCATGTAGAGTTTGTGTTGCTGCCCACAGTTCCATTCATTGGTGAATTTGAGATGGAAACACTCAGCATGTTTTTCAGAGGTAGGAGAAATCCCACAGAGAGACAGTGAACATGCAACCTCGATATAGGCATTGGTCATAAGTCAGAATTGAACCTTCTACCTTGTGCATGGAAGGCGAAGACATTAACCATTATGCCAAACTGGTGTCATGCTTGACTTGCACACACGGTATATTCCACAGCAAGGGAAGATGCTAGATGATGAACCTATCCCTCCATCATATTTTATTTCTTTGCTGATGTCTGAAAGATAGGAAAGACTCTCTTGCTTCTAGTGTTAGCTTCACTATTTGACATACTGACAAAATGCAGGACAAGGAAAATAGGATCTTTAGCAGTCTAGTAATCAAGTCTGTAAGGCAGAAAGTTTTGGGGCAAGCCTTCCAGTCTGCCCTGGTAGCTAAGATTTTAAGACCAACAATCATTTTTGGTTAGGAACCTCTGGAGCCTCTCATGTTTTTTTTTAATGTGCCTAGTGAGGTTCAGGTCAAAATGGTGTTTTATAGTCTATAATTGGTCTGACCAGAGCTTAATATTAGAGAACAATCATTCCTTTTGATCTGGGTGAGATACCCTTAACAATTATTTATGATGTAATAGAAGCATTTCCTGACTGCATTAGCCACATGATGGTCAAGGGAGATGAAACTATTTACCCAGGTGCCCAGATTTCTAACTGCCATTTCACTTGACGGTAGGGTGTTGCCAATGCTGCACACTACATTGCTTTAATTTTTTTTTAAGAGATACTACTAACTTTTTTGTTGTTCAGTTTCAGCTTTTTTTCCACGTGCTAAGTATTTACTAGTGTGAGCTCAATGTGGAGGACACAAGTATCTTTAAAGATATTGACAGTTACACCCAGTTTCCAAATGTCAGCAAATATTATCCAATAAATGTCCTGGTTCTGTATTTTGAGGTCAGAAAAATGCATTCTGAATAAGAAAGGAACAAGCACAGATCCCTCAGGAACACCACTAGTCACTTTCTTTTTGTTATATGACACACCTGCTACATGGACAATGTGTGTTCTGTCTTTCAACCAGCTAGTTATCAGTCTTATGACAGAGGGTTAGTGTTTAATACCAATAGCTTATTTGCAATTCCATTATGTGAAATGGTATCAAAAGCCTTGGCCATGTCTAGGTAAACAGTACAAACACCATAACAACTGTAGACTGCTTGAGTGACCTTAAAGAAATTGACAAGATTTAACAAGCATGACCAACCTTTTTTGAAGCTAAATGAGATTGCAAGTCAAGCCTAATGAGATTTTTGGTGTCATACTGAATGATATTGGTAATAATACACTCCATTGCTTTACAGATCATAGTTGTAATGCTAACTGACCTCTAATTGCTAGGATCCCTGGTTGGTAACATAGCCTATAGCTAGATTTAGGTTAAACAGTTTCAGAAGGAGTTTGGCAAGTGCATGTTTGACACTGTTTACTAGACATTCTAGAATATTATAAGGAATCAATAGAAGACATGTTTATGGACTTTGAAAGTACCTTAAGGAATCAGGGATGTTTGGTTTGGGATTCGGATAGGAGTTTCCGAGGAGAAGTAAGCAGTGAACTTGTTGGCTATTCTATTTGCAATGACATTGGATTGGAATAGGAAGGAGCATTGGTGAATAGTAAAGAACAATATGGCAAATTATTTCTTAGTTTGCTAATATGGCTAAAGAAGGACTTGTGGTTTCCCTTCAAATGCTAACCACAGTTCATGAAATGCTTTACTGGTCCTAACAGTTCCCTTCAGTATCTTGGTGAGATTGTTTTATACTATCCTCGTACTGAGGTGTTCTGGCCACTCTTGCTGTTTTAAGGAGTTTGTGCCTCTTATTATAAAGTTTTATTTATCCTAATTTTTCACTAGGGGGGTTGATTTTAAATGTCCCAGTATATTTTGTTCTAGTAAAAACTGCTAGATTGATGCATTTATCTAAATGGGTGCAAAAATCCTTAGTGTAACTGCATGTCATGGTCAACTGTGCTAATGTCATGGGTATATCTGGAAAGTTTGTTGTATAATTGTTTGAGAATTTCGTTTTTGTAGTCATTAAAGATGGTGGTGTTGTTTACAGGGGAATAGAAATTCTGAGAGTAAATGACAGAAGGTGGTAGTCCAACTTAACCAGTGAGGGGCAGGTAAGGGGGTCAGAACAGGTAGTGGCTGTACTAATAAGGGCCATATCAACTGGTAGTTTTAAGGACAGGTTGATCTAGGAAGTTTTTGCAATCCCAATCCAAAAATATTTGAGCATACTCTACACTAGAGATGTAGGTGCTGCAGTCTAAGGAGGGGTAGTCAAAGTCACCAAAGATGATATTTGTTGTTCGTCCCATCAGGATGAAATAGAAAGGCATGCATAGGTTTTGTTCAAGCATCTTTATTGTGTACAAACACATCAGGATTGAGGCAAATAACTTTAACTTAGATAAACTTATAAACTGACTATTTCTCTTGTACATGCTCACTCTCTGCCTGCACTGTCAAAATGGCACTGAAGCTAGCACGTGCTTGCTATTTATATATGCACATTCAGTCCTTGGAAATGCTTCTTAAAGGTACAGCACACACATACTCTACATCCTCCCTCTTGCGAAATGAATCATACTTCATTGACAACATTGATTGGCATGCAATAAATACAAGATAATTCTTTGACATGCAATTATACAGAACTAAATACATATAGACAATCATGTCCAGGTTGCTGTGTATTTCACACTAGGTCTACAGCTGCAACCAAATCATCTGACATAGAATTTGGAATCAGGTTTAGCAACTCAAACTGTCTCTGCTGAATGTTCAACCTTAGGGACATCTGGAACATCATCTGGAATGGAAGCTGGAGTGAAGCCAAGTTCTGTAAGAGCAACACTGTCTGGATTGCTCTGAAATTTAGAGTCTGTATCACAGAAACAATGCTGTGATATCAGTTCTGATACAGGAACAAGATGTCTGCGATTTCTCCTGTACTCCACACTCTCAGATTTTACAAAATAGGATCTTGGCTTGGCACATATACCTGAAACTTGACCAGTCTGGTCGAAACCTTTCACCGTTTGTATCCTTACTGTCTCTCCTTTTTTCAATGAATGAAGAAATCTGCTCATTTTGTAATAACTGGACATCTGGAAAGAATACTTTCTGAATAGTTGGACTTTGATTGCTTTGTTGTTCTTAGCTTTAATTCTTAACAGACTGGAACTGATAGGCAAGGTTGTTCTGGTTTGCCTAGAAAGAAGTCTCTGAGCAGGTGAGCCAAGTATATTGTCACGGGGTATGTTTCTGAGACTGAGGAAATTCAAAAAGACATCGGTATTGTCACACTT
The DNA here is from genome assembly GCF_019279795.1 of Protopterus annectens. Classification (NCBI taxonomy): domain Eukaryota; kingdom Metazoa; phylum Chordata; order Ceratodontiformes; family Protopteridae; genus Protopterus; species Protopterus annectens. The sequence goes on along the minus strand of NC_056727.1, from coordinate 662,302,649 downwards.
TGACTTCTCTAGTAATTTTGTTGCACTCTGTACGGTACATTCAGCTAGACCACTTGACTGTTGGTATTCAAGACTAGTAGTAACATGGACAAAGTCCCATTCTTTTGCAAATTTCTGAAACAATTGACTAGTAAATTGAGTATCATTGTCAGCTATAAGCTTATGTGGACTACCATGGACTGAGAAATGATGTTTCAACTTAAATCACAGCAAAAAGACAAAAACCAGCCCACAACACACAAAAGGCTGCTGGCAAAGAAACAGACTGCCACAGTTAAAGGATACAACTAATTCAGTAGCGGGTAAAAAAACTCAAATGCAGTTGGAAATGACACTTCAAAGTAGTCCAAAATAGCACACTATGTAAAATACAAACGCTTATTAGATAAGTGCTTTCGCCCTGGTAGTAAGAACTTCATCAGATAAATAACAGCTACATGACTACAAAATTTATAGAAGGTAAAAGAAAATTGTAATCAATAAGTCAAGAACCCCCCCCCCCCCATTTTTAACCATTATAAACCTTGTGCAAATTAAAAGTTTAAAACAAAAGCAAAAACATAAATAACCTTTAAAAGTATGTGGAAATAACCAACATTACATTTAAAGTATACATTCTAGACAGTTTAATACTTAGTTCGTCACCTCCCCAGTGCCTTTTATCTTAATAAAGAACTAATGGAAATGTGGTCATTTAAACCTGGCCAGTTACCTGCATTCAAAAACAATTGCCAGTAAAGTTCACATTTTTCTAATAACAATGACCATGCTCTTCCCCTTCGGTCCATGGTGATGTTATCAATTATTACAAATTTAAAAGATGGTCATCTTCTTCCATACAGTGCTTACTTAAAGCATTTGTCTATTTTGCTAGTTCTAATGTCTTACAAGTGTTCATAAATTCTGTTCATTAATTTACGACCAGTTTTGCCAATGTAAAAACATTGGCATTTACAACAAAGAGCACAATAAATGACCCTTTCAGAAGCACAATTATATCTCCCATGAGGTAGCACATCATAATTGTTAATACACACAGTATTGCATTCATAAATATACTTGCAAATGTTGCTTGCACCACATTTCCTCATATTGCCATCACCTTTGAAAGTCCTGGGCATTTTTTCAAAAATGTTTTTAAGATTCCTACCCTTCTTGTATAGTAGTAGGGGGGATTTACCCATATGTAGCCTAATGTTTCTTTCATTACTCAAAAATATCCCAATTTTTCTTTAAAATGGTTTTGATTTGATAGCTGTCCATATTGTAAGTAGCTGTAAATAAAGTCCTAAAATCAACTATACTGTTAGAAGTACAGACCAAATCACCTCCAATAGAGCCCTGTGTTTCTTTGTGGGATAACAATGGCACAAAATAACCTCTTTCCCTTTTGTTAATAACTTCTAACATAATGTTGTTGACAAACTCCAATGGGTAACCTCTGCTTAAAAACATAGATTTAAGGTGGTCACATTCATCTAAAAAAGAATCCATAGTGGAAACCATACGGGCTGCTCAGACATACTGTCCTTTAATGATAGCCTTTTCTGTTTTAAAAGATGTGCACTTGAAAAATGTAGAAAACTATTAGACTAAGTCTCTTTTCTAAATATTTTTGATAAAAATCTACCATTTTCAATGTCCTTAAAAAGCCAAATATCTAAAAAGGCTAGGTTATTGGTATCTATATTATGAGTAAACTTTAAAAAATTAGTAGTAGTATTAATGTAAGCTACAAATTTGTCTATTTCTTTGTTTGGTCCGTCCCACAAAATAAATAAATAATCCAAAAAATGGGTATAAATTTTGAAGTAAGAAGCAAATATAGACTCAGAATCATATTTCGTCTCCCATTGTAGAACTACAATGTTAGTGTATAGACCGCATCGCTACACCCTCTTGTTGTAAATAAATCTCATTGTCAAAAAGAACAAAGTTGTTTCTTAACACTAATTCAATAAGCTGGTTAAAAAGAATCACCTTATTGTGCTATATGCCTTTCTCATAAAGATATTCACTAAACCATTCGAATAAAGGTCTTTAATATCTATTGTAACAAAAGTGTAAGTATTTTTAAAAGAGGTTTGGTCAATCATTTTCAAAAAATCCTAGGAATCTTTACAAATATGTATTTCACTGGAAATGAGTTCCTTCAACTTTATGTCTAAAAACTTAGTTATCGGGTGTGTAACTGAACCTTTTGCATCAATAATTGGGCGCATGGGGGGTTGGAGAATGCCTTTATGTAGTTTGGGAAGACCAAACATAACGGAAATCCTTGGGTAAAGAACAGAAAGATAATTAAGTTCATCAATGGAACTTGAACCTTCTAGAAACAAATCCTGAAGCTCATTTCCTATTCTCCTGTATGCACCATTTAACTCATTAATAGAAGATTTTGAATATGATTTACCACCTAGTATTTCTTTCATCTTGTTGGTGTAATCAAAATTATTCATGATAACAACCCCTCCCTCCTTATCAGGTTTCATAATTGTAACATCATTTAATCTGTGTTTCACTTCATTAAGAATAGTGTTTTCATCCTTATTAAGATTGTGCTTGGATACCCAAGCCTATTTAGGGAAGGTGCTACGAATATCAAGTTCACAAAGCCTTTCGTAAATCTGAATGATAGGGTGTAAGGGGTGGGGGTTATAGGTGCTAGAAAGAAAATGAGGGTTAATGAAGTTACCTGATGTACAATTTTGAAATAACACTTTAAAATTCAATCTGCGCGTGTATTGTTTCTAATCCCTAATAACAGTAGCTACATCAGTAACTTTGTGGGGTGCAAAGGTAAACCCTTTTAAAAATAAATCATAATGGTCTGTACCAATGTGTAAGGTGGAAAAGTTAAAAACGTTAAAGTTACCCATAGAATAAGTAGAAATAACACAAGGTGGAAGTGTGACTTTCAAGGTGTCATTCTCATTAAGATGGTAAAAAGACATGTTAGTCGGTGAGTCAACAGTATTGTTAACAGAGCTAACAAAATCAACAGGATTAACAGAATTAACAGTAGGATATAGATGAACATGTTCTGGATGGTCTGTTACATTAGGACTCAAAGTCTCAAAAATAACGTTTATCATCTCCTCGTGTAATTGTTGACCACACTGGGATTGCCTCGGGTAGTGTGAGTGCCAACCCTCTCTCTGTTGGTGGATTTCCGTCTTAAATTCCAATGGTTCTGTGGGGGATTCAGGAACATTTGATTTGGTTGGGGTTGATTCCATTGTTGGTCTTTGACTGGACTGGGTTCTGTTCCTCATCCGTTTGGAATGTCTCAGTTCTGGATACTCTTGTGGATCTAAAAATGATCCTGTTGGTTAACTTCAACATGTGTTTGTGCATTCAATTTCTAAAATTTGTATTGTTGAAAAGTTTATTACCCCAAGTCTGTGAGGTAGGGTAGGGGGTTTAGGGTAGGCCGAACCATCCTGGTATTCTCTTTTATCCCTTACAAGCTTCTTTACTTTTCTCTCTTTAATACTGTTAATCAAATTGTCAATACTCTTAAAGATATGGAGGTGTTCATACTTAAAATTATCATATTCAGCTTCATTACAAATTAAATTGTTAATTTGAATAACTGAAGTACTTAATTCATTGAAAGTAAATTCATTATATTTGATGATAAGCTGCTTGTATTCCTTCCCATGTTAATCAAAAAGCTTGAGAAGGTCATGATGAAAAGGAGAACCCGACATTAATCCACTCGGCAAATGCCACATGCGTAACCCACTTTCCCTAAGACATTCAGTAAAATACAAATTGCCCAGTTGTAACCTTTTAATTTTGGACAATTTGTAATCCAATTCACTTAGCAAGTCATTCAAATTAATATTGTGACTAACATGTCGCGTACATGTTTCACTCTATAAAGTCGTCCCTGCAACTAACCATTCTTTTAAGTTGGGAACTGTGTTTAAAGAATGAAAACTTGTTTCCTGAGGATTGAAGGAGGAGGTAACAAAATGGCATTCTGTGTGTTAGAAAAATTTGTTTGTGAAGAAGTAGAAGCAAGTCACGTACATCCACCATTGTACTTGAATTAGGAACCGAGGAATGTCATATGTCAGAAAGGGGCATGTTACACAAAGATTCCACACACTGGGTAGTTGCTTCACAATAGTAATGAGATTGTCAATGGTTTCCATTAGTTCTTTATTAAGATTAAAGGCAATGGGAAGGTGATGAACTAAGTATTAAACTGTCTAGAATTTATACTTTAAATGTAATGTTGGTTATTTCCACATATTTTTAAAGTTTATTTATGTTTTTGCTTTTGTTTTAAACTTTTAATTTGCACAAGATTTTTAAATGGTTAAAAATAGGGTGTGTGTCTTTCTTTTACCTTCTATAAATTTTGTAGTCATGTAGCTGTTATTTATCTGATGAAGTTCTTACTACAAGGACAAAAGCGCTTATCAAATAAACTTTTGGATTTTAGATAGTGTGCTACTTTGGACTACTTTGAAGTGTCATTTCTAACTGCATTTGTTTTTTTTTACCCACTACTGGATTAGTTGTACCCTTCAACTGTGACAGTCCGTTTCTTTGCCAGTAGCCTTTTGTGTGTTGTGGATGTTTCAACTTGGTAATAGTAGTGGATATGAGGTTAGGCAACAAATCAATCTCATACCAGTTTGAATAAGAGTCGACTAACACTAAGTAATGCTGATTGTTCCACTCGAATATGTCATTGGCTACTGTTGACCAAGGTAGTTCAGGAACTTGACTTAGCTGAAGTGGCTCTTTTTGCAGCTGCAGTTTAGTACTATTGCATACTGAACAAGGTGAAAATACTTTGTCAATGTCTTTTGCTAGAGAAGGCCAAAATACTAGTCCTTTCGCCCTTCTTTGGTGGATTCAGAACCTGGGTGACAACGATGCAAAATCTGGATATATTCATGTTGTAAGGAAGCAGGAACAACAACTTTAGAATCTTTGAAAATAATGTCATCTTCCATCAACATCTCATCTCTGTAAGATAAATAAGCTTGTACTTCAGGTGATACACTGGATTGCTTTGACTGCCATCCTTCCTGGATGTAGTGGTTGAGCTTTTGCAAAACAGCATCAGTCTTTGTATGATTTCTCAGCTCATCAAGTCTTGTGGTCAAAAAATTATGCATTTCCATGACATTAAAGTAAAAAATTTCTGCATCAAGCTGTTCTGTTGTAGTTCTGGGTGATCTGGATAAGGTATCAGCCAGATAAAGACGTTTGCCTTTTGTATAGACCATTTTGAAGTTGTACTTTTACAATCTGATCATTATTTTTTGTAATCTTGCTGGAGTGGAATGCATAGGCTTCTTTAAAATAGTAACTAGAGATTGATCAGTTTCAGTCTGGATATCTCAACCCTAAATATAATCATGAAACCTGGAACATGCAAACACAATTGCCAAAAGTTCCTTCTCAGTTTGAGCATATTGCATTTCAGTTTGGGTAACAGTTGTAGATGCATACTCTACTGGCCTGCCCTCTTGAAGAATAACTGCACCTAGACCAAACTTTGAAACATCACAGGAAGGTGTAATTGGTCTATTGACATCGTTAGTGTAGGTGCAGTGGCACTTTTTGCTTAACATCATCAGATGCTTTCTAGTCCTGTTCTAGCCAAGACCATACAACATTTTTGTGCATCATCTTTCTTAAAGGCACTGTCAATTCACTGAAATCTGGTATGAACTTGCCCAAATAGTTAACCATACCAAGAAAATGTTGTAGAGCTTGAACATTGTCTGGAGCAGCCATCTCAAGAACAGCTACCTGGTTGGATGAGTCTGGTCGTAACCCAGTTGTTTAACTGACCTACATATGTGACTTCTGGTAGTCTGAATTTGCATTTTAGAGGACTGAGTTTTAAGTTCACTTCATATGCTATGTTTAAAAATTTCTTGAGGTTTCTGTCATGCTCTACTTCACCATTGCCTCTGATTAATCAATCATTTACTATTATAGCACAGGGTTAGTCTGAAAAAATCTGTTCCATTGCATACTGAAAGACTTCGCTTGCAAAATTTACACCAAATGGCATCCTGAGAAATCTATATCTTCCAAATGGGGTACTGAATGTAGTCAGTAATGAAGATTTGCAATCAACCATTACATGCCAAAATGAACTCTTGCATCCAAGACAGAAAATACAGTGGCATTCAGTATCAGGACTGCAACTTCCTCGACTGTACACATGGGATGATGAGGCCTCTTCAGTGACTTAAAGTCTCTTGTGTTGATGCATATTCTCATCTTGTTTTAGTCTTTTTATGAGTTGCTACCATAGACAATACGCAATAAAATTGGTTCTGTGACTGGACAAATCACACCTTGTTGCACCATTTTATCTAACTGACCTTCAGCTTTGCTCTGCATAGCTATTGGAACTCTTCTGGCTGGTCTGACCATTGGACTGACCTCTGGGTTTAACATCATGGAATACACAGCTGGGAGCTTGCCTAGTTTGTCAACAAAAACATCAGCATATTCTGAGAAAATAGTTTCACTGATGCTGGAACCGGAATTGGGATATGTGCTTATATGATGAACCTCTTTAGTAAAGGAATGCAAGTCCATTCTCAAACTGTCTCCGAGACCTAATAATGACTGCACAGGTCTTCGAACTATGTAAAACCACAACTTGTAACTGTTCCCAGCCTTTGCTTTGAATTTCTTCACCTCCAGAGGCAACAAGTCTCACACAACTATCCACATTAAGTTGTTCATCAGCTCTTACTTTGGTAAATGTTTCTGCTGACATGACATTACACTTTGAACAAGTGTCTTCTCTGAGCTCAGTGGGTTTGCCATGGATCAGGACAGTACAAGATACTTCACCATTGCTAATAAGTTTACTGCATTAACCTTCTCACCAATCACTGATTCACCACCTACGTAGAAATTAGACTATAACCCTACTTGATAAATCTGCCTTTTCAAGTGGCCTTTCTTTGCAACTGAGTTAGGTTTACTTGACTTGCAAAACGTTTGAAAATTATTCAAATTTTTACACTTGTGATATTGCTGACCAAATGCTAAGCACCTTTCTCTTTTAGACTCATGGCTGGCACTGCAATTATGACAGTTAACAATGAAGCTTGACTTGGGTTTTGCTGATTCACCCTTGTGTTGTACTGAGCAACTTTTGTTCTGCACTGAGCATGCTCCTTTAACTGAACTAGTCTTAGAACTTGCTGGAAAACTTTAGGTTTTCCCTGCCATACCTGCAGGGGCTGCAGCTGCCACGTGCTTAGGCCTGTTTCTGTTTGCCACATGCTGTATGCTGTCTACATTTGCTCTGGAGCCTGCTGAAACCATACTCTTGACACTTGCAAGTATATTTGTGTGTCTTTTTGTAATTTCAAATCTCAATAGCCATGGTCAATGTTAAATCTCTGTCACGAAGCAAAATCTTTCTCACAGCAGCACTATTAATACCACACACAAGCCTGTCCTTTATTAGCTTATCTTTTAAATCACAAAACTTGCAAGTTTTAGCTTTGTTTCTCAAGTCAGTAATGTAGGCTGCAAATGTTTCTCCTGACCTTTGATCTCTTGTATAAAACTAATGCCTCACTAGTGTAACATTGGTTTGAGGGTTACACATTTCTCTAAATTTACACTTCAACAAACACTCAAGATTGTCCCTTGATTCAGCCTGGACAACAATATGATGATTTTCACCTTCACACTCATACACTGCTGGTGCATACACAAATGAACGTTTTCTATCAATGGCCTCTGACCCAGCTAGGCTTAGGACAATGAATGCCCTGATGCATGCAGCTTTATCTGAGTAAGCTGCTTGTATGACAATATTGTACTTTTGCTCAAATATTCTCCAGTTCTCTGCAATATTCTGATCAAATACAAGTGGACCTGATCTGCAAAATGCCTCTGCCATATTAACACATCAGCAAAGGTTTTGCAAGTATGCACGAACACACACACACACACACACACACACACATATATATATATATATATATATATATATATATATATATATATATATATATCACTAACCCGAGAACATGAAGGCGAAAACCAGAATGCCGAAAGTGCATAAGAGTGAATTCAAATATCTCAGATCTGCGCTTATGCATTTCCGGAACGTTGTGTGTAGTGTTATGGTGCCTGAGATTGCAGGTGCGTGAGTGTTTGTCTGTGTTTTTGTACGTTGTATGTGTGTGTGTGCAAGGGTAGGAAGGTGTAAGTGTGAGTGTTGGATTTGTTGGTGTTTGTGTATGTGTGATGCGTATTTGTGTGTGAACGAGTGGAGGATAGCGTGGTGTGAGTTTTTTTTTTATGTTATGTGCGACCTCGGAGTTGGTATATATAAGTAGGGGGGTGCGCAGGGGGGCTTGCCCCCTTGCTTATATGTAGTGTAGGGTTGTGTGGTTTGTGTGCTGTGGGTGGAATGGTGTGTGTGTTATGTGGTGTATGGTGTATGTATGTTCGTGACTGTGTGATTCGAGATTGTGGATTTCGGTATTGTGAATGGTTCAACTTTATAGTCTTGGGTTACTGAAATTCGGGATTTCAGTAATTCGAGATTATGAAGTGAAACCATATATATATATATATATATATATACATATATATATATATATGTATATATATACATATATATATATATATATATATATATATATATATATATATATATTTATATATATATATATATATATATATATATATATATATATATATATATAGCGTTTATATTACGTGAGTGAACAGTGAAATGTTTGAACACGTAATAATCACCCCCAAAATATCGAAACACTGTACTGTTGAATGGCAAAGAAAAAAAAAACACCCAAACAAACCATTAAAATGCTCTAAGCAGAGAGGGAAGCCCCCCGGCACCCCCCACCCCCGCCATACCTCCCAACCGAATTACCCAGTAAAAAACAAGTTTTGGGGTCCAAATAATGGGGTGCCACGATTCCCGAGTGGCACCCCTTAATTTCTGAGTTTCCCGGTACTTGTATTTTAAATTTTGTTTCCTGGCTTTTTCAACATGATGACATCAGCTCTGTGAAGCAGCCTGCCGGAATTCAGCTGAAGCTCAATGTACATGCATTTCCGGATGAAATGCCTTAGTGGGAACAGCAGCCATTTGAAACTGTACAGGAACAGAACAAACCGAGCATGGCTGACAGCTGTTTGAAACTGTGAGCTGGATATCTCATACAGAGGAAGAGCTGCTGCTGACTGGAAAGGTAGGAAAGCACTCCATTTGAAACTGCGAGCTGGACGGGAACATTTGAAACTGGAAGCTGACAGCTGTTTGAAACTGCGAGCTGGGTATTTTGTATGGAGGCACTTTGTGTGTGTGTGTGTGTGTGTGTGTGTGTGTGTGTGTGTGTGTGTGTGTGTGTGAGTGTGTAAAAGATCCTCAGGCTCAAACCTTGCTGTGAGATATTTTGCAATGTTATAATTTTCACAGGCTGCACATTAACTCAAATATGATTGCAGCCTGCAGCAGACAAAAAGAGTACTGGCGGCTGTCATACAGTGAAGTGCGTTCTAGTTTTCAAAAGCTAGGCTTGCAGTTTAATTATACTTCAACTGCAATATGCTGCTATAGCAACCAAATGGTTCATGCTTAGCAGCCGCATTATTTCCAAATACGACTAAGACAGGAAACGAGTTGGGCTTTGGAAGTTACTTAACATGGCACAAACTAAATCATAGGAAAGACTTCTGTATGTGTAAATATCGAACTGTGAAGCTTATGTTACATGCAGACTCTTCTTCTTTATAATCTGATATAATGTAAAGGTTTTAATTTGTCTTTCTGTCTGTCGGGTTGCTTTGGCTTCCAGATAATCACTGGTAAATGCCAGTGAAGGAAAGTGAAGGTTGCACGAGATCAGGTGACAATATTATGTTCTTGTTTAGTCTCAGCTCCTCCTCCTCCGTGGGCTGTCAACTTCTAAAAACATCTTGAAGCTGTAAAACGTGAAATCATGAGCCGAGTGCCTTTAAAATATGAGGAGGATGAGAACAAAGGTGATGCCAATATAGGTGGATTTACAGATTATGGTGACTTAGATTAATTTCATGATGGCGAAAATGTGAATGGAATGGAAGACAGAGTATATAAACTAAGTGTAATTGCATGTATTTTTAACTAAATATCAGATACTCCTCAACCTTCAGTTTGTAATCAGAAACCAAATCTTTGTGAACTTGATTTCTTTGATTTTTTAACTAGATGTCAGCTGAAGTATAATGTATTTTGGGTGTCAGTTTCAGCATTACATAGTTTATGTAGTACAGGTATTCAGGTTCATGCTTTAACAGCTGTGGTTGCCATTCAGACAGTCTGTGATAAAAATGTAACTCAGTTGTCACATGAAAGCTGTTTAGAAAGAAAGCACAAGAGATGTATTTCCTTTGCATTTTTAAGCATTCATGTATTATTGCTGCTACTGGTTGAACGATATATGGTGCGAATGCTTGCAGTACTGCACTACCACCCCTTCTGAAAACTTTTTCCACATTTATGCCTCATATTTTGTTCTGTTCCTCAAAAAATCTGTGGTTTCTGCATTTAGGATTGAATTCACTAAATAATGACAGGCATTTGAATTTCAGACTTCATATTATTCAGAAAAGAAATGGTAACACCAAACCTTTTATTCTAGCAATTTTCTAAGTTTATAAGATCAGTATGGCTACATTCCCCCATTATTGGCTTTGTCCATTTTTGTTTGTGCTAAGAGGTTGAGAGTTATGGTGAGAAGTGAATTCTGTATTCCCCCATTATTGGCTTTGTCCAGGTTTCTTGTGCTAAGAGGTTGAGAGCTATGGTGAGAAGAACTGAATTCACTAAATGATAGCCATTTAAGTTTCAGTCTTTCAATTGTTCAGGAAACTGCTGATTTGGCATAGTGGTAAGTTGCTCTAACTGTAGTGTACAGGGTCCTGAGTTCAAGACTTGGCAATGAAATGTATGGTGGTCACATAGCATTTTATTCTCTTTCCAAAATTATAGAAGCAATGTTTAAAATGTGTCTCTGGTTGTTGAAATTTTGCCCCCCCCCCCAATAAATTTTGTCTTTTTCCAGATTTCTTGTGCTGCAAATTTGAGAGATATAGTTGAGTGTCAAGTGGATTTTACAAGGAGCTGAGAGCTTCAGGGGAAATTTAGTGTTGCTTATGCCGAATCTGCTTGCATTATTAATAGCACAACAGGTTAAATGCTTGCTCTTAATGCAGAAAGGCTGTGGGTTCTACACTCACGGTATGTAGATGCATTGCTGATTCTGTACTGTGTTGTACTTTTAAAGGGGGTGAGGGGTGGGTTTAACAAGTCAAAGGTGTAGCTACAGATGCAGCAGAAGTGACACTACAGATGCAGCAGAAGTGACCAAATGTCATGCATAAGGGCATTTGTGCCACAGTGGAAAGAGCAACAAATATCATTAACCCAAATTCAGGAACAGAAAATCAGAATTCTGTTCTGTGTTGCATTATAACAAAAATATTTTTGAATGATTACAGTACATTTTCCATCATTTAAGATCAAACACATATTTTCTCACTGCAGACAGTGGAGAAGCAAGAGTGGCCAGTTAACAGCACCTGGATTACAATGATAGTTTTGCTGCTTCAGAATGAATATAGGAGAGGGTCTGTCAGTACCTAGACTAAAAATTGGAAGTCTTAAAATTATGCAGTTCACCTAGTTTATTTTGTTATGTGTTTTACAGCTATTGAGTTGGTCTGATAACACAAATCAGAATAAGTCAAGCAAAAAACTGAAATTGAAAATAAGTGTGAGAAGCTATGCAAGATGCCCGTGGCTTAGACTGCTGTATATGGGTGTACTTTCCTACAACGAAAATTCACTTTTTCGAAATGGAAAAGTACATCCCCACTTAAGCAAAAGTACACTTTAATGAAAGTGAAGAAAAACGAAGCAAAGTTGGACACTGCTGACAGCTTAAAAAATCTTCTTTATTCTTAAAATCACAAGATAAGTGCTTTCGGGATGACCCTTCTTCAGATAAATAAAATGAATGAGATGGTTCACTTATATACATATAAAAGCCAATCACATTCAGAAATAGCAAGCACATTCAGTGAAAGACACGCCTATTTTTCAAAATAGGCTTAATTGGTATGTAATCATTTAAACCTGGCTTCCTGTTTGCCATTAAGCTAGCAATCCATTTTGTTTCTACAGTTTCTGTTTGAAGCACAATATCGCCCCCCCTAGTGCTGGGTTTAACATTTACAATAACCCTAAATTTAAATGTATGTGTGGGATACAAAATCACATGTCTACATAACGCATTTCTTTCATCTTTATTCCTAATACTGGAAAGATGCTGAAGAATCCTTACTTTGAACATGCTATTCGTCTTACCCACATAAAAACCTTGGCATTGACAGCATTCTGCTAAATATACTATGTTGGTTGTACGGCAGGTTGCTCTTCCTTTAAAGTGAAACACTTTTTGGGTAATGGGATGTATAAAAACAGTATCTTTATTTATGTAGGGACAAGCTTTACATAATCCACAATTACTGTTCCTATTGAGTATGGTAAAGCATAGGACACATTTGGCACGGAAGGTTCCTTGCATAGTAGATCCTTTAAGTTTTTATTCCTTCTATACCTAAAAGTGGGCTGAGGTCCCACTATGCCCCCCAGTGTACCATCACTGGTCAAGATGTTCCAGTTCTTCCTCACTATATTGCAGATATCACTAGTATTACTGCTATAGTTTAACATGACCTCCGGGACTTTGCATAAAGCTTCATTGCTCTTTTGACCTCACCCCTTTCAAAAGCTCTTGAAATCCAGGGCTTATAATCCGTGAATCGCTTGGATCTACCTCTTTCCACAGTTTCATTTACCAAATTCTGCTTGTAGCCCCTATCATTAAAGTTCTCCTTAAGTCTAGTCGTCTCCTCTTCAAAATCTGATTCTAGAAGACATAACCTAGAGACCCTGCTCACCTGCCCCTGTACTATGTTGCGATATGTATATCTAGGGTGCATGCTGTCAAATGCCAAGAGTGAGTTCTTCCAGTAATCTTTCTTATGTAGCTTGGATCTAAAGCCTTTTGTATCCTGTTGTACACATACATCTAGGAAATCTATGGAACTGCGTGACATGTTGATGGAAAACCTAAAAAACTTCGTAGTGGAGTGTAAGTGGTTAATAAACTCATCTAGTTCTTCCTCTGTCCCATCCCACAAAAGAAAAATGTCATCTACAAAACGTAGATATAACTGTATTTGACGTCTCCATTCCTCATTGTTGATGACATGTGTTCTTTCCCATTGAGAGAGAACCAAATTTGCATATGTATTTGCGCAGGGGGTCCCCATGGCGACCCCCTGCGCTTGTCTATATATGCCATTACCTCCCAGAAAAACATTATTCTCCAAAACAATGCTTAATAGTGATGTAATGAGTGATGACTTATCATCACTAACTCCTAGGTCACCCAGGAGCAATTGTACACTATCAATACCAAACTTGTTGTCAATCACAGTGAATAGACTTTGAATATCCATAGTGACCATCAGTAAATTCTTACTATAGGATTTATTCAATTGACCTAGTAGCCTTAAAAAATGTGCTGTGTCTTTCAACACATTATCCATTTGATCTAGATAGGGTTTTAAAGTGTGTTCCACCCACATCGACACATTCTCCGTAACCCATCCCCTCCCAGATACTATCGGTCTAAGGGGTGGGTTTTTGATAGATTTATGTATCTTCGGTAGTGCTTTAAAGATCGGAATAACTGGTTTCTCTATTTTGAGGAACTGATAAGTTTCCTCAGAAATTTTCATTTCAAACAATAGAGCATTTAATTGAATATTCACCCTATCTATAATACTTTTTACAGTTAGGGGATTTATGAGTAGATACGTGTTACTATCTTGTAATAGCTCATTCAATTTGTTGTTATACCATGTCGTGTCCATAAGGACAATGGCACCCCCCTTATCCGCATTTTTTATCACAATGTCCCTGTTTGCAATGAGACTATTCAGTGCTATCCTTTGTTCAGCAGATAAGTTGTGATATTTCTTAAAGTCTGCTTCCTTGTAGTAATCTATCATATCTTTCTCACATGCACTAACGAACAAATTCAAACTTGATGTTAATTGCGGGACAAAACCACTTGGTTTTCTAAGGGGTAATCCTTCTCATTACTGTTACCATACATTAACTTCAGTGACACATTCCTGCAGTATAACATAATATCTATCAACATTTCATCATAACAACCATTTTTGCTCGGAATAAAGGTTAATCCCTTATTCAACACCTCTAATTCTCTAGAGTTTAAAACATAAGATGATAAGTTAGTAACAATACCCATATCATTATCAGCAGTCAGTCCCAAATTTTTCTTCTCTTGTCGGTCCCCCTGTCCTCGCTTACTGACCGCTTCCAGGGACCTTTCTTTTTGACCGGTGCTGGTAACAGTCCCAAAAAATTATTACTATTGTGGCTCGCTCCTTGTATCTTGGGGCGTGCCCCCAAGGAATTGCCATCTGAATTAGAGTTCACTACGACAATTTGTTGTGAAGAGCAGGTACCTACATCAAGATTTGAACTGGTACCTGAGTTTGTCACATCAATCGTGACACTGGCAGGACCCTCCTGCACTCGAATAGATTCCGTGTCCGTTTGTTCATCAGCCAAGTCAGCCGTTGGTTCTTCCTCCCTTGATTCATGTGTTGTTATATTGGCTGTCACAAAACGCGTTCCGATACCACTCTCCTTCTCCTTCTGAAACGGCGTGGGAAACGTGTTACATTCAGACGCTATGTTCGTCATCATCGTCATCGCATCACTCCTGCCTCCCCTCCTGGTTGAATCTGCCAATCGCCTAGCAGTATTCACCATCGATCTATTTTCAATGGCCCTGGGCCATACGAAGATGTTCCCATTAGTGAAGTCCAGGAAATCTCTTTGTAATTTACCCGTTTTCTGTTTTTTCAATTTATCGTCATTCTCAGTAAAGGTAACATATAGTGCTTCCATGCGTTCACTATATGGCCCATCGCTAAACTCAGCTTCAAGCTTATGTTGCAATTCAGTCACTTCTTTTTTAAATTATCCAACTCCGGAGAAAAGAACTCATTCAGCAAGGACATGTACTTAAAACTAGTCTCAATGTTGATAGTTTGCCATTTGGCCAAAAGTTCCGGTAGCGGTCACCTTGTGCTGGCATACAAAGTATCCGCATACCCTCGGAACAATGCCATATTGGATACAAGCCTCTAAATGATATTCCTGCCATTGAAGTCTCTGCAATTTGTTCACTTTAAAAGTTAAGTCACGGGTTAGTTCCTCAAAGTTCCTATCCACAGCTACTGGTTTGGAGCCACTCATGCCTATTTTACATGTAGAAAAGCCCAAATTAAGTAATGGATTTCCACAGTTCAGGGCTTTTTTAGGATGCCATAAAGCATTCTTATTAGCTTGGTTTTGATGTCCATTCACAGAAGTAGTTTCTAGCACAACAGGTTCCACTGCCATAGCATGCAAAATACTGGATACACAAATCCAAGGAAAATAGTAGAAAACAAATACCCAGTAAGACGCCAAAGTCCAACTTAAGCAGGTAGCACAAATGAAGAAAAACGAACCAAAGTTGGACACTGCTGACAGCTTAAAAAATCTTCTTTATTCTTAAAATCACAAGATAAGCGCTTTCGGGATGACCCTTCTTCAGATAAATAAAATGAATGAGATGGTTCACTTATATACATATAAAAGCCAATCACATTCAGAAATAGCAAGCACATTCAGTGAAAGACACGCCTATTTTTCAAAATAGGCTTAATTGGTATGTAATCATTTAAACCTGGCTTCCTGTTTGCCATTAAGCTAGCAATCCATTTTGTTTCTACAGTTTCTGTTTGAAGCACAATATCGCCCCTAGTGCTGGGTTTAACATTTACAATAACCCTAAATTTAAATGTATGTGTGGGATACAAAATCACATGTCTACATAACGCATTTCTTTCATCTTTATTCCTAATACTGGAAAGATGCTGAAGAATCCTTACTTTGAACATGCTATTCGTCTTACCCACATAAAAACCTTGGCATTGACAGCATTCTGCTAAATATACTATGTTGGTTGTACGGCAGGTTGCTCTTCCTTTAAAGTGAAACACTTTTTGGGTAATGGGATGTATAAAAACAGTATCTTTATTTATGTAGGGACAAGCTTTACATAATCCACAATTACTCGTTCCTATTGAGTATGGTAAAGCATAGGACACATTTGGCACGGAAGGTTCCTTGCATAGTAGATCCTTTAAGTTTTTATTCCTTCTATACCTAAAAGTGGGCTGAGGTCCCACTATGCCCCCCAGTGTACCATCACTGGTCAAGATGTTCCAGTTCTTCCTCACTATATTGCAGATATCACTAGTATTACTGCTATAGTTTAACATGACCTGCGGGACTTTGCATAAAGCTTCATTGCTCTTTTGACCTCACCCCTTTCAAAAGCTCTTGAAATCCAGGGCTTATAATCCGTGAATCGCTTGGATCTACCTCTTTCCACAGTTTCATTTACCAAATTCTGCTTGTAGCCCCTATCATTAAAGTTCTCCTTAAGTCTAGTCGTCTCCTCTTCAAAATCTGATTCTAGAAGACATAACCTAGAGACCCTGCTCACCTGCCCCTGTACTATGTTGCGATATGTATATCTAGGGTGCATGCTGTCAAATGCCAAGAGTGAGTTCTTCCAGCAATCTTTCTTATGTAGCTTGGATCTAAAGCCTTTTGTATCCTGTTGTACACATACATCTAAGAAATCTATGGAACTGCGTGACATGTTGATGGAAAACCTAAAAAACTTCGTAGTGGAGTGTAAGTGGTTAATAAACTCATCTAGTTCTTCCTCTGTCCCATCCCACAAAAGAAAAATGTCATCTACAAAACGTAGATATAACTGTATTTGACGTCTCCATTCCTCATTGGTGCTACCTGCTTAAGTTGGACTTTGGCGTCTTACTGGGTATTTGTTTTCTACTATTTTCCTTGGATTTGTGTATCCAGTATTTTGCATGCTATGGCAGTGGAACCTGTTGTGCTAGAAACTACTTCTGTGAATGGACATCAAAACCAAGCTAATAAGAATGCTTTATGGCATCCTAAAAAAGCCCTGAACTGTGGAAATCCATTACTTAATTTGGGCTTTTCTACATGTAAAATAGGCATGAGTGGCTCCAAACCAGTAGCTGTGGATAGGAACTTTGAGGAACTAACCCGTGACTTAACTTTTAAAGTGAACAAATTGCAGAGACTTCAATGGCAGGAATATCATTTAGAGGCTTGTATCCAATATGGCATTGTTCCGAGGGGTATGCGGATACTTTGTATGCCAGCACAAGGTGACCGCTACCCGGAACTTTTGGCCAAATGGCAAACTATCAACATTGAGACTAGTTTTAAGTACATGTCCTTGCTGAATGAGTTCTTTTCTCCGGAGTTGGATAATTTAAAAAAAGAAGTGACTGAATTGCAACATAAGCTTGAAGCTGAGTTTAGCGATGGGCCATATAGTGAACGCATGGAAGCACTATATGTTACCTTTACTGAGAATGACGATAAATTGAAAAAACAGAAAACGGGTAAATTACAAAGAGATTTCCTGGACTTCACTAATGGGAACATCTTCGTATGGCCCAGGGCCATTGAAAATAGATCGATGGTGAATACTGCTAGGCGATTGGCAGATTCAACCAGGAGGGGAGGCAGGAGTGATGCGATGACGATGATGACGAACATAGCGTCTGAATGTAACACGTTTCCCACGCCGTTTCAGAAGGAGAAGGAGAGTGGTATCGGAACGCGTTTTGTGACAGCCAATATAACAACACATGAATCAAGGGAGGAAGAACCAACGGCTGACTTGGCTGATGAACAAACGGACACGGAATCTATTTGAGTGCAGGAGGGTCCTGCCAGTGTCACGATCGATGTGACAAACTCAGGTACCAGTTCAAATCATGATGTAGGTACCTGCTCTTCACAACAAATTGTCGTAGTGAACTCTAATTCAGATGGCAATTCCTTGGGGGCACGCCCCAAGATACAAGGAGTGAGCCACAATAGTAATAATTTTTTGGGACTGTTACCAGCACCGGTCAAAAAGAAAGGTCCCTGGAAGCGGTCAGTAAGCAAGGACAGGGGGACCGACAAGAGAAGAAAAATTTGGGACTGACTGCTGATAATGATATGGGTATTGTTACTAACTTATCATCTTATGTTTTAAACTCTAGAGAATTAGAGGTGTTGAATAAGGGATTAACCTTTATTCCGAGCAAAAATGGTTGTTATGATGAAATGTTGATAGATATTATGTTATACTGCAGGAATGTGTCACTGAAGTTAATGTATGGTAACAGTAATGAGAAGGATTATTCCCTTAGAAAACCAAGTGGTTTTGTCCCGCAATTAACATCAAGTTTGAATTTGTTCGTTAGTGCATGTGAGAAAGATATGATAGATTACTACAAGGAAGCAGACTTTAAGAAATATCACAACTTATCTTCTGAACAAAGGATAGCACTGAATAGTCTCATTGCAAACAGGGACATTGTGATAAAAAATGCGGATAAGGGGGGTGCCATTGTCCTTATGGACACGACATGGTATAACAACAAATTGAATGAGCTATTACAAGATAGTAACACGTATCTACTCATAAATCCCCTAACTGTAAAAAGTATTATAGATAGGGTGAATATTCAATTAAATGCTCTATTGTTTGAAATGAAAATTTCTGAGGAAACTTATCAGTTCCTCAAAATAGAGAAACCAGTTATTCCGATCTTTAAAGCACTACCAAGATACATAAATCTATCAAAACCCACCCCTTAGACCGATAGTATCTGGGAGGGATGGGTTACGGAGAATGTGTCGATATGGGTGGAACACACTTTAAAACCCTATCTAGATCAAATGGATAATGTGTTGAAAGACACAGCACATTTTTTAAGGCTACTAGGTCAATTGAATAAACCCTATAGTAAGAATTTACTGATGGTCACTATGGATATTCAAAGTCTATTCACTGTGATTGACAACAAGTTTGGTATTGATAGTGTACAATTGCTCCTGGGTGACCTAGGAGTTAGTGATGATAAGTCATCACTCATTACATCACTATTAAGCATTGTTTTGGAGAATAATGTTTTTCTGGGAGGTAATGGCATATATAGACAAGCGCGGGGGTCGCCATGGGGACCCCCTGCGCAAATACATATGCAAATTTGGTTCTCTCTCAATGGGAAAGAACACATGTCATCAACAATGAGGAATGGAGACGTCAAATACAGTTATATCTACGTTTTGTAGATGACATTTTTCTTAGTGGGATGGGACAGAGGAAGAACTAGATGAGTTTATTAACCACTTACACTCCACTACGAAGTTTTTTAGGTTTTCCATCAACATGTCACGCAGTTCCATAGATTTCTTAGATGTATGTGTACAACAGGATACAAAAGGCTTTAGATCCAAGCTACATAAGAAAGATTGCTGGAAGAACTCACTCTTGGCATTTGACAGCATGCACCCTAGATATACATATCGCAACATAGTACAGGGGCAGGTGAGCAGGGTCTCTAGGTTATGTCTTCTAGAATCAGATTTTGAAGAGGAGACGACTAGACTTAAGGAGAACTTTAATGATAGGGGCTACAAGCAGAATTTGGTAAATGAAACTGTGGAAAGAGGTAGATCCAAGCGATTCATGGATTATAAGCCCTGGATTTCAAGAGCTTTTGAAAGGGTGAGGTCAAAAGAGCAATGAAGCTTTATGCAAAGTCCGCAGGTCATGTTAAACTATAGCAGTAATACTAGTGATATCTGCAATATAGTGAGGAAGAACTGAACATCTTGACCAGTGATGGTACACTGGGGGCATAGTGGGACCTCAGCCCACTTTTAGGTATAGAAGGAATAAAACTTAAAGGATCTACTATGCAAGGAACCTTCCGTGCCAAATGTGTCCTATGCTTTACCATACTCAATAGGAACGCAGTAATTGTGGATTATGTAAAGCTTGTCCCTACATAAATAAAGATACTGTTTTTATACATCCCATTACCCAAAAAGTGTTTCACTTTAAAGGAAGAGCAACCTGCCGTACAACCAACATAGTATATTTAGCAGAATGCTGTCAATGCCAAGGTTTTTATGTGGGTAAGACGAATAGCATGTTCAAAGTAAGGATTCTTCAGCATCTTTCCAGTATTAGGAATAAAGATGAAAGAAATGCGTTATGTAGACATGTGATTTTGTATCCCACACATACATTTAAATTTAGGGTTATTGTAAATGTTAAACCCAGCACTAGGGGGGACGATATTGTGCTTCAAACAGAAACTGTAGAAACAAAATGGATTGCTAGCTTAATGGCAAACAGGAAGCCAGGTTTAAATGATTACATACCAATTAAGCCTATTTTGAAAAATAGGCGTGTCTTTCACTGAATGTGCTTGCTATTTCTGAATGTGATTGGCTTTTATATGTATATAAGTGAACCATCTCATTCATTTTATTTATCTGAAGAAGGGTCATCCCGAAAGCGCTTATCTTGTGATTTTAAGAATAAAGAAGATTTTTTAAGCTGTCAGCAGTGTCCAACTTTGCTTCGTTTTTCTTCATTTGTGCTACCTGCTTAAGTTGGACTTTGGCGTCTTACTGGGTATTTGTTTTCTACTTTAATGAAAGTGCACTTTTGCTTAAGCTCACTAGACTGTACCTACCGCACCACAATGGAGGACACTGAAAAATGGGCTATGCCCTACTAACTATCCCCTTACCCTAACCCATGCCCTAACCCTAAGGTCCATGACTATTGCACCACAGTCGAGGACATAGCCCGATTTGGAATGTCTTCCACTGTGGTGTGATAGTCATGGACCTTAAGGTTAGGGCACGGGTCAAGGTAAGGGGATAGCCCTACTAACTATCCCCTTACCCTAACCCATGCCCTAACACTAAGCTCCATGACTGCTAGCACGTTCGGTCTAGCAGGTTCGCAAAAGTGCACTTTCGCATTAGTGTGGGTGTACTTTTGAAGTTCGAAGTAGTGAACTTTTGTTCTTCAAAAGTACACCTATATATATATATATATATATATATATATATATATATATATATATGTGTGTGTGTGTGTGTGTGTTTGTGGAAGTAGACTTTTTTGATGGAAATGTTCTGAATTGGGCAGATGTAATGGGATCCTATCTCGCCTACATTCATAACAGATGGGTTCGGAGCCGATCCATCGGCTCCGACTCGGCAACTAATACACTAGCACGAAGTCTCTCATTGGCTGGGCTACTCCCTATCCCAGGATGCACTACACCTGCTTCCCCAGATCTCGTTTGCCGCTTAACAAACTGGACGTGGTCTCGACTTGGCTGGAGCTAAGTGGTTCTTTTTACCTTATTGGTCCTTGACCTAGGGAATTTTTGTCTATATTAACCAAACAGCTGTTTTAACAGCTATTTCTTACTATTTCTTATTTTTTCTTTGAGTGCTTGAGTGTTTCCAAAAAATTTATTTTATTCAGTCGGGCAAGGCCCGTTTAAGTTAGAGGGCCTTTGCCCTACCTTTGAGTGCTATTAGGTTTAATTAACTTTTGGTTAGTTGTTTTTCAGGCAAAGCCCGTTTAAATTAGAGGGCTTTGGGCCGTTTAACTTGTTTCTAATTGTTGTGAGGTAAACCTTCACCAGTACTCGCGCCAGTGTGTCTCGCGCTTTTCAGTTGGCGCAATTTGTGTATAGTGCTATACTTGTTGTGGTAGAGTAAGATTTCCATAGAGTTTTACTTGTTGTGGCCTGTATCATGTCTAAGGAACAAAAGTCAGGTTTTAAAAAATGCACTCGGTGCAATTATAAAATGTCCATTACAGACAGTCATTCAGTCTGTGTTTATTGTTTGGGGCCGAAACATCTGCAAGAGACTTGTAGCGTCTGTCATGCGTTCTCCGCTAGAGTTCTTCAAGAACGCAAGAACAAGTTAATATTGAAAGGGCTTATCAAACCTTCTTTTGAGGAAGCCTTTGATCCACCTGTTGCTTCCAAAAAGAAAAGATCGTCGGCTCCGACAAGTCCGTCGGAGTCGACTTCTAAAAAGACAAAATTGACCTCTTCTTCCTCGGCTCCACTGACTTCGGGGCCGAGGGGCGAAGGGTCTGCCTCGATACCTCCTACCTCGGCTCCATTGCCTTCGGAGCCGCAAGTTGGAGTATCGAGAGGTGAATCACCTCCATCGGTTCCAATGGCTTCGGAGCCGGTGGAAGTGTGCAGCTCAGACTCTTCCCCCTCGGCTCCGAAGAAGGCTCCTTCGGTGCTGATGGTGGTCCATGCTGTGGTGGAGTCGGCGCCGATAGCATTGGAGCTGTTTCGGAGCCGGTCCCCTTCTCTCTCGGAGCCGAGAGGAAAGTCTTCTCGATTGTCTACCTCCTCTAAATCATCGAGACTTTCAGATTCGGACCTGGATAGGGTTTTACAGAGGCTATTCCAATCTCCAGTGTTTACTAAATTGGTCTCGGCTCCAGCACAGTTTGCTTCGGAGCCGATCCCTCCTCCAACACATTTGATTCCTCCTCCAACCTCTTCGGAGCCGTTGGAGCCGGTGGTGGTGGAGCAAAGTGGAGCCATACGGTCGGAGCAGAGACCCCTTACAGGCCTCTCGGTTTCGACTGTGCTTCCTACCCTGTCCTCCGGTTCAGGGTTTGGCACTGCGACCTCTTCAGCCGGAGCCGAAGGGAACACTTTGGGTTTGGGTGCTTCGGTACCTAGTCTTCCTCTTGGAGCATCGGCTGCTGGAATTCCTGGTGCCATCGTGGCCTCTAGACCAGTGACCTCCTTGGATTCTGGAGGTCCGGCCTTTGAGGTCATGAGGAGCGCGCTAGCCATGTCTTTGCCGGTTCAGCAAGATTCTACCTCACCGTCCCTAGATTTGGAGACTGGTGCCTCTGTTGTGTTGCAGCCCCCCGGCAGCGGGGCCCCAGGGCCTGAGGATACCCCCATCGGCGGTTCCCTTCTTCCGGGTGGTCCGTCCGAATCTGCTTCGGACGAACCCCCAAGGAAGAAATTGTGTAAGAGGAAGCACGTAGACTCCCAAGATGAGTCTGTTACATCGGATACTGACCTCGATGACGCAGAAGGGTCTCCCAAATCATCTTCGGATGATATCTCCTTCTCAGACATCTTGGAGATTCTGAGACAGAGAGGTGACTGGCAAGCCAAAACCCCTTCAGCTGAGGAGTCAGTCTTCCTCAAGGCCTTTGGGGCCCAGCCTTCCGCCTCCTGGGTGTCTCCGCCCTTCGATGAACTCCTTGATTTGGTTTCTCGAAGGGCGTGGGAACACCCTGATTCTGTGGAACCGGTGCCTGCGAGGCCCAATAAATTTTTGTCAGCCCCCCCCCAGAAGGAGTTTCTCACAAAGGGTGTGCCTGTAGATGCTTTGGTGGTGGCTTCTGCCACACAGCAGGACGTGGCAGAGGCTTCGACATCTGTTCATCCTCCTAATAAGGATTCTAGGAGCATGGATAGGTACGGGAAGCGTACCCTGTCTTCAGTGGCCTTTGCCTTACGGTCGCTGAACTACTTATGTCATTTTACGAGGCTCCAAAGGGATCTTCTCAAAGAGCTAAATGACTCTCTTGTTGGTAACCTACCTGAGGCGCTGGCCCGACTGTTGGCGCACAGATGACTACCCTCCTTTCTATTGTTAACTCGTCCATGAGGCTCATTTCATATGCGGCAAGGCGAGTAGAGCAGCGGGAACAGGCGTTGCCCTCAGGAGACAAGCCTGGTTACGCTTGTGTTCGTTCACGGAGGCCTTCAAGTCTTCCTTCGCCGACGCCCCTTTGATGGGTCATCTTTGTTTGGACCCAAGGTGAAGGACACACTAACTCGGTGCGAGCAGGAGGGCAAGACTTTGACTGCCGTTGGGGCCCGATTTTCCGCTCCTTCTAGGCCTTACCCCAAGGCTCGGAGAGGAGGGAAAATGTGGTTTAGAAAATCTCAGAAGTCTTTCCCTACTCCACCCAGTGATTCCCCCTCCAGAGGCGGGGAATTTTGGAAGACGCCGCCCAGAGGTGGCAGAGGCCCCGTAACTCTGGAGACCGCGATTCCTTTCGTGGTTCTTCATACAACCAGCGTCCCTGAGTTGTTGCCCGACTGTGCAACTCCGAGCCAGTCGGGGTCGTTTGGGCACCCACAAGCTTGGGAATCCATAACAAGCGATCAGTGGGTGCTTCGCATTATTACCGGAGGTTATATCATCCCTTCAACAAACCCCCTTTCTTTAAGGGAAATCCCGGACGTACCACCCAGTCAGCGGGATCAGGCAGCATTAGAGGTTTCAAAGCTGCTAGAAAAAGAGCCATCCAGCCTGTCCCCATCGACCAGATCGGATCAGGAACTTACTCAAGATTATTTTTGGTACCAAAAAAGACAGGGGACTTCAGGCCCATTTTGGACCTCAGTTCACTGAATCGCTTCGCAAAGAAGTCCAAATTCCGAATGGTCACTCTTCAATCTATTCTTCCTTTGCTGGAAAAAGATGCATGGATGTGCTCCATAGATCTCCAGGACGCTTACTATCACATTCCCATAGCTCAAGAGTCCAGGAGACATTTACGCTTCCGCCTCGGAGTCAGTCATTTCCAATTCCGAGCACTGCCCTTTGGTCTCACAACAGCCCCCAGGGTGTTCACCAAGTGTCTGGCAGTGGTAACTGCTCACCTGAGAAGTCTGGGATTGCAGGTGTTTCCTTATCTAGACGACTGGCTCCTTACTGCCACCTCCGAGCATCTACTACTCCAAGCGCTCAGAGCCACGTTCACCTTGGGCCGTTTCTTAGGGATCACATTCAATTTGCAAAAATCTGTACTACAGCCATCTCAGCATATTACTTTCATAGGCGCAGACTTAGACACAAAAAGAATGCACGCCTTTTTACCGGCAGCAAGAATTCAGGTCCTACAAGATCAAGTCAAATCCTGTCTTCCCCTACTAAGAGCCCCGGCCCATCGGATCCTACAACTGTTGGGCTCGATGGCGTCAACCATACTTTTAGTTCCCTTGGCCAGACTTCACATGCGAATTTTACAATGGCTACTGTCGGTTCAATGGTCTTATCAGGAACTTCCCTTGAACCACTTAATCATAATCACGGAAAGTTGCCGTTGAGATCTGCATTGGTGGCTTCTCCAATCAAATCTCGACCAGGGGCGACCCTTTATACCTCAATGTCCCATTGCCACTGTGACTACGGACGCCTCCCAGGTAGGGTGGGGGGGTCATTACCTGGACAGGTCGGTCCAAGGCACATGGCAGATCCAGGAAACGCATTTGCATATCAATGTCCTGGAGATGAGAGCGGTACTATTGGTACTCCAAGCTCTCCATCACGCTCTCCCACAGGGCCCGATTACTATCCTATCCGACAACATGTCGGTGGTGTGGTACATAAACAAGCAAGGTGGAACCAGGTCTTACCCACTATGCAGAGAAGCCATGAGACTTTGGCACTGGGCGGTAGCTACCAACCGCTTTCTAATGGCAACGCACATACCGGGGAAGTCCAATGTGATTGCGGACAGATTAAGCAGGACCATTCTTTTACCCCACGAGTGGTCCCTCAACCAGGGTATAGCTGCGAAAATCTTCGACAGATGGGGTCTTCCTTGCTGCGACCTGTTTGCCAGCCCTCACAATGCAAAATGCAGAGAGTTCTTCACACTGTTCCCTTCTCAGGGACAGATTCCCAGGGATGCTCTGACTCACATTTGGCCCCCCGGTCTTCTCTACGCCTTCCCTCCATTCCCCCTCCTACCGAGGATGATACAGAAGGCCATTTACATGGAGAGCGAGATGATTTTGATTGCCCCGCACTGGCCTCGTCAAGTTTGGCTTCCTTTCCTACAGAGGCATGCGATAGAATGTCCATGGTTTCTGGATCCGGTGCCAGACCTGTTGACTCATCAGTCAGGACGGCTTCATCCGTCTCTCAGGTCCCTGAAGTTGGCAGCATGGTTACTCCACTTCCATCCTTAGTCCGAGACAATGCTCTTTCGCCGGACGTGGTCCACATACTGTCTTCTTCTCATAAACCTTCCACCATCAAACTTTATTCCAGTAAATGGAAAAGGTTTGCCTTCTGGGCTCAAGAACGGGGTATAGATCCTGTCACTGCACCAGTATCGGAGGTTCTCAATTTTCTGGCCTCCCTTTTCAGTCGGGCTCTTCAGTTTCTACCATTAAGGTTCAGCTAGCGATCTCTAATTTTCATGCTTCATTTGAACCTTCATTGATGTCTCACAAACTTTGTAAGGCTTTCCTTAAAGGGGCTTGGCTCCTTAGGCCTCCTTTATCTCATCCTGTCCCCTTGGGATTTGAATATGGTTCTTGCTGCCCTAACTGCCCGTCCTTTCGAACCAGCTGCTACCTGTGATTTAAAATTTCTGTCTTGGAAAACGGCCTTTTAGTAGCCATAACGTCTGCCAGGCGAGTTTCAGAACTTCAAGCTCTTTGTTCTGATCCTCCCTATTTGATTTTTCACAAGCATAGAGTTTCATTGAAATTAAACCCTGCATTTATACCAAAAGTGGCCTCCTCTTTCTGTATTCAACAAACTATAGAACTCCCTGTCTTTTTCCAGAATTCTCTAATAACGCAGAATATACTTTGCATCAATTGACGTACATAGACAACTGCGTTTTATTTGAATAGAACCGCTCAAACGTGGAAATCAAATCAATTGTTTGTTTCCTTTGCAGTGAACAAATTGGGTCAACCAGTAACAAAACCTCCATATCTAAATGGATTAAAGATTGTATCATTTTTATTTATTCACAGGCTAACAAAGACCTTCCCTTTCCAGTCAAGGCTCATTCTACCAGGGCAATGGCTACTTCCGTAGCTTTTCACTCCAAGTTATCAATAGATGATATTTGTGCTGCGGCAACCTGGACTTCTCCGCACACTTTCATTTCTCATTACAAATTGGATGTGGTTTCTCGAGGCAGAGCTTCCTTTGGTTCCACAGTTCTCAGGAGTGTTTTCCAATGAGCCACCCGGGATGTAGGTGCTAGATTCGCTGTCCCATCTGTTATGAATGTAGGCGAGATAGGATCCCATTACATCTTTTAGTTATGTACTTACCATAACTTCGGATGTATGGGATCCATCTCGCCTACATTCATAAGTACCCACCCTCCTTCCCCCTTCCATTCGGATTTAGAGGAGCTGTAGTCCCTTTTTTCTTGGCGATCTTTCTTGAAGAACTTTAGTTGGTTATAATGACTACTAGTTTTTCTGTGTTTGCATGGATGTATGAAAGCGAACAAACAAGATCTGGGGAAGCAGGTGTAGTGCATCCTGGGATAGGGAGTAGCCCAGCCAATGAGAGACTTCGTGCTAGTGTATTAGTTGCCGAGTCGGAGCCGATGGATCGGCTCCGAACCCATCTGTTATGAATGTAGGCGAGATGGATCCCATAAATCCGAAGTTATGGTAAGTACATAACTAAAAGTTTTGTCATTACTGGTTCATGCATTTTGTTTTATTGCCTACTGGAAAAATGTTCAAACAATAAATTTAAAATGGGCTCTAAGTGTAACAAGTGCGCTGTATTATACAAGGAATATAATTGAATACAGTCAGGAAGGTGTATCGAAGAACATGTGTATGTTTCTTGTGTGTGCAAGGGGCCTATGATTTGAATTTTGAAAAGAGCCCAAAGGTAGTCTTTACCCACCACTGGCCAGATGCATTTTCTTTGGATGTGGTGTGGGTTTCAATGCTGTTTCAATGAATGTGAGTTTCAAGGGCAGAGAATATTTTACTGCTAAGTCTGTTTTCATTGTGAAACAGTATTGCTTTGTTTAGCAGATGTCTTAGTGTTTGTGCATTGTGCTATAAAATGTAAAAATAAATTCCAAATCATTGTAGAAGTAAAGCAGCATGCGCATTAGTGTTTATGGTAAATGGGGCAAAATAGCCAGGAAATGGGATATTGGAATGGCTGCAGGGGGATGCTGGTGCCATATTTTAGTTGTCTGTTCTTCAGTTTAATTTGAGTTGGCATCCCACAATTCCACTGGAGTGGGCAGGGTTATGTAATTATGTATGCAAATGTTATGTTAATCAGCGTACAGATTTGTACCTATTTTTCATGGGCCTTGTCCAGATTTTTGATGTTTCCAGGTTGAGAGGTATGCCCCCCGCTACTTAAATATACCAACTCTGAGATCGCACTGCAGTGCAGACAATGGAAAACTTCCATGTCTGCACTGTACGGAGGTTTCCATTGAACCATTCGACATTCCAACGGTTCGATATTTAGGGGTCGATTATTACGTGTTCGAACATTTCACTGTTTGATCACGTAATATAGACCTTATACACACACACACACACACAGACATATATATATATATATATATATATATATATATATATATATATATATATATATATATATACCAGAATTTATACCAGTGCTTGTAACTATGCCCAATAGCACAATAATACTCTGAGTAATTGAACTCTGCGAAATACTTTTTGAAATAAGATTCCCGGACACTGTAATCCTGTTGAAATTATTGTACTGTAAAGACATTTATCATCATTTTAAGAAAAATTTCAAAGTAATTGCACCTTGCAAATAAATTGGGCAGCAAAACAAGCTCAGAGTGAAAAACATTTTGAAGTAACTGTAAGTTGCGATTAAACAGCATACAGCACACTGAAACATTTCCAAAATGGCTGTACTTTGCTAAGTAACACTTTACGTGCAAGAAACACTCTGTAATGGCGGCCCCATGTGAGAAGACACACCCAACACAAGAAACTTGTCGAAATGGCTGTACTTGATGGCACTTTATGAAATAGTTGTACTTTGCACACAATAAACTCTTCAGAATAAATGCACAGTAATAAACAAACATTGTAAGCACATTTACACATTTTGCGAATAACTCTAGATGTTATGTGGTCCTATCTCGCCTACATTCATTACTGATGGGTTCGGGACTATTTTCTAGCACAAAGTCTCTAATTGGCTGGGCTAACCAGTATCCCAGGATGCATCTTGCCCAAACCCCAGATCTCGTTTGCCGCTCGTTGAGTTAGGACGTGGTCTCGAGCTTGGCTGTGGCTAAGTACCTTTTTGACTAAACTTTCTAAAGTTTTTATACCTTTCTGTTAAATCAAAAGCTATTTTCTTAGCTATATTATGTTTTGTGTGTGTTTGAGCTTGTTGGTAGTTTTGTGGAGAGTGTGCGTGGTTTCCCTTGTGTTTGGTGGGCTAGGCCCATTTAATTTAGAGGGACCTAGTCCTCTCCTTCATCTTGTTCTCAGTGTGTTTCTCTCATCGATCCCTAAGGAGCATTTAAATTAGAGTTCCTGTAGTGTTTCCCACCTTCCTCCTGTTGTGTTGAGTGTTTGGATTTTGTTGGACATGTCTAAAGAACAAAAGGAGCATAAATCCTCCGGGTTTAAAAAATGCTCAAAGTGTGCCTATAAAATGTCGATCACAGATGAGCATGCCATCTGTGTTTATTGCCTTGGCATGATTCATTTACAAGACTGCTGCAGTGTCTGCCATTCCTTCAGCTCTAGGGTGCTGCAGGAAAGAAAAAATAAACTGATTTTGAAGGGCCTGGTCAAGCCCTCCTTCGAAGAGGATCTAGAGTCTGCTTCTTCTACTGGCAAATCTAAATCCACCAGAACTAAGAAATGATCTCCGGCTCCATCTAGTTCCTCGGAGCCCCCAGAGAAGATTTTGAAAATAGTTACAACCTCCTCGGCTCCGTTGGCTTCGAAGCTGCAGGACAGGAGCTCTGGTTTGGATACTGCTTCATTGGCTCCATTGTCTTTGGGGCTGCAGGAGGTATCAGTGGTACTGGAGTCGACCTCGGCTCCGATCATTTTAGAACCAATTTGGAGCCGGTCACCCAGTGTTACACAGGAATCAATAGGTAGGAGATCCTCATCTCCTTCAGTTGCCTCCAAATCCTCCAGGTTATCTGATTTGGACATGGATAGGGTGGTTCAGAGGCTCCTTCAGTCGCCGGTGTTAGCCAAATTGTTTTCGGCTCCGACCCAGTCGGCTCCAGAGCCTATTCCCTTGTCGGTACCGATGATTCCTCCTCCGAGCATTGTGTCATCAGAGCCGGAGTGTTCGACACCGAGTGATGTCCTTACGTCGGCTCTGATACCCCTGGCGGGTTTATCGGAGCCATCGTCAGCTCCAACCATTTTGGTTCCGTCATCTGGTTTTGGCACTCGGGTTTCCTCGGTCGGGCCCGAGGGGGATGCTTCGGGACTTCTATTGGCCCCTAGTCTCCCCCTCGGCACTTCGGCTAGGAGGATCCCGACTCCGGTTGTGGTTTCGGAGATGGGTCAGTCCTCGGATTTGGAGGGACCCGCCTTCAAGGCCATGAGGAGTGCACTGGCCAGGTCGTCAGTGAAATCACTTGGTTTGGCCACTCTGTCCCCATACACCCCGGCTAGAGCCTCTGATGCCCCTCTATCTGTGGACAGTGGAGCTCAAAGGCCTGAGGACACCCCCATGAGTGGTCCCCAGCTTTCTGAGGCCCCTCAGAGTCTGTGCCTGAGGAGCCTCCCAGGAAGAAGTTGTGCAAGAGGAAGCACATAGACTCCCAAGACGAGTCCATCACCTTGGATACCGACCTTGATGATGCAGAGGGGTCCCCTAAGTCGTCTTCCAATGATGTCTCCTTCTCCAACATCCTGGAGATTTTGAGGCAGACAGGAGACTAGCCTTTCAAGCCCCCCTCTGAGGAGGAGTCGGTATTACTCAAGGCCTTTGGAGCTCAACCTCCCGCCTCCTGGGTGTCTCCACCCTTCGATGAACTCCTAGACCTGATTTGTCGAAGGGTGTGGGAGCACCCTGATTCCATGGAACCAGTGCCCAGTCATCCAAATAAGTTCCTGTCTGCTCCACTGGGGAAAGAATTTTTGACAAAAGGGGTCCCTGTAGATGCCATGGTGGTGGTGTCAGCCACTCAGCAAGAAGTTGCAGAGGCTTCTTCCTCCGTCCATCCTCCTAACAGGGAGTCCAGGAGTATGGATCGCTATTGGAAGCGTACCCTGTCTTCAGCGACCTTTACACTCTGGTCACTGAATTACCTTTGTCACTTTACTCGGCTCCAGAGAGATCTCCTCAAAGAGTTGGGAAATACCTTAACGGGTAACATGCCTGAGGCGATAGCGCAGACTGTTAACGCCCAGTTGTCTACCATTGGTTCCATTGCAAACTCGTCCATGAGGCTCATATCCTATGCAGCTGAAGGGGCGAGTAGGGCAGCTAGCTCAGGCTTGTCTCTTAGGAGGCAAGCCTGGATGTGCCTATGTCACTTCGCGGAGGCCTTCAAGTCTTCCTTCACAGATGCCCCTTTGATGCGTCCTCTCTTTTTGGACCCAAAGTGAAAGAGACTCTCACCAGATGTGAGCAGGAGGGTAAGACTTTATCTGCCGTAGGGGCCCATTTTTCTCTTCCCTCTAGGCCTTATCCCAAGGCTCAGAGAGGAGGGAAGATGTGATTCAAGAAGTCACAAGTCTTTCCCAGCCACTCATGGTGAGCCCCCCTCCAGAGGCAAAGGTGGGGGGAATTATTCTGGAAGACGCCGTCCTAGGGGCAGAGGAGGCCCCCGCAATCTGGGAGACCGCAACTCCTTTCACGGATCTTCCTATCAGAATCCCTGAGGGATTGCCTGACTGTGCTGCTCTGGAGCCAGTCGGGGGCCGTTTTTCGAGGCATCCTCAAGCCTGGGAGAGCATCATTCAGGATGGATGGGTGCTTCGAATAATCACCAGAGGTTACACCACCCCTTTGCTTCACCCCCTCCCCTAATCAAAAAAATCCCGGACGTTCCACCCAGTCAAAGGGATCAAGTAGCGCTAGAGATATCAAAGCTGCTAAGAAAAGGAGTCATCCAACCAGTCCCCTCAGACCAGATTGGATCAGGAACTTACTCAAGACTCTTTTCGGTGCCGAAAAAAACAGGGGACCCGAGACCCATCCTGGATCTCAGCCGATTGAATCACTACGTCCTGAAGTCCAAATTCCGAATGGTCACTCTTCAATTCATCTTCCCATTGTTGGGAGAGGGAGTATGGATGTGCTCCATCGACCTCAAGGATGCCTATTATCACATCAAGATAAACAAGGCATCCATGAATCATTTACGCTTCCGGCTGGGAGCCAGTCATTTCCAGTTTCGAGCCCTGCCCTTTGGTCTCACCACAGCCCCCAGGGTGTTTACCAAGTGCTTGGCAGTGGTGACAGCTCACCTGAGACATCTAAGATTCCAGGTGTTTCCTTACCTGGATGATTGGCTCCTTACCGCCCCCACCAGGCATCTCCTCATTCAAGCCAGGGAGGTTACCATAAACCTTTGTCAAAGGTTAGGAATTACAGTAAACTGGGAAAACTCTGCCTTGCTGCCCTCACAGCATGTTGTATTTATAGGCGCAGAGCTAAACTCGGTCCTAATGAGGGCCTTTCTACCTCAAGAAAGGATAACAGTGTTGTAATCTCAGGTCCAGGCTCTATTGCCCCGGAAGAAGGTCCAAGCCAGGTTAGTTCTTTAGCTATTAGGATCCATGGCGATGACCATCATGCTAGTACTCTTAGCCAGGCTACAGATGCGGATCCTCCAGTGGCTTCTTTCAGTCCAGTGGTCCTTTCAAAAATTACCCCTCTCTCACCCAATTCTCCTCACAGAACAATGCAGGCAGGATCTCCATTGGTGGCTATGTTCCTCCAATCTGGACAAGGGGAGGAATCTAGTCCCCCTTTCTCCTGCTGCCACAGTGACTACGGACGCTTCCCAGATAGGGTGGGGGGGCATTATCTGGGCAGAACGGTCTAAGGCACGTGGCAGGATCATGAGGTACACTTACACATCAATGTCCTAGAGATGAGAGCAGTGCTGTTAGCGTTGCAAGCACTTTAGAGCTCTCTTCCCTGGGGAACGATTGCTATTCACTCAGACAGCATGTCAGTTGTTTGGTACCTGAACAAGCAAGGGGGAACCAACTCTTACCCCCTTTGCAGAGAAGCCATGAAAGTGTGGAATTGGGCAGTGTCTTCCCAACAGTTTCTAGTGGCAATGCACATTCTGGGAAAATCCAACATGATAGCAGACAGGCTAAGCAGAGCTATTCTGATGCCTTACGAGTGGTCCCTGAACAACCGAGTTGCGACTTGGATCTTCAGCAGGTGGGGTCAGCCTTGCTGTGATCTCTTTGCCAGTCCCCTCAATGCTAAATGCAGCAACTACTTCACTCTGATCTCCCCACAGGGGGAGTCACCCAGGGACTCTCTAGTCCACGGTTGGCCTTCTGGTTTGCTCTATGCCTTTCCTCCGTTTCCTCTGTTACCAAGAGTGATTCAGAAAGCCATTTACTTGGGAAGCAAGATGATTCTAATTGCCCCACACTGGCCCCACCAGGTCTGGTTCCCCTTCCTTCAGCGGTACACAGTGGACGGTCCTTGGACTCTGGATCCAGTGCCAGACCTTTTGACTCATATGTCGGGACAGCTCCACCCCTCCCTACAGTCCCTCACGTTGACAGCCTGGCTGCTCCACTTCCATCGATAGTTAGACTACATTCCCTTTCACCTGAGGTGGTGCATATCCTATCATCGTCTCACAAGTCCTCCACCAGAAGAATTTACTCTAGCAATATTCTTACACGGAAACTCGATCAGCCCAAATCAGTCCAACCAAGGAACTTCTCAAATATACCATTTATTAGACACACAATTCACAATTGTAGACAAGTTGACCTAGGTTGTCTTGAACTTATACAGACTTCATCAGAACTAACATCATGCTGAAACTTTTATACTCCCAGGTTAATTGATTAATTCCCACAAAGTTAAAGACACATACCCATCAGACCATACATATACCTAAAAGCATATGTAAGCTAAAACCATAATAAAAACATACTATAATGTTACAAGTTTATTTTTATGTAACATTATAGTATGTTTTTATTATGGTTTTAGCTTACATATGCTTTTAGGTATATGTATGGTCTGATGGGTATGTGTTTTTAACTTTGTGGGAGTGTAATTAATCAATTAACCTGGGAGTGTTATAAAGGGAAGTGGTTTCAGCATGATGTGTTAGTTCTGATGAAGTCTGTATAAGTTCAAGACGAAACCTAGGTCAGCTTGTCTACAATTGTGAATTGTGTGTCTAATAAATGGTATATTTGAGAGGTTCCTTGGTTGGACTGATTTGGACTGATCAAGTTTCCGTGTAAGAATATTGGTTCTTCAGTTTATCTGAATTTACTCTAGCAAATGGAAGAGATTTTCCATCTGGGCTCAGGCCCAAGGCTTGGACCCTTTCACAGCCCCTATATTGGCAGTCTTAGACTTTTTAGCTATGCTCTTCTGACAGGGCTCTGCCCCCTCGACCATTTAAGTGCAGCTGGCGGCCATTTCGAACTTCCATGTATCCTATGAGCCCACTCTTATGGCCATAAACTTTGCAAGGCCTTTTTGAAAGGAGCCTGGTTACTGCGTCCTCCTGTGTCAGAACCCGTTATGCCGTGGGATTTAAACCTGGTATTGCAAGCCATCACTTCTCCACCCTTTGAGCCGGCTGCCACTTGCAAACTAAAATTCTTATCCTGGAAGACAGCTTTCTTAGTGGCCATCACTTCGGCTAGAAGAGTATCAGAACTTCAAGCATTGTCCATTAGGCCCCCGTATTTGATATTCCATAAGGACAGGGTATCCTTGAGACTTAATCCATCCTTTCTCCCTAAGGTGTCTTCTACATTTAACTTCCACCAATCCATTGAGTTACCTGTTTTTTTTCCCAACTTCTCCAACAAGGCGGAGTTCAAATTTCATCAATTGGATGTGCATAGACAACTAAGATTCTATTTACACAGGACGAAACATGTAAGAAAATCGGATCAATTGTTTGTCTCCTTTTCGGATAATAGAACGGGTAGCTCTGTTTCCAAGTGCACAATTTCCAAGTGGATTAAAGATTGCATTTCCTTTATTTACTCATCAGCAGGCAGAAACTTACCCTTCCCAGTCAAGGCTCATTCCACCAGGGTGGTCTCGACTTCAATAGCATATCATGCCAGGCTTTCCTTGGACGACATTTGTGCAGCGGCCACCTGGGCTTCTCATCACACCTTTATCTCTCATTACAAGCTGGATGTGGCATCTAGAGGCCAGGCTTCCTTTGGTTCCACGGTTCTCAGGAGAATTTTCCTATGAGCCTCCCGGGTTAGAGGTGCTAGGGACACTGTCCCATCAGTAATGAATGTAGGCGAGATAGGGCCACATAACATCAGTTAGTTATGTACTCACCATAATGATCGATGTATGTGGTCCATCTCCTATTGTCACTCTATCTTTGCCAAGCCTGATGATGATGCCTGTGTTTCTCACTATGGAGTCATCCATGACTAATCTATTTCCATGTGCTTTTGTTTTCTGTTGATAACTAAAGGATGGAGATGGGTTAGTATGATGACTCCTCTGAGTGGTGTTTACAATAACTGGTGATAACAGTGGAGTATGTGGGGTTAAATTGTGTTATTTGGGAGTTTGAGAGCCAGCCATTCACATTGAAGGCCTATGAGGCTTAGGAAGAGAATTCTTAAATACCTCAGCAAAAGAAAACTTGTTTTAGGTGAGTGGCATACAGGTGCAAGGGGTATGTGGACACCAGTTACCTCCTGTGTGCTGTGTGCATGTTTAGATGAGAGGTTAACCTAAATGTGTTAATGTACAGTACTTTGATGGCAGTACTTTATTTCTACTGACTTTAACTGTACATTTTGTGGGACAGACCCTCCTAAATGGTGACTCTGGAATGAACATCAATGGTCAAAATCTAATCAGTATGCATGCTTTTACATAGGTTCATAACTGATTACTAGGTTAATGGTGCAAAAGCCTTTACAAACCTATCCAATAATACCTAGGATATGACAGTATTGTATCTTAATTTCCCAGATATGGGATGGGGCAATATTGGGGTAGTGGGTCATTGGGTGTTGGAGCCCTGTGTCATTTTACAGACTGCCTGTGTCCATAAAGGACATGGGCAGTACCCTGGCAGTGAATTTATGGTTCCCATCCATTTATCCAAATTATTCTCAAAGAGAGTGAGGAATGGGCTTTGTTTTACAAAGATGGGAAATTTATTCCATAGACAAGGTAGCCATTGGGATACGAATCTCTGTCCAGCAACTTCACAAATAAGGTTCAGGTCCATGGAATGCTTAACCCTCATATAATGTTTCTTGTGAATATGTAAAATGTTCATCAGGGCTGGATCAGGGAATGCCTTGTAGGTGAGGCATAAGTCACCATTTAAAAATGATATGAGATGTAGTAAGTGCATAGCGCTGTTAGTTGTTCTGCATAAGACGTGCCTTATGCTTTGTATTTTTTTAGTGAGAAACCTCTGGGGCTACTCCATTTGGTGTAAGCACCTGGTTAGGTACATGCAGAAGAGAATATTCTATTGGATTATGGGCCTGCTGAGGGCTGAGCACAATGACACTATGACTTCCTTTGACCTTGATGCCATGCCTTTACTTATAAGTTGAGCCAAACAGAAGGATTTCCACACTACCGCAGATACCTGGTCAAAGTTTAGGCTACTATCTATCTGTTTTCCTAGGTCCTTCATCACTGGGTCTACTTTTAGGGGTGTGCTATTAATATTATAATTTTCAGGGATACCTGATTTACCAAAGGGTATGGTTACACATTTTTTGTCATTTAGTCTAAGACCATGGTTTTGATTACTCCATGCTTACAGCTGTTAGCAAGCTTGATGAGGTGGAGGCCTCCAACATTGGCCTTCTCTTCAGATAAGTATATACCAAACAGGAGGGGTCCCCATCACTAAGCCCTGTGGGACACCGCCAGTAATAGCTTTCTTATCAGAAGTGGATTTGACTATCTGGACAATGTGTCCTGTCAGTGAGACATCTGGCTATCCACCTGACTTTGTAGGGGTTTATGCTTCACATAGTAAGTTTATCATTAATCCCTGAGTGGGGGACTGTGTTAAATGCTTTGGCCAGGTCTAGATAAGCAGTGTGTACTGTTTTACCCTCATCTATGGCTATCTTAACTTTCTTGAAGATGTCCATGAGACTGAGCAGGCAAGACCTTCCTTTGACAAAGCCAAATTGGGTCTGGGTCCAATGTTTGGAGATTTCTTTTGTTGTTATTGATCAAGTCCATGATAATTCTCTCCATGGTCTTGCAGGTAAGACTGCTCAAGCTTATGTGTCTGCAGTTCCTTGGGTCAGTTGACTGCTCCCACTTGTGCAGAGGGGCAGCTGTTGCAGTCCTCCATTCATCTGGGATAAAGCCTGTACCAGAGACTGTGGTTAAAAAGGGTTTGTAAAGGCCCTGATAGATCCTGTTTTAATCTATTTAATAAGCATCCTGGAATGTTAGACTGCGGTGGTAGTGCTGCGGTAGCGTTGTCGCCTCACAGTTAGATGTTGCCCGTTCGATTCTCAGTTAGAGCGTCTTCTGTGTAGCAACATGTGTGAATGGGTGTTCTGTGAATGGGTGTTCCTTCGTTGAAGGTTGGGCATTAGGCCCGGCAAGCCAGTACGTAAAAATCTACTGCCAATCATTAGCGGACTGGTGTTCCGCTGTGGCGACCCCTAACTGGGAAAAGCCGAAAGACAAAAACAAACAAACAAACAATAAGCATCCTGGAATGTTGCCTTTCCATGCTGTTCGGTCCATTGCAATGTTTCTGGCCTTCTGTAGGCTGAGTTGCCAGCTTCTCATGTCCTCTTCAGCCTGTTTATCACATGTCTTCTGTGGTGCAGATTTGCGAACTCTCCAGTTAGTGGGGCACTCTCTCCATAATAGTCTGTATGGCAAGCAGTGGTTGTCCATCCTGCACACGTATCCAAACCAGCACAGCCTCCTTTTCTGGATCTGTTCACTGATCATTGGCTGTGGATTACATCATTCCCGATGCTGTCATTTCTAATGTGGTCACAAAGTGAGTTTCCCAATATTTGGGCAGGCATTGCATTTAAAAAACCTCAATTTTGTTCAGATCTGGCATGAGGACGATCCACGTTTCTGATCCATAAAGGAGAATTAGCAAGATCAGTGCCCAGAAAAAGCAAATCTTGGTGGTGATAGAGATGTTTGTCCTCTTCCATAGACAATGGAATTGGTCGTCAGTGCTCTCTCTAAGGCCAAGAACATTGTACTGATAGGCCCAGACAGTATCCCAGGATGCCTTTTAAATGGCATAAAACATGACCTATCAGGACCTCTGGAATTATTATACAAATGTAGCCTCCAAACTGGCTTGTGCCTCACAAATGGATAACAGCAACAGTCATCCCTCTGCACAAAGATGGGCCATCTATAGACCTTGGAAACTACAGACCCATAAATCTCACTAGTCTCACATGAAAAACCATGGAAATAATTATTATCCAAGTGATCAATAATGGCATAGGAAACCACCAATCATTGGACCCAACTTAATTTAGTTTCCTCAAGGGCAGGTCATGCCTACTCAACCTGGTGGACATCTTTGAGAAGGTCACCAAAGCAATGGGTGAGGGCAAAATTGTTTATACTGCCTACCTTGACTTGGCCAAGGCATTTGACCCAATACCTCACTCGTACATTGTTGATAAACTCAAAAGGTTAGGCATAAACCCTTATGTCACCTGGTGGATAGACATCTAGCTTGCAGACAGGGCACAGGAAGTTAGAATTGGGGAGTCCATATCTACAAAGAGGCCAGTCACAAGCAGAGTCCCTCAGGGATTTGTCCTGGGACTGCTCCTTTTTGGCATTTACTTTTCTGAAGTTAAAGCCAATGTCAAGGACCTCTGGTTGATCAAATTTACAGATGATTGCAAATTAGAAGAAGTCATAACATCCTCCAATAAAACTAATGTTCTCCAGAAAGGACTGACACAGACAAATAATGTGTTTCAGAGCCACAGACTAAAACTAAATGTCAAGAAATGCATATTAGCATCTTTTAGGAAGTTATGCACCCCTGGTAACTATCATATTGAATACATTCCTCTAAGAGTCGACCCAGTAATAGGGACTTGGGGGTCACTTAGACAATAATCTAGCCTTTGACCATGATGTGTCTACAGTACTGAGGAAATCATTCTATGTTTTGCAACTTATAAACAAAGGTATGGCATCTAGGTCCAAAAAGGTCATTGTTCCACTGTATTCAGCATTCATCAGAGCTATCATCGAGTACAATGCCCCCTCTGGTTTGAACCTAAACAGGTACATCCAACAGTTGGAACAATCACAGAGTTTCCTCACAAAAAGAATACAGAGTGTAAGTAACATGTTCTATGCAGGCCGCCTCAAAGCCCTATCCCTGCATTATGTCTCCTACAGGCTACTGAGGGGATATCTGTGTGATATGGAAGGAACTGTCAGACCTCACCCTGATGGACCCCCTCTATATCTGCAAAATAAACAGCATCACAATTATCTTTTCTACAATCTTAAACCTTGTCCGTGATATAAATAGTACCTGCTGGAGAGGCAGGTATGTATCCCAGAGACTACCCCTTCTTTAAAATAGACTCCCCATCCATGTGAAACAGACTTCTTCCTAACCTAATTCAAGTGTAACTTGGACAATTTGATGGGGAACAGGGAATGTACTCCTGGTTTGGCATCTATGCATCTAATGAACACAAGGCAGCCTGTATATGGTTCCTCTCCCAGGCCCCTGCTTGTAAATGTTTCATCTCAGGCACCTGCTTACACTTATCAAAAGTATTAGAATTTGTCAGAGATTTGGGATGCATTGTTAGGCTTAAAAAGACCCTAGTGATTGTTAGCCTAGTGCATACCTATGATGCCTTGAAAGCATTATATCTGTCTCTTCTAATCTGAAAAGACATCTGTAGTAGATCCAAAGAAATCTCAATTATTCCTCACTTATCTCATCAGACCCATTATTGAATATAATGCACCTATTGTTATGTATTTGTCTAGACATATAATTCAATTTGAAAAACGTCAAAGATTCATAACAAGTAAGATTTTAAGGCCACTGATCTTTTTAATCAGGATAGACTGACAGACATCTCTATTTTCTCAATTTCTTATAGACGTCCCTATGGTATCTAACCTTTCAAGCAATAAAAGATCCAACCCTCTTTGACCTCCTATTCTTTCTCAAAACAAATAATAACCCAAATACCCAGGTAAAGGAACTAAACCATCATCGAGAGATAAATAAAACCTGTTGCATTATAGATTCATATTCTGTTTTCCCACCAAGCAGTGTTTTAAATAACTGATGTGAAGTTGTTCAATCTCGACGTTCATTCTTTACTGATGGGTTTGGAGCTGATCCCTCGGCTCCGATATGGCCAATTGCAAAGCTCGAGGTCTTCAAATAGCTTGAGGCCAAGTCCCTATCCCATGATGCACTTGGAATTACCTCAGATCTAGTTTGCCGCTGCAGCAGATTGGCGGTTCTGATTTAGCTCGGGCCAGTTAAGCTGATTATCATTACTATCTTATTCAAAATTTTTACTATTTAGTATAGTTAGATAGTTAGGATTGTTGATAAAGCTCTTATAGCTTTTCAGTGTGTTTTCCCTTCCCATTTGCTGTTCTTAATAAATTTCTAGTTGGCCTCTTTTAGGCCTGGTTTAGTAGTAGTTTCTGTACCTGGTGTGGTCTAATAAGGCTTAGTACAGTAAACCTTAAATAATTAGATAAGGTTATTGTTTATTTTTCAGCTTGCAGTGTGTTATTCAGTGACCTTTGTCACATTTTCTCAGATAGTTATAGCTTAGATAGTTATAGTTGTTTGCTGTGTCTGTCTAGCCTGCTGCATTTTAGATAAGGCTTAGTTCTTATTACTGTTGAAGTTACTGTAAACCTTGGATGTTCTGTAGTCCTATCTCGCCTTCATTCTTACATATGGATTGGAGATGATCCTCGGCTCCTACTTGGCCTTTTTGCAAGCTCAAAGTCTTCTAGTTGGCTCATGGCTAGGTAGGTATCCCATGGTGCACCAGTACAATCCCCAGATCTCGTTTGCCGCGTCGACGAGTTCAGATGTGCTTCTTCTTGGCCGTGGCTAAGTTTAACACATTTTGCCAGTTTTTTGCTATTTTGTGCTATTTTTCAGCTTTAAATAGAATTATATAGCATTTGCTAGTGTTGTTTCCTATCATTAGAGCAGTTTAGTCAATTACAGTATATTTTATTTCCTCTGTTTAGCTAATTATTGTTGAGAACTGGTTGGCCATTGGCCTTGTTGTTCTCATTGTTATCCTGTGTTAGTTTCTTTCCGGGCACTTTGCTTTAGTTGTTATTTACTGGGCTAGTTAGTTCAGATATTGGTAGTTTAATAGTTAGTGTTCAAGGGGCGTTTGCGCTTAATTTAACTTTTGTGTGCAGTGTTCCTTAGAGCTTAACTATTTAGTGTTCTTAGTGTGCTGTGTTGTTAGCTTAAGCTAGTTTTATGTGGAGTAGTCCGCATAGTTTTTTGCCAGATTTACCTTAGCTGACAAGGGTTCCTGATTTGTCAACCCTTATCACTTCTAAGGCATAGTTATTTTATAGGGACTCTTTCTGGTGTGTGTGTGTGTGTGTGTGTGTGTGTGTGTGTGTGTGTGTGTGTGTGTGTGTGTGTGTGTGTGTGTGTGTGTGTGTGTGTGTGTGTGTGTGTGTGTGTGTGTGTGTGTGTGTGTGTATGTGTGTGTGTGTGTGTGTGTGTGTGTGTGTGTGTGTGTGTGTGTGTGTGTGTGTGTGTGTGTGTGTAACCAAATTTGCTATTTCTGACCTTCTATCCTACTTCTAGGTCCCTTTTAGTTAGAGGACCTAGGTTTCTTCCCTTCTCTTTCTACCCAGGGCTAGGCCGTTTGAGTTAGAGGACCTAGTCCTCGTGGTTGTGTGACAGCTAGTGCGGTAAGGGCTAGGTCCATTTAAGTTAGAGGACATAGTCCTCTCTCTGTGTGCTTGGCTGTCTCCCTTTGGCTGCATCTTCAGTGATATGTCTAAGGAGGTCCAAGATCATAAACCCTCTGGGTTTAAAAAGTGTGTGAAATGCTCACAGAAGATGTCCATTACTGATGGCCACAGTAACTGTGTGTACTGCCTCGGGGCCATCCATTTACAAGAAATGTGTTTGTTTTGTCACTCATTCAGTGCCAGGGTATTACAGGAGAGAAAGAATAAATTGATACTAAAAGGTCTCCTTAAGCCCTCTTTTGAGGAAGACCTGGCCAGCACATCTTCCTCCTCTAAATCGCATGGTTCCAAGAAAGAAAAGACAAAAGCTTCTAAGAGGCATTCCCTGGCACCGTCTGGTGCATCGGAACCATCTCCCAAAATGTCCAAACCAGACAAATCTTCTTCCTCCTCAGCTCCGATTGAGGACATAGCTACTATGGCTACAGTGTCTGCACCAGGCAGTTCGAAGCCGACCACTGATAGTAGACATCGGAGCCAGTCTAGAGATCCATTTCTGGTCTTCCTTACATTAAGGTCCCCTATATTACAGAGGTTTAGATCTCCCACTCTGTCTTCAAGATCTTCCAGGAGCCTATCGGAAGAAGATGTGGGG
Organism: Protopterus annectens; assembly: GCF_019279795.1. Lineage (NCBI taxonomy): Eukaryota > Metazoa > Chordata > Ceratodontiformes > Protopteridae > Protopterus > Protopterus annectens. The sequence continues at coordinate 662,259,954 of NC_056727.1, read as the reverse complement.
AGAGTAGTGCTGAGACTCCTGAAGTCATCTGCCTTACCAAAAATGCTGTTGGCTCCGACCCAGACAGTTTTGGAACCACTTGAGTCCATTACACCTTCTGTGATTCCTCTTCTGAGAGTGCTGGGCTTTCGGAGCCAGAATGCTCGGTACAGCTGGTTGTGGAACCCTCAGTTCCAGCTCCCCCTGAGGATGTCTTGGAGCAGAGTTCCGCTCTGACAGCTTCAATGTCGTCCATGCTGACTACGAGCTGAAGCTCTCCAGTCAGCCTCGACAGAGATGCCTGAAACCGGACCTCTTCGGTTACGAGTCTTCCTCTCTGGGTGTCGGCTAGGGTGAGCTCGGACCCTACATCTGTCTTGGAGCCGATGGCGTCCTCCATCTCCTCGGAGCTGAGGAGGTCTTCGGTGCTGAAGAGGTCAGCCTTCGAGATGATGAGTGTGCTGTCCCGATCATCAGCTCCACCCAGGGGTACCAACACTCTTCCCCCTCAGGCACCGACTTCCATCTCAGAATCTACTCCCTCTCTGGACATCAGAGACCCGCAGCCTCGGGAGCCTCTGGCTGGTGGCCCCCACTCTTCCGAGACCTCCCCGGAATACCCTTCTGGGGAGCACCCATGGAAGAAGACATGCAAGAAGAAGCATGTAGAATCCCAAGATGAGTCTCTTACCTCCGACACTGACCTCGAGGAGTCAGAAGGGTCCCCCACGTCATCTTCTGATGATGTCACCTTTGTGGACATCTTAGAGATCATCAAGCAGAGGTGCAACTGGCCCATTGTTACCTCTTTTGAGGAGGAGTCGGTGTACCTGAAGGCTTTCGGGTCTCAACCTTCAGCCTCTTGGGTGTCTCCACCCTTTGATGAACTTTTAGAACTTGTTAGTCGAAAGGTGTGGGAGACTCCTGATACTGTGGAGCCAGTCCCCAGGAGACCTAATAAATTTCTGTCAGCCCCCAAGGAGAAGGAATTTTTATCAAAGGGTGTTTCTGTAGATGCCATGGTGGTGGTGGCAGCCACTAAGAAGAAACTAGCAGAGAGACTTCTTCATCTGTCCATCCGCCGAACAAGGAGTCTCGAACGATGAACAGATATGGGAAGTGTATCTTTCCATCAGCGTCATTCACTCTCAGATCGCTGAACTACCTAACACACTTTACAAGGCTTCAGAGAGATCTCCTGAAGGAGTTAGGTGAGACTCTACAAGGTACATCCACTGAAGGAGTCCCGGATAAGGTATCTGCTCAGTTGTCTTGAATTCCATTGTTAACTCGCCCATGAGGCTGATCTCTTATGCAGCCGATGGAGTGAGCAGGGCAGCAGGTTCAGGAGTTTCCCTAAGGAGGCACTCCTGGATGCACTTGTGTAATTTTGTGGAGCTGTTCAAGTCTACTTTTACCAATGCCCCCTTTGATGGTTCTTCATTGTCTGGACCTAAGGTAAAAGACACACTCACCAGGTGCGAGCAAGAAGGGAAAACGCACTCTGCCGTGGGACTACGTTTTACTGTCCCCTCTAGACTATATCCCAAGGGTCAGAGAGGTGGTAAAATGTGGTTCAAGAAGTCCCAGATGGTTTTCCAGGATGCACAGGGTAACTCCTCCTTCAGAGGCAGAAGAGGAGGAGCAAATGGTCAACGTCACCCTAGAGGCAGGAGCAGACCACAAAACCAGGGAGGCCACAATTTGTTTTGAGGCCGGCTCTATCAGCACTCCAGATGTGAGGCCTGACTGTGCTACTCTGGAGCTGGTCGGGATACACATTTCTTTGTATCTGGAAGCCAGGCTAAGTATCACTCGAGACAGATGGGTACAAAGAATTATCACCAGAGGTTACTCCATACCCTTTTCTCTTCCACCTCATGTTCCCAAGAGGATCACAGATGTTCCACCCAATCACAGGGATCAAGCAACTGTAGAAGTGAACAAGTTGCTCGCAAACTGAGTCATCCAAACCGTCCCCGCAGACCAAGTAGGATTCGGGACTTACTCATGATTCTTTTTAGTGCCAAAACATACAGGGGACTGGAGGCCCATCTTGGACCTCAGTAAGCTAAATGAATCCATAAAGAAGGACAAGTTCCGGATGGTGACACTGCAGTCTATACTCCCCCTATTAGGGAAAGACACTTGGATGTGCTCACTAGACCTCCAAGATGCGTACTACCATATAAAGATGGACAGAGCATTGAGGAGTCATCAATGCTTCTGGCTGGGAGCCAGTCACTATCAGTTTCGTGCTCTGCCCTTTGGTTTCACCACAGCCCCCAGCGTGTTCACCAAGGGTATGGCAGTAGTGACAGCTCACCTGAGACATCTAGGATTCCAAGTGTTTCTGTATCTGGACGACTGGCTCCTGACCACCCCCACAAGGCATCTACTTCTTCAAACCAGAGATGCCATTATCCAACTTTGTGCCCAGTTGGGGATTACTATAAATTGGTTAAAATCTGCCTTATTGCCCTCCCAATTTGTGACTTTTATAGGCGCAGAAATAGACACAGTAACCATGTTGGCTCATCTTCCAGTAGAAAGGGCACAGAATCTCATACAACAAATTCACCATCTTCTCCCCCTCCAGAAAGCCAAAGCAAAGACTATACTGAAACTTCTAGGGACCATGGCCTCCACCATATTACTAGTACCTTTAGCCAGACTACACATACGGATTCTTCAATGGCTTCTATCCTCCCAGTGGTCCTTCCAACAAGTGCCTGTATACCACCATCCTATTAACAGAGTCTTGCAAGAAGGACCTCTGTTGGTGGATCCAACCCAACCAGTTAATGACAGGCACCCCATTCCTCCCTCACCAACACATTGCCACTGTGACCACGGATGCCTCACAGATAGGGTGGGGGGGCATTATCTAGGCAGGACTGTCCAAGGCACATGGCAAGATCACGAGACCCACCTGCATATCAATGTCCTAGAGATAAGGGCAGTGCTCCTGGCATTGCAAGCACTCCACGACCTTCTTCCTCTTGGGACGATTGCAATACAATCAGACAACATGTCGGTAGTATGGTATCTCAATAAATAAGGCAGAACCAGATCATACCCACTCTGTCGAGAGGCCATTCAGGTTTGGAAATGGGTGCTATCTTCCCAGCGCTTTCTTGTGGAGATACACATCCTGGGGACAACCAACGTGATAGCTGACAAACTCAGCTGGGCAATCTTGATGCCTCACGAGTGGTCTCTGAAGCAGGAAATAGCAGAACACATTTTCCACAGATGGGGACAGCCTTGCTGTGATCTTTTTGCCAGCCCAGTCAACTCCAAATGCAGCAGCTATGTCTCCCTCAACCCCCCTCCAGGGGAGTCACTGAGAGGTGCACTCATTCATGATTGGCCCCTTGGTCTCCTTTATGCTATCCCGCCCTTTCCTCTCATATCCAGGGTTATTCAGAAAGCGAAACTTCTAGGAAGCAAATTGATCCTCATCACTCCTTACTGGCCTCATCAGGTTTGGTTCCCCTTCCTTGGGCCTCACCTACTAGACGACCCATGGACTTTGGACCCAGTGCCAGATCTATTGACGCACATATCAGGCTCTCTTCATCCCAGCCTCCACACCCTCAGTTTAACAGCTTGGCTGCTCCAGTTCCATCCCTAGTCAGGCTTCATGATTTCTCACCCTCTGTGACTCATATTCTTACATCTTCTCAAAAACCCTCCACTAGAAAGTTATACACCAGTAAATGGAGAAGGTTTTCTATCTGGGCTGAGGAAAGGAATGTTGACCCTTATACTGCATCTGTTCCGGTGGTATTGGAATTCTTGTCTGAACTTTTTCACCAGGGCTCTGCTGCTGCCACAATTAGGATTCAGTTGGCAGCAATTTCGAATTTCCATTTGGGTCAACAGGAGTCCAATCTGATGTCACATAGGTTGTGTAAGACCTTCCTTAAAGGTGCCACTTTGTTGAGACCTTCCTTTCAGGAACCTGTTGCTTCATGGGATTTGAACTTCGTTCTATCCAAATTAATGTTTCCACCCTTTGAGCCAGCTCATTCATCTCCTTTGAAATTTCTGTCTTGGAAGACTTTGTTTCTGGTGGCAATCACATCTGCTAGAAGAGTTTCAGAGTTACAAGCACTGTCTGTCAAACCCCCTTATTTGATTTTTCACAAAGACAGTGTCTCTTCGTACTAACCCATCCTTTGCCCCCAAGGTGTGCTCCCATAACAACATGAACCAAACTATGGAGCTTCCAGTGTTCTTCCCTAATCATTCCAACACAGCACAATACAGATTCCATCAGTTGGACATTCACAGACAATTATGGTTTTATTTGCACTGGACCAAGGAATTCAGGAAGTCAGACCAATTATTTGTTTCCTTCTCCGACTCCAGATTAGGTCTCCCAGTTTCCAAAGTGACCCTCTCTAATTGGATCCCCAGTTGTATTTCTTACATTTATTCTTCTGATAGTAAGCCTTTACCTTTCAAAATTAAGGCTCATTCCACAAGATCTCAGTCTACTTCTGCACCCTTTCAAGCCAGGGTTCCAATTGATAATATCTGTGCAGCAGCAACATGGGCTACACCTCACACATTTATTACTCATTACAAATTGGATTTGACCTCTAGGGGGTAAAGCCTCCTTTGGGTCCACGGTACTCAGGAGTATTTTTCCTTGAGCCACCTGAGAATAAGGTGCTAGGGACGCTGACCCATATGTAAGAATGAAGATGAGATAGGACTACAGAACATAAAGAAGTTATGTACTCACCGTAACATTCCATGTTTGTAGTCCATTTCGTCCTTCATTCTTATGAACCCACCTTCCTATCCCCATCCTGGAAGGATCTGGAGACAGAAAATGTTTTTTTTTAATAAGTGGAGACTTTTTATTATTGTTGTTCTTTCTGGATAGTTTTGTTCTTTCTCTCTATAGTTAGCAGCAAACAAGATCTGGGGATTGTACTGGTGCACCATGGGATACCTATCTAGCCACGAGCCAACTAAAAGACTTTGAACTGGCAAAAAGGCTGAGTCGGAGCTGAAAGTCAACTCCGAACCCATATGTAAGAATGAAGGGCGAGATGGACTACAAACATGGAATGTTATGGTGAGTACATAACTTCTTTTTATTTAGATAAGGTTGTTGTTTCTTAGCAGTGATCTCCTTTTGCATAGTCTACTTGTGTGATATCACATTTATACTTGTTATATTGTGTGTGTGTGTGTGTGTGTGTGTGTGTGTGTGTGTGTGTGTGTGTGTGTGTGTGTGTGTGTGTGTGATTTAGCCTGCTTTTATTTAAGGCTTGTGTGCAGATTTACTATTGTGTGATTTAGCCTGTAGTTTTTCCAGGCTTCTGTGAATAATTACTATTGATTTTTTTTTTGTGGTAACAGTAATTTTTTCTGACATTAATATGGCTGATCAAGATAAGCACCTTAAGTCTGGCTTCAAAAAGTTCCCAAAGTGTGGCCAAAAGATGTCTGTTACAGACATCCATGTTAATTGTGTTTACTGTCTAGGGGCTCTGCGTTTGCAAGACAGCTGTTCCATTTGTCATTCCTTCTCCTCAAAGGTCCTGCAAGAAAGGAAGAGGAAACTTATCGATAGAGGGATGCTTAAGCCTTCATTCCAGGAAGCTTTGCGTGACCAGGATGGATCCAGCAAGTCCTCAAAGTCTTCCAAGACATCAGACTCGAAGAAATCAAAAAAGTCTTCGTCTTCGCTTCTACTGCCATCAGAGCTGACAGCCTTTACCTTTTGCAGCCGGTCCGCAGTCTTGGAACCGATGTCTGAAGTGCCTAAGAGTCCACTTCTCCAGTTGGTATCAACTTCGGTACACCCCTCTCAATCATCTATCAGCCTGTCGGATCTGGATGTGGATCGTGTGGTACAGAAGCTGTTATTGGCACTGGCTTTAGCAGAAATGTTATCGGCTTTGACCCAAATGGCTTTGGAGCCAAAGTCCATTGCACCGACTCTTAGCTATTCCTCCTCTGAGCCATGCTGATCCTTCAGAGCCGGAGGAGGCAGACCTGATGTTAGTTGAACCCTTGGAGACGATGCCTGCTTCAGTGTCTTCGAATCATGTCCTCTGATGTCCTCGGTGCCGATCGGGGACTCTAGGAGCCGACACTCTCTGGTCGGGTCCGGGGAAGACAGTCGGACCAACTTGTCGGTTCTAACTTTGCCTGTCAGGGCCTTGGCTCAGCTGAGCTCAGCTCCTACCTCAGGCTGTGACCCCACTGTCCTGGTACTGGCAGTGTCGATGGTTTCTTCAGATCTGTCAGCTCCCTCGCATCAGAGCAGAGGTGCTTTCGATGCCATGAGGAGAGTCATGTCTCCTAGGACATCCTCAACCTCAGGTCTGCCTTCCTTCTCCTTTAAAGTGCCTGTGTCTGCTTCTGCCTTGCACATCCTGACCACGCATAGAGACCCAGAGCCTCAGGAAGCCCCACTGGGTGGCCCCTGCGCTTCTGAGACCTTACCAGAAGCTCCTACTGATGAGGTTCCCAGGAAGAAATTCTGGAAGAGAAAACACCTAGACTCCACACAGGAGTCTTTAACATTGGATACTGACTTAGATGAGTCAGAAGGGTCCCCACGGTCCCTATCTGAGGATATCTCCTTCACTGAGATACTTGAGATCCTTAGGCAGAGGGGTGACTGGCAGTCCAAAAGCCCTACTGAGGATGAGTCAGTTCTCCTGAAGGCTTTCTGGTCTCAGCCTTCCAACTCTTGGGTGTCCTCCGCTCTTCGATGAGCTAATGCACTTGGTCTCTCAATGGGCATCGGAGTCTCTGAATACTATGGAGCCTGTCCCTAGGAGGCCTAATAAATTCATTTCTGCCCCCCTCAACAAAACATTCTTAACAAAAGGTGTTCCAGTTGATGCCATGGTGGTGGTGGCAGCCACCAAAAAGGAAATGTCTGAGACTTTCTCGGCTATCCATCCTCCTAACAGAGGCTCCAGGATTATGGATAGATATGGGAAGCACACGTTTAGTTCAGTGACTTTTGCTCTACATTTGCTGAACTATTTAACCCATTTTACTAGGTTGCAAAGAGATCTCCTTAAGGAGTTAGGAGATACTCTTCTGGGTACAGTAGCTGCAGGAGCTTCCAACAAATTTGCAGCCTAGCTTGCTACCCTCAATTCTATTGTCAACTCATCCATGCGCCTCATCTCTTATGCAGCTGACGGAACAAGAAGGGCAGTGGGTACAGGAGTTGCTCTTAGGAGACATTCCTGGATGCGCTTGCGTTCCTTCCTGGAGCCTTTCAAGTCTTCGTTCGTGAACACTCCCTGTGATGGCTTGTCCCTTTTCGGGCCTAAAGTGAAGGAAACTTTAACCAGGTGTGAACAGGATGGAAAGACTCTGTCTGCCGTTGGGGTCCATTTTACCACCCCTACCCGACCCTACCCTAAAAGTCAAAGGGGAGGAAAAATGTGGCTCCAAAAAGCCCAAGGAGCCTCTCAGGACACATGTGGTGAACCCCCCTCCAGGGGCAGAGGAGGGGGCAATAATGGAAAATGCCACCATCATGGCAGAGGGGGTCCGCAACACCATTGTAACAGAGATCACTTCTCTGGGAAGCCCTACCAGAACTCCTGAAAGGAGCCCCAACTGTCCTGCTCTGGAGACAGTCAGGGGTTGCTTATCTTTGTATCCAGATACCTGGCTCAAAATAACAAAAGACAGCTGAGTACAAAGTGTCATTTCCAGAGGATACTTTATCCCATTCACCATACCCCCTCCAATCATAAGAAAAATCCCAGACGTTCCACCCAGTTACAGGGAATAGGCAACTACAGAGGTCCAAACGTTGCTAAGAAAAAGAGTCATCCAAACAGTCCCAGCAGACCAGACAGGATCCGGAACTTACTCAAGATTCTTTTTGGTTCCAAAGAAGACGAGGGACTGGAGACCCATATTGGACCTCAGCAGACTGAACCAATATGTAAAGAAAGAGAAGTTTCGGATGGTCATGCTTCAGTCTATAGTTCCCTTCTTAGGGAAAGACAATTGGATGTGCTCGATAGATCTCAAGGATACATACTACCATATAAAAATGGCCAGACCATCCAGGGATCACCTGCAGTTCCGGCTTGGAGCCAATCATTACCAGTATCGAGCGCTGCCCTTTGGTCTCACTACAGCCCCCAGAGTGTTCACCAAATGCATGGCAGTGGTCACGGCTCACCCGAGGTGTCTAGGATTCCAGATGTTTCCGTACCTAGACAATTGGCTCCTTACCGCCACCACCAGGCATCAACTCATTCAGGCCAGGGAGTCCACTCTGTCACTCTACAATCATTTGGGCATTACAATCAACTCAGAAAAATCTGCCTTGCCACCATCACAGATATTATTTTTATTGGGGCAGAGTTGGCTGCCACCACCACCACACTACGTCTTCCAATAGAAAGAGTCTTTCTTCTTCGTCAACATGTCAGCATTCTGATATCAAAAGACAGAGCACCAGCATCAGAAGTTCTGAAATTATTAGTCATGATGGTAGCATCAATTCTAGCCATACCACTAGCTTGTATGCACATGCATATTCTACAATGGCTGTTATTCACTCAATGGTCTTACCAAGAGCTCCCCATGACTCACATTATAATGATCACAAATTCTTGCAAGAAAGACCTTCAGTGGTGGTTGACATCACTTCATGTCAAGATAGGATGCCCATTTGTGCTACCCCCTCCAGTGGCCACAGTGACCACGGATGCTTCCCTGATAGGGTGGGGGGGGCATTTTCAGGGAAAGACTGACCAAGGCACATGGACCGATCAGGAGACACATCTGCATATCAATATCCTGGAGATGAGAGCAGTACTTTTGGCATTGCAGTACTTTCAGGACTCTCTTCCTCTGGGTACTGTTGCGATTCAGACAGACAACATGTCAGTGGTCTGGTATTTGGACAAACAAGGAGGAACCAGGGCTTAACCTCTTTGTCACGAGGCTGTCAGAGTTTGGCAGTGGGCTGTTTCCAACCAGTGCTTTCTGTTGGCAATGCACATCCCGGGGAGATCCAATGTGATAGCAGACAAACTGAACAGGGCAATTATATTGCCCCACGAGTGGTCCCTCAAGAAAGAAATAGCGGACAGGATATTCCACAGGTGGGGCCAGCCTTGCTGCAACCTTTTTCCAGTCACATGAACACCAAATGCAGAAGTTACTTTGTCCTGATTCCCCGTCCAGGAGAAGCCCCAAGGGAAGCACTCGTACACGATTTGCCTCCAGGTCTCCTCTATGCATTTCTACCAAGCCTGTTGATACTCAAGGGTCTACAGAAAGCAAAAACCCTGGGAAGACCATCATTCTAATATCCCCTCATTGGCCTCATCAGATTTGGTTCCTCTTCCTTCAACTTCATCTTTTGGAGGATCCTTGGATTCTGGACCCAGTTCCAGACCTTCTAACTCACCCGTTGGAGATCTTCATCCTTCTCTGCAGTCCCTGAAGCTCATAGTTTGGCTGCTCTAATTTCCATTATAGCCAGGTTCCATAACTTTTCCAATGAGACAAAACAGATCCTTTTGTCTTCTCATAAATCTTCAACTAGAAAGCTATATCTTAGCAAATGGAAAAAATGTTCTATATGGGTTTCTAATAATAATATTGATCCTTACCAAGCCCCTATGGTCTCCATTTTAGAGTTCTTGGACTAAGATTTTTAACAAAGGGGCGGCAGCAGCAACAGTTTGGGATCAATTGGCTGCTATTTCTAATTTTCATCTTGGATTTGAAGGATTGAATATCATGTCTCACAAGTTATCCAAAGCTTTTCTCAAAGGGACGTTTCATATTAGACCACCTGTGAAATCTTCCTATTCTCCATGGAATCTAAAATTTATGCTTTCCTGCATAATGCTTCCCTCTTTTGAACCAGCTTCATCTTGTGATCTCAATTTTTTGTCTTGGAAGACCATCTTTCTGGTAGCTATTACTTCTGCTTGCAGAGTGTCAGAGCTTTAGGCTTTATCCATCAAGCCTCCCTATTTGATATTCCATGCTGACAGAGTCTCTCTTAGAACAAATCCTTCATTCTTGCCCAAGGTTTGCACTGAAACCAATCTCAACCAGTTATTGATTTGCCAGTCTCCCCCCCCAACCATTCTAACAATTTAGGGTATATGCTGCACAAACTTGATGTCCACAGCTCAGATTTTATTTGGATAAAACAAAAGATTTCAGAAAAACAGACCATCTTTTTGTTTCATTTTCAGACTCCAGGAAGGGTAGACCAGTGGCTAAAACAACTCTGTCTAAATGGTTATCTGATTGTATCACCTTTGCGTATTCAGCTGCCAATATGCCTTTGCAACACAAGATTAAAGCTCACTCAGTCAGAGCAGTTTCTACATCATCTGCCTTTTCTGCCAGACTTCCCATTGATGACATTTGTGCAGCAGCCACTTGGTCAAAACCTCATACCTTTATCACTCATTACAAAGTTGACAGGGCCTCCTTTGAGTCCACGGTCCTGAGAAATATACTCCCGTGAGCCACCCGAGATTGATGGTGCTTGGAACGCTACCCATCGGTAAAGATTGAACGGCGTGATTGAACAACTTCACATAAAGAAGTTATGTACTTACCATAATGTTCCATGTGAGTTGTTCATCTTGCCTTCATTCTTACGTCCCTCTCTCCTACCACCTTCTGGGCTGATAGATGACCGAGATGCTGGATCCATCCTGGTTACTCAATCTTTCTATTCCTTTCTCTTGGGAGTGAAAAAATGACATATGGTATTGTTATATGCAGCAAACAAGATCTGAGGTAATTCCAGGTGCATCATGGGATAGGGACTTGGCCTTGGGCTATTTGAAGACCTCGAGCTTTGCAATTGGCCATATCGGAGCCGAGGGATCGGCTCTGAACCCATCAGTAAAGAATAAAGGTGAGATGAACAATTCACATGGAACGTTATGGTAAGTACATAACTTTTTTATTTATTTGCTGTTTAAAACATTCTTTAGTGTCTCCGTGATGTTTTTCTGCTGTTTAAAACATGTTTTTAGTGTTTTCTGCCCAAATTAGTGTAGCTGGTAGCTGTTGCATAGTCCAGATACAGGTTTGCTGCATCTGGGTCTGTTTGTAGTGGCTGTTGTATTCTGAGCACATTTTCCAAGCCATCTTTGATTGGAAGGAGCTCTTCTGCACCCTTGTGAGAGAAGTGTGCTGACTGGAACCTGTCTGGTAATGGGTGATTAGCCTAGGGCCTGGAGTAAGCACCCTCATTGATTCTTTTGAGTTTTTTTGAAGTTTTTTTTTTTGTAAGTTTTTAAGCCCTGCATTTGAGTGGGTTTCTGCTTGTTTGCGCACTGCTGGGCAATTGTGCACCATAGCAGGACAGATAATTTCAACAAGTTTTCCTTTAGATACAGCTGTAGTGCATTCATGTTGTCCTCATCCTTAGTACATTTCTGGTCTAACAAGAATTACTAGTGAGCTGTGACCTCTTAAACCACCAGCCAAAAACACATCAGAAATACCCATCTACAGAGCACCTCCTAGATCAGTCCTGAAAGCACCCCCTTTGTGATAACAGTTCTTCAAACCTAGCATTATGGACAGTTAGACTACCCCTGTTTTTCCTGCTAGCCTTGTTGACTTGGGTCTCCTGAAACAGTATAGCAATTGTCTCATGTACACTGACAACCCTCTACTAATAACTCAATCTAGTGCAGACTGTGAGAAATGTATCTACACTAAGAATCTTGAATCCCTGCTCTCTAGCACTCAAAGCAGTAACACTGAAGAGGTTGTCAACTCACCCTACTCATACACATAATATGCACCCCACACATAAACCAACATATGTTGAGGTTCTCTCAAAAAACTTACTGAAACACCAGAGACCTCCAAAACACAAGACTGCTACAACTAACACAGTTCCCACAGCACTTAAGACACATAGCAACACCAGTTTCTCACCAAAGCAAAAAACACAGCATCAATGGGACCAGACGGTGTCCCGGGCTGCGTCCTACATGAACTCCAAGAAGAGCTAAACCCAAACATAAAACTACTGTTCAATCTCAGCCTTACTACAGGATATGTACCCAAAGAGTGGCGTACAGCAACAGTGGTCCCTCTCCACAAAGGTGGTGCCTCAATGGATCCTGGAAACTATCGCCCCATAAGTCTGACTAGCTTGGTCTGCAAAGCTATGGAAAGGATCATCATGGACCTCATAAATAAAGATATTGGGGACCTACAGACATTGGATCCTACCCAGTTCAGCTTTGTTAAGGGCAGATCCTGCCTCTTAAACCTGGTCGATTTCTTTGAAACAGTCACCAAGGCCATTGACGAGGGGAAGGTGGTCCACACAGCCTACCTGGACCTCGCAAAAGCCTTCGATACAATACCCCACTCGGGCATTATAGATAAGCTCACCAGCTTAAATATAAATCCCTATGTCACTAGATGGGTTGCAAACTGGCTCAAGGACAGAACCCACATGGTTAGAATTGCTGGAGCCATATCAGACTCCAAACCAGTTACAAGTGGCATCCCACAAGGCTCAGTCCTGGGACCTCTCTTGTTCGGTATATATTTCTTGGAGGTACAGGCCAACACGGAAGGACTGTGGCTGACCAAGTTCGCAGATGACTCCAAACTGGGTGCCATAATCAACTCTCCAGCTGACACAAGCATCCTCCAAAAGGGCCTCATAGAAACAGGCAACTGGTGCCAGAGCCATGGCCTCAAGCTAAATGCCAAAAAGTATATAGTCATCCCCTATGGCAAAAACAAAGTGCCCACAAATTACCACATAGGTGGTAATCCATTAAGTACAGAAGAAGTAATTAGGGACCTGGGGACCCAAGTTAATAGCAATCTCTCATTTGACAACCACGTGGCCAAATCATGAAGGGATTCACATCTAGATCAGGGGAGATAATCGTGCCTCTTTACTCATCCCTCATCAGGCCCATAATTGAGTACAATGCCCCTTTTGGGATGTACCTTACCAGACACCTGCAGCAACTGGAAAGACCCCGAAAGTACCTCACCAAGAGGATCAAAGGGCTCAAACAGATGCCATATGCTGCCCGGTTAAAGAAACTCCAGCTCTACTCAGTGGCATACTGCCTGCTCAGAGGCGATCTGTGCCTGACGTATAAAGCCATGTCCAACCCGGAATTAATGGACATGCTGCACCTCAGAAAATCCAAATCCCATCAAGCTACGCTCAAGAGACTTGAACCTCAGCACTGAAATAAATAGGACATGCTGGAGGGACAGATTCATAACCCAGAGGCTCCCTTCACTCTGGAATAAAATCCCAGTCCAGGTTAGGCAGAGTCCCTCATTGACTCTTCAAGAGGAATCTTGATGAGTGGATGGGAGATCATAGGTTTACCCCGGGTATCACTTCTGTGTCACTGTTAGACAGAGGCACAGTATACTAACCTCGAAAAAGGGCATAGCAAAATTAATTTAAAATGGGTGGCAAAAGCCAAACACACTCTGGCTAGGCTTATAAATGCCCTAGGGCAGATAGCCTAGTATGAACTTATGAACCTATGAACCTATCAAGCCCTCAAGGCGTAACTCTCAAAAAAAAAAACAAATTTGTTGTCATTGGAGACTTCATAGTGAGACACGCAGATGTCCCACTCAACAGGCTAGATAAGGAGAAAGTCACGGTCAGCTGCCTGTCTGGTGCCAGGATTTGTCAGATTAGGCATGCAGTCAGGTCTCTTGGCAACAACTACCATTATGACTGTCATAGCTCATGTTGGAGTGAACAACCTGAGATGTACCTCACAGGACTATATGAGGAGAGACATGATCGAGCTCTCTGAGTATGTGTCCCAGGCAGGTATGTCCCTAGCCTTGAGCAGCATATTACCATCACCTAGAATGATGCCACAGTATAAACAAAACATGATTGATTTCAATAGTTGGCTTAGTTTTTGGTGTCATTCAAAGGGTTCCACTTTCTTTCAGCCTGGGATAACACAATCAACAAACCTCGCTGCTTTGCCAGACACTGTTTGCACCTGGCACCACTAGGCTTTCGGTTGTTGGCAAAGGCTCTTGCCTCCCCCATAGTGCCTTTTTTAGGCAAGGTCTCAAAAACAAAATTGCTGATGTGAAAATTGCTAATCATAACAAAATAAGATTTATGCTGCTAAACACTAGGAGCCTAAACCAAAAACTGCATACGCTGGAAGCACTCACATCACTGGAAGATGTAGATGTCTGTGCAGTCACAGAAACCTGGTTCAAGACCTCAGACAGTATCCCAGCCTTGCAAGGCTATAATGCCTTCTACACCTTCAGACTGCAAAACAAATGTGTGAGAACCTAACAATGTGGTATTTCTATCTATATTAAGGATAAATTCACCTCCCAGCTATTTAGACAGAACAACTACATGGAGTTATTCCAAGTTCAGATTACTGTGGGCAAGACCTCCATTCAAGTCATAACTAGTTATAGACCCCCCCCCCCTCTATGAATCATGATGCACACGAGGCCTACTTGGCTAAACTGGAATCAATCCAAATATTGCTAAACACTCTGGTCGTGGGGGATTTCAATGATCTCATCATGAAATGGGAAACCTACTCTAGGCCTAACTCACTAGCGCAAAAGTTCCATAACCTTGTTAACTCAAATGCCCTAGTACAAATTGTTTAAACCCCCAACAAGAGGAACAAACATACTAGATCTGGTCTTCACTAACATGACAAACAGATGCACCACTGCAACTATCAGACCCTCATCAGTTAAATCTGACCACAAATCAGACACCTTCAAGGTGGCACTAACACCAGAACTCACAAAGGGCGAAGTCAGACTAAAAAACTTCACCAAGGCAAACTGTAACCTCCTAGGGGAAGGTATAAAAGCATTCCAAGCCCACCCCCAGCTGGAAGTGTTAACTACATCAAAGCTTACACTAAAGGCCTGTACAATCACTTGTATAAGTGTATAGACCTGGCTGTTCCAGAGATAATCAAAGCCAGAGCCCCAAGTAAAAACAAGCTGTTCTGTTGGACATTTAGTATTAACAAACTTTACAACAAACACAAAAAGTTGCTGTCTAAGAAAACTAAGGCAAGGCCCCAACAATGGAAAAGCACCATCCTCAGCCTCAACAGGCAAATAAGACAGCATGTCAAATCCTGTAAGGGTAACTGAGGAAAAGCTTAGCAATTACAGCTAAGGGTAACCATAAGGTCTTTTGCAGCTCTATACACAGCCTAAAAGGTAGGATCCAAGCATGTGCTGAACTAGTGACTAATGGTATCACACACACTGATCATGCAGAGATAGCAAACCTGCTGGTGGACAGATTTGGCATAAATTTCACTGCCTTACCCCCTCCAAACTTATTACAAACTTTGCCCCCAACTTTCCCCCACCATACATATCTGAAGAGCAGGTCAGTAAAGCCTTGTCTGAGTCTAAAAACACAGCCTCTGTGGGGCCGGACAGCATCCCAGGCTGTCTTCTAAACAAACTGAAACATGAACTAACCACCATTAAGTACCATATTCAATCACAGCCTAACCACAGGCTATGTTCCTGTGGATTGGAAAGTAGCAACAGTTATTCCCTTCCACAAAGGTGGCTTAGCAACAAACCCAGGCAATTATGGACCCAAAAGGCTGACCAGTCTCATCTGTAAGGCCATGGAATGTATCATCATGGACCTCATAAATAAAGACATAGGTGATCTCCAAACCCTGGATTCGACCCAATTCCGCTTAGTCAAGGGCAGATCCTGCCTGTTAAACCTGGTAGATTTCCTCTAAAATGGGACCAGGGCCATTGATGAGGGCAAATTTATGTACAAGGCATACCTCGATTTGGCCAAGGCCTTCGACACAATCCCACACTCACAGGCATTACAGCTAAACTTAGCAAACTGAATGTAAACCCCTTTGTTGTAAGATGGGTTGCCAACTGGCTCACAAAACAGTCATATGCTATCAAAGTGGTTGACTCCACATCAACCAGCAGACATGTCCCCAGCGGGTTGCCACAAGGGTCAGTACTGGTCCCCCTACTGTTTGCTATATACTTCTCAGAAGTTCAGCCCAAAACTAAGGGGGTGTGTGATCAAGTTTGAAGACTGCAAACTGGGTGCAATTATTGAATCCCCGAATTATATCAGTATACTTCAGGATGGTCTTACGCAGACCAATGACTGGTGTCTTAGTCATGATCTCCAAACTAAATGCAAAGAAATGCATCATCATTTCCTTCAGTAAACACAATGTCCCTTCACACTATCAAATTAACAACAATACCCTATGTACCTACAAAATGGTAAGGTATCTGGGATCACAAGTAGACCACAATCTTAACTTTAACTACCATGTGTCTACTGTAGTAAGGAAGGCTTTCTACGTAGCACACTTGATTAACAAAGGCATTGCCTCTAGAGCAAAAGAGATTATAACCCCTCTACACTCTACACTAATCAGTCCCATAATTCAGTATAACGCCCCTTTTGGCATGCACCATACAAAGCATCTGCGGCAGTTAGAGACCTCAGAGATTTCTAACAAAGAAGATCAAGGGACTCTAGCATGTGTCTTACACAGACTGACTAAGGTCCCTGTCACTATACTCAGTATCATATAGACTTCTTAGGGGAGACTTTTGCCTGGCTTACAGAGCAATCTCTGACCCAAACCTAATGAATTTGTTGCATATCTGTAAATCAAGTGGGACCAGAGCCACCCAATCCAGGGACCTAAATATGGCCTACGACTTGAATAGGACATGCTGGAGGGAAGGATATGTCTCCCAGCGACTGTCACATCTTTGGGCTAGACTGCCAATTCATGTGAAGCAGAGCACCTCTATGACACTGTTCAAAGGGAAACTGGATGAGTGGATGGGGCACTGTAAATTCTTACCGTGGATAGTGCCCACTGTCCTCCTGGACATGGACATTAATTACTAAATACAATCCTGGGTATTGATTAGAGTATCACTGGTATTACATTGGGGTGAAACAACTAGGCTTGAAATGACCTCTGGGTCGATAGTCTAGTAACTTCCTATGATCCTATGAATGTATTCCTCACCTCTGGCACAAACTTACACTATATGTCAAGGCACCCTTGCCACCTTCAAGGTTAATTGGATGGGCAGTCTCAGATTCTTCCCTGGCAAATCTTGTTTTGACATTTTTGAGGCTGGATGAAACCTTTGCATAGACATTTTTGGCTAGGCTTGAAATTGTCTGCAGATTGATTGCCCAGTATTTTCTTATGAAACATGCTTTCATGGATTAAAATTAGATAGTGTTCCCTGACATATACTTATCTATGAATTCAGCTTCTGCATGTGCATGCAGATGGATTGATGATGTTTTAAAGCTAAATTATGCATGCTTAATAGGTATGCACAAAACTGTTCTTTCAGACACATTTTTTATAAGGCGTCTTCATCTGTGGCAAAGCTGCTGCTTCAGGATCATCCAAGCACAATAATAGATACTTTGTGAAAGTCTGTACAAAGTGCACAAATAGAAAAAGTGTTCTAAAGTGCTTCATGCAAATAAACAGTAGTCCTGGAAAACTGCATCATTTGTACTTGATATCTGGTTGCCTGCCGCATAGCAATAAAAAATACTTGCTTACTAAAATTATAAGCATCACAACTGAGTTGCAGCCTGACCACAGCCTTGCAGACCTTCATGATATAACCAACTGTAGGCATTCACTGTCTCACTATGGCCGTAAAATGTACTTCCTTACTTTTGTCTGGGATTCTGCTTCCTTTAACCCATGTCCTGCAATCCCACCCATTATCCAGACTGCAAGTCAGAGAAACACAAAAAGCTGTCTTTACTGGTTCTCTAGATCAGGAGAGAGACTGAAGAGAAAGCCATCTCTCTCCCATAGTGCACAGTAGCCATAGTTGTTTTCAGAAGCGGGGATGCAGCAGTGGCAGCAGCATTTTGTTGCTATACTTATAATAAATTAAACTGGAGAAATGTACTCCTCACCTGAATGGTGACCTAGGCAGTGCCTATGCCTAAGACCAGTCATGCATGTTACTTTTTTGTATTGTTTGAGCGTAGTGGAAGCACATGAAACACAACACCTGGGATGCTTTTTATTTTGCCTAGGTGGCTAGATTAACTCATGGCATTGAAAGAGAGTATCTTTTTTGAGAGGTTTTGCAGTGCGATTTGTTGAGCTTATGAGTTTACTTTTCTTTTTTTTTTAGCTGTCTTGTTTATAATGTTTTGCATCTTATCTAGGGGGATGCAGTATTTCATTACTGCAGTAAAACATAAAGCAGCACATGAATATTTTTATGAAGACCTGTGTTATTATGGTATCATTGCTTTCTTTTACTGAATGTTTTATAGTGCTATGTTGTGGACAGACATGCTTTACCAATAATATTTCAGTCCACGGGTGGAAGTCATAAAGAATTATATTTTCCTTAGTTCTGGGCTGCAACATGTCATATAGCTATGATACTCTCTATTCAGTGTATTATACAATGAATTATTACTGATGCACTCACCCCGAGTACAGTAGCACATAGATACAACCAGTACCCAAAATTACTGTACTGAATCACAGCACCAAACAGGTAATTTCAAATGAGATTCAGTAAACAACTGATTTTGCAACAAATGAGAATAAAACATTGTCACCACATTCCAGGAGGTGACATACAAGATAGGTACTTCAATGCATATGGAAGAGCACTGGCAAGATACCAGGCAATCAAACATGAAGCCCTGCTACAAAAAGGTATGATTAGAAGGCATAGTGCATTTCTTACACCTAACACTCAGTACATCGTTCAATCATAGAGCTGTATTTTTTGAAACTTCTGTTATGTTATGGTATGGCATAATTTTACTTCTTTTTGTGCAGGAAACAAATGTAGGGTGCATGGCATTGCAGCATGTGCCTCCTGTATGCCTTTCTTTAACCATCTTTGATGGCAACAAAAGTTGGAGGTTACTGTCGTGACAAGCTATGACTACTTTAGGGCATCACTGTTTACTACCACCTCAGCTACTGAAATCTTACAGGGTTAACTTTAATTCCACAGTCCATATCACTCCAGGCTTATGGGAGAAGGTATGCTGAAAATGTGAGCTGATCTCTTCCCGCACATTTGCATCAACTAAACCAGTACAGTCTAGACACTGTGGTTTCACAGTTCTGTACAGCAATCACTCTAGATAGGTGATATCACTCAAAATGAAATGACAACTACTTAAAAGCTTAGTACCTCGCTTGACTTGTATGTCCACTTTGTGACACACTTTGGAAGATATGATCAAGAACTCAGTTGAAAACCTTTGGACCAATGAGCTTTACTATCAAGTACACTTATGAACATACTTGGACATGATGTTTCTGCAGGACAGCCAATGACTTGCATACAACTCTGAACACAGTAACACAGTTTGCCAATCAGGTTCAGGGTAGACAAGCTCTCTGTTGCAGTTCGACCTCTTCAGATTTGTAACAGTCCTCATGTGGTCCTTGAAGTTTTCCTCTAGAACTACATAATCAGTGGGTAGCATCCTATAATGTACTACAGTCACTGTCTTCAAGAAGTCAAAGCACTCCTTATAGCTTCTTCATACATGTGCACAAATAGAATTATCCCCTCTGCAATTTGCAGTTCCATTGATGAGACCCAGCTATGATTATCATTTTACTATGCAGCCTGACACAGACTAAGTTAACCATTTTCTTCCCCATTCCTGTGTATTATTTGCATGTGAGTTGGAGAGCATGATGTTATCCACCAGCCACTTGCTATGCCTTGGCAGGAAATAGAACCTGGGTCTACAACTCAGTGACATACCGTTTTATAATAGGTAACATTGGCAGCAAAACAAATCCAGTTTTTGGGTGTTAATATTTTGTGCAGGAGTTTGCTGACCCTACATAACTACTGCTGACATAAACTTCATTTTATGGTACAAACCTTCCAATTTTAGATGACTCTGGAATGCAGACCAGCATTCACCAATTAATTTTTAGGCATGTTTTTACTCATCTACTAGGTGACAGCTACATTAGTCATAAAATCTAGTTCACAATATCTCAGTTACTATAGAGAAACGATTTTACTTGTTTGTATTACTTGCCATCTGCTACTGAGGGATAGTGACCATACAATCACCTGCAAGGATCCTAGTGAAATATGTTCGTCTACAACCATTATTCATATACAATGCTAAGTCAACGTTTTGAGCAAGTTTTCATCTCAGGCTTCACACACAATTTACCATTTTTGTAAATTATGCGGATGCTTACATTTTAACTAACAGTGTGAAGTTGTTCAATCTCGCCATTCATTCTTTACTGATGGGTTCAGAGCCGATCCCTCGGTTCCAATACGGCCAGTTGCAAAGCTCGAGGTCTTCAAATAGCTCAAGGTCAAGTCCCTATCAAATGATGCACCTGGAATTACCTCAGATCTAGTTTGCCACTAGTGCCGGACGGTGTCCCAGGCTGTGTCTTGCAAGAGCTCCAAATTGAACTAACCCCTCACCTAAACACACTGTTCAAACTCAGCCTCTCTACAGGCTATGTACCCACAGAGTGGCGCACAGCAACAGTTATCCCACTCCACAAAGGTGGAGCCACAACAGACCCTGGGAACTATCGCCCTATAAGCCTGACTAGCCTGGTCTGCAAGGCTATGGAGCGCATCATCATGGAACTCATTAACAGAGACACTGGGAACCTCCAAACCTTGGACCCTACCCAGTTTGGCTTTGTTAAGGGTAGATCATGCCTTCTAAACCTGGTGGACTTCTTTGAGACAGTTACCAAGACATTAGACGAGGGAAAGGAGGTTCACACAGCCTACCTAGACCTCACAAAGGCTTTTGACACCATTTCCCATTCTAGTATTATAGACAAGCTCACCAGCTTGAACATAAACCCCTACGTCATGATATGGGTTGCCAACTGGCTCATGGATAGAACCCACATGGTGAGAGTTGCACGCTCTATGTCCGACTGTAAACTGGTTACAAGCGGCGTCCCCTAGGGCTCAGTCCTAGGACCCCTCCTGTTCGGTATATACTTCTCAGAGGTACAGGCAAGCATAGGAGGACTATGGCTAACCAAGTTCGCAGACAACTGCAAACTAGGGGCCATAATTGATTCTCCGGCTGATACAGACGCCCTCCAGAAGGGTCTCACTGAGACGGATACCTGGCGTCAAAATCATGGCCTCAAGCTAAATGCCAAAAAGTGCATAGTCATCCCTTTTGAAAAAAATAAAGTACCCGTGAATTACCACATAGGTGGTAGTCCCCTAAATGCAGAAAATGTAATAAGGGATCTGGGGACCCAAGTAGATAATAATCTCTCCTTTGATAATCATATTGCCAAGGTGGTTAGAAAATCCTTCTGTGTGGCCCACCTAATCAAAAAAGGGTTCACATCTAGAACAAAACAGGTTATTGTGCATCTCTACTCATCACTCATTAGACCCATCATAGAATACAACGCCCCATTTGGGATGTATCTTGCAAGACACCTGCAACAACTGGAAAGACCACAAAAGTACCTCACCAAGAGGATTACTGGCCTCAAACAGATTCCCTATGCAGCCCGACTCAAGAAACTCCAGCTGTACTTGGTTGCATACCACTTACTCAGAGGTGATCTCTGCCTGGCATATAAGGCCATGTCCAATCCAGAATTGATGGACATGCTCCACCTAAAAAAAACTAATCCCGGAGAGCCACGCGCTGTAGAGATATAAACCTCACCAGAATGATAAATAGGAAATGCTGGAGGGATAGATTCCTGTTCCAGAGACTCCCCATGCTTTGGAACAGGATCCCAATATACATCAGGCAGAGCTCCTCACTAACACTCTTCAAGAGAAACCTCGATGGGTGGATGGGAAACAGAACATTTACCCCGGGGATCACTGCAGTGACTCTGCTAAACAGTGGCGCAGGGAACTAATGTCTCTGCTGGACAGAGGCACAGGGAACTAATCTAAGGGGGTGGCGAAAGCCAACACATTCTGGCTAGGCTTATAAATGCCCTTGGGCAGATAGCCTAGTACTTACCTATGAACAGATCGGAGGTTCTGATTTAGCTCGGGCCAGTTAAGCTGTTTTTCATTTATTTTTATTTATTTTTATTTTACATTTGTTGACCGGGATAGTCCGACTGGATGCATGTCCATTTTCAGTGGAGGCCCGGGGAGAAAAGCTCCAAGGGTAAGCAGATACAGCATTACATAATACCAGCATTACATATTACAAACAGATTATTTACAGAGATTACATAAGTAAGCAAGTTAAACAAGTTCCACAGGTTAAAGTTAGTCCTGAGCACAAGTCAGGATTAAATTAAATTACACAGTAAACTAGTTAACAGATTTTTACACATTCGAGTTAGCCAGGCTTGATACATTGACATAGCCAGTTAAATGACAAATGTTGTTTGAGTCTAGTTTTAAATTGACCTAAGGTGGAAAGTAAGGTAATATCAGCTGGAAGTGAGTTCCAGGATCTACTTACAGAGTTTGCAAAGAGAGAATCACCGGCTGTGTTATTAATTTTGCTAGTCTGAATTAGTAGTTTGTTAGAGGATCGAAGCGGTCTAGGATTGTTATAGGGGGTGATAATATTTTTAAGTGCAGGAGTATTGTCTGGATTATAGAGGATTTTATAGGCCATAATCAGTTGGTTATACTGGATTAGGCTAGGTAATTCAAGCCAACCAAGCTGATTTAGATTGATGCAATGATGTGTCCTAAAAGGCAGCCCAGTGGCAAACCTGGCAATTTGTTTGTAGCAAATTTTTTAAGGACAGTCTTGTTCAAATTCGAGAGTAGAGGGGATGCATACAGAAGGGTTGAAAGAAGGTGAGAGTGAGCTATGGCAATTTTAGCTGGAGGGGTTAGGAAGGCTTTTATTCTGTAAAGTGACCCTAGTTTTTTATTGATGGTTTTGATAGTTTGGTTAACATGTAGGTCAAATTTGAGATTATTGTCTATGATGACACCTAATAGTTTTGTAGATGGGTCAAGGGAGATTATTGTGCCATCATTTGATTTTTATGGTAAAGGTGAAAGCGGTAGACCTACGTGTTGGTGAAAATAACAGCATTTTAGTTTTTTTGGGATTTAGGATCAGACGATGTTCAGAAAGCCAGTTTTCTATTGTATTAAAGGTGGTCTGGGTAGCTGACCATAACTCTACTGGAGATGTGGCTGAGCAAATCAGAGTAGAGTCATCAGCATATTGGCTACAGCTGACTTTTGGGATGACAGTACAAAGGTCGTTAATGAAGATGGAGAACAGCAAGGGCCCTAGTATAGAGCCTTGTGGTACTCCGAGGGTGTTAGGTAGAAGGTTAGAGAGTTTGTTCTGCCAGAGGACAGCCTGCTGTCGACCATTCAGGTAGGATTGAAACCACTGGAGGGCTCCAGTATCTAGACAGAATGTTTGCAGGGTGTGGATTAAAAGTTGGTGATCAACCATATCGAATGCCTTGGAAAGATCCAAAAAGAGGGCTGAGGATATATAATTATTGTTGCGATTATGGTTTATGGTGTTAGTAAAGGCTAGGAGGGCTGAAGTAGTGCTGTGATGAGGACGGAAGCCATGCTGAGTGTCTGCCATAAGGCGATTTTGGATTAGGTGGTGCATGAATTGTCTATGAATACATTTTTCTATTACTTTCTTATTGAAAATTGTTCTAGTTAGATAGTTAGAATAGTTTGGGATTGCTGATAAAGCTCTTATAGATTTTCAGTGTGTTTTGCCTTCCCATTTAGTGTGCCTTAACAAATTTCTAGTTGGCCTCTTTTAGACCTAGTTTAATAGTTGTTTCTCTACTTGGTGTGGTCTGTCTAGCCTTCTGCTTTTTTATAGATAAGGCTTAGTACAGTAAACCTTAGATAATTTAGATAAGGTTGTTTGTTTCTCAACATGCAGTGTGTTATTCAGTGACCTTTTGTCACAATTTCTTAGATAGTTATAGTCATTTGCTATGTGGTCTGTCTAGCCTTCTGCATATTTATAGATAAGGTTTAGTACTTTATTACTGTTGAAGTTTACAGTAAACCTTAGATAATTTAGATAAGGTTGTTGTTTCTTAGCAGCTATCTCCTTCTTTTTGCATAGTCTGCTTGGTATTTCTTATTGTGTGATATCACATTTATACTTGTGTTACTGTGTGTGTGTGATTTAGCTTGCTTTTATTTAAGGCTTGTGTGGAGATTTACTGTTGTGTAATTTAGCCTGCTTTTATTTCAAGCTTCTGTGAATAATTACTGTTGTAGTTTTTTTTTTGTGGTAATAGTAATTTTCCTGACATTACTATGGCTGGCCAAGACAAGCACCCTAAGTCTGGCTTCAAAAAGTGCCCAAAGTGTAGCCAAAAGATTTCTGTTATGGACAGCCATGTTAATTGTGTTTACTGTCTAGGGGCTCTGCATTTGCAAGACAGTTGTTCCATTTGTCATTCCTTCTCCTCATGGGTCCTGCAGGAAGGGAAGAGGAAACTCATTGATAGAGGGTTGTTGAAGCCTTCTTTTCAGGAAGCTTTGAGTGACCAAGATGGATCCAGTAAGTCCTCAAAGTCTTCCAAGACATTGGACTTGAAGAAATCAAAAGTCTTCAATTTTGGCTCCATTGCCATCGGAGACAACAGTCCTTACCTTTCGGAGCCGGTCCCCAGTCTTGGAACTGGTGTCTGAAATGCCTAAGAGTCCACTTCTCCAGTTGGTATCACCTTTGGTACGCTCCTCTCGATCATCTATCAGCCTGTCAGATCTGGATGTGGATTGTGTGGTACAGAAGCTGTTATTGGCACTGGCATTAGCAAACATATTATCGGCTTTGACAAAAATGGCTTTGGAGCTGAAGACCCATGCTCTGACTCTAACTATTCCTACTCTGAGCCATGCTGGTCCTTCAGAGCCAGAGCAGGTGGACCTGATGTTAGTGGAACCCTCAGAGCCGACGCCTGCTCCAGTGTCTTCGGCTCCGTGTACTCTGACGTCCTCAGTGCCGATTGAGGACTGTAGGAGCTGACACTCTCTGGTCGGGTCCGGGGAGGACAGTCAGACCGACTTGTCGATTCTGACTTTGCCTCTAGGGGCCTCGGCTCATATGAGCTGGACTACTACCTCGGGCTCAGAGCCCACTGTCCCAGTGCCAGGGGTGTTGACGTTTTTTTCAGATCCGTCGGCTCCCTTGCATCAGAACAGAGGTGCTTTCGATGCCATGAGGAGTGTCATGTCCCCTAGGACATCCTTGACCTCAGGTCTGCCTTCCTCCTCCCCTAAAGTGTCTGTGTCTGCTTCTGCCTTGCACGTCCTGACCAAGCATAGAGACTCAGAGCCTCAGGAAGCCCCATTGGCTGGCCCCTGCTCTTCTGAGACCTCACCAGAAGCTCGCACTGATGAGGTTCCCAGGAAGAGAATGTATAAGAGGAAACCCCTAGACTCCCCACAGGAGTCTCTAACATCAGATGCTGACTTAGATGAGTCAGAAGGATCCCCACAATCCCCCTCTGAGGATATCTCATTCACTGAGATACTTAAGATCCTTAGGCAAAGGGGTGACTGGCAGTCCAAAAGCCCTACTGAGGATGAGTCAGTTTTCCTGAAGGCTTTCGGGTCACAGCCCTACACCTTTTGGGTGTCTCCACTCTTCAATGAGCTAATGCAGCTGGTCTCACGAAGGGCGTGAGTCTCCGGATACTATGGAGCATGTCCCTAGGAGGCCTAATAAATTAATTTCTGTCCCCTTCGCAAAAATTTTAACAAAAATGTGTTCCGGTTGATGCCATGGCGGTGGCAGCAGCCACCAAAAAGGAAATGGCTGAGACTTCCTCATCTATCCATCCTCCTAACAGAGACTCCAGGATTATGGATAGACATGGGAAGTGCATGTTTAGTTCAGCAACCTTTGCTGTCTGTTCGCTGAACTATTTAACCCATTTTACTAGGTTGCAAAGAGATCTCCTTAAGGAGTTAGGAGATACTCTTCAGGGTACAGTAGCTGCAGGAGCTTCTGACAAAGTTACTGCCCAGCTTGCTACCCTCAATTCTGTTGTCAACTCATCCATGCGCCTCATCTCTTATGCAGCTGATGGAACGAGTAGGGCAGTGGGTACAGGAGTTGCTCTTAGGAGACATTCCTGGATGCACTTGTGTTCCTTCATGGAGCCCTTCAAGTCATCCTTCATGAACACCCCCTTTGATGGCTCGTCCCTTTTCGAGCCTAAAGTGAAAGCAACCTTAACCAGGTCTGAACAGGAAGGAAAGACACTGTCTGCTATCAGGGTCCATTTTTCCACTCCTACCTGACCTTACCCTAAAGGTCAATGGGGAGGAAAAATGTAGTTCCAAAAAGCCCAAGGAGCCTTTCAGGACCCACATGGTGAACCCCCACCAGGGGCAGAGGAGGGAGCAATAATGGAAGATGCTACCCTCGTGGCAGAGGGGGTCCTCAATACCAGGGCGACACGGATCACTTCTCTGGGAAGCCCTACCAGCGCTCCTGAGAGGAGGCCCAACTATCCTGCTCTGGAGGCAGTCGGTGGTCACTTATTTATGTACCCAGACACCTGACTCAAAATAGCAAAAGACAGCTGGGTACAAAGTATCATTTCCAGAGGATACTTCATTCCATTCACCACACCCCCTCCAATCACAAGAAAAATCCCGGGCGTTCCACCCAGTTACAGGGAACAGGCAACAACAGAGGTCCAAACGTTGCTAAGAAAAAGAGTCATCCAAACAGTCCCAGCAGACCAGACAGGATCCAGAACTTACTCAAGATTCTTTTTGGTTCCAAAGTTGATGGGGGACTGGAGACCCATATTGGACCTCAGCAGACTAAACCAATTTGTAAAGAAAGAGAAGTTTTGGATGGTCATACTTCAGTCTATACTTCCCTTCTTAGGGAAAGACAATTGAATGTGCTCAATAGATCTCAAGGATGCGTACTACCACATAAAAATGGCCAGACTATCCAGGGATCACCTGCACTTCCGTCTGGGAGCCAATCATTACCAGTTTCGAGCCCTGCCCTTTGGACTCACTACAGCTCCAAGAGCGTTCACCAAATGCATAGCAGTGGTCACGGCTCACCTGAGATGTCTAGGATTCCAGGTGTTTCCATACCTAGATGATTGGCTCCTTACCACCACCACCAGGCATCAACTTGTTCAGGCCATGGAGTCTACTCTATCATTCTGCAATCATCTGGGCATTACAATCAACTCAGAAAAATCTGCCTTGTCGCCATCGCAGCATATTGTTTTTATTGAGGCAGAGTTGGACACCACCACCACCACACTAAGGCTTTCAATAGAAAGAGTCTCTCTTCTTCGTCAACATGTCAGCATTCTGATATCAAAAGACAGAGAACCAGCATTAGAAGTTCTGAAATTATTAGGCATGATGGCAACAGCAATTCTAGCCATACCAATAGCTTGTATGCACATGCGGAATCTAAAATGGCTGTTGTTCACTCAATGGTCTTACCAAGAGCTCCCCATGACTCACACTAAATTCTTGCAAAAAAGACCTTCAGTGGTGGTTGACCTCACTTCATGTCACGATAGTACATCCATTTGTGCTAACCCCTCCAGCGGCCACATTGACCATGGACGCTTTCCTGATAGGGTGGGGGGCATTTTCAGGAAAAGACTGCCCAGGCACATGGACCGATAAAGAGACACATTTGCATATCAGTGCCCTGGATATGAGAGCAGTACTTTTGGTGTTGCAGTACTTTCAAGACTCTCTTCCTCTGGGTACGATTGCGATTCAGACAGACAACATGTCGGTGGTCTGGTATTTGAACAAACAAGGAGGAACCAGGTCTTACCCCCTTTGCCGCTAGGCTCTCAGAGTTTGGCAGTGGGCTGTTTCCACCCATCACTTTCTGTTGGCAACGCACATCCTGGGGAAATCCAATGTGATAGCAGACAAACTGAGCAGGGCAATCTTGTTGCCCCTTGAGTGGTTCCTCAAGAAAGAAATAGCAGACAGGATATTCCACAGGTGGGGTCAGCCTTGCTGTGACCTTTTTGCCAGTCACATGAACACAAAATGCAGAAGTTACTTTGCCCTGATTCCCTCTCTGGGAGAAGCCCCAAGGGACGCACTCGTACATGATTGGCCTCCAGGTCTCCTCTATGCATTTCCACAATTCTGTTGATACCCAAGGTTCTGCAGAAAGCAAAAACCCTGGGAAGGACCATCATTCTAATAGCCCCTCTCTGGCCTCGTAAGATTTGGTCCCCCTTCCCTCAACTTCATCTTTTGGAGGATCCTTGGATTCTGAATCCACTTCCAGAACTTCTAACGCACCCGTCGGGGGATCTTCATCCCTCTCTGCAGTCCCTGAAGCTGACACCTTGGCTGCTCCAGTTCCCATCATAGCCAGGTTCCATAACCTTTCCAATGAGAAAAAACAGATCCTTTTGTCTTCTCATAAATCTTCTACTAGGAAGCTATATCTTAGCAAGTGGAAAAAAATTCTCTATATGGGCCTCTAAAAATAATATTGATCCTTACCAAGCCCCTATGGCCTCCATCTTAGAAATCTTGACTATGATTTTTAACAAAGGAGCTGCAGCAGCAACAGTTCAGGTTCAATTGGCTGCTAATTCTAATTTTCATCTTGGATTTGAGGGATTGAATATCATGTCTCACAAGTTATCCAAAGCTTTTCTCAAAGGGACTTTTCATATTTGACCACCTGTGAAATCTCCCTATTCTCCATGGAATCTAAATTGTATGATTTCACACATAATTCTTCTGCCATTTGAACCAGCTTAATTTTGTGATCTCAAATGTTTGTCTTGGAAGACCATATTTCTGGTAGCTATTACTTCTGCTCACAGAGTGTCAGAGCTTCAGGCTTTATCCATCAAGTCTCCCTATTTGATATTCCATGCTGACAGAGTCTCACTTAGAACAAATCCCTCATTCTTGCTCAAAGTTTGCACTGAAACCAATCTCAACCAAGTTATTGATTTGCCAGTCTTCTTCCCTAACCATTCTAACAATTTAGAGTATATGCTGCATAAACTTGATGTTCACTGACAGCTCAGATTTTATTTGGATAAAACAAAAGGTTTCAGAAAATCAGACCAGCTTTTTGTTTCATTTTCAGACTCCAGGAAGGGTAGACCAGTGGCTAAAACAACTCTGTCTAAATGGTTATCTGACTGTATCACCTTTGCCTATTCAGCTGCCAATATGCCTTTGCAACATAAGATTAAAGCTCAGTCAACCAGAGCAGTTTCTACATCATCTGCCTTTTCTGCCAGACTTCCCATTGATAACATTTATGCAGCAGCCACTTGGTCAAAACCTCATACCTTTATCACTCATTACAAAGTTGACAAGGCCTCCAGGGGGATCCATGGTCCTGAGAAATATACTTGCGTGAGCCACCCGAGATTGATGGTGCTTGGGACGTTACCCATCAGTAAAGAATGAACGTCGAGATTGATCAACTTCACATAAAGAAGTTATGTACTTGCCATAATGTTCCACATGAGTTGTTCATCTCGCCTTCATTCTTACGTCCCTCCCTCCTACCCCATCCTGGGCTGATAGATGACCGAGATGCTAGATCCATCTTGGTTACTGAATCCTTCTATTCCTTTCTCTTGGGAGTGAAAGAATGACATATAGTATTGTTATACGCAGCAAACAAGATCTGAGGTAATTCCGGGTGCATCATGGGATAGGGACTTGGGCTCGAGCTATTTGAAGACCTCAAGCTTTGCAATCAGAGCCGAGGGATCAGCTCCGAACCCATCAGTAAAGAATGAAGGCACGATGAACAACTCACATGGAATGTTATGGTAAGTACATAACTTCTTTTCTTGTAATTATTACAAGAATAATAGCATACTTTTCGTGAAATGTTATACTCGATGGTAAGGAAAGTCATAGTATGTGATTTTTTGTGATTTATTTGGTCTCATTATTCTTAGCTATGTGTTGGAATTCATTAATCACTTGGATCTTCATTTGAAACAACATCTCAGTGACAAAAACAAGTCCACAGCAGGTGTGAAAGGAGATAAGAGCTTCTCCATTCACCTTGATGAGACAATGAAAAAAAAAAGTAGAAAATGCCCCCATTCACATTAACAAGGCTGGGGAGTGGCAGAGATTCATTCTTGATGTTTGATTGATTCTGTTTCTATCAATGCTTCACAATGAAGGGACTTTAATTTCAATTTATACAAAGTGGCACAGAAGTCATTAATGGTGGGATATAGCTTTGTAGGAAGTTGAACTTCCTGCAGGATTTTTGCTTCAGTGGAGAACACAGTCAGAGTAAAAAGCTGGAGGAGAATTTAGTGTAATCTTTTTGTATTGCCTCTTATATAAAAGGGGAAATACTCCTGTTGAGTCATGTGCTAGGGATAATAGCCATGTTCTGGTGTTGCCCTTTTTATGCTTCATCAATGCATTGGTTTGTGTCTGATCCTTGAATCCGACTCAGCCGCTTGTTCCAGACTTAGGATCCAGATCTTGAGCTCCTGCCTCTACCCATAATGCACTATTGCTTCCCCAAAGCCTCAGATCTCATTTGCCACCTTCGCGAACAGATGGAAGTGGACGTGGATAGGATGATGCAAACATTTCTCAGAGCTCAGATTCAGATGGCGGTCTTAACAGCTCCATTCCCTACTAGATCAATGAGTATGCCAACAACTTCTGCAGCTATTTTTTCTCCTTCTCTGACCTGTCCTGTTGTTTCAGAATATAGGATTCAAGATCCCTTAGGGGTCCAGTGTCAGAACTGAGGAAAGCTTCTTCCTCTTCTCTGACAATTTCCTTGGCTAGTTCTGCTCTGATACAGTTGGATCAGAATGGGTCTCGGAGCTGAAGTGTTGGCATCGGGTCCAAGAGGATGGGCTGTGCTCCAATTTTGTGGGATCCATCCCTTCCTCTTGGAGTCTTGGCCCTAGACAGTTCAGATCCAGTTCCACCCCCAAAGCACGGATCGGGGGAGAGTCTGAGCCTGCCTTTGTCGGGATTTTTGGCTCTGATGTGGTGGGTTGGAGTTTCTCCGGGTCTGTCTGCCTTCAAGGTGGTGGAAAGGGCTTTATCTCTTCAGAGAGAACTGCCGTCTCATGTCTTGGATCCTACTCCTTTTCCTCCATCGGTTCCTAGCTCTGAGTCACACAGACCTATTCCACAGGGACAGCCAAAATCAATAAGTGTCCAGCCTGTTCCATTGCAGGAACTTCCCTTGTCTTCTAAGACCTCACGTAAACCTCTCACAGAGGAGGTTCACTGGAAGGGAATGTGTAAAAGAAGACACATTGACTGCCTTTTGGAATCTCTTACAGAGGATACTGATTTTGATGAAGGAGAGGGGTCCCCAAGACCACTGCCAGATGACATCTCCTACAGAGATATTTTAGTGATCCTGAAACAGAAAGGTGGTTGGTCTTCCCACAACTCCTCACTAGAAGAATCTGTATTTTTGGAAGCTTTTGGTGTTGTAGGGTTATGTTTTGTGTTACCCCCCCCAGTGGATGAATTTATTTATTTAGTTGCCAGTCAGGCTTGGAAGGAGTCAGACATTGTCCAACCCATTCCAAAGAGACCTGATAAGTTTTCTGGCACCCCCATCTGACAGACCACTCTGGAACAAGGGGGTCCCAGTAGATGCTTGGGTGGTGGCGGTAGCCACCATGAAGGAGCTAGCAGAACAGTGCTCTACTGTCCATCTGCCTAACAGGGAGTATAGAGTGTTGGACAGGTTTGGAAAGTGAGTTTTCACCTCGGCAACCTTTTCCCTAAGGTCACACAATTACCTGGCACATTTCACTTGGCTTCAAAGAGATTTGAACAAGGAGCTTTCAAATACTCTCTCAAAGTCCATGTCTGCTGACAATTTCAAAAGGACATCCTCACAATTGGCCACTCTTTTGTCCATATCCAGTGCTTCGATAAGACTGATCTTTAATACAGCTGAAGGCACCCAGCCAGTTCCAGTATTCCCATAAGGAGACATGCCTGGCTGCAGCTTTGCAACTTTGTGGAACCCTTTAAGACATCTTTTATTAGTGTCCCATTTGATGGAATTTCCTTGTTTGGGCCATCAATTAAAGAGATGCTCACTCATAGTGAACAAGATGGAAAGATGCTGTCTGCCATAGGAATCAAGTTTTCTATGCCTCAATGAACCTTTTCCAGGAATCAGAAGAAGATGTGATTCTGAAAATCTCAGGGAGCTTTGTAAGATCCACGTGGTGACAATTCCTCCAGAGGCAGGGGAGTAAATTTCAGTGGCAGACGTCACCCTAGAGGCAGAGGGGATTCACAGAAGCAGGGCTTTAGATATTATTTTTTGGATAGTCCTTTTCAGTGCTCCTGAAGTGTTGCCTGGTTGTTCAACTCTGGAGGTAGTTGGGGGGTCATTTGTCTTTGCACCCAGATACCAAGGGAAGTATAACACAAAATACATGGATGCTAAGCATAATATCCAGAGGTTATTACATACCATTTACCTTCTTCCATCTTGCAAAAGGAAGAAACTTCCCGACATTCCACCCAGTCAGAGGAAGGCAGCAGCACAATAAATCCAAAAACTGCTAGACAAAAGAGTCACCCATAAGGTCCCTCCAGGCTAGATAGGATATGAAAATTATTCACGCTTCTTTGTAGTGCCAAAGAAAACAGGGGACCTCACCTTTGGATCTAAGCAACTTAAATCAGTATGTAAAGAAAGAAAAGTTCTGAATGGTCATGGACCAGTCCATTCTACCCTTTCTACACAAGAATGATTGTGCTCTATAGATCTTCAGGAAGCATACTATCATATCAAAATAGACAGGTGATCCAGAAGACCTCTTCGCTTCTAGCTGGGAGCCAGTCATTACCAATTCAGAGACCCACCCTTTGGACTCACCACAGCTCCCAGGGTGTTTACCAAATACATGGCAGTAGTGGCAGCTCACTTGAGACTAAAGGGATTCCAGGTGTTTCCATATCTGGATGACTGGCTCCTCACCGCCCTCACCAAGCATCTATTTCTGCATTCCAGGGACTATTTACTCCAGATTTGCAATTCTTTGAGCATAATTATATGTCATGCCAAATCAAACCTAACCCCAGTCCAGAGCCTAGAGATCATTGGTAGTCTTCTAAATGCAATAAAATAAATAGCTTTCTTACCTCCTCATCATATGTTTTCTATAAGGAGTTAATCCCATTTTCTTCTTGCTCATTCAGCTCCTCCAGCAAGGTCAGTACTGCAGGGACCATTGTACAAACAACACATCCTATGGTGGGTATAGTCAGATGATCTACATCTACAGCCTCTTTGTTCTACCAATCCCTATGGCCACAGTGACCACTGATGCTTCTCAGTTGGGGTGGGGGAGAGTTTTTATTTATTTAACATTTGTTGAACTGAAAAGTCCAACTAGGACAGAGCCTATTTTCAGCAGACGCCCAAGGAGAAATGCTACTTGCGCATGTCTTTGGAATGTGGAAGGAAACTGAACTACCCGGAGGAAACCCAAGCGTATCCAAGTAGGATATGCAGAGTCTGCACATAGAGATTAGAGCAGTCCTATTATCCTATTAGTGTTGCAGTCATTTCAAGATGCTCTGCCATTGGGAACTATTGCAGTTCAGGCTGACAACATGTCTGTAGTCAGGTACATCAACAATCTTTGATCTTATCCCCTTTGCAGAGAGGCCATGTAAGTATGGAAATGGGTGATCTCATCAGTTCACTTTCTAACTGTGACTCACATTCCAGGGAAAACCAATGTGCTAGCAGACAAACTAAGCAGATTTATTTTGATGCCCAAGGAGTAATCACTCAATCAATCTGTAGCAGAGAAGATCTTCCATCATTGCGGCTGATCCTGCTGTGACCTATTTGCCACATCCCTCAACAACAATTACAGCAGATACTTCACTCTGATCCCTCCTCAGGAGGAGTCACTGAGAGATGCTCTAGCACATGTTTGGCCCTTGAGTCTCCTTTATGCTTACCCTCCTTTTCCACTGATTCCAAATTTTTTACAGAAAGCAAGCAGGTTGAAGAGCTCAGTAATCCACATTGCCTCCTTTTGGCCTTGGCAATTATAGTTCCCCTTGCTACAGTCTAATCTTTATCCTGCATGGATACTGGAGCCAACTCTGGATCTCCTGTCACACCCATCAGGGATTCAATATCACAACATTTAGGTTCTAAGACTAACTGCATGGTTTCTCCACTTGCAGTAATATTTAGACAGCCCAGGCTTTCTTCCCCTGTTTGTGATATTATTCTGGCTTTGCAAAAAGAATCTACCAAAAATGTATACAAAAACAAATGGAAAAGATTCTCCCTTTGGGTTTTCATTAAAGACATCAATCCTTTTTCTGTCCTAGTCTCTAGGATTCCCCAATTTTGATAATGCTTTTTGAGGAAGGAGCTAGTTTCTCAACAATTGAAATTCAACTGGCAGTAATTTCTAATTGCTACAAGTGGAAGAGACATATTTATCTAGCTTCGTCCAAATTACGTAAAGCCTTCATGAAAGGAATTCTTCTTCTAAGGCCTCCAATAAAAGATCCCTATCCACCTTGGGATCTGATAGTTGTACTATAAAGCCTAACACTGAGACCTTTTGAACCTTCAGCTAAATCTGATCTGAAGTTTGTATAATGGAAAACAATTTTCTTAGTAGCCATCACATCTGCAAAGAGAATATCTGAACTCTGGCCTCTCTCTTCAAAATTATTTGCATAATTTTTCATAAGAATAGATGTTAAGTTGTCAATCTCGCCTTCATTCTTGCTTGATGGGTTCGGAGCCGATCCCTCGGCTCCGACTCGGCACTTGCTAAGCTCGAGAGTCACTTTTACCAGCTCGAGGCAGCCCCATATCCCATGATGCAAGGCGGTAAGTACCCAGATCTCGTTTGCTGCTTCGCTTATGAGGTCCTCCTTTTACCAGCTCCTGGTAAGTGATTTACTACTTTGATATTTTAGCCCCTTTTTACTAAAAACCCTTTAAATTTTAGTTTTAAGTTAATTTTAAAGATTTTCTGACAGAAAATTCCCTGTTTCTTCTTATTTTTTTAGTCAAACTTTACCCATCCCATCCCCCCCCTGTTAGGGTGTGTGTGTGTGTTTTTCTAGTTATACCTTTTTGGTGTATTTAATTTAATTTAATTCTTTGACTGGTGTGTGTGTGTGTTGTGTTACACCATGTCAAAAGAGAGGGTCTCAGGCTTTAAGAAGTGTGACTCGTGCTGTCAGAAGATGTCTCTGACAGACGGTCACACTTCTTGCCTGTATTGCCTGGGGCCTCTTCACCTGCAGGACTCCTGTGCTATATGTCATTCCTTCAGCCAGAGAGTCCTGCAGGAAAGAAGAAACAAATTAATACTTAGGGGCCTTCTTAAGCCGGAGGGCTCTCCGGCTAAGTCGGCTCCATCCAAGACTGCCAAATCTTCCAAGGCCCAGGCTTCTGTGTCAAAGCCTGCGGCCTCGGCTCCGACTCGTTCTGAGTTGAGATCGGCTCCGGCTGGAGCCGATTCTGGCTTAACTAAGCCTTCGGCACTGATGGCTATCGGTGCCGATTCTGCATCGACCACTTCGGTGTCGGCTCCGATCGGTTCCGACCACCATGTGGCACAGGCATCGGTGTCGGCTCCGATTGGCTCCGACACCGTTACTTTTGTGGCTGTATCGGCTCCGGCTGGAGCCGATGCATCGAGGCTACCTGTCGGCTCCGATAAGTTGTCGGCTCCGACAGGTTCTATAGTTTCATCGGTTCCGATGGCTCCTTCCAGGAAGAGGTCGAGGTCTCCTTCCTTGGAGCCAATACTTTCGGCTCCGGCTTCACCTCTCCTTTCGGAACGGAGCCATCGGAGCCGATCTTTAAGGTCATCCAGGCTTTCTGACCATGACTTAGAGAGAGTGGTCAGTAGATTACTTAAGTCACAGGCACTGGCCCAAATGTTACATAGTCCGTCTCAACAGACGACTATTGGTCCACACCCCGTTACAGTTCCTCCTTCAACTCTACCCCAGAGCTTGGAGTTGGAGTCTTCGGGAATGGTTACTGCTACGGCTGGAGGACAGATACCCCTTCTGTTCCTTCAGCCTCTACTCTTATCTCCTCTTGAGACCTTCCTTAGAGGGATTCGGTGGCCGGGCTTCCATGGTCTCCTCCGAGGGGTGAGTGGCATCGGACCCTTGTCCGAACCGCTCTTCCCCTTGGAGCCTCAGCCTTGGTGAGCTCGGCTCCGACATCTGCCTCGAGACTTCCCTTCGGTGGTCCCTGGAGTTCCTAGTTCTTGAACGGGTTCTCTCGGACCTGCCTGGGAGGGAGCATTCGAGGTGATGAAGAGTGTGCTGGCCACTGGTATCAGTCAGCAGTCTGTTCCCTTAGCTCCTCCCTCTATAGTGCCTGTTGACATCTCTGCCACTTCTCTTGCTACAGGACCCAGAGATCCTCCGCCTCAGGTTTCCCCATTGGGAATTTCCCCTCTTCTGAGGATTCTCCTGATGTTTCGGAGATCCTCCTAGGAAGAGGACTTGTAAGAGGAAAGATGTAGACTCCGCGCAGTCTATGACGTCAGACACTGGCTTTGATGACTCAGAGGGATCCCCTAGATCCCCTCTGAGGATGTCTCCTTCTCAGACATCCTAGAACTCCTTAAACAGAGGGGAAACTGGCCCACCAACAATCCCTCTGAGGATGAGTCAGTATACCTAGAGGCGTTTGGATCTCGGCCCTCCACCTCCTGGGTGTCTCCGCCTTCGACCCCTTATGCAGGTTATTGCCCGAAGGTGTGGGCAGCTCCTGACTCTGTAGAGCCAGTCCCTAGGAGGCCTTCAAAATTTATCACTGCCCGTGTGACAAGCAATTCCTCACTAAGGGTGTCCCGCTGATGCCATGGTGGTGGCTGCTGCCACCAAGAAGGAACTTGCAGATCCTTCCGTGCCGTCCATCCTCCTAATAAGGACTCTAGGACCATGGATAGGTGCAGTAAGCGGATGTTTTCCTCAGCGACCTTTGCTATGCGTTAAGCTGAATTACCTATGTCACTTCACCAGACTCCAGAGGATATCCTTAAGGAGCTGGGTGAAGTAGTACAGGATCCTACAGCTGCAGGGGCTCAAGAAAAATTGCTTCGCAGCTAGGAACCCTTAATTCCATTGCAAACTCCTCCATGCGGCTAATATCATATGCTGCTGATGGAGCGAGTAGAGCCGCAGGTACAGGTGTGGCTCTTAGTCGCCAAGCCTGGATGCGGGTATGTCGCTTTGCAGATCCCTTTAAGCGTCCTTCACAAATTCTCCCTTTGATGGGTCAGCTTTGTTTGGCCCTCAGGTGAAGGAAACTTTGACCAGGTGCGAGCAGGACGGCAAGACTCTTTCTGCTGTAGGAGTCCGTTTTCCACCCCTTCTAGACCTTACCCCAAAGGACAGAAAGGTGGCAAAATGTGGTTCCAAATCCCAAGGAGTCACGCCCGGATTCACGTGGTCAGTTTACCCCTAGAGGCAGAGGGGTAACAACAACAGACGCCGCTCTAGAGGCAGAGGGTCCAAAAACCAGGGAAACAGAGAGCCTCTCTCTGACAAGCCCTTTCAGCATCCCTGAGATGTTGCCCGGCTGTCCCTCCTTGGAGGCAGTCGGGAAGATTATCACTGTACCCAGAAGCCTGGCATTCCCTCACTCAAGACAGATGGGTACAGTCGATCATATCCAAGGGTTACATAATTCCTTTCGAGGAAAGTCCTTTCCCTCAAATTCCCTTCCAGATGTACCACCGGTCTAAGGGAAATTGCAGAGTTAGAAGTCTCAAAACTACTGCAAAAAGAGCCATTCAGCCAGTTACAAAAGACCATTCAGAGCCGGAATCTACTCAAGGTTCTTTTTGGTCCCCAAAAGACGGAGACTGGAGACCAATATTGGATCTCAGCAGACTCAGCAAGTCTGTGAGGAAGACAAGATTCGAATGGTCACTCTTCAGTCAATTCTGCCCTTCTTACAGAAGGACAACTGGATGTGCTCAATAGATCTTCAGGATCGTACTATCACATCAAAATTCACAGACGCTCCAGGAGATTTCTCCGCTTTTGGCTGGGGTCCAGTCATTTCCAGTTCAGAGCCCTGCCCTTTGGTCTCACTACAGCCCCAGAGTGTTCACCAAATGCATGGCAGTGGTCACGGCTCACCTGAGACGTCAGGGATTCCAGGTGTTTCCGTATCTCGACGACTGGCTCCTTTCAGCCACCACCAGGCATCAGCTTATTCAAGCCAGGGATTACACAATAAAGCTTTGTACTCTTTTGGGCATCTCGATAAACTTCGAAAAATCATCCTTATCGCCCTGCCAGTCTATTACTTTCATAGGCGCAAACTTAAACACTGTTCGGATGTCAGCTACCCTTACAGATCAAAGAGTTTCAGACATTCAAAGTCATGTCAGGATCATTCTGGCCAACAAGAAAGTACAGGCCAGAATGGTTCTAAAGGTATTAGGCCTCATGGCTGCGGCCATTACTCTTCTTCCCCTGGCTCGATTCTACATGCACCTTCTTCAGTGGATGCTGTTCACACAGTGGTCATACCAACAACTTCCAATGCGTCACCAGATTCTGGTGACACAGACTTGCAAAGATCATCTTGCTTGGTGGATCACATCTCCTCAGGTTCACCAAGGCAGGTACTTTGTACCCCCATCCCTGATAGCCACTGTCACCACGGATGCCTCCCTGATCGGGTGGGGGGGTCATTATCAGGGCAGGATGGTTCATGGGACATGGCAGCCGTTTGAGTACCATCTGCACATAAATGTCCTGGAGATGAGAGCAGTGCTTTTGACGTTGCAAGCCCTCAACGACTTTCTTCCCGTAGGGACAATTGCAGTCCACACAGACAACATGTCTGTAGTTTGGTATATCAACAAACAGGGCGGAACCAAGTCCTACCCCTTGTGTCGAGAAGCGCTCAGACTATGGCAATGGGCGATCTCCTCTCATCGGTTTCTGGTAGCAACGCATATCCCTGGGAAAACCAACATTGTAGAGGACAGATTGAGCAGAGCTATTCTCATGCCTCACGAGTGGTCTCTCAAGCAATCTATAGCGGAAGAGATATTTCTGGAATGGGGTCGTCCATGTTGCGATCTTTTTGCTACTCCCCAAAACAGCAAATGCCCAGACTTCTTCTGTCTCTTCCCTCTACCAGGCCATCCCCCCAGAGACGCTCTGACCCAGGATTGGCCCCAGGGACTTCTTTATGCCTTCCCTCCATTTCCTCTGATCCCTCAAGTTATCCAGAAAGCTACCGTTTTGAGAGCCAAATTGATTCTCATTGCCCCTTACTGGCCTCGACAAGTTTGGTTTCCGTTCCTCCATCGTCACCTTTTGGTGCAGCCGTGGCATCTGGACCCAGTGCCAGATCTTCTGATTCACCAATCCGGACTGCTGCACCAGTCTATTCCTTCTCTCAACCTCACAGCATGGTTGCTCCACTTCCTTCCTTAGCCAGGCTTCCTTTGATCTCTAACCCAGTTAGAGACATCATAGTAGCTTCTTTAAAATCCTCTACCAGGAGGATTTATACAAGCAAATGGAAACGTTTCTCTTATTGGGCTAAGGCCAAGAATATTGATCCTTTCACTGCCCCTGTTCAGGCAGTTCTGGACTTCTTAGCAGAGATTTTTCATGCAGGCTCCTCTTCTTCCACAGTCAGAGTTCAATTGGCTGCTATCTCCAACTTTCATGTCGGGTGCAGATCATAATATTATGTCCCATAGGCTCTGCAGGGCCTTCTTGAAAGGAATTTTCCTACTAAAGCCTCCAATCAGGAATCCTCCTCCTCAGTGGGATCTAAATTTAGTGCTGACATCCTTGATTGTTCCCCTTCGAGCCAGCTGTTTCTTGTTCCCTGAAATTTCTTTCTTGGAAAACTTTATTCCTAGTGGCTATTACATCGGCCAGGAGGGTGTCTGAACTTCATGCTCTATCGGTTCGACCCCTATTTGGTTTTCACAAGGACAGAGTGTCATTGAGAACTAATCCGACCTTTCTGCCTAAGGTCGCCTCAAAAACAATTTGAATCAATCCATTGATCTCCTGTATTTTTCGAACTATTCAGACAGAGCCGAACAAAATTACATTATCTTGATGTCCACCGTCAACTCAGATATTATTTGGACAGAACAAAAAATTTAGGAAATCTGATCAACTTTTTGTTTCCTATGCGGATAATAAGAAAGGCCTTCCTGTTTCTAAAGTAACCTTGTCTAGATGGCTTTCTTGGTCATCTCTGAAATTTATCTGCTCAGGGGAAAACAGCTGTGCTCAAAACCTAAAGCACATTCAACTAGGAGCTTAGCTACTTCTACAGCCTTTCAAGCTAGACTTCCTCTAGACACTATTTGTGCAGCGGCCACTTGGGCCACTCCTCATACTTTTGTTTCCCACTACAAATTGGACTTGGCCTCCAGGGACAGAGCCAGTTTTGGCTCTACAGTCCTCAAGAGTCTGTTCCATTGAGCCACCCAGGATAGAGGTGCTAGGGACGTGGTCCCATCAAGCAAGAATGAAGGCGAGATTGACAACTTAACATTAAGAAGTTATGTACCTACCATAACGTTCCATGTTAGTTGTCTTCTCGCCTTCTTTCTTGCGACCCTCCCTCCTTCCCCCACGCCTGGACAGACCTTGTTATAAGAAATTATTATGCTGAAGACCATTCAGACCTGGTCTTTCTTCCATCCTGTAAGTTTTCTTTCTTCCTTTTGGAAGTGTTTTATGCTTGGTGCTATTGCCCTTTGTCATCAAACGAGATCTGGGTACTTACCGCCTTGCATCATGGGATATGGGGCTGCCTCAAGCTGGTAAAAGTGACTCTCGAGCTTAGCAAGTGCCGAGTCGGAGCCGAGGGATTGGCTCCGAACCCATCAAGCAAGAAAGAAGGCGAGAGAAGACAACTAACATGGAACATTATGGTAGGTACATAACTTCTTAATTTTCCTTATGGACTAACCTTTCCCTTTACCTAAAGTAACCACTGAGAAAAACATTAACCAATCCATCAATTTACCAGTTTTCTTTCCAAAATTTTCCAATAAAGGAGAATAGATGCTGCATCTTCTTGATGTGCCCCAACAATTACATTTCTACCTTCATAGAGCAAGCCAGTTCAGAAAAGCAGACCAGCTCTTTGTTTCCTTTTCTCCAAAATGACTAGGTTATCCAGTATCCAAAGTTATTTTAGCAAAATGGATAGCAGATTGCATTTTCTGAATTTATACGCAAAAAGGCATGATATTATCTAAACCTCCCAAGGCTCATTCAACCAGATCCATTGTCACATCATCTGCTTTTTGGTCAAGAACATCTATTGATGACATTTGTGCTGCAGTTAAATGGCTCAGTGCTTATACTTTTGTTACTTATTACAAAGTGTATATTATTCTAGAAACAGAGCCGCCTTTGTCTTGGTGGTACTGCAGAATTTCCTCCCATGAGAGCCACCCAAGATCAACGTAGGAAGAATCAAAAGGACAGCACCAGATTTAAAAGTGATGTTCTTTGCATAACTAGGCATCTATGTTGTCCATTTTCATTCTTCTTTATCTTCCCTACCATCCATCCCCTATCCAAGTTCCTGGAGAGACCTGTTTGGACTGTATTGGAGCCTACACTTCCAGGTTTGAGCCCCGCATTTCTTTTAAACCATTCCTTTCTCTGTTTTACTATGGGGATAGGGCAGCAAACTTGATCTGATAGTGCATTATGGGTAGAGGGAGGAACTTCAGAGCTGGATCCTAAGTCTGGAATAAGCAGCCGAGTCGGATACAAGGATCAGATCCAAGCCCATATATTGAGGAATGTGATGTAAAAGAACTTGAGCAAGAGGGAATGTATAAATATTTGTGATGGATCAACAATAAAACATGAACAAATGTGAATAAAGCTTAGTAAGGAACATTTTAGAAGACTTAAATTAATGCTAAAAACAACATTGATATCTACGAAAAAAGTTCAAGTTATAAACCAATTTGGTTTTCCTGTCTGAACTTATAGTTTTGGAGTGATTTACTGGCCCCAAAAGGTGTTGGATAGTTTGGACAGGAAAACAAGGATACTTTATGCTCATCAAATGATTTATAAAAATCAATACATACCAAGATTATATACTTCCTGTTCTGAAGGAGGTATGGGCCTCTTTGAAATTGACTCCATGTATAGATCTGCAATAGTGGGGCTGCATACATATCTGATAACCTAACAAGACTCAAACATAATGAAAGTTTTGAAACATGAGGAGAACACGTGTAAGATGACTTCCCTACTTAGTTTAGTAGAAGCATATCGGCATCAAATGGGAATGGAAATTAAACCAGAAGTAGATAAAATCAGGCAACACCTGATTGTGCCAAAGAACAAAAGAAAGAATATAAAGAGAAGGATCAGATGAGAAGGCAAGAAATGTAGCAAATGCATAAATATTGTAGCAAGTATAGAAAACTCTTGGAACAACCTCATACAGATCAGGATCTAATGCAGGAATGGTTAAGGAGAGATGAATTTAAACCAAAAGGCAAAAGGTTAATATTGGTATCCCAAGATAGTGGGCTATGTACACATTGGTTTACAAAGTCCATTGAACATGTGTGAGAAATAGTCAAATGTAGATTTTGTAAGAGAGAATTGGAAACAGTTGCACATCTTGTTTGCTGGTTGTGATATACTAATGGCAGAAGGATTGCATACTGAGAGGCATAATAATGTGTTGCATTGGGGATTGCACAAACATTATAATACTGAAGTAGCCGAAAAGTACTGGAAGCTACAAAGCATCATAGAAAATGATGAAATTTATATCACATGGGATCATCCATTACCAACAGTTCAAAAAATAGATGCAAGAAAACCAGATTTAGTAGTCCATGAAAAGAAGACAAAAGTAGCATTGATTATTGAAATGCCTACACCCAGTGACTGCAGTGTCTTATGTACAGAGAGACACAAAGTCATAAAATAGAATTTGTAGGCAGAAATGAGGGCAATATGGAAGAAAGATACTCAGAGAGTTCCAGTAGTAATAGGAGCATTGGGCCTTATAAAAAATAATTTGCAAGCATACTTAAAATATGTTACTGATACATGTAACTCCATACGAATTGCAGGAGTCACTACTGGGTACATTGTGGGTGCTGTGAAGAGCATTTCTGGTGAACATCAAAGATTGAAACAATACTAATTTCATGAATTTTAATCATACTTTGACTTAGGAATGGGGTCCATTCCCATCATAGTATTAGAAACCAAAAAGACTTTGAAAATTTCAAAAAAGTAGTTTGGATGGAGAGATAATAAAATCAGCAAGCAAAAGAGAGTAGTTTTGCTGGAACTGAATTTATTCTCAGGTCTTGGTCAGTACTTTCAGGAAGTGGACCCTGTTTTTACAAAATCTCACCAAGACAATATTAATCTACAAACTGTATATTATATAGTGTATATCATGGATAGAAGTAGGTTAAAATAAAAAAAGATAGCTGGTTGCTCAAGTCCCAGGATAAAAAAGGTGCTCACTCTTAGTAGGTACAGACAGAGTGGAGTATTGAGGATAAGGAAGAAATGTATTGTTACTATGATGCAAGAAGCCCAGAATTTCCGGTTAGAAGGCATTCAAAAAGATTCTGAGATAAATTAGAGGACGGAAAAATACTTGCACAAGAAAAAGTGTCAAAAGCATCAAATGCATTAGTATAACAGATTCATGAAAAATATTATATAGACCAGGAAACTGTGGGCTGTTTGAAAAAAGAACAGACTGAGGAAGCATGAAAATACAGAAGAGACAACATAGAGATTTTTGAATGGTGTGAAAAAGAAATTTAGACAAGGAAAAGAAATAGAGATCTGATATCGTATAATATTTATGTAAAGGAGAAAGCTAAACTAATCAAAACAAGAAGCAGTTCCAAAGATATTTGAAGAGAAATATAGGCAAAGGCATCCAGATATGGAAAACTTCACAATGCAAAAATAAGATGACAAAGGGGGAGCATTGTGCAGAAGATTAATAAAGTAGAAGTTAAGCAAATAGAAGCTGAAGTTATGGAATAACTGCAAAGTTACGAATTTAGTGTAGAAAGTCTAACACAGGTTATGTCACAGCATGATGGAACAGTGAGTTCCCAAAGTAAGGAGAAACATGTGGAGCAGAAGACATCTGAAGAAGAAATATGGACATGGGAAAGAAAAAAAGATTTAATATGGTACAATATTTATGCAAAGGAGAAAGCAAAACTAATCAAAACAAAAAAACAGCACCATAACATATTTGAAGAGAAATACTGACAAAGGCATCCAGATATGGAAACTTTTACAATACAAAAAAATAAGAAAACAAAGGGGGAAAGTAGAAAAGAAGGTAAGTAATGCAGAAGTCAGTTATAGATTACCTGCAATGTGAAGGATTTAATGTAGAAAATCCAACTTTGGTAACATTGCAGCATGATAGAACAGTGAGTCCCCAAATTAAAGAGAAACAGGAGGAATGGTAAGCATTTTATCAGTTGCCATATAAAAATACTCTTGAGCCTTCAGTAAGTAACCAGTACAAAAGTTCAGTTGGAGTTACACAGCAAGGGAAGGAACAGGAAATGTTGGCAACTCTGATGCAGTTAATGTTGAGTGATAGGCCAGTGAATTCCCATATGAAAGAGCAA
The DNA here is from genome assembly GCF_019279795.1 of Protopterus annectens. Classification (NCBI taxonomy): domain Eukaryota; kingdom Metazoa; phylum Chordata; order Ceratodontiformes; family Protopteridae; genus Protopterus; species Protopterus annectens. The sequence continues at coordinate 662,215,252 of NC_056727.1, read as the reverse complement.
AGGATGGCACAGGATGCAGTTGAAGAGAATATGTCACAGGAACATGTTCTAGAACTTTTTGTAGAATGGCTGCAGGAAATGGAGAATAAAGAATGCACCCATAGTTTAGAATAAAAAATCTCAAGGAAGAGTTGCTTGATTTTATAGAGATGGATAGATGTATTAAGATTGATGACAGAAATGGATTACAGAAAGTCAATGAGACCCATAATGTTAGAAGTCTGTTAAAACAAATGAACACAGTAACCAAGACTATTAACATAAATTCATGTGATATATCACAAGTAAATAGGATATTTTACTGTACAGCAAAATTGATAACAGATAAAATCTTACTACAAAAATACAGGGCAATAAGGGAAAGGAAAAGAAAAAAAATGCCATTATGGTAGTATTGAATACAGAAGACTATAAAGCAATTAGGGCAAGAAGTGTCATTGTTACAGGAGTATAGAAGAGGAAAAAGATGAACAAAAATACTTAGAGAGACATGATAAAAACAATGTGCAGTATTAGAACAGGCAAGGATCTATCGTATACTGTTGTAAATAATAAACTAAAAATATCAGCACAGGCAGCAAAATGTAAGATGATATGCATATAAATATAAAGGAAAATTATAAAATAAGCAATTCATTGATGACCCAAAAGAGTTTTATAGAGAATTGGGAAACAAAGCAAAAGGAAAGGAAACTCCAGGGGAAAAAATAAGAAATATATACATACTGGAAAAATATTTATGAAAACCCTGGAGAGCATACCAAAGATGAAAAAACTGAACCAAAATAAAAAACAGCAGGCCCAGCATACAATGCATAACTTTATTAACAGTATTTTAAGTGCTTTTATCCTCTATTAATCAGAAAAAGATTGCTTGATTTTAAAAACATTTAAATATGTCCGATCCTTTGTCACATGACCATACTTGTCCATTAAGATCACGTTCTGCTTTAAAAACACAGACTCCATTGATGTACATTAATACATAAAATAAATTAAAAATAGGAGTAGAATACATATGATGTAACAATGGCTATAAATTAACTTAGAATATTTTGTTATTCTTTATAACCTTTTAATTTTAAAAGACAGGTAATAGTGAATAATTCATTAAGTCCAGCTGGTATGGCAGCTTTTAAATTCATCTGCCACCATAGCTGTCTTTTTTCTAATAATAAATTCCATGGGCCTCCCCTTGGATTATGTTTATGATTATGTTCAACTTTTCCAAGGTAGTAAGTAAAAAGCAATATGAGAGAATTGACAAGTATGTTTGTACAATACATTTGTGGGTTTTTTTTCCGTTTTATATCTTACATATGCTCGTAAATTCTCTCTTTAAGTTTCTGTTCCATTCTTTCTACATGGAACAGTGAGCATTCATGACATACTGTTATGTATATAACACCTTGCATGTTGCAATTAAATTTCTCTGTAATTTTAATAGTCTATTGTGTAATCAAAACAGATCGCCCTGTACTTTCACTATCCAAAGAATGAGTAGTGACAAAAGATATGTAATAATTCTTAGTAAGTACTATGTGTTGGCTAGTACCTTCATCAGTATTTATAACATATAAAGTGTCAATGTCGTCATTCTGAATTGTCCCTTGTTGAATTATTACCTCTCATTAGTAACGTGGGACAACAGTGGAAAGTAAAAACCTGATCTGATAGTCAATTTTCATTCTATCATCAACTCTTGAGTCTGGATCTAATCCTTGGATCCAACTTGACCTTTACTTTAGCTCATGGCCACAAATAAAGCTCTTGAGCTCCTCCCTTACACATAATGCAGCAACTCCTAACATACCCCATGACTCGTTTACTGCTTTCATGAATAGACGTGGTCATCTTGAGCTCTCGAGTGAACATTTTAAAAAATGATGTGTTTTCATATTATCCTTTCTGTATTTTATCTTTTCAAATTTCATTAGTTATTAATCCTCCCTTTCATTACATTAAGTGTATTTCTTCATTACCATAGTTGGTATTGTTCCTTTTTTCCTTTTCTGTACACTTGTGTGGTACTATCGCTGGTATTTTTCTCTATCTCTTTCTTTCTTAACAAAAAAACAGAAGAAGATCTAAAGTTAATATCTTTCTTTTATATAACCTTTTATGTAATGATATCAGAAAACGGTTCTTCAGGTTTTAAAAAGTGCCAAAGGTTCAGGCACAGGTTGCCTTTGTCCAATGCTCACACTTTGTGTGTATATTCTTTGGGCCCAGACCACCTTCAACTTGACTGTTCCATTTGCATGAACTTTAATCTGCTGTCAATTGCGAACAGGAAGAATAAAATTATTTTAAAGATGTTGCTGTCTACTGCCTTCTCAGAAGCTATTGCTGGGGCTCAATCCCCCAAACTGAAATCAAAAGAGCCTTCCACTAAGTCTCCTAAACCTTCTGGATCCTTGACTCCATCTTCTTCGGAGCTGCCTAAAAAAAGATTAAATTGGATCTGAAGGCTGCTGTGATCTGACCACAGCCAAAGCCAACAAAACCCTCCTTGGATGCGAGCATTTCAGATCCAAGATTATTACCCAGAGCCAGGTATTCTCCATGTTTGCATCCATTTTCTTCCAATGTACTGTCTCCATTTTTGGAACAACGGCACTCTTAAGTCCCCTTCCTTTGTGTCTTGTTCTTCCAGGAGTTTGACCAAAGCTGATGTAGACAGAATGATGATGAGGAGAGTTCTCTCAGCACAAATACAGATGGGAGTTCTCCTGGCTCCTATCACTTTAGGTCAAGAAGCCCATCCTTCTCCCACTCAGCTTATCGTAGCTCCTTCTCTGATCCAACCAATCATTTTGGAGCCTTCTTGCTGCATCTGGTTTGGATCCAAAGATAGCCTTATCTTTGGATCTGGGGCTATCTCTGAGTTCAACCAGCTCCGATGTTCTTGGAGCCAGATGACTCTCAGAGCCAAAGCAGCCTTGCCGTGTCTGAGGTGCTAGAGTCAGCGCCAAAGTTTTCAGAGCTGTCTCAACCCCTCGAACTTTTGGCACTGGACAGCTCAACTTCAACTTCCACCTCGGGTAGATTGCCTCTGGAATAGAGGGAACCAATAGACCAGAAGCCTGGTTTCTTGGCTCCATTGTCTTCCTTCTCTCAAGAGTGATCTACCTTCGGGGTAGTGAAAAGGGTGTGCTCTTCTCTGGCAGAATCTATGGATCCTACCACCTTGGATCTTCCTTCTGAATCCCAGATGTCTCTGCACCTTGAACCACATCATTCTATGCCACAGGGACAGCCAGCTCAAAGTCTCCAGGCCACCCAACAGTATTTTACAGTCTCTTCCGATACTGCACCGGAACATCCCACTGAAGGTCTCTAGGAAGCAGAAGTGTAAGAGGAGGCACGTGGACTCCCCTTAGGAGTCAGTCACCAGACACTAATTTCAGTGAAGCAAAAAAGTCCTCCAGATCACCAACTGAAGACATCTCATTTGAAGGCATTCTTGAGATCCTTAAGCAGAGAGGTGTGGTTGGTTCTGCTATAACCCCTCCCAAGAGGAATCAGTATTCCTGCTAGCCTTTGTAGCTGGCCTGTCTACCTCCTGAATTACTCTGTCCACCTATGAGCTCATTGACATAGTCTCTAGGTGGTCGTGGAAGGAGCCTGACTCAGATGAGCCAATTCCCAAAAGATGAGATTGGATTCTGTCTCCACCCGTAGGTAGGGAATACTGGAGGAAGGGAGTCCATAGATGCTGTGGTCATGGTGGCAGCCACAAGGAAGGAACTTGCTGAGCAAAGTTTCTCTGTCCAACCCCCAAACAGGGAGTCTAGGCCATTGGACAGATTTGGGAAGCATGTATATGCTTCAGCAACTTTTGCCTTTAGGTTGCTGAACTACCTGGCACACTTTACGAGACTACAGAGGGACTTGAAACTGTCAAAATCCCTTTCTGGGACCAATACTGCAGAGACTCAGGCTTTTGTGCCATCTCAGTTGCCTACCCTACAGGCTATTTCTAATTTGTTCCTGAGGCTTATCTCGCATGCAGCTGAAGGAGCGTCAAGAGCAGCAGGTTCAGGCATTTCCATTAGAAGGCATGCCTGGATGTACTTGTGTGATTTTGCGGAGCCCTTCAAGTTCTTTCTTTAATCCACCCTTTGATGGCAGTTTATTGTTTGGCCCTAAAGTTAAAGACACACTCTCCAAGTGTGAAAAAGATGGAAAGTCCCTCCCTAAAGTGGGCATACATTTATTGACTCCTCAAAGATCCCTCTCTGGGAATCAATGAGGAGGTTAAAAAATGTGGTTTAAGAAGTCCCAGGGTCCTTTCCAAGATCCACATTTAGATAGCTCATCTAGGGGCAGAGGGAGGAAGTCAAATTGGCGACGATGCCCATGTGACAGAGGAGGCCCGCAGAACCAGGGGTCCGAAGATTCTGTCTCTGATAGACACTGCCAACATTCCTGAAAGGAGGCCTGACTGTTCACCTCTGGAGTCAGTTGGGGTTGTTTATCCCTGCATCAGAGAGCCTGTCTGGATATAAAAAAGATACATGAATGCAGAGAATGATTCCCGGAGATTATATAATTCTTTTTTCCCTACCACCTCCACCTGTAAGCAAACTTCCCAATGTTCCACCCAGTCAGAGGAAAGTAGCAGCACTAGAAATACAAAAGCTGCTAGAAAAAAAGAGTCATCTAAGGGGTTCCACCAAACCAGATAGAATCCAGAGCTCACTCAAGATTCTTTTTAGTACCAAAGAAAACAGGGGACTGGAGACCTATTTTGGATTTCAGCAACTTGAACAAATCAGTTGGACACACAAAGTTTTGGATGGTCACAGTTCAGTCCATTCTGCCCTTTTTAGGTAAGGATAACTGGGTGTGCTTGATAGACCTTCAGGATGTGTACTGTCACATAAAAATGAGCATACAATCAAGAAGATATTTACGCTTCTGGGAAGGAGCCAGTCAATACCAGCTCAGAGCACTGCCCTTTGATCTCAACACAGCCCTCAGGGTGTTCACCAAATACATGGCAATGATAGCAGCTCACTTGAGACTGCAGGGATTCTGAATATTTCCATACTTAGATGACTGTCTCATTACTACCCTGACCAAGCATCTACTAATAAGAGCAAGAGATCAGGTACTCCAGACTTGTTGCTCCTTTCTGGGGATAACCATAAATTACAATAAGTTTAAGTTACAACCATTTCAAACATTGAAATTCATAGGGTCAGTTTCCAACACAGTGTCATTGACAGCTTCTCTTCCTCTTTCTGGGACTTTACAAACTATCAGATTCCAGGTCAGGAAAATAATTCACAGTACCAAAATGTCAGCCTGGTTGTTTTTGCAAGCTTTAGGGACAATATCAGCAGCCACAATTTTAGTTCCTCTAGTAAGATTTCATATGGGAATTCTTCAATGGATGCTAGCAACACAATGGTCAATTCTTTATCAAGCATGGTAGCCCAAATAAGAATCACTCAGGCATGCAAGAGATACCTTTTGTTGTGGATTTGTTCAGATCAAGTTCTGTAAGGCCACCCTTTCAAGAGGCCAATATGTATATCAGTGTCCTGGAGATATGAGTGATACTCTTAGTGTTGCAGACCTTCCAAGACTACCCCCCTTTCAGCACATTTGCTATAGAGACAGACAACATGTCAGTAGTCTGGTACATAAACAAACAAGGGGGAACCAGGTCTTACCCCTTGTATCAATAAGCTCTCAGAGTGTGGAAATGGGTGATTTCTTCCAACTGCTTTCTGATCACAATGCACATTTCAGGGAAGTCCATCTTGATTGCAGACAAATTGAGCAGGTGTGTTCTACTAACTCACGAGTGGTCTGTCAACATGAAAGTGATAGAAATTATTTTCCGTCAATGGGGCCAGCCTTGCTGCAACCTTTTTGCTTCTCTCTTAAACAACAAATGCAGCAGCTTCTTTGTCCCGATTCTCCCTCACTGGGGGAATCACTGAGGGATGTTCTGCTCCATGACTGTCCCCCCATCTCCTCCATGCTTATCCACCAACTCCCCTTATTCCAAAATTTCTACAGAGAGCTGCCTGGCTGCAGAGCAAAGTAATCTTCATTGCACCTTACTGGCCTCAGCATATTGGGTTCTCTTTCCTTTGGCCTCATCTTTTTTACCCACCTTGGATTCTGGATCTGATTCCAGATTTCTGTATCACCTGACAGGTATGATTCATCCGGATGTCTCAAACCTCAAGTTAAGAGCGTGGCTTCTCCAATTCCATTAATAGCCAGACAACCAATACTCTCTTCCCCTGTCTATCATATACTTTTATCTTCTCATAAGGCTTCTACAAGAAAAGTTTACAGAAGTAAATGGAACAGGTTTGTTTTTTGGGGCACATCAGAAATGCATTCACCCCTTCTCAGCTCCCGTATAAAGTGTTGTTGAGATTTTGGCAACTATTTTTAATGAGGGAGCTAGTTCCTCAATACTTAGAGTTCAGTTAGCAGCAATTTCCAGTTTTCATATTGGGAATGAGAATTCTTCCTTGGCTACATCTAAGCTTTCTTAAGCTTTTTTGAGTGATACTCTCCTATGGAGACCTTCGTATAAAGATCCTACTCCACCATGTCATTTAAATCTGGTACTCCAGGCCTTAACTCATTGCACCTTTGAGCCAGCAGCAAAATGTCATCTTAAATTCCTGACTTATTTTAATACTGGCCAGTACCTCTGCTAGAAGAATTTTAGAAGTTCAAGCATTGTCTTCTAAACCTCCTTACTTGATTTTTCATAAGGACAGGGTATCATTACGTACCATTCCTTCTTTTCTTCCTAAGGTGGTGTCAGAATCCAATATTAATGAATCCATTATCTGCCTGTATTCTTTGCTAGATTTACAAACAAAGGTGAATATATGTTGCATTTATTGGATGTCCACAGACAATTATGTTTTTACTTACATAGATCAAAAGAACTTAGGAAGACAGATCAATTATTTGTTTCCTTTGCAGATTCTAAATTGAGTGAATCAGTTTCAAGGTAATTTTAGCTAGACTGTTGATGGATTGCATTTCATTTATCTACAACAAGTTAGGTCTAACCTATCAACACATTTAAAAGCCCATTCAGCTAGGTCCATGGTAACTTCTGTGTTTCTGTCTAGGGCTTCCATGGACAACATATGTGCGGCTGTAACCTGGGCCAATCCTCATACATTTATCACTCATTACAAATTGGATCTGGTCTCAAGGGGAAGAGCAGACTTAGGCTCAACTGTTCTCTGAAAAATCCTTCCTTAGAGTTCACCGAGAATTTTAGGTAGCTGGGGACTCTGTCTCATCAGTTGAGGATAGAATTAAAATTGACAACATCAGATAGAGAAGTTATGTACTTACCATAATGTTCCATCTGTGTTGCTCATTTTCATTCTTCCTCAACTTCTCACCCCCCCCACCCCCAACCTTTTTCAGATGATATCTGGAAGAAAGAGAGCACAACGCCACTGTCCCTCATACTGCGCTCCACATATAGTTTCTTCTGTAGGGATATATAGATATTATTACATCCTGCTATAGGTAAAACTTCAAACAAGATCTGGGGTATATTAGGGGTTGGTACATTATGGGTAAGGGTGGAGCTAGAGAGCTTTTTTTGGCCATGAGCTAAAGTAACAACCGAGTAGCATTCAGTGATTGTATCCATATCCAACAGTTGAGGAAGAATGAAACTGGACATCACAGATAGAACATTATGGTAAGTACATAACTTCTTTTTTTCCTTTTAAGAATAACTTTTTCAGTGATTGAATGAATTAGGAGTAAGATATAACCTCTGTTAAGAAACATCCCTGTTAATAATTGACATTCCTTAATGAAGTCGTCATAGAATGTAATCATTCTGGCTGCCTGGACCAATTGTCCTTTTATTACAGCTCTTTTTTGATGTAAGGGATGGCGGCTGGTATAATGAAAGAAAGAATTAGAATATGTCGGCTTTCTATATATCTAAGAAATCAAAGTATGCCTAATATAATCCTTTTTAATTAATACATCCAACTACGAAATACAGTGTTCCTCCACATTAAAAGTAAATTTAAGAAAATTTATAGTCTGATTAATATACTGAATAAATTTTGGAATATTATTTCTGTCATTGACCCATAATATAAGTATATCAAGTTATCGTGTATATAGGCAACATAATGAAGTATATCTACTGTTAAACATATTTTTATTTTCCCATTCTATCATAATGATGTTGGCATAGAGTGGTCCACAGACTGCTCCCATGGCCACACCTTTTGATTGATGAAACTATTGGCCCTCAAAATAAATATAATTGTTGTTAACTACTATTTCCATCAGTTGAACATAAGTGTTAATTTCATTTGGGGGTAATTGCATTTTAATCCCCCAAAAATCCAAGAACCAGCTCAGGCCAGCATAATCTGAGACAACCATAAAAAGATCTTTTAAATCTATTGCCAGAAGTGTCATTTTGTCTATTTTATTAACTTGATTACATTTTGTGACCAAATCCCATGACTCATTAAATAAATATTCAACTTGTTGCATACCTTTTTAAAATGGCAATCAAGGTATTTTACAGTAGAATAGTTTTTTAAGGTGCCAGCATCCAGTGGGTCTCAGTGGAGAATTGTATAATTTTTTTTATGTATGTTAGGCACCTCAAAAATAGTGGGCATGAAAGGTTACTTGATGAATAAATGTTTATAATCTTCTGAGCTGATCTGCCCCTGTATGACCATATTGTAAAACAATAAATCAATTTTCCAATTTGAAATATGTATCTCATTTAATTATGTTTCATATATGCATCATCAAATAGTATATAATACATTTTCTGTACATAATCAGATTTATCCATTATAAGAAGTCCAACCTCTTTATTCGGTGTCATAATCCTTAAAGTACCAAAAGAGCAAATAGATTCATAGGTTCATAGGTAGGTACTAGGCTATCTGCCCGAGGGCATTTATAAGCCTAGCCAGAGTGTGTCGGCTTTCGCCACTCCATTGATTAATTAACTGATCCTCTGTCAAGCAGAGCCAATAAATTGATCCCAGGGGTGTATTTTCTGTTACCCATCCACTCGTTAAGGTTTCTCTTAGTGAGGGGCTCAGCCTAAAGTAGTTTGGAATTTTGTTCCAAAGCATGGGGAGTCTCTGTGACAGGAATCTATCCCTCCAGCATGTTCTATTTATTGTTGTGGCGAGGTTTAGCTCACTAGAGCACGTGGCTCACAGTGACTTGGATTTCTTTAGGTGGAACATGTCCATCAATTCTGAGTTGGACATGGCTTTTTAAGTCAGGCAGAGATCACCTCTGAGTAAGCAATATGTCACTGAGTACAGCCGGAGTTTTTTCAGTCGTGCTGCATAAGACATATGTTTGAGGACAGTAATCCTCTTGGTGAGGTACTTTTGTGGTCTTTCCAGCTATTGGAAGTGTCTTGTGAGATACATCCTAAATGGGGCATTGTACTCTATGATGGGTCTAATGAGTGATTAGTAGAGGGACACTATAACCTCTTTATTTCTAGATGCGAACCCTTTAGTAATTAGATGGGCCACATAGAAGGATTTCTTAACTACTTTGGCAATATGATTGTCAAAGGAGAGATTACTATCTACCTGGGTCCTCAGATCTCTTATTACCTCTTCTGTATTAAGGGGGCTGCCACCTATGTGGTAATTTGTGGGTGTTTTGTTTTTCCCAAACGGGATGACTATGCATTTTTTGGCATTTAGCTTGGGGCCATGACTTTGACACCAGGTGTCCATCTCAGTAAGGCACTTTTGGAGGATGTCCGTGTCAGCTGGAGAGTCAATTATGGCTCCCAGTTTGCAGTCATTGGCAAACTTGGTTAGCCATAGTCCTCCTGTGTTTGCCTGTACTTCTGAGAAGTATATGCCGAACAGTAGGGGTCCCAGGACCAAGCCTTGCGGGACATCACTTGAGACTGGTTTAGAGTCGGACCTGGAGTCCGCTATTGTTACCATGTGAGTTCTGTCTGTAAGCCAGTTGGCAACCCATCTTGTGATGTAGGGGTTTATGTTCAGGCTGGTGAGTTTTTCTGTAATACCTGAGTGGGGAATGGTGTCAAAAGCCTTGGCGAGGTCAAGGTAGGCTGTGTGAACCACCTTTCCCTCGTCTATGGCCTTGGTGACTGTCTCGAAGAAGTCAATCAGGTTTAGTAGGCATGATCTGCTCTTAACAAAGCCAAACTGGGTTGGGTCAAGTGTTTGGAGGTTCCCAATGTCTTTGTTAATGTGTTCCATGATGATGCGCTCCATAGCCTTGCAGGCCAGGCTAGTCAGGCTTATGGGGCGATAGTGAAAATAAAATCATCGACCACAGTGTAGAAGCAGACGGCAATGAGGCACAAACCAGAAACTCTTGACTGGTATAAATAAAAAACGATTTATTCCACCAATGTAAAACACAGACTAAGCGCTTTCACCAGATACACTGGCTTCCTCAGAGTCATAGAAAACACCCAGCAAGCTGCTCTTACATACCATTCAATTGTCAATGATTCAATTAATCAATCAACTAATCAACTGAAACAACCTTCAAAAACAGCCCTTACAAACATTTATAAATACTAAATGAATAAAAAGTGTATGTATGTAATAATATATGTGTACTAAACATAAACCCTAAATACATATACAACCTAAAAACTACTAAATAGTTGTTAAATACATCCAGATTAAAATAAAATAAAATAGATAATGAGTCGGAGTGTATAGCCTGTTTATGGCAGGGGTCCACCAAATAGGATTCATTCTCTTAGAGGAGTGAGTATTGGTTTTGCTAGGGATGGCATGATCTATGCATCCTTGCAGGTGCTCATAGAGTGCATTTGTAAAGGTTTCTGCATCTTGGGCAGCATTATCCTTTAGCGTGGGGGCTGTGAAACTTACCACCTCTGTCTTAAGTAAGGTGAAGTTTGCTTTAGAAAAGTTTTTTTTTACTGTGGTTTCCTTAGTTGGGGGTGGTGGTGGGGTGTGGACATCCAGAGTGATTAGTTTATGGTCTGATCTAACCAGTGACGGGTTGACTGCCAGTGTGGAACACCTGTCGCCCATGTTGGTGATGACCAGGTCCAATATGTTTGCACCCTCAGTGTGTGATTTACTCTGGTAGGGGAGTTTACCAACTGATCCAGGGTGTTTGAGTTGATGAATTCCAGGAAGCGCTGGGCCTGGGAGTTTGTACTCGAGTAGTTTTCCCAGTGAATGGTAGGGTAATTGAAATTGCCAAATATCAGGGTGTTCAGTAGGACCGTCATGTTGTCCAGTATCTCCAGAAAAGTGGAGGGGTGGTCCTGGGTCATGGAGAGTGATCTGTAGCAGGCCACAATTTGCATTGCAGATTTGCCTGATATTAGTTGCACATGGATGATCTCAGAGGTATCATGCTGCGCCACTAACCTGGAGGTGTAGGTATCCTTGATGAATATGGATACACCCCCTCCTTTTGTGTTTTGGTCTGTATTCTGTGGCCAAAATGTGTGGTATGCATTGCAGCCGGGTAGTGCTGGGGTGTTCTCTGGAGCCATGAACCAGGTTTCAGTTACTGCACAGATGTCGATGTTCTCCATACTGAGGAGTGCTTCGAGCGCGTGCATTTTGAGATTTAAACTCCTGGCGTTGAGTAGCATAACCTTCAGTTTTTTGTTAATGTTTATGGTGGTGGGTTTGACTTTTGAGCCTTGCCTAAAAAAGGCACTATGGGGGCAGCAAGAGCCTTGGCCAGTATTCGAAAGCCTAGGGGTGACAGGTGCAAGCCATCTCTTGTGAAGCAAAGCGGCCTCTCGAGCATGTCGTCGCAGGCTGACAGACACTGGATCCCCTTTGAATGACACCAGAAGCTTAGCCAATTGTTGAAATTGATCATTTTTTTCTTTATACTGAGGTATCATTCTTGGTGAGGGCAGGATGCTACTCAGGGTCAGGGTCATACCAGCCTGGGCTACATGATCAGAGAGCTCTTCCATGTCTCTTTTCATGTAGTCCAGGGAGGTATGTCTCATGTCATTCACACCAACATGAACAATGACAGAGTCATATTTGTACTTGTTCTGGAGTGACCTGAGTGCTTGTGTTATGTGGCAGATTCTGGCTCCCGACAGGCAGCTAACAGTAACCTTCTGCTTGTCCAGCCTAGTGAGTGAGATGTCAGTGTACCTGACTATAGAATCACCTATTACTAGTGTGTTGGGTATGTTATTTCGCCTTAAGGGCTGTGATTGTGCAGCACACTGATTTTGTGTTTTATGTGTTGTCTGGTTTGTGACGGGAGGTGCAGATTGTTTGGGTGTCTGCTTTGGAGGTCTCTGATGCTTTTGCAGGCTTTTATTTAGAGCCTCCGAGTATGATTTTGTGTATTTATGTGTATTTTTTGCCAGTGCTGTTTTAGTAGGTCTGTGTATGGCTGGAGGTGTGGTGCAACTGTTAACCTTCTCCTCTTGACTGTCTGTTCCAGTCTTGGGTGGAGACAGCTTAGCTTCCAGTTTGGCTGTATAATTGCATCTCTCGCATATGTTAGTGTTTTGTGGTAGGAGGAGAGGGTTGTCTGTGTACATGAGGCAGTTGTAACATTGCCTCAGGATACCCCAGATTCACCAGCTGGACTGGAGAGTACACCTTAAATTGCCCTTTGGTCATGCCTGAATAGTTGGGTGAGCTGCTTAGTCGCTTGGCTGGTGAGGGGTGAATAAAGAGCCTTGCCCTGCTGGGCAATCAGTGTCAGGGCATATTAGCTCTTGTTATTAGGTCTGAGCAAGTGCTGGGCTGTAGGATGCTTTTTGAGTGCTTAGGTTAAGAGTTAGACTAGTTTCAAGGGAAAAACTGAAGAGGAGACTTAGTGGAGCCGGGAATAATTTAACCGTAGCAAAACTGTGCAAACGTGGTTTTTATAGTAGGGAAATGAAAGAGATAAAAATTAGCCCAAAATGGCCAATAAACTACTAACTTCTGGGCTGGAACCACTCCTCCAGGGACAGATAGGTTGCTCAAAGCTCCCCTCTCTCACAGGTGAAGAGAGAAACTTCCTTCTATCCAAGTAAGGTATGAGCAACTCAGAAACTAGTACCACAGCCCTAAATTCAGCACTAGCCTAAAAACCTAACTGCCCAAATGGCCAATAGCTACAATTTATGGGCCAGGAACCACCCCTCTTGTGGTAGATATGCTAGCTAATGCTTACCACTCCCACTGATAAGCTAGAAGGCTTCCCTCCAACACAGAAAGGCTTGGGGGGCTCAGAAACTTACAAAGAGTCCTGGATACAGCAAATCTGTACCTGGACTAGACTAGTTACAGGAAAGGTGGGAACAAGTACAAACGCAGGCTTTTAAGCCAGCAAGTTGAAAGAGATGGAAAACTTCCCCAACAGCCAAATAAACTACAATTTCTAGGCCAAAACTCACTTCTCCCATGGAGGATAGGCTACCTAGTGTTTACCATTCCCACTGATAAGCTAGAAACACAGAAAAGCTTGGGGGGCTCAGAAGCTTACTAACAATCTTGGATACAGTAACTCTGTAACCGGACTTAGCTAGTTATAGGAAAGGAGGTAAACAGGCGCAAGTGCAGCTTTCAAACCAGAAAGTTGAAAGAGATGGAAAAAAACTGCTCATACAGCCAATAGCTACAATTTCTAGGCCAGGGACCGGTCCTCTTGTGGTAGATTGGCTACCTGATGCTTACCACTCCCACTGATAAGCTAGAAGGCTTCCCTCCAACACGGAAAGGCTTGGGGGCTCAGAAGCATACAAAGAGTCCTGGATATAGCAAATCTGTACCTGGACTAGACTAGTAACAGGAAAGTCAGGAAACAAGTGCAAACACAGGCTTTTAAATCAGAAGGTTGAAAGAGATGGAAAAGCTTCTCAAATGGCCAATAAACTATAATTTCTGGGCCAGAAACCACTCCTCCTGTGGTAGATAGGTTACCTAGTGCTTACCACTCCAACTGATAAGCTAGAAGGCTTCCCTCCAACACAGAAGGGCTTGTGGGGGGGGGGTTCAGAAGCTTACCATCAGTCCTGGATACAGCAAATCTGTACCTGGACTACACTAGTTATAGGAAAAGCGGAGACCAAACGCAAAACGGGCTTTTAACCAGAAAGTAGAAAGAGATGGAAAAACTGCTCAAACGGCCAATGAACTACAATTTCAGGACCAAAACCCACTCTTCCAATGGTAGATAGACTACCTAGTGCTTACCACTCCCACTTGTAAGCTAGAAGGCTTCCCTCCAACACAGAAAGGCTTGGAGGGCTCAGAAGTTTACCAACAGTCCTGGATACAGCAAGACTGTATCTGGACTTGACTAGTTACAGGAAAGGCAGGAAACAAGCTTAGAATATTTTTTTTTTTTTTTTTTTTTACAGAAAAGCAGCTAAAGCAGCAGTAAATACAATTCAAATTGCAGTGCAGGCCAGCACATCCGAGTGTGTAGCAACACTACGGCAAATACAGTTCAAATAAATGTAATTAAATTAACAAATGACTAAAAAACAAGTGCAGAAGGCAGTAAATTAGTAGGTTACTAACAAGCATTAATAAGTGCAGAGTAAGAGCGACTGAACAGATAACAGCACGCAGAAGAGCAACTAAGACAGTTACAGTAAGAGCAGCTAAAAAAAAAAAAAAAAATATATATATATATATATATATATATATATATATATATATATATATTTTTTTTTTTGAGGGGGGGAATAGAGCAGGATTAAGAGGTTACAGGGGTTGTCCTTCCCAAATGCTCTCTTTGTACAGAGTAGGAGTCATGGCCGGCCTTAGGCATAGGCGAACTAGGCGACCGCCTAGGGCACCATACAGGCCGGCCTTGTAAAGGGCGCAATTTCTGTTTATTTATCTATTTATTTTAATTAATTTACTTTTCTTAATAAGAAAAGTAAATTAATTAAAATAAATAAACCATAGGGTGCTGGAATCGTAGGGCGAGGAGGGGGAAGCGAGCACCCCTCCCACTTTTACAGCTGCAGGTTGGCCAGGACTGGAGGTTTCAAGAATAAAAAAAAAAAAAAAAAAATGGCAGTAGGGGCTAGCGTGTTACAAGCACCATTTGGGGGGCTGCTTCTTAACATGCTGTGCTCCTTTCCAAACATGTTACCTTTGTGAAGAACGTTGTAAACTGTCTTGTTTTTCTTTCTGGTACCTCAACTTATTAAACGTTAGCTAGTAAAGTGCTTTAGTAGTCGCTGGATGCGCAGAAGTTTTCTTTTACCTACGTGTGTGTGTGTATGTGTGACGGGGATTAGTATAGTTTGTTCCACTATCAGGATTCTTTGAAATTCAACCACAAAAGGCATCAGTTATCTCTCTCCCAGGACCCCGCATCACTTGTAGGTGTAAAAGGTGCCCTACAGTCTTAATATCCCACCGGCTCCAGTTAAGTCCATCCACGAGTTCGAGTCCAACATACAATACAAACAAGTATATACAGAATTAAAGAAAAAAAGGGTAATTCGTGTGGCCTTGGTTTTATTTCCTGTATGACTGTTTTTGTGTAATCCTTTTCTACATCAGGGATGAATCACTAACTCCTTTTCTACTCGGAAAGGGAATGTAAGCTACTGGAGCTCCTGAAAGGAGTTGGGGGGATGATTTCTGAATGGAATGTGCCACAACACCCCCTTTCTAACATAGCCAAATGGAATCGGCAATTCAAGGATACCCTCACCAAGTTAACCCCTTGTGATCTGCACCGTAACATCACATAGTTGTAGCACACTGATAAAGTTGCAATAAGGAAGGGGGGGGTGGAGTACTGTCACTGATTTACAAAGCTCCAGTGACATAAGATACAGTAGTTGTTGTTGTTGTGTCTTTCGGCTTTTCCCGGTTTAGGGGTCGGTCTTCAAATAATGAATATAGACTCACCCTCAGCTTTTATTGTACTGCGATGGCTGTGATCGTTAAGCAATGTTATTTTTGTTATCACCGTTTTACGGTGTTTGCATATACGTAATGCAACGGAGTTGTCATGAAATAACTGGTGCTGCTAGTGCAATCATTCTTTTTTGTATCATTTATTTTTCTTTTTTTTTTTTAAACATAAACGCTATCCTGCCCAAAGACTCCTACCTTGATGGCTCCTCTTTTCTTCTAAAATTAAACTATTATCCTCATGTTCAGAAGCGTGCTTGCTTTGGTCCTTCTAACAGCTTCACTGGTGTTTAAACCAAAGCCTAGAGGGTTGTGTGAATTCAGACCAACAGATCAGTCTCATGCTGGCCTAGGAAGCATATGAGAAAAAGACAGGCCACAGAAGAAATATCAGACTCTGTAGAATGGCATGATTAAAAGCCCTATACCTCTACTCCATTTCCATTATCATATGCCTCTGTCTATCTCATGCTAGATGCATTTACACTTAGAACCCACAAACTGCTGTATTCTCTGGTCATCTCTTGATTCAACATCTACAAAGCAGCATGGGTTGAGGAAGGTTTCAGGCTTCAACAAGAATGTTGGCAAGAGGCATTATTAAACAACTCACACAGACAGCAGTTGTGAACAAGCAAAGCAGATGATGGCTCTGCTTCACTATCAGGTACATTACTACAGTAGAGGTTTCTTCGGATTAGTTCTAGAGTATATACTTCATGTAACGACAAGCCTGGGCAGTTTTGTGTGTTAACTGTCTTGCAGTTAGTGCAGAGGATTAAGCCTCTAAGCTGTTTGTCTGCTTCTTGAACAGGGTACAAGGTCCTCCTATTCATTGTACCTCCGTTTGCTTACTGTGTGACTCTGTGAATATCAGAAAATACTCAAGGATCATCTACGAAAAGGGACATTTGTGTCCAGTGGACTTATCCAATTAGCAAATGAATAGAATAAAAATAAAAAAATGACTTCTAGGAGACAGTGTCAGGAAATGAGAGGACTGTGTTGGAGAGCAAAACTCTTAGCCCAGCTACAGGTGTCAATAACAAACAATAACAAACTGGGCTTGGGAGTTCAACCCCATGCTGCAAAAAGATAAAGCCCTTATTGTGTTCCAGATGACCTGGGTTTGACTAGTGCAACAGGTGCTGTAGGGGCTGGATGGGAGTGAACGGCCGGTGCTGGCTTGTCCATCCTTGGGGGCAGGGAGGTTACCTATGCTCATTACAATAGCAGCGTTAACAGATGGATGAATTCCACACTGGAAGCTGTAT
This sequence comes from Protopterus annectens, assembly GCF_019279795.1. Taxonomy (NCBI): domain Eukaryota; kingdom Metazoa; phylum Chordata; order Ceratodontiformes; family Protopteridae; genus Protopterus; species Protopterus annectens. The sequence continues at coordinate 662,198,073 of NC_056727.1, read as the reverse complement.
ACCACTTAGGAGATATAGGGTATGAGTGAAAGTTCACATGCACCTCCAGTGGGCAGCAACTGCAGAGCTGGCAAAGCTGCCACAGGGTGGGAGAGAGTTAGGGCTCACTCCCCAGCAGCACTGTGACACTGTACCAGCATCCTCAAGGTCCTCATGTGTCCCTGATGTGGGTCAGTTTTCGCCAGTGGGTGGCTAAGATGGTCCCACAGACCCAATGAATGAGAAGAAGGAGCTAGTGGCCATTGTTTGCCAGGTATAAAAAAAAATTTAAATACCTGGCTCCCACAAATGTGAGTACTACAGAATAAAATAACACAAAACAGAGAACATCTTCATAATTGCCGTGTGTGACTTGTATTTTACTACATGTAAGCACTTTGGTCCAAAGGAAAACATTAACTGAAAGGAAACAATTACTGGTGGCTAGGGGAGGACAAATCCTCCCAAAGAGCATACTCTGCTCTAGGGCAAATGGGGTTCTGAAAGCTCTGCGTACCATCCTTCTGCACCACACGCTTCCGAGACCTCAACCTCATTACAACAATCAACAGAACGTGCTGGAGGGACAGGTTCATAGCCTGGAGACTGCCCATTTTATGGAATTCACTTCCTATATATGTCAGACAGAGCACCTCACTGGCCCTCTTCAAGAGAAATCTTGATGAGTGGATGGGAAATAGAAAATTCACCTCAGGGATCACTCCAGTGGCTCTCCTAGACAGAGACACTGGGATCTAAGGTCGGGTGGCACAATGTCAGGGTAATCCTATGGGCTAGGCTTGTAAAGGCTCCTGGGTCATTAGCCTAGTACACACACCTATGAACCTATTTCATGTATATACATCACATGAATGATGTACATGCTGAATATGAATTAGATGGACATCTTCATCTCTATGAGATTTTGGCTTTATCCAAAGAGACTGCAGCCCACCTCTATTCTTTTTCTTCTTTTTAACGTGATCAAATAGTCTGGGGCAGCACTAATATCAGCAATTAACATGACAGATATCAAAGGTATGTCCTCATCATAATGGATAATTTCTCTTAAATTCTGCTTAGAGTCAAGATACCCTATAAATTCATGACAAGGATGAAGACAGGAACGTAGCTCAACAGAGTAAGACACAGCCTAAAATATTCTAAGGAGATGAGTGTACTAGGAGGGAAGGGGATAAATGAGCATATAATCTGAAGTTTTAAAGTTCTGGGATACCAAACAGGCTGGGATGGGCATACCTGGAAGTAGGAACAGTTTACTTGTGCAAGCAGAATGCAATAAAGTATTTCATTGAAGGTAGGCAGCCAAGGAACTTTAGAGACAGGCTGCACTGGTCCCTGGATAAGTGTCACTGGTACACTATAGTATGATGGGGTTGATTTGTATCATAAAGAAGAGACCACTAAAGTTGGTTGGCAGAAGTTAATAATATGTTCTATATAAAAGTAAAATATAAACTTACTGATGACTTTGATTTTTTGATGAGGCTGACAGGTAGTTCTTAAAGAGAGTAATTTATGGATGGCCAAAGACTGAACTCAAAAGCATCATTTGCCTGAAGTTTAACCTGCCGAGGATCTCAAATATATAACTTTCAGACTTCATATCCTTCAGAAATGCAAGTTAACACAAATCCTGTTGTTCTAGCAACTTTAAGTTAAAAAAGTGTAATATTTAAAATCTGTCACTATTTTTATGGTCATTGCATCCACATAATGTCCAGATTTCTTGCAGTAAGATTGAGAGGTATGCATACCTCTCAACTATCCAGATTTTTGCCTCATATCTTTGGCCTGTTCCTCATAAAATTTGTGGTTTTCTGGCAAATCACTGAAGATTTAAATAACTAAATGTCATACATTTGAGTTTCAGCCTTCATTTCCTTCAGAAAATGCATGGTGGGTTGTAATGACAGATGTCTGTTGGGCCGTTTATGGTTAAAATATTCTGAAACGGGTAGTTTTGTCATTATTGGTTCAAACATTTTGTTTCATTGCTTACTGGAAAAATGTTCAAAACTACAAATTTAAAACATACTCTAAAAAGTGTAAATGTTTCTATGTGCGACTAGCTATTTTTTGTTTATCAAAATCTGAAAGCAGTGTTAGTAGCAGAATTGCCTTTAGTGCAGAAGGCTGTGGATTCTACTTCCACACCATGTAGATGGAGTGTTGATATTGCATTACGCATATGATTGTTGATTATTTGGTGCGTTATAAGGGGGATAGGGGCTCTAAACTCCTGAGTATATCCTTTGTATGAGATGCCTAGTGACTATGAACTTGTTGGTCATTTTCTACTGCAATAGGTCATTTTCTTTTGCAATATTATCAAATTTTTAATGCAATATAGGCAATTAATTCTTCAAGGAAAGCAGGCACTGAATTTGTAAATAAAACATTGATATGTGAAGTTATTTTGCCGGTAGCAACCTCTTCATTAGGTATGGATTTCTTTAATGTGAAATTCAGATGATTTTACATCTGCAGAGATTGTGAGTATGAAGTAATATTGGTGGATTATAATGACAGAAGTCTTGAGTGGCCTTTTATGGTTGAAAATTTCTGAAATGGGTAGTTATTGGTTCATACATTTTGTTTCATTGCTTATTAAAAGAATGTTTAAAACTACAAATTTAAAACACTTTAACAAGTGGTGCTGTATTATACAGGGAATATAATTCAATGCAATCAGGAAGGTGAATCAAAGAACAAATACACATATGCATGACCCTAACAAATGTGTGCAAGGAGTCTGTTTTGAAAACAGCCCAAAGGTAAACTTAATTCTTCACTGGCCAGATGCATTTTCTATAAATGTGGGTTTTCATGCCGTTTCAATGAATATGATTTTTTCCATTTCAGTGAATGTGAGTTTCAAGGGCAGAGAAGTTTACTGCTTATGCTAAGTCTGTTTTTATTGTGAGACTGTTTTGTTTAGCAAATGGCTACCTGTGTTTGTGCTATTTTATTTCAATATCTGTAATGACTGTAGAAGCAAATAAGAGAATAGTATGCATGGTAACTGGTGAGAAATAAACAAATAATGGAACATTGGAATGGCTGAGGAGGGGGCTGCTGCTGGGGGGGGGTTGCTGCAGGAGCGGCTGCTCTGTGGGGCAGTCTATTACCCTGCCTAGGGCCCTATTTGACCATGATCTGGATCTGGTATCTAATGTGGAAAATACTATGCAGAAGTAGTCGTAGTTAAAGATACCTTGTAATATAGTTATTCTTCCTATACATTTAAGTAATTTAAGGAAATAACTGGAGTGGCTTTCTTGGGGAGTGACCCTGTGGGTGTGGCTCAAATAGGGGTGTTCCATGACTGAGGTGTGGGTGGGGCTTAAGGGGCGCCAGAGCACTACTTCGCCTAGGGCGCCATTTCAGCTAAGGCCGGCCCTGGTAGGAGTGCCTGAAATCAGAATATGATCTGATATGTGAGCAAATGAGATGGGTTCAGAAGGAGTATCCGAATACAAATCTACAAGAGGGGCGGGCAATTTCAAAGCCACCAACATTAACACCAAAACAAGAACAAGGAGAGTGGGTGGGGAACTAACTGTAGAGAGACAGCCACAACTTCAGTTGAGTTAATATTCAGTGAAAAACACAAATAAATAAATTAAATACAGTACTATATGAAAAAGAGCAGACAAAAGTGTGCTTAAATTCACTTATACGTCCAGTTGATTTCAGGTAGATGCTAGCCGGCCAAAGCTCAGATAATAAACAGAGATAACTCAAAATGTACCACTTATGGTCAACAATTTTATCTTGTTGAGAAGTTAAATTGTACCACTTAACCACTGGTTGATATTTTAGCACATGTTGAATATCAATTTCACACATTTCTTCAAAATTCTGTAAGACTGAATGAAGTGGGGGTCATAGGTAATAGATACTGTTAAACAATTTAGGCCATCATGACTAGATACACTTGATCCAAAAAACATTTTTAAATTCAACTTTCTAAAATACAGTTTTAATTCTCTAAGCATATCTGTGATGTTGGCTCATTTAGTTGATACAAAAGAAAAACCTTTACTAAATACCTCAGCATGTGCCTGTTGCATATCATAAGAACTAAAATTATATACCTTAAATCACCAGATGCATTGGTTATACAGTGGATATAAAAAGTTTACACACCCCTGTTAAGATGCCAGGTTTTTGTGATATAAAAAAATGAGACCACAATAAATTGTTTCAAAATTATCCCACCTTTAATGTGACCTATAACCTGTACAATTCAATTGAAAAACAAACAAATCTGTTAGGGGAAAAATATAAAAATTAAAAAACCTACAATGCTGGTTGCATAAGTGTGCACACCCTTAAACTAATATTTTATTGTGTGTGCACACCCTTAAAAATACTTTGGTGAAGCACCTTTTTATTTAATTACAACATTCAGTCTTCTTGGCTACACGCCTGCCATCAATTAAAGAGACTCTGATTAAGCCCAAATAAAGTTCAGCTTTCCTAGTAAGATTTTCCTGACACTTACTCAGTTGCCTACTAAAGCAAATGCCATGGTTTACAGAGACTTAAGGGATCTCATTGCTGAAAGTTATCAGTCAGGAGAAAGGTACAAAAAAATTTCCCCAACATTGGATATACCGTGAAACACAGTGAAGGCAGTCATCAAAAAGTTGAGAAAATATGGGTCATCAGTTACATTGCAAAGAACTGGGTGTCCCTCCAAAACTGATGAAAAGACAAGACAAAAACTGGTCAGGGAGGCTGCCACGGGACCTACAGCAACACTAAAGGAGCTTTAGGAATTTCTGGCAAGTACTGGTTGTGTACTACATGTGACAACAATCTTCCATATTTTTCATATGTCTGGTCTATGGGGTAGGGTTGCAAGAAGTAAGCTTTTTCTTAAACAGAAAAACATCCAGGCCAGGATAAAATTTGCAGAACAATACATCAGGTCTCCCAAAAGCATGTGGGAAAATGTGTTATGGTCTGATGAGACCAAGGTTGAACTTTTTGGCCACAATTCCAAAAGGTACATTTGGCACAAAAACAACACTTAAGAACACCATCCCCACAGCAAAGCATGGTGGTGGCAGTATCATGCTTTGGGGTTGCTTTTCTTCAGCTGGAACTGGGGCTTTAGTCAAGGTGGAATGAATTATGAACAGTTCCAAATACCAGTCACTTTTGACACAAAACCTTCAGGTGTCTGCTAGAAAGCTGAAGATGAAGAGGAATTTTACCTTTCAACATGACAGTGACCCCAGGCATACATCCAAAGCAACAAAAGAATGGCTTCAACAGAAGAAAATCAAAGTTTTGGAATAGCCCAGCCAGAGCCATGACCTAAATCCAATAGAAAATCTGTGGGGTGACCGGAAGAGGGCTGTGCACAAGAGATGCCCTCGCAATCTGACAGATTTGGAGCACTTTTGCAAGGATGAGTGGGCAAATATTGCCAAGTCAAGATGTGCCATGCTGATAGACTCCTACCCAAGAAGACTGAATGCTGTAATTAAATCAAAAGGTGCTTCAGCAAAGTATTAGTTTAAGGGTGTGCACCACAACAAAGTATTAGTTTAAGGGTGTGCACACTTATTCAACCAGCATATGATACATTTTTTACTTTTTCCCCTAACAGATTTGTTTGTTTTTCAATTGAATTGTACAGGTTATAGGTCACATTAAAAGTGGGAAAAGTTTTGAGATGATTTATTGTGGTCTCATTTTTTATATCACAAAAACCTGACATTTTAACAGAGGTGTGCAAACTTTTTATATCCACTGTAATTTCACATTATGTTAGATTACTGATGCTACCCTGTCCATGATCATAAATGGAAAAAGTTACCTCCTCATTCTCCATTGGTACAGCTGATTCTCCTTGAAGTTGTATTCTCTTGGGAGGATGAAGGAACTGGTGATAAAGGTGTTGTTGGTGCTGTAATTGGCTGATAATTGTTCTTCTTGTCCTTCAATTGATCTGTGGATTGAAGGGGGATATTCCAAATGGGGTGGCTCTTTGCCATTATCACCTTCCATCTGAATATTGTTAATGGATTTCCCTTCCGATTCAGCTGATCCACTGATATCAGATCTACTGTGTGAATTAAGGGGTGCAGAATATGCCTTGCTTTGGATATAGTCTACACGTTCCCATTCAAGTTTCTTCATTTTTCTCTCTTTGATATAATCACATTCACAGTCAGCTTTCTTGAAAATGTATAAAGGTTGATTCCTATATTCACTATGCAATAAGTCTTGTGTTATGAACTTATCTAAGGCTGAAGCAAATCCATTTAATTTTGTTTATGTTTAATGAGAAGTTCCATTATTTCATACCCATGTTGATCGAATAAGTGTAATAATTCATGATGTAAAATATAGTGCTTTTGTAACCCAGTAGGAAACTTCCAAGACCGAAGGCCCTTTGGTACACATTTCACTTTAATAGCCTCAATAAAGTAAATATTTTCAGGTTGTAATTTTCTGATTTTTAGCAACTTACTCTTTGGCCAAGATTTTGAATATTTGAAGCAGAATTAGCTTCCATTAATAAATCAAAGCCACCCCTCTCCATTCCAGATGGTAACTGTGGTCATTGTCCTGATGGTATCTCCTCATAATCCCAAGTGCTCTGATCATAACATGACCCAATATTCATACTATGTACCAGTCCATCGACAGAAGATGTAACATGTTATGTGAGTTTTGAATTGTATTAATAATGTTAAATTATTCATAGTCTGGATAAGTTAATTCAACTTCCCAGAATGAAATAATGGCTGGGAACTGCTAAAGTCGCGGATGACATATCGACTGTAGTAGGAACTAACCACAAACAAACAAACTTCAAAACTTAAAAAAAGAAATGAATCAAAACAAGAAAATAGCAGACCCAGCACATAACATATAATCTTATTAAGAATATTTTAAGAGCTTTCATCCTCTGTTAATGGACTTCAGCAGAAAGCGTTTGCTTGATTTTAAAGACATTAAAATTAGGGTTGCCACCATTCATTGTGGGTAAAACTGTACTTAGAGCACACCCATACACCTCCCACAACCCCACCCACGCCTCATCCACTTTCCATCCATTTTGTGACATCATCATGTTACACAAGGGGAATGCCCTCTTTTTTCTATCAGGGTACCTTTTTTCTGCAGATTTGCTATGCTTTTTGTAAAAAAAAAAAAAAAAAAAAAGTGAAGTAAATCTGCCAATTTAACAAACTTTGGTTTTGAAACAGAATACTGGAATTTGTACAGTGTTTTCTAGACTACCAGACAATCAGTTTGATTTCTGGATAGCCTGAAAAAAAAAAGTGGATAGGTGGTAATACTAATTTAAGGGTTGGGAGGGTGGCTTAATGGCTAGGGTGTTTGCCTTACAAACACAAGTTGCAGGGTTTAAGTCTCACAAGGGATAACTGGCTAGGCTTAAAATGGCTCGCAAGGGCAGTTAGCTTAGTACTAAACTATGAACCTATAAATAGATCTGATCCTTTGTCATGTGACAATACCCGTCCAATAAAATCACTTTCTACTTTAAAAATGCACACTCCATTGAAGTAAATTAATACATAAAGTAAATTAAAAATTGGTATAGAATAGATATGATATAGCCATGACTATAAATTAACTTATTAGAACATTTTGTTATTTTTTATAAGCTTTTCATTTTAAAAGACATGTTATAGCCAGTAATTTATTAAGCCCATGTGGCGCAGTAGCATTTAGATTCATCTCCCACCATAGCTCTCTTTTTTCTAATAATAAATTCAATGGGTCTCCCCTTGGATTATGTTCAACTTTTTCCAATATAGTAAACAAAAGGTAAAGAGGGGGGAATTGACTAATATATTTGTACAATCCATTGTTGTTTCTTCTCCTTTTTATATCATACATATGTTCATAAACTCTCTCTTTAAGTTTCCTTTCCATTTTCCCTACATAGAACGACGAGCATTCATGACATAATGCTATGTACACAACCTGTTGTGTGTTGCAATTAAATTTCCCTGTAATTTTAATAGTCTGTTTTGCATTTGAAACAGACTGCCCCACATATATGTGTTTACAATAAATGCAACAACCACATTTAGGATATTGTTGTTATCTCTGATGTTTCCTAAATTTTTTAAAAATGTTTACTCTGCTTGTAAACAATCTGGAGTTTATTACCTAGTTGGTTACTTAAATCAGAATTAATAGTAATTAGGTTCCAGTTTTTATGTATAATGTCACCAATACTTTCATTATCCGTAGAATAAGTAGTGACAAAACATGTATCATTAGTTTTTAGTTAGTACTACTTGTGAACTAGTACCATCCTCAGTACCTATAACATCTAAACTATAAATGTCCTCATTTTGAGTGTTGAGTGATGAAACAGTCAGGGCAATGGGCATAAGCTTTTTCAAATAATGCCATGCCTGTCTACATTTGTGTGACTTTGCAGATAACTTCAGGGCATCATTTGTTATATCACTTATGATGGAGCCTTCTTGTTTACAGGGTTAAGGAAACACTTCTGAAAAGTGAACAGGAAGGAAAAACAATATCTGCTTTGGGAGTACACTTTGCTGTCCCTTAAAGGTGCTTGAAGGATGCCTGAGATCTCTTGTTTAAGAAATCTCAACATCTTTCCTTCAACTCCTTTTCAGGCAGGGGAAACCATGGCAGAGGGAGCCCCTTTAGTGAATGCCTCAGCTGGGGCAGAGAGGGGCCACAAAATCAGGGGCTTACCAGATGACTCTACTCTGGAGGCAGTTGGGGGTCAATTGTCTCATTACCTAGAATCACGGATGGCCATCAAACAGCACAACTAGGTCAACAGCATATTATCAAGAGATTATGCAGTTCCTTTTTTAACAACACAAACTGTAATCCCTGTTATTCCAAGATGTGCTACACCAACAAGAGAGAGTAGCTGCAAATGAGATTGTTCAGTTTCCTGAAAAAAGAGCCACTGATGAGGTTCCACCAGATCAGATATGGTCTAGTGTGTTTTCCAGTTCTTTTTTTTAGTTCACAAAAGCCAAAGGAGTTGAATAATCTCCTTAAGACTGCGCTGTTTTGTCAGGGTAGTACATATGGGAAAGACAGGGGCAACAGTTTGGGAATTGTCAAGTTGCAATTTCAGCCATTTTGAGCCTTTTTTAATTGCCTGTTACTGTTTTATACAGCTTTAGGTACTTGAAGCTGTTTTTGCATTGCTTGTACGTTTTGATATAATTCATTCATTTTACAGCTAATATGACCATGTCTGGTATCACTGGTTGCACTCTAGCTGTTTTGATCTGTCATGTTTTATTTGATACTGCTTCTTTCAATTTAAGCGACTGCCTTGAGTGAATCTGTTAGTCAAAGATGAAAGCTATCTAGAATAAGTTGCAAGTGAGAGACAAATTGCTGCATATACTGTGCAGTTTAGAGCATCTGGGCTTCAGATTTCAGCTATTTTTCTTTTGGTTTCTTCTGTTGTATTTACTGCTTGGGGCAAGCTCTGCCTTTGCCTTCTTGAAGAGACTGCAAAGAGTGAGCCAAGTGCCCCTCTATGTCTTTCCCCCCTTTCCTCTGCCCGTCACCATTTAACTAGCTGCTGCATCTAAAAAGAGGAAAAAAGCCAGGAAAGTATAGTTGTTTTATCTACACTTAAGTTTCATAGCTATTACAGATGATGTTAAGTTGTCTATCTCGCCTTCATTCTTGCTGGATGGGTTCGGAGCCGATCCTCGGCCCCGACTCGGCCAATACTAAAGCTCGAGAGCTAATTCCACAGGCTCGAGGCTCCCCTATATCCCACAATGCTAGGGGGTAACTACTCAGATCTCGTTTGCCGCTTAGCTGACAAGATGCTTTTTCTACCGGCTCTGACAGGTTAGTAGAGTTTTTTTTTCTAAAATAATCCTTTTAGACCTATTTTTCTCCCCCTTAGTATAAAATTTAGTTTTAATAGTTTCCTTGAGTTAATCGGGTCCCCCTTAGTGTTTAGTTCACCCTTTTATTCCCCTTTTACAAGTTAGGCCTTAGGCCTCTTCCCCTTCCTGGTCCTTCTGTGTGACTGGTTTTATATTTTGTTTTAAGGTGTGCTTGTGTGTTTGTGTGTTTTTTATTAAACACTAATCTTACAATGTCTAAAGATTCAAAGGTCTTGGGCTTCAAGAAGTGTGATTTGTGCTGTCAGAAAATGTCTCTGACAGACGGTCACACTTCTTGTGTGTATTGCCTGGGACCTTTGCACCTGCAGGACTCATGTGCTGTGTGTCATGGTTTCAGCCCTAGAGTCCTGCAGGAACGCAAAAATAAATTAATTTTGTGTGGCTTATTAAAGCCTGAAGGCCCCCCGACCCAGTCTGTGTCAGGGAAGCCTTCTAAGACTTCCAGACAGTCGGCTCCGGCTTCAGAGCCGTCCTCTGGAAGCATCAAAACTGCTTCAACATCGGCTCCGACTGGAGCCGATGTTTCTAAGCCTCATACTATTACCTCAGCTCTGGCCGGAGCCGAGGCTGATAAGACTCAGTTGGCTCCGATACTTTTATCGGAGCAACCTTTAAGAAAAAGATCTAGGTCTCCCTCCATCGACTCCATTCACTCGGCGCCAGGGTCCCCTCTTCTTTCGGAGCGGAGCCATAGATCGCATTCCTCACAGTCTTCCAGGCTATCTGACCACGATTTGCAAAGGGTAGTGAGTAGACTTCTCAAGTCTGAGGTGCTGGCCCAAATGCTTCATAGCCCGACTCATCAGTCAGTGGCTATTTCTGTCCCTCAATGTGTTCCTCCTCCGACTCCTTTGAGCTCAGAGCCAGGGCTCATCGGAGCCATGACTGTCGGTGCATTGGATCCGATACCTTCCCTTTCGGCTCCATCATCTGCTCCGATCTCCTCTTTGGAGGGATCTCGGCGCTGAGCTTCCCTCGTCGGCTCCGAGGGGGCGAGTGGCATCAGACCCTTGTCCGACCCCGCTCTCCCTCTCAGTGCTTCGGCGCTGGTGAGTTCGGCTCCAACATCGGCCTCGAAGCCTTCCCTGTTGGTGCCGGGGGGGGGTCCTGGTCTCTTCGGAGCTAGGACCTCTGGCCTTGCCCGATAGGGGTGCTTCGAGGTCATGCGGAGCGTGCTAGAACCAGAGTCTGCCCCACAGTCAGCTCCGTCAGCCCCTCCATCATCTGTGCCTGCGGTGATTTCTACCCACACCCTTGCTTCAGACCGCAGAGAGCCAACTTCTCAAGTTTCCCCATTGGGAATTTCCTCCTCTTCCGAGGCCCCTCCTGACCCGGTAGGAGAACCCCCTAGGAAGAGGCAGTGCAAGAGGAAGCACATTGACTCCCCTGAGTCTATCACCTCTGACACTGACTTAGAGGAATCTGAAGGTTCCCCTCGATCCCCCTCTGAGGATGTCTCCTTTGCTGACATCCTTGAGATCCTGAAACAGAGGGGGAACTGGCCAGCCCTTAACCCTTCAGAGGATGAGTCAGTGTACCTTGAGGCATTCGGCTCTCGCCTTCTACCTCCTGGGTGTCCCCTCCTTTTGACCCCCTTATGGAAGTGGTGGCAAGGAAGGCCTGGACGGCTCCTGATTCAGTGGAACCCACCCCGAGGAGGCGGTCTAAATTTATTACTGCCCCTAGAGATAAAGATTTTTTATCTAAAGGTGTCTCCGTCGATGCCATGGTGGTGGCCGCAGCCACTAAGAAGGAGTTAACCGATCCTTTGGTACCTGTCCATCCTCCTAATAAAGAATCTAGGACCAGGTACGGTAAGTGGATGTTTTCATCAACGACCTTTTCAATGCGGTCGCTGAACTATTTATGTCACTTCACTCGTCTCCAGAGAGATTTACTCAAGGATATGAGTGAAGAGGTAAAGGATCCAACAGCTGAGGGGTTTCAAGACAGAATGAACTCCCAGTTGGCAACCCTGAACTCCATCGTTAACTCCTCCATGTGGCTTATCTCATATGCTGCGGATGGGGCGAGTAGAGCCGCAGGCACAGGCGTTGCCCTACGGCATCACGCCTGGATGCGGCTGTGCAACTTTGTGGACCCTTTCAAGGCATCCTTCACCAATTCCCCCTTTGATGGATCATCCTTGTTTGGTCCTCAGGTGAAGGATACATTGACTAGGTGCGAGGTGGAAGGTAAGACTCTCTCTGCCATGGGAGTCCATTTTTTTACCCCTTCTAGGCCTTATCCCAAAGGTCAGAGGGGAGGAAAGATGTGGTTCTGAAAACAAACCCAGGGAGTCTCATCTGACGCACAAGGTCGATTCCCCTCTAGAGGCAGAGGGGGGAATAATAATAGACGCCACCCTAGAGGCAGAGGAGGTCCGCAAAACCAGGGTAGCAGAGAAACTTTCTCCGATAAACCCTTTCAGCATCCCTGAGGTGCTGCCCGGCTGTCTACCTTCGGAGGCAGTTGGGGGAAGATTATCTCTGTACCCAAAAGCCTGGCTTTCCCTTACACAAGACAAATGGGTACAGTCGATCATATCCGAGGGTTACAAAATTCTCTTTATTCACACTCCATCCCAACCCAAAGGATCCCTTCCAGACATTCCACCCAGTCTAAGGGAACAAGCAGCACTAGAAATTTCAAAGCTGCTATCAAAAAGAGCTATCCAATCAGTCCCAGCAGACCAACAAGGATCCGGAATCTACTCCAAATTATTTTTGGTACCAAAAAAAACAGGGGACTGGAGACCCATACTGGATCTCAGCAACTTAAACAAGTATGTCAGAAAAACAAAATTCCGGATGGTCACGCTACAGTCCATTCTACCCTTCTTGGGTCAGGACAATTGGATGTGCTCGATAGATCTTCAGGACGCGTACTACCATATAAAGATGAACAGACACTCCAGGAGATTTCTCCGCTTCAGGCTGGGAGCCAGTCACTATCAATTCAAAGCCGTGCCCTTTGGTCTCACAACAGCCCCCCGAGTGTTTACCAAATGCATGGCAGTGGTCGCGGCTCACTTGAGACGTCAAGGATTCCAGGTGTTTCCATATTTAGATGACTGGCTCCTTACTGCCACCACCAGACATCAACTAATTCTATCCAGAGACTTCACTATCCAAACTTGCCAAGCTCTAGGCATTTCAATAAATTTCGAAAAATCTGCCTTGTCGCCTTGTCAATCTATTACCTTTATAGGCACCACATTAAACACACTCAATCTTTCAGCCAGACTCACAGAGCAGAGAGTGTCAGACATCCGCAAACAAGTTTACCTTCTCTTACAATGCAACAAAGTCAATGCCAGACTAGTTTTGAAGGTATTAGGACTCATGGCAGCAGCTATCCCCCTTCTCCCCTTAGCTCGCTTCCACATGAGGATCCTCCAATGGATGCTGTTTACTCAATGGTTCTTCCAACACAGCTCCCGATGTCCCACACCATATTGTTGACTCAATCATGCAAGAATCAACTGTCTTGGTGGATCACATCACCTCAGCTTCTCCAAGGAAGACCCTTCACTCCCCCCCCCCCCGTCGCCACATTGACAACAGACGCCTCCCTGATCGGGTGGGGGGGCATTATCAGGGCAGGACAGTCCAGGGCACGTGGCAACCTTTAGAGTGCCACTTGCACATAAATGTCTTAGAGATGAGAGCAGTGCTTTTAGTGTTGCAAGCCCTTCACGACTCTCTTCCCATAGGGACTATTGCAATTCAGATGGACAACATGTCCGTAATGTGGTACATCAACAAACAAGGCGGAACCAGATCATACCCCTTATGTCGAGAGGCACTCAGATTTTGGCAATGGGCGATCTCTTCTCACCGTTTTCTGGTAGCAATGCACATTCCCAGGAAATCCAATGTGATTGCAGACAAGTTGAGCAGGGCAATTCTCATGCCCCATGAGTGGCCTCTGAAGAAATCAGTACTGGGAGAAGTCTTCCAACGATGGGGCCAGCCTTGCTGCGATCTTTTTGCTACTCCCCAAAACAGCAAGTGTCATGACTTCTTCACTCTCTTCCCATTACCAGGCCATCCCACCAGAGATGCTCTAGTCCATGATTGGCCCCGGGGACTTCTATATGCCTTTCCCCCCTTTCCACTGATAACTCAACTAATTCAGAAAGCCATCGCCTTGAGAGTGACAATGATCCTCATTGCCCCTTACTGGCCTCGACAGATATGGTTTCCGTTCCTTCATCATTACCTTTTGGAGCAGCCTTGGCATCTGGACCCAGTGCCAGATCTGTTGACCCACCAATCGGGCCAGCTGCACCAGTCTCTTCATTCTCTCAACCTCACAGCATGGTTTCTCCGGTTCCGACCCTAGCCAGGCTTCCCTTAATATCTCGCTCGGTCTGAGATATCTTGATAGCCTCTCATAAATCTTCTACCCGGAAGATTTATAATAGCAAATGGAAACGCTTCTCCTTTTGGGCAACATCAAACAATATAGATCCCTTCACTGCATCTATCCAGTCTATTCTGGACTTTCTAGCAGAACTCTTTCATTTAGGCTCTTCTTCATCTACCATTAGAGTTCAGTTGGCTGCTATATCTAATTATCATGTAGGTGTATCGGAGTCTAGCATCATGGCTCACAAGCTCTGCAAAGCCTTTTTAAGGGGTGCTTTTCTTCTCAAACCTCCAATCAAAGATCCCTCGCCTCAATGGGACTTGAACTTGGTTCTGGCATCCTTAATCCTTCCACCTTTCGAACCAGCGGCTTCATGTTCCCTGAAGTTGCTTTCATGGAAGACACTTTTTCTAGTAGCCATAACTTCAGCGAGAAGGATATCTGAACTCCATGCTCTGTGCAGTCGCCCTCCTTACTTAGTGTTTCACAAAGATAGGGTATCCCTTTGTACTAATCCTTCCTTTTTACCTAAGGTTTCCTCTCAAACAAACCTAAACCAAACAATTGATCTTCCCGTCTTTTTCCCTAACTATTCCAACAGGTCGGAACAAAAGCTACATTTTCTGGATGTTCACCGCCAACTTAGATATTATTTAGACAGAACTAAGCAATTCAGGAAATCTGATCAGCTTTTTCTATCATATGCAGAAGGGAAATCGGGCCTTCCAGTTACTAAATTTTCCCTTTCTAGATGGCTCACCTCTACAATTACATTAATCTATGAGATCAGACATCAAAAACTACCTTCAAGACCTAGAGCTCATTCAACTAGGGCATTAGCTACATCCGTAGCTTTTCAGGACAGGCTGCCAATAGATTCCATTTGTGCAGCAGCCACTTGGGCTTCTCCTCATACCTTCATTTCACATTACAAATTGGACATGGTCTCCAGAAACCGTGCCAACTTTGGTTCCACTGTTCTCAAGAGTCTGTTCCGATAGGCCACCTGGGATAAGGTGCTAGGGACGCAGTCCCATCCAGCAAGAATGAAGGCGAGATAGACAACTTAACATTAAGAAGTTATGTACCTACCATAACGTTCCATGTTAGTTGTCTTCTTCTCGCCTTCTTTTGGCCCCACCCTCCTTCCCCCAAGCCTGGACAGACCGATAGGAATTCATTTTGTGATCTTCCTCTGGAAGAGTTTCATTCCCACACGTTCTACCACCTCTATTTCCCCTTTTGTTAGGTCTGGGATACCTTACACTCTGGTTTATATAGAGGTGGGTTACCCTTCTCCATACTATGGAGACTAGAATTGCTTGGTCTAGCTATCAAATGAGATCTGAGTAGTTACCGCCTAGCATTGTGGGATATAGGGGAGCCTTGAGCAGGTGGAATTAGCTCTCGAGCTTTAGTATTGGCTGAGTCGGAGCCGAGGATCGGCTCCGAACCCATCCAGCAAGAAAGAAGGTGAGAAGAAGACAACTAACATGGAACCTTATGGTAGGTACATAACTTCTTATTTTGAACTATTTTTGCACTGTCTAATGTAATTTTATTATGTTTTAGAGGTTTTGAGCTATTTTTGCATTGCCTGTACTTATATAATTTCAGTTGTTTCAACTAATACTGCTCTGCGTGATATTTCTGGTTCCACTTTAGCCATTTTGAGCCGTACTGTTGTGTTTAATATTGTTGTTTGCATTTAAATCCCTGCTTTGAGGGAATCTGGTTGGTCATTTTAAAATCAGTTGTGATTTGAACTAAGTGAAAGTTAGACAAATTGTTGCAGGCCCTGTGTGGTTTATGGTACTTGGACCTGAGATCTCATCTTCTAGTTATTGGTTCTTTTGTTTTCTTCTGTTGTATTTATTGAGCAGAGGTGTGAGAGCTGCACTGAGAGCAGCACCATGGTAGTGGTATTTTCACAGTGGGTCGCATGAGCAAGGAAAATTCTCTGTTCTTATATTACAAGAAGGGTACCATCTTATATGAACAGTGGATTATTTATCTGTTGCTGCTTTTCCTAAACTGCTTGCAGTAAGTTGCATAAACTTCTTTTTAGCTGCCGTGATCTTCGCAACCCAAGTACCAGTTAACTTTATCAGTGAGGACTTACACAGAACATAAAATCAGCTTAACTAACCTCCATAGCTATAATATTTCCCCAAACTAACCCCACCTGCACCTTTGCAAAATACACACATTACAAACTCTAAGCTGTTTTATGTTGATACTGTTAAACAAAAATTTTATCCAAAACTCCTAGGACTCTGAGGACCAGACATCAGCCCAGAACTCTCATATTTTCCTTGTACATGCAACTCAGCATCAGCAGCTGGCATCCAACATATAGCTTGCACTGACACTGTCAGTAATGCAGATACTAGCAGGGGTCACATGACTATCATGCAGGAGCCCTTAAGACAGCAAGACCAAGCTAGTTCATCTGGCAATGTCCTAGTTATAGGTGATTCAGTAATGAGACACACATGTGCTCCACTCATCAGCCTGAGCAAAGACAGGGTAATGGTTAGCTGCCTCTCAGGTGACAGGATATGTAATATCACAAAATTCCTGAAGTCTGTTCCCTGGTTCATAGGCTCATAGGTTCATAGTTTAGTACTAAGCTAACTGCCCTTGCGAGCCATTTTAAGCCTAGCCAATTATCCCTTGTGAGACTCAAACCCTGCACCTTGTGTTTGTAAGGCAAAGACCTTAGCCATTAAGCCACCCTCCCAACCCCTGGAATGAATGTCTTGAAATGTACCTCCTTGGATCATATTAAGAAGGACATGACAGAGCTCTCAGAAATTGGATCCAGTAAGAGAGTGAAACTAGAAATGAGCCATATCTTACCATTGTCAAGAATGATGTCACAATACACACTAAAGGCAATTGACTTTAATTATTAGCTTAGTTACTGGTGTCATTCAAGGGGGGTGCAGTATATATCAGTCTGGGATGAGATAGTTGAGAACCTCAACTGCATTGCTAGGGTTAGTCTGAAAGTCTATCCTCATGGCTTCATTAAATTGGCTAAGACAATTTCTTCTCCTATAGTGCCCTTCTAGACAAGGTCGGTATTCACAAATTATTCAGATAGCCAGCCCATTCAAAACCATATTAAAGTAGCACTGCTCAATGCTAGAAGCCTAAACAAAAAGTTGCACTCTCACTGGCATTTCTAACCCTTTATATACTTGTAATTACTACAAAATATTTTGAAACAGTGAAAGCACCATCATTGTGCAGGATTTTAATACCCACCACTCCTTCAGACCTAATGCCGATTTGGACATTGTAGCTGTTGGGAGCATATCTGTGTTCCTAGTAAACCATTTCACCTCTGCAGTTGTAATGCAGGACAGTGACCTAGAGTTCCTTTACATTCTTCTTATAATAAAAAACCCAGTACCACACAGTAACCAGCTACTGCACCTCCTCTATGACACCAGTAGACCATGAGGCAAACTCTTAACAAACTGAACTTCCTCACTACAGAATCAAACCACTATCCTTTTGAGTGATTTGAACTATCCTGCTATTAACCAGGGAGCTAAAAAAACAAACAGGTATGCACAGAGATTCTGGAATTTCATTAAATCTATCCCCTTGGACCAACTGGCCCAAATCGCAACAAGGGTCTAAAAATATTATAGTTGGTCCCCACAAATGTAGATCACCCTATGCTAGGAGTCCAACGTTACCCAATCACTTGTCAAATCTGATCACCATGCAGCAACATTTACTCTTGGTATGAGACCTGAGTCACCTCAAAATTGCTCCATCTTCAGACACTACTCCAAGAGAAATCTACTCTAGCTACCTGATGACCTGATAAACTTCAGACCCTCCTCACCTAGATGACACTGTTTAACATGCTGTAATTTCCACAGATAAATTATACACCCACCTTTAAGCTATCACTGATGCCTCTGTCATCATAAGACATAAATATAGTGCCAGGTTTAAGAACAAACCCCAGTGTCAACAAACTGTGCAATAAAAAAAAGAATCCCCTAGCCCATAAAAGCAAGTTAATACCTCATCAGCTAGAGAACAGCTCAAAATGATCAACAAAGAACTTAAACAAAATCAAGTCCTCCAACAGCAAGTATGTTTTGTGACTTGCCACCCATGGTAAGGATAACCATAAAGCCTTCTTCAGTTGTGTCAGGAACCTAAGACATAATAACTAGGAGTGCTCTGAGACAGTACAAAAATAACATTACATACTCAACTCCTGAGGACATTGCCAACATATTAGCAAATGCAGCTCAAACTTTTCCACCTTTCTCCTCCAAATTACTCTGAGCATCTCAGTATGCTTACTTCACCCTCACCCCTATCACCTCAGAGCAAGTCCAGAGCACTTTCTCCTGTACTGAAAACACTTGATCCATGGACCCTAACAATGTGCCAGGTTTTCTTTTTGTCAGCACTAAAGACTGCCTTGCTAACTCCTTATTACATTTATTCAGTCTCAGCCTCCCCACTGCATTTGTGCCAGATGTATAGAGAACTGCTGTAGTCATACCACTTCACAAAGGTGGACTCATGGCTGACCCAGGCAACTATAGACTTATCAGCCTGTCTAAGGAAATGATGTGTACAATTATGGAACTCATAAACAAGGACCTGGGTAGTCTTAAAAACCATGGACCTTAACAATTTAAACTTTGTTAAAGGTAGTTCCTGTCTTGTAAACCTAGTGTTCTTTTTTGAACAGGTCACTAAGGCATTTGACTAAGGTAAATCAGTTCACACGGTGTTCCTGGACTTGACAAAGCATAATTACTAAGGTAATCAAATTAAAAGTAAACATCTACATTACCTGCTGTATTGAATACTATTATCTCTCCATAAATGCAACGTTACTGTCACAGAGGAAACGCTGTGCAAAAACCTGTAAAATCGATCTTTTATTGTAAAATGAACTGGAATTCACTCTTTTCAAGTTATAGTAGTTAAGCACTTTCACCCACTATATGTGGACTTCATCAGAACAAAGTTACCAGCTGTCACAAACATTTAAATAACTTTTTAGGCACCAAAAATTCAGTAATGGTCCAACTTAAAGTAATATCACTAAATATATCTCTTTATATGTTTATACTGTTTTACACTTTTAAAAATAAATAGATATGCATAATATACTAGTTCCTTTTACTTAAAATTATAAAATATAGGTTTTAAATTTGGATCCTGATGTATGCATGTTTCTAAATATATAAAAATGTTATACAAGAATATGTAACAAAATATATAAAAAAAAATATATATATAAAAATACACTTGTAAACATTGGATAGCTATGTACAAATCTATACACATATCGACAATTCATATAACCAAACCTACTTCATGAAATGTTAAATTATGTCTAAAGTTACTATTAATACTGTCAATACTGCATTCCTTACTTATAAAATGTACTGACATTTTTAACACTATAAATTCTGCATAATTCTCATACTACAACCCTTATGCTTCCCACTATTGTCTTATAGTTAATATTGGTTTGATTGATATATAATCATTCATACCTGGTGGGGTTGATGCATCTGTGAACAATTGCCACCATACTTCTCTAAATCCCAAGGTTTCCTTCCTATTACCTCCTTTTGGATTGTGTTTTATGTGTTCTAATATGGCAAATCTAAATTTGTGTATTTCTCCATACGTATCTATATGTCTGTACAATGCATTGTTAAAATCCTTCTTTTTGATACTATATAGGTGATCATATATCCGCTTTTTAAAAGGTTTTTCCATCTTTCCTATATAGTA
The DNA here is from genome assembly GCF_019279795.1 of Protopterus annectens. Lineage (NCBI taxonomy): Eukaryota > Metazoa > Chordata > Ceratodontiformes > Protopteridae > Protopterus > Protopterus annectens. The sequence goes on along the minus strand of NC_056727.1, from coordinate 662,177,974 downwards.
TCCAGGACATGCACTGCACTGCACTTCACCATATATATCACATAATTCATGTTGCAGTTATCCTGTCTAAATCTTATATTAGTGTTATTTATATTTTCTAAGATAGTTCCACCATCTTCCATTATAACACAACACTGATTGCAACTTCCACACCTACTGGTGGATTTCTTATTAATATTGGTTGTATTCACATCACTTTTTTTACTTCTTTGTTCTAAAAGTTTCTTTAGATTACATCCCATTTTGTACACAAAGTGTGGATTGTTACCTACTAACTCTTTCAATTCATCATCAACCAATAATATTTTCCAATTATTTTCCATAATTTTCTTAATCTTGTGTACCTGGGGACCATATTCAAGTACACAAGCGTGTTGATATTTCAATCTTGTACCATTCACTTCTTTATTATCACTAATAACTCTATTCTCTCCCTGATATATTCCCAATAGTGGTGGATATTTTTCCCCATTCTTGAATGACATAATGTTTTATATCTGTCATCATTTCCTTGTTATAACCTCTTTCGTTAAATAATTCTGTAATATATTCTAATTCATCTACCATTTCCTTATACCTAGATGTCATACGGGCTGCTCTTATGCATTGCCCTTTAAAAATTTTATGCAACTGTTTTCTAGGATGATTACTCGAAAACTGTAAGTAATCATTAGAAAATGTGCTCTTTCTATAAATACGAGATTTAAATCCATTTTCATCATGGGAAATAAAAGTATCCAGATATGCTGTACCATTATTACTAACTGAATGTGTGAATTTGAGAAACTCACTACTAGAATTCAAAAATGTTATAAATGAATCTAGTTCAGCTGAACCCCCGTTTCAGCCTGTTTAGCGAATGGAATTCCAATACCAGTAGAGAGTGTTCAAGGGAATGGTAAATCCACAGAGGGGGAGAAGAGTAACGCACGGCTGGAGGTCCTAGTGGTCTTTGCAGATCCACTTAAGGATGCACAGCGATTTACATCAGCTAGTAGCGACGTATCGACAATTTTGGATATAACGAATGTTCAAGGATCAGGCACCAACAAAGTTAGAAAGACTAATGACATAGACATGCCAGATTTGCGTATTTCAGGTGAGCCATGAGACAGCAGTAAACTCAACTCAACAGGCTTTACATTTGATTTTTCACTTTATGAATACGAAGATGAAGAAGAGATACAACATATAGGTACAAGACCTAAAATAACTCAACCGGGGAAAACATATTCCAATGTGGTGGGGAAAGTTACTAACAAAGGTAAAGGTACTGTAACATCTAATGTTCAAACTGGATTATATGACAGAGTTAACATTACTAAAGGAAGCAAATATGTGCATTTGCACACATTTTTGTCTACAAACTGTGATTTTGACAACTATGAAAAAGGAAAAAATGTTAAAGCAAATTAAAAAGTACTAATGAATTATATGTTAAGGGATTACGTTTATTTGTTGGGTAAAAAATTTTATGCTATTAATGGTATTAAGTTGGAAAATGTATATTTAAACAAATGTTTAGTACTAGAAATTGTACCTATGGGATTGTGTTTTTTAAACAACTGATGGGTTTGGAAATTACAGTGACCAACCAAAATGAATTGAATCAATTATTCAATCAGTTTGGGTTTAGTTATATGAGGTTGTTAATAAAATACAATGATGAAAAGCTTTCCCATTTGATGCAAGAAGTTGAAGAACTGAATCACAAGGTAGTTAGTGACTTATTATTTAAACAATGGGAGAATTTATATGATAAGCAGTTTGACATAGCTGAGAAATAGATGCAGATGGGGTACGATAAAAAATGTAAGAAGATCAACAGGGATGTTGCCCAATACAAAAGTGATCAAGCATACATGTGGAAAGAAACAAATTTTGAAAGTTATTACAACACAAAGGGATATGAACAAGTAAAAGGAAATAATGAGAACAACACACACTATGGAGAGACACAAGATAGTTATAGGAGCAATAGATTACATTTTCAGAATGGCTGGAAACAGCAACAGCAGATAAAGAGACAAATGGGGAGGGGTTGGAAACAGAACACAACTTATTATCAGGGTGGACCATACAAGGACAAGTACAGGAAACAAACAGAACATTGGTAGAGTATGATAAGAAGGAAGAGTGTAACAACGTTGACATTTGTGTGAATGGGATAGTACACAGTTGCAACAATTTTAAAATCTATAACTACTCAAATTTAACATTGAACAAAGCACATTTTGACCTTTTGTTCAAAGGGATGAAATACATTCCAACACCCCAATTTTGATTAGTGGACAACCTTTGTGAAATTAATTTGTTCATGAGGAAACTTAATTTGTCAATCATGTTTAAGGACAAGCCCAATAATGTAGAACAGTGTACAAACTTTAATGTTCACAAGTTAAAGAAAAAAAGTACATTTGTACCACCGATGCATACACATGTGGAGGTATATGAGAAACAGGTGATCAAAGAAATATACAAACTTAAAAACAAAATAAGAACAGAAAAAATTCACCACAATCTCACAATAGAAGAGAAAGGAATATTAAAGAAATTAAAGGGGGACAACAACATACGTATAATGAAGCCGGATAAGGGAGGTGGAGTGGTCATTTATGATGCACTGGAATATACTAACAAAATGTTTGACATAGTTATATAGTCGTGTAACTATGAAACTGTTTCTATCAATGAGATCAATATAGCTTATCAACATATAGATTCATACATAGAGGAGTTTTGGAAAGACAGCAGGATCACTTCAGATGTGTATGATTTTCTTAAAGTACAGTACCCAGTACTAGCAACATTAGTGTGTATTCCCAAAATACACAAAGATTTGATTGACCCTCCATTCAGACCCATCGTATCAGGCAGTCATTCCAAAACTTTCCCATTAGGGGCTGCAGTAGACACTTGGTTGAAACAGATTTATACACAAATTCCACATTTGGTAAAAGACTCCTGGGAATTCTTAGGTAATTTTCCCATCAACATGAATCAAAAAAGGTGTTTATATTTAAGGATAGACGTAATAGACCTTTTTTCATGTATTCCAAAAAATCTAGGATTAGAAGCATTTTGTAACAGCATTAGAAAACATACACATATAGGATGGTATAAGACTTGTTTGATTATGGAGTGTATGTCTATGGTTTTGGATCATAATTACATTTATTTTGAAGGTGAGCATTATAGACAAAATAGGGGTGTTGCAATGAGTTCAGCATGTGCCCCAATCTTTGCAAATTTGGTGATGTTAGATTGGGAGGAGACTGTCGTATTTCCCAACACTATGTTCAAGCATGTGAGACATTATTCCCGATTTTTAGACAATATTTACATATTGTGGGAAGGGGGTTCAGCTGAACTATATTAATTTATAACATTTTTGAATTCTAGTAGTGAATTTCTCAAATTCACACATTCAGTTAGTAATAATGGCACAGCATATCTGGATACTTTTATTCCCCATGATGCAAATGGATTTAAATCTCGTATTTATAGAAAGAGCACATTCTCTAACGATTACTTACAGTTTTCGAGTAATCATCCTAGAAAACAGTTGCATAAAATTTTTAAAGGGCAATGCATAAGAGCAGCCTGTATGACATCTAGGTATGAGGAAATGGTAGATGAATTAGAATATATTACAGAATTATTTAACGAAAGGGGTTATAACAAGGAAATGATGACAGATATAAAACATTATGTCATTCAAGAATGGGGAAAAAAATATCCACCACTATTGGGAATATATCAGGGAGAGAATAGAGTTATTAGTGGTAATAAAGAAGTGAGTGGTACAAGAGTGAAATATCAACATGCTTGTGTACTTGAATATAGTCCCCAGGTACACAAGATAAAGAAAATTATGGAAAATAATTGGAAAATATTATTGGTTGATGATGAATTGAAAGAGTTAGTAGGTAACAATCCACACTTTGTGTACAAAATTGGATGTAATCTAAAGAAACTTTTAGAACAAAGAGGGACAAATAGTGATGTGAATACAACCAATATTAATAAGAAATCCACCAGTAGGTGTGAAAGTTGCAATCAGTGTTGTGTTATAATGGGAGATGGTGGAACTATCTTAGAAAATATAAACAACACTAATATAAGATTTAGACAGGGTAACTGCAACACGAATTATGTGATATATATGGCGAAGTGCAGTGCATGTCCTGGATACTATATAGGAAAGACGGAAAGACCTTTTAAAAAGCGGATATATGATCACCTATATAATATCAAAAAGAAGGATTTTAACAACGCATTGTACAGACATATAGATAAGTATGGAGAAATGCACAAATTTAGATTTGCAATATTAGAACGCATAAAACACAATCCAAAAGGAGGTAATAGGAAGGAAACCTTGGGATTTAGAGAAGTATGGGGGCAATTGTTCACAGATGCATCAACCCCACCAGGCATAAATGATTATATATCAATCAAACCAATAATCTGAAGTAGTTAATTTCATTTGGGCATCAACCTATGGGTCTTCGGATCCATACCGGATCCGAGCCGGCAGTTTCCAACAGCTGAGATCCGAGCTCCAAGCTCCTCCCCCTACCCATAATCCCCTGCCATCCCTACCTGACCCCAGATCTAGTTTGCCGCGGTTGAAGCCAGCAGCTTGATCTTGAGTTCCAGGCGTCGGTTGTTTCTTAGCAGACTTTGTGAGAAAATTTAATCTTTTTCTTTTACTTTCCTGTCAGGAAAACTGTGTTTGTGAGTGTTTAGCATCCCCTCATAGTTTTCTCTATACAAATTTTAATTTAACTTATTCCCCCCCCACCCCCCGTGAGAGTGTTAGGGCATGTGTCTGTGTGTGATTGGGGCCTAGTGTGTGTGTTCTTTTCTTAGTGTAATGTCTGAGGCCCCAAAGACATTTTTTTCTAACTGTATCGAGTGTGGCCATAAGCTATCCCCAGCGGATGGCCACACTTGGTGCGTGTTGTGCCTTGGGGTTGAACACCTCTCCTCTGGCTGCACTATTTGTGCGGCGTTCAACTCCAGGGCACTTAAGGACTGGAGGTCGAAATTGATTCTGGCGGGACTTTTGCCCCGGACTCGGCTCTGACCTCCGGTCCCCCTGTGGTGCCTGTCGCGACAGTACCCCCGACTGCTTCTCTTCCCCTGGCCGGGACTCAACCTCCCACCTTGGGCCAGGAGGGTAGGGAAGCCAGAAAAGAGAAGCGCAGGGAGAAGCACCACAAGTGGCGGGCGAGGCCTCTACATCGGCCCCGCCAGCTAAGCGGGCTTCTCCCTCCCAGACCTCTGAGCCTTCTCCTTCCCGGATCTGGTCTCCTCGCTTCTCACTGGGACCAGAGGAGGCCCGGTCTCCCTCAAGGTCATCAAGGCGGCACTCCCGTCCTGCCTCTGTGGCCTCCTCTAGGTCGACCAAAAGCTTAACGGATGCAGATTTTGACTGGATGATGAGAAGATTCCTCCAGGCCCAACGGCAGATGGAAGTGCTCCTGCCCTCCCCCTCCGGGGGGGAGCTCGACCCCCTTTTTCGCCCTGATCGCTCCTTCTCCAACCTGCTTCCCGGGTTTGGAGTCCTCGGAGCTGAGTGGTGTTGGAGCCGGGGGCGTGTCGGCGCCGATAGTATTGGGTACTTCGGTGCTGACAGCGCCCTCGAGTCTGTCGGGTCCCTTTTCGGTGGATCCGAGCTCTCGGAGCTGAGAGCTGAGCTTCGGATCCGAGGGTGTCAGTGTGCCTTTGGCTCCATCCAGGTCGGAGCATATGGGCCCGTCGGATCCAATAGCATCGGCTCTGGCCCCGATCCACTCGTCAGACCTGAGGGAGGGTTTGCTCTCGGATCCCAGAGAGAGCAGCTCTCCTTCGGCCTGATCGCTCCTTCTCCAACCTGCTTCCCGGGTTTGGAGTCCTCGGAGCCGAGTGGTGTTGGAGCCGGGGGCGTGTTGGCGCCGATAGTATTGGGTACTTCGGTGCCGACAGCGCCCTCGAGTCTGTCGGGTCCCTTTTCGGTGGATCCGAGCTCTCGGAGCTGAGAGCTGAGCTTCGGATCCGAGGGTGTCAGTGTGCCTTTGGCTCCGTCCAGGTCGGAGCATATGGGCCCGTCGGATCCGATAGCATCGGCTCTGGCCCCGATCCACTCGTCAGACCTGAGGGAGGGTTTGCTCTCAGATCCCAGAGAGAGCAGCTCTCCTTCAGCTTTTGACATAGTGGAGAGGGCTCTGTCGAGGGATTCCAGGCCCCGGCCACAGCTACAGCTCCACCCCGCACTCCCTCTCAGTTGGTTCTGACTTCTATCACCCGGCCCCAGGGACAGCCTGCTCTAAAGTCCCAGGTAGTTCCCTTGTTGGGACATGATGAGCCTGGTGAGGCCTCCTCGGACAGCCCCCCCCCGAGGAGGTCCCTCACAAGTGCAAGTGCAAAAGGAGGCACTTGGACTCCCCTGAGTCCTTGACCGATGACACAGATTTGGAGGAAGGGGAAGGCTCCCCAAGATCACCTCCTGAAGACGTCTCCTTTGGAGACATCATGGAGATGCTCAGAATAAGGGGGGGGGGGGTCCGCCCCAAAGCCTACCTCGGATGAGTCTGTGTTCCTGGAGGCATTTGAAGCAGGCCAGTCTACCTCTTGGGTGTCCCCTCCCGCTGACCCCCTGGTAGACCTGATCTCTACCAGGGCGTGGAAGGAGCCAGACACTGTGGAGCCTGTCCCGAAGAGACCTGATAGGATACTTAGTCCCCCCTCTGACAGAGTGCACTGGAGTAAGGGATCCCCGGTAGATGCCATGTTGGTGGTGGCAGCCACCAAGACAGAACTGGCCCAAGAAAGTCCCTCGGTCCATCCTCCTAGCAAGGAGTCTCGGGCGATGGACCACCTTGGAAAGCCAGTCTTCAGTTCAGTGACCTTCTCGGTAAGGTCACTGAACTACATGGCACATGTCATACGGCTCCAGCGAGACCTTATTAAAGAGTACACTGGGTCACCCCCGGAGTCCATGTCGGCGGAGGACAAGCAGTTGTACTCTACCCGAATGGCCACTCTAACGTCTATTTCTAATACCTCTATGCGGCTACTATCCCATGCTATGGAAGGAGCCGCTAGAGCCAGCGGAGCGGGCGTCATCATGAGGCGACAGGCGTGGCTCCGCCATTGTGATTTCACAGAACCCTTTAAGGCGTTGTTCGCTAATGCCCCATTCGATGGTTCTGCCCTCTTTGGCAAAACCGTACGCGAAACTTTAGTCCAGAGCGAGAAGGATGGGAAAACGTTGTTTGCCATCGGAGTCCGCTTCTCTGCTCCCCAGAGGTCTTTCTCCAAGAACCAAAAGGGACAGAAGAAGATGTGGTTCTGGAAGTCGCAGCAGTCCCGTGACGCTCCGGACACCCAGTCCTTCCATGGCAGAGGAGGACAGGGTGGATGCTGCCCTAGGGGCAGAGGGGGTCCAAGAAGTTTTGGGTCCAGAGAATCGTTCTCTGATTGGCCCATGCAGCAACCCTGAGGGGTTACCCGACTGCTCCACTCTGGAGGCAGTCGGGGGGCATTTTTTGAGGCACCTGGCAGCTTGGGAGTCCATCACGACAGATCGCTGGGTGCTTCGTATCATATCCAGAGGTTACCAAATCCCGGTTCTTCATCGCCCTCACAATCCCACATTCCTCCCCGATGTCCCCCCCGATCAGAGGGAGGCCGCAGCTGTGGAAATCCAGCAGCTGCTAGAAAAAAAAGCCATTCAGCACGTCACCCCAGACCAGTTCGGATTGGGCTTTTACTCCAGGTTCTTCTTGGTGCCAAAAAAGATGGGGGACTTAAGGCCAATCCTCGATCTATCCCTGTTGAACCTGTCAGTAACCAAGGAAAAGTTCCAGGTTGGTCACACTTCAATCCATTTTCCCCTTCTTGCAGGAGAACGACTGGATGTGCTCAAGGATGCGTACTACCACATCTTGATGGACAGACGCTCCAGGAGGTTCCTCCGCTTCTGGTTAGGAGCCAGCCATTACCAATTCAGGGTCCTTCCCTTTGGTCTCACTACAGCCCCCAGGGTGTTTACCAAGGTTTTGTCAGTGATAGCGGCTCACCTGAGACTCCAGGGAATTCAGGTCTTCCCCTACCTGGACGACTGGCTCCTGACCGCCCCCACAAGGCATCTAATCTGCGCAGCCAGGGACTCTTTCCTCCATCTAGCTGGGGATCACAGTCAATGTAGAAAAATCTTCCCTTCTGCAGACACAAATCATAGACTTCATCGGAGCCAGATTGGATACACGCTGGCTCCTAGCCTTCTTGACTTCGGACCAACTTCAAACCCTGAGACTCCATGTGCGGGCCATTCTTCTATCCCCAGCTCCTTCAGCAGCTCTGGTCCTGTGGGCCCTAGGGTCGATGGCAGCTGCCATCCACCTGCTGCCCATGGTGCGTTTGCACATGAGGGTCCTGCAATGGACCCTCCAAGTCCAATGGTCCTTCCTGCATTACCCTCTAAACCATCCCATTCGCCTCAGCAGGGTTTGTAGGAAGGCCCTCCTGTGGTAGCTCCAGTCCCCGGACCTCCTCAAGGGTTGGCCCTTTGCTATGCCCATCCCCTAACCATGGTGACCACGGACACCTCTCGCCTTGGATGGGGGGGCATTGTCTAGGCAAGACAGTCGAAGGCACGTGGGACCACACGGAGACCTTGCTACATATCAATGTCCTAGAGATGAGGGCGGTGCTGTTGGCGTTGCAAGCACTTCAGAGCCTTCTTCCCATTGGGACTATTGCGATCCAGATGGGCAACATGTCGGTAGTCTGGTATATCAACAAACAAGGGGGAATCAGGTCCTATCCACTTTGCCGAGAGGCCATGAGAGTGTGGGAATGGGCGATCTCCACCAACTGCTTTCTCATAGTGATGCACATTCCGGGATGGTCCAACATCCTAGCGGACAGACTGAGTCGCATGATTCTCTTGCCGTACGAGTGGTCTCTGAATCCCAAAGTAGCAAAACAAATATTCTCCAAATGGGGTCAACCTTGTTGTGATCTTTTCACTTCTCCCTCAAACACGAAGTGCAACGACTACTTCGCTCTAATTCCCCCATCCGGGGAATCCCCCAAGATGCTCTGGTACATGCTTGGCTGCCCGGTCTCCTCTATGCTTAACCTCCTCTTCCTCTAATGCTGAAGTTCTTACAGAAAGCCAGATGGCTGGGGAGCAGAATAATCCTCATTGCCCCATTCTGGCCTCGTCAGGCTTGGTACCCTTATCTACGGTCTCATCTAGTGAATCCTCACTGGATTCTGGATCCCATCCTGGATCTGATCTCGCACCCATTAGACCTTCCGATCCCGAATCTGGACAATCTGAAGCTCACGGCTTGGTTGCTCCAGTTCCACTTCTAGCTAGGACTCCCGGTATCTCTTCCCCAGTCAAAGCTATCTTAGTGGCGGCCCACAAGCCGTCTACTAGAAGGCTTTATGATAGCAAATGGAAATGGTTCTCTGTATGGGCAGAGCAACAAAGCTTAGACCCCTTTACGGCTCAGTTGCCTGTGGTGTTAGACTTTTTGTCAGGACTTTTTGACCAAGGAGCCAGCTCTTCCATGGTCAGAGTTCAGCTGGCAGCAATTTTACATTATCATGTGGGGAGTGACCTAGGCCCTTTAATCTCAACCAGATTATGTAAGGCCTTTTTGAAGGGTACCTTCCTACTAAGACCCACGGTGAATGATGTTGTCCCTCCTTGGGATTTAGCACTCATACTCCAGGCTTTGACAGCTCCTCCCTTTGAACCTGCAGCTTCAGTGGATTCTAAACTATTATCCTGGAAAACAACCTTTCTCGTCGCTATCACTTCAGCCAGAAGGATTTCTGAACTTCAAGCCCTTTCCGCCAAGCCACCGTATTTGACCATTCATAAAGACAGAGTATCCCTCAGGACCAATCCCTCTTTTCTTCCTAAGATTGCTTCCGAATCAAATATCAATCAAACTATTAATTTACCTGTCTTTTTTCCCAATTACCAAAACAAAGGCGAATACAAGTTGCACTCGTTGGATGTTCATAGACAGCTACATTTCTACTTACACAGAACAGCTGGTCATAGGCAATCAGACCAACTGTTTATTTCATTTGCTAAATCTAATTTTGGGAAATCAGTTTCAAAAGTCACACTGTCCAGGTGGATCTCACAGTGTATTCTACTGGCATATGAAAGTTCTGGCCGGCCCGCACCCCAAGGAGTCCATGCCCATTCTACTAGGTCAATTTCCACCTCTGCTGCCTTTCGTTCTAGAGTCTCATTGAATAAAATTTGTTCAGCAGCCACTTGGGCTTCATTTCATACCTTTATAAATCATTATAAGTTGGATCTGGTCTCCAAAGGGAGAGCATCCTTTGGCTCTGCAGTGCTCCGGAACATCCTTCCATAAAGACCTCCCAAGATTTAGGTAGCTGGGGACTCTGTCCCATAGGTTGATGCCCAAATGAAGTTAACTACTTCAGATTAAGAAGTTATGTACTCACCATAACGTTCCATCTGAGTAGGTAAACTTCATTTGGCAGCAACCGTCCCCCCTCCTTCTACCTGACCATCTGATGTTTATATCACTCTTTGTCATCTGATTGTATCGAGGTCAGTTCATAGACTGGCTATTTGGTGCAGGTCTTGCATTAGGCAAACTCGATCTGAGGTCAGGTAGGGATGGCAGGGGATTATGGGTAGGGGGAGGAGCTTGGAGCTCGGATCTCAGCTGTTGGAAACTGCCGGCTCGGATCCGATATGGATCCGAAGATCCATAGGTTGCTGCCAAATGAAGGTTTCCTACTCAGATGGAACGTTATGGTGAGTACTTAACTTCTTATTAACTATAAGACAATAGTGTGAAGCATAAGGGTTGTAGTATGAGAATTACGCAGAATTTATAGTGTTAAAAATGTCAGTAAAAATGTCAGTACATTTTATAAGTAAGGAATGCAGTATTGACAGTATTAATAGTATTAATAGTAATAAAATACCACGAACCATTCTGTTCCTGGTTACATGTAAGACACTAGCACAAACGGAGTGGCAGAAAAACCTCTGTGAAACTCGGTTTATTGACTAAAAACATACAGGTTAAGCGCTTTCATCTAATAAAATAGACTTCATCAGAACAATACTCTTCACACAATATTTTTCTTAAATACACGCTCAAACAAATCACATTTAATACATTTAACTCCATAATTAATCCTTAAAGTGCTAGTGTTAAAATCCTATTGACTTAAATAACTAATATTAAATACAATTAATAAAATAGTATGATAATATTGATTAAAAATGTGAACAAAGTTCATATGTCTGTTTATGTACAATATATATATAAAATATAAATTATATAAATATAAATATTTTTATTTTATTTGTTTATTTAAAAATACCACCATACTAAGCTAATATCTACTATTTTCCAATATGGGTTTAATAGATATATACTCATTAATACCGGGGGGCACAGAAGCATTTAAGCGGATCTGCCACCTTGCCTCTTAAGAAAAATATTGTGTGAAGAGTATTGTTCTGATGAAGTCTATTTTATTAGATGAAAGCACTTAACCTGTATGTTTTTGGTCAATAAACCGAGTTTCACAGAGGTTTTGCTGCCACTCCGTTTGTGCTAGTGTCTTACATGTTGTAACCAGGAACAGACTGGTTCGTGGTATTTTATTTTGTTGACTGTTCCCGGATTTCCTATTATTTTTAGTATTAATAGTAACTTTAGACATAATTTAAAATTTCATGAAGTAGGTTTGGTTATATGAATTGTCGATATGTGTATAGATTTGTACATAGCTATCCAATGTTTACAAGTGTATTTTTATAGATATTTTTTTATATATTTTGTTACATATTCTTGTATAACATTTTTATATATTTAGAAACATGCATACATCAGGATCCAAATTTAGAACTTATATTTTATAATTTTAAGTAAAAGGAACTAGTGTATTATGCATGTGTATTGTGTATTAACCAATTTTCATTAATATTTATTTATTTTTAAAAGTGTAAAACAGTATAAACATATAAAGAGGTATATTTAGTGATATTACTTTAAGGGCAGACCATTACTGAATTTTTAGCACCTAAAAAGTTATTTAAATGTTTGTGACAGCTGGTAACTTTGTTCTGATGAAGCCCAGATATAGTGGGTGAAAGCGTTTAATTACTATAACTTGAAAAGAGTGAATTCCACTTTGTTTTACAATAAAAAGATCGATTTTACAGGTTTTTGCACAGCGTTTCCTCTGTGACAGTAACATTGCATTTACGGAGAGATAAGAGGTACTGGTTGTATTGAATACTAGCTTACCTTCAGAACTCAGTCTGTTAGTTTCGAAGGCACATCTTCAACAAACAGAATAGTTACTAGCAGTATTCCTGAGAGATTAGTCCTGGAACCACTACTGTCTGATAGCTTCCTCTCTGACTTTAAAGGAGACTTGAAAGTACTGTAGTTGATGAAGATTGCCATTTACTGCACACTCTGAAATTCATGGAAGACATTGTCTTTTTTACTTCTGTCTTATCAGACCAGTAATTTTTTGGAATGTACTTGGTTAAGCATATGATCCAGCTGAAAAGAATATATTGGTTTTTTGCCCAAAAAAAACCCAAAAACTCGAAGGCATGTCCTCCCTGAGTGATCCTAACTGTGTTAAAGTGCTCTCACTCCCTTCAGTTTCCTGCTGACTGTTGTGGGATGTCTGCCTTGCTTACAGAGCCTTAAAAGATAAGGTCTTGAGTAACCTTGGCATGCTGTAGTCCATCAGTGATCTCCTGGACTCCTTTATGCCTTACCTCTATTAACTTGCATTGCAAAGTTTATGCAGAAAGTTTCCCTGTGGAAGGTATTAGTCATTTTCATAGTCCCCTTTTTGCCTAGGCCAATATGGTTTCCAATGCCGTGGCCTCATCTCAAGAAACTGATCTGCAATCTCGCATGTTCTTCAAGTTTCATCCATACATTTCATCCCACAAACTAGCTGCATGATTTCTTCACTTTCATTACTGGTCAAGGATCCTTCCTTTTCTCCCAAGATTATTCATCCCCTTTCTGTTTCTCAGAGGGCTACAACTGAGGAGTAAATGGAAAATATTTTCTGTCTGGGTAACTAAAAGAGGGCTGGTCCCCTTTTCAGCCCCACTTACTTAGGTTATGCAGATGTTCATCGATAGATCTCTGTTTCAGTAACATATAACTATTTGGGATGCATCCTGCCAAGGATCAGACATCTGGACAGCATACAGAAGCTTTTGCACACCTTCTATGAACACCATATCTCTGAGGAAGCTCAGGGGCTTGCTGGTATAAAAGCAGATATATGGATGCCAGAATTCAGAACTTTTGTGCAATTGAAGATTTCAGTCAAACTTAATCTTCATTGCGTCTTCAGTGTTTTGGTGGTTGGTTTGCTCAAACTTTTAGGCAGATGAGTCCCTCTTTGGGCCTTTTCTTTCATATTTTGTGTATAAAAGTTGTATGAAATTTGTTTCTTATACGTAGGAGTAAAAGTAACGTGTCTGTGTAGTTAACAGATTACTTATAATGATTCTCACACAGCTGGTTTGTTTTGTGTAGGGGAGACACACAACTTCTGCTGTTGTAACATATATTTGTCCTTTACTTCCAAGACCATAAGAAGTCAGCTTAGCAGCCTTAACATATTTCTTGAGAACCACCTGCTTAAGGCTTTCACTCAAACATCAGTGGATTCTGCTCAAGTACCTTGGACATCCCCTTTCTGTCTGATAAGAAAAAGAAAATGGTTAAAACGTTTTCAGAATTGGCTTTCCCTTCAGCCTCTTATCTTCAGTCTCTAATGAGCAAATCTGCTCTGTTCAGTCCTCTGACAGTCCATTGTTCTCCTTAAACTTATCTGATGCTGTTTCTAGGGATGCTTCCAAGGGTCTGGAGTCTAGTGTGTCCTCAGGGGCCAGACATGCTTACTAACAAGTAAGGAGTACACTGCTTAGAGATCTCAGAAAGGTCAGACAGTATCCCTCAAGTGATGGTGAGGGTAGAGGTACCGAGTTCATGATCGGAAATTTGTATACTGGATTGGACTAGTATTATAATATTGGAAAGTCCCAAAAAGAAAATTAAAAAACTAAACATATTTCTCCTCCTTCGACCCTGTCTGCCAAAGAGGCCAAGGATGAATGGTGTAGTTTTGCCAAAGGGCTTTCCAAAGCCTTTTAATCTATGCAGTCTGCTTCCTCATCCTTTTCTCATTTAAAGATGAAAAGGTCTCCTTCCTCTTCTGATAGTGAACTCCAGTGAGATGTAGAAGAGATTGGACTAGTCTATGATTCACAGGTGTCTTCTCCTGACTCTTTATTCATTCATTTATTTATTTATTTACAGTTGTTAACAGAGTAGTGTCTGGCTCGGTGAGAAGCCCTTTTTCAGCCGAGACCCAGGGAGAAAAGCTCCCAAGAGAAGTTGCAATAGTTAAACAGCATACATAAAATACCTTACAAATAAAATTAAAAAAGGACTGTAGTACAGTAGACTAGAGAGCAATAAAAACTATAAGCAAAGTTGAAAACAGTAAAAGAGTTCAAAAATGTAAAACATAAATCATATTTAAAATATTCAGAGACAGTCATAAGCACATATTGCAATACACCAAAGCAATATCTCAAGTCATATTCACATTCATAGTATTTTACAATCTTTTTTTTAAGGCAAAAAGAGCAGTGTTGCTAAAAGTAGGTTAAGAGTAGAGAATAATCCTAGAGTAGAGGTGGAGTCACAGAGTGGAAAATTACTTAGCCAGAAAAGGTGCAGGAGCATAGCCAGTTGTTGTTGTTTGTCTTTCGGCTTTTCCCAGTTAGGGGTAGCCACAGTGAACTCCGGTCCGCTAATGATTGGCAGTAGATTTTCACGAATGCCGAGGTGCCAGCTCGACGTCCAACCTTCAATGAAGGCACACCCATTTATGCATGTCTTTCGAACGCACACCCAACCGCGGGGAGGACATGCAGACTCCACACAGAAGGCACTCCCCGCACTCCAGCCGAGAATCGAATGGGAGAACCTCTTGCTGTGAGGCAACAATGCTACTGCTGCACCACCAAGGATGATTTGAGAAATATTATGTTAGAAGCTGTTTGAATTTTTGTGTGTCAGAGGTGGATAGAAGGTACTGTGGGAGAGAGTTCCAGGTTTTGGCTATGTTATGAGAATATAATGAGTCACCATAAGAGTTGTGGGTGTTGTTGATCTTGAGCAGTGTTTTATCTGCTGACCTCAGCAAGGTAAGGTTAGAATAAGGCTGAACAAGGTCAGATAGAGCTGGGCAGCAGTCAGGCTTATGGATAACAGAGTGGGCTACTATTAACTGGTTGAGGGTGAGTAAATTAGGAAGTTCAATCCAGTTGAGTTGATCTAGGGCAGTACAGTGATGAGATTTATGGGGCAGCTTCACAGCAAATTTAGCTATTTTATTATAACAAGATTCATGGTTATTTAAGTCTGATTTACAGAGGTTTATAAAGATTTGTGAGCAGTAGAGAAGGAGGGATAGGAAATGAGTCCTTGATGTAGTTATTCTGACATGATTGGTTAGAAATGGTTTAGCTCTATACAGTCACCAAGTTTTATTTGGACTTGTTTGATTGTTAGGGCAATATGTCTGTCAAATTTTAATCTGCTGTCTAGAGTAACACTGAAGACTTTATTGTGTTCAATGGGTTTAATTATAGTGCCATTGGAGGCAAAGATAGATGTGTTGGGGTGCTTTTTTTGGAGGAATTAGAGAATACCACAAGTTTGGTTTTGTTTAGGTTTAAAATGAGTTGCTGATCTGATAGGAACTTTTTGATGTTATGGAGGGCAGTCTGAGTTTTTTCTTGGAGTTTCTTTAAGGTCGGGGTGGAGCAGATAAGGGAAGTGTCATCAGCATATTGAATGATGGAGGCAGGTGTAGCTGTGGTATAAAGATCATTTGTAAAAATAATAAAGAGGAGTGGGCCCAGGATAGAAGCTTGTGGGACGCCAACAGTAATGGGTGATGGGGATGAAATCTTATTTTCCCATAAGGTGGCTTGTTTACGGTTAGTAAGATAACTGTGAAACCAGCTTAAGCATTCAGGGCTGAAATTAAGAGTGGCTAGTTTGTTATAGGTTTATAGGTTCATAGGTTCATACTAGGCTATCTGTCCGAGGGCATTTACAAGCCTAGCCCATAGTTTTGTGGCTTACGCCACCCCTTTAGTTTGGAGAAACTATGCCCATTATTTTACTGTGCCTCTGTCGAGCAGTGACACTGAGGTAACCCCTGGGGTGTATCTGCGATCTCCCATCCATTGGTCAAGATTCCTCTTGAACAAGGCCAGCGAGGTGCTCTGCCTCACATATACCGGGATTTTGTTCCACAGCATAGGGAGTCTTTGGGTGATGAATCTATCCCTCCAGCACGTCCTATTGATAACCGTGTCAAGGTTTAAGTCTCCCGCCCTTGTGGCTCTGAGGGATCTAGATTTTTTGAGATGAAGCATGTTCATCAAATCTGGGTTTGACATGGCCTTGTATGTCAGGCACAGGTCACCTCTGAGCAAGCGGTAAGCAACTGAATATAGCTGGAGTTCTTTCAGTCGGGCAGCATAAGACAGATTTTTGAGACCCTTTATCCTTTTGGTGAGGAACTTTGTGGCCTCTCCAGCTGCTGCAAGTGTCGGGTCAGATACATTCCGAATGGGGCATTGTACTCAATCATTGGTCTGATGAGTGATGAGTATAGGGAGACTATGACCTCCCTTGATCTAGATGTGAATCCCTTCATGATAAGGTGGGCAATGTAGAAGGTCTTCCTAACTACTTTAGCAATATGAGTGTCGAATGAAAGGCTACTGTCAACCTGGGTCCCCAGGTCTCTGATAACTTCTTCTGTGATCAGTGGATTGCCACCTATATGGTAGCTAAGGGTAACCTTGTTTTTCCCGAAGGGTATGACTATGCATTTCTTGGCATTTAACTTTAGGCCATGGCTCTGGCACCAGTTATCCATTTCTGTGAGACCCTTCTGAAGGATATCTGTGTCAGATGTGTTTTCGACTGGCCAGTTTGCAGTCATCTGCAAACTTTGTCAGCCATAACCCTCCTGTGTTTGCTTGTACTTCAGAAAAGTAGATGCCAAACAAGAGTGGACCCAGGACTGAGCCCTGTGGGACACCACTTGTGACAGGCTTTGAGTCTGACATGGCACCAGCAACTCTGACCCTGTGGGTTCTGTCACTCAGCCAGTTTGCAACCCATCTTGTAATGTATGGGTTTACATTTAAGTTGATGAGTTTTTCAATGATACCCGAGTGGGGTATTGTATCGAAAGCCTTCACCAGGTCTAGGTAGGCTGTATGGACTGCCTTTCCCTCGTCAATGGCCTTGGTGACTGTTTCGAAAAAGTCAACCAAGTTTAAAAGGCATTATCTGCCTTTGACAAAGCCAAACTGGTTTGGATCCAAAGTCTGCAAATTCCCTATGTCTTTATTTATGAGATCCATTATGATCCTCTCCATGGCTTTGCAGATAAGGCTTGTCAAGCTAATGGGACGGTAATTTCCAGGGTCGGTGGAGGCACCGCCTTTGTGAAGTGGGACCACAGTCGCTGTGCGCCACTCCCTGGGTACGTATCCAGAGGTGAGACTAAGATTAAACAGCTGTCCTAACTGTGGGTTTAATTCCTCGTTGAGTTCGTGGAGCACACAGCCAGGGACACCATCAGGTCCCATGGATGCTGTGTTCTTTGCCTTGGAGAGAGCAGGTCTCACCTGGGCGTTAGAGATGTTTAGGGGGCTACAATCATTTGGTATAGATATCTCTCCTTTTTTGGGGGGGGGAGAAGTTTGCACTGAACCTGTCAGCCAGTATGTTGGCAATGTCTGTAGGATCAGTAATCTTCACATCATTTTGGACCAATTCTGAGCATATCTGGGAGTTTCCTCCTAGGTTTCTGACATAGCTAAAGACTGCCTTATGGTTGTCTTTAGAGTCCTTAGCTATTTTTCTCTCAAGATTAGCTTTGGATGATTTTATGAGAGCTCTTAGCTTTTTACTTATAGTGATCAGTGGTGTCTTACCTTTTAAGGATTTTGCTCTATCTTGTAGTAGCTTTCTCCTTTTGTTGTAGAGTTTGTTTATGGCTGGGGTCCACCAGACTGGACGCTTGCCTTTGGTACAAAGAGTCTTTGTTTTGCTTGGGATTGCCTGATCCATGCAGCCCTGCAGGTGCTGGTAGAAGGCATTTGTAAGTGATTCAGCGGTTTGAGTAATGTTTACCGCCGGCTCGGGGGCCTTAAAGGAGACCACACTAGTCTTGAGAAGTGTGAAGTCGGCTTTCGAGAAATTCTTTACTGTGGAGTTCTTTATTTCGGTGGGGCGGATAAGGACCTCCAGCGAGATTAGTTTGTGATCTGATCTCACCAGTGAGGGGTATACTTCCGGTGTTGAACATTGTGCTCCCATGTTCGTGATGATGAGATCAAGTATGTTTTCTCCTCTTGTGGGGATGGTGACTAGTTGTTCCATGGCATTTGAGTTTATGAATTCCAGGAACTTTTGGGCTAGAGTGTTTGGGCTTGAGTAGTGTTCCCAGTCTATATTAGGGTAGTTGAAGTCACCCAGTATGATGGTGTTTGGAGATACATTTATCCCCTCCAGTGTTTTCAGGAAGGCCATGTGAGGTTCCTGAGTTTGCGAGGGTGGCCTGTAACATGCTACAAATTGCAAAGCAGTCTTGCCTATGGTTAATTGCACCTGGATGGTTTCCGATGCATCGTGCGTTGCCACCAATCTTGAGGTGTGGGTGTCCTTGATGAATATGGATACCCCCCCACCTTTCTTGGTATTGTCCGGATTTTGGGGCCGGAACGCATGATATGAGGTAAAACCTGATAGTGCTGGGGTGGTCTCAGGAGCCTTGAACCAGGTTTCTGTCACAGCACAGACATCGATGTTCTCCATACTGAGAAGGGCCTCGAGTGCGTGCATCTTGAGGTTAAGACTTCTGGCATTGAGCAGCATTACCCTTAGTTTTTTTTCTTTGTTGTGTTCTAGGGTGGTAGGTTTAGAATTTGAGCCTTGCCTAAAAAGGCACTATGGGGGTGGCAAGAGCCTTTGCCAAAATCCGGAATCCCAGGGGTGACAGGTGCAAGCCGTCCCTTGCGAAGCAGCGTGGCTTGTCCAGCATGTCATCCCAGGCAGACAGACATTGGATCCCCTTTGAATGACACCAGAGTTTAAGCCAATTGTTAAAGCTGATCATCTTATCTCTGTATTGTGGCATCATTCTTGGTGAAGGTAGGATACTGCTCAAGGTCAGGGTCATACCTGCTTGGGCTACATAATCAGAGAGCTCCTCTATGTCTCTTTTCATGTAGTCCAAGGAGGTACGTCTCAGGTCATTTACACCAGCGTGGACAATGATTGAGTCGTACTTGTACCTGCTGTTGAGAGACCTGAGTGCTTGCGTTATGTGGCGGATTCTAGTGCCCGACAGGCAGCTTACTGTGACCTTTTCCTTACTCAGTCTGGTGAGCGGGACGTCAGTGTGTCTGACTATGGAGTCACCAATGACTAGTGTGTCTGGCATTGTGTTTGGCCTTAAGGGCTGTGACTGCTTGACACTCTGACTGTGTGGTCTATGTGTTGCAGGTGTTGTGTTCTGAGGTGGCAGTTGTTTGGGTGTCTGCTTTGGTGGCCTCTGCTGTTTTGGTAGATTTTTGATCAGAGCCTCCGAGTATGTCTTTGTGTGTTTATGTGTATGATTTGAGGTTGTGATGGTATTATGTGAGACTGGGTCTATAGTGTGTGTGGTTACCTTCTCCTCCTGTCTGGTCTTGCCAGTCCTATGTTGAGAGAGCTCAGCCTCCAGTTTGGCCGTATAGTTGCATCTCTCACATGTATTTGTGTTTTGTGGGAGGAGGAGGAGAGGGTTGTCTGTGTACATGAGGCAATTGTAACATTGCCTCAATATTCCCAGGTTCACCAGCTGAGTAGGAGAGGACATTAACAACTGATCCCTCGACATGCTAGAAGGAATAGACAGAAAAACTTAAAAAAGGTTTTGGGGGATGTGGGTGACCGAGAAATGGGGTTTGCTTTTTTGGGGTACTATCTATAACAAGAGTGCTGTATCAAGGTGATAAGTACTGTAGGGGCAAGTGCTGGGCTATACAGATAGAGAATAGTCTACTTGGGAGTCAAGTAGAGATAATTTATAGTTATAGGATACACTAAATAGAACAGTAGTATACTTTGAGGAAGGTAGTTTTAAGGGAAAATTTGAAGAGTGGACTTTAGGTAGCCCGAATAGTTTAAACCTGATTAACCGCCGCTGCCCTAGTGTGCAACGGTAGCAGCTCAGGAGAATTTGATGGGGTACTGTGTCAAATGCTTTTGACATATCAAGGAAGGTAGCAGAGACAAGATGGTGTTTGTTTTTAAGGTCATTTATAGTATTTGTAAAACTTATAAGTGCAGTGTTAATACTATGGTTGGGGCAGAAGCCATGTTGTGCGTTGGATAATAGGTTATTTTGAAGGAGATAGTCTAGTATCTGTTTATGTAGACTTTTTTCTAAGACTTTGGCAAGTGGGGACAGAATAGCTATGGGTCCATAGTTGGAAAGGTTGGTAGAGAGCCCTCCTTTATGGAGGGGTATTATGTGAGATATTTTCCAAAGAAGAGGAACATACTGTTCATAGACAGAGCGGTTAATAAGAATAGATATAGGGTAGGCGATGGATGGAGCAGCAATTTTTAGGAATTCACCTGGTAACTGATCTGCTGCAAGAGTACAGAGTTTTATTTTAATAAGGAGATTTTTTTATGTACTTGATTTGAATTGTTCTAAGAGAGAAAGGAGAAATATTGGGGTCTGCAGGGGGGTATGGAGTGTGGAATCAGTAGTATTGCTAAGTAATGAGGTAATAGAGGAGATAAAGTGGGTGTTGAATTGGGTGGCTATGCAGTCTGTAGGGGAGTTAGTTGTTGGAGCTGGGATGGTTGGTTTTCCAGGGTTAAGAAGGAGATTGATTATTTGCCAGAATATTTAGGGATTGTTTTGGTATTTTAGTTGGCATGATTGGAAGTAAGTTTGTTTGTCTTGTTTTATTTGCTTTTTTGGCAAGATTTCTGAGTTGTTGGTAGGAGGCGTGATTGTTAGTATTTTTGTTTTTGTGGTAAAGAGGCCATGCTTTATCCCATTGTTAAAGAAGATGAATAGTTTCTTTAGATAGATAGGGAAATTATTTGGACCTAGCACAAATTGTCCTGATTGGAGCAAGGTTATTGAGTATTTGCAGGAAGGCATTATTAAAGTACTGTACTGCAAGATTCAGTTGTAGGGTTTTAGAGGTAACCAGTCATGTTCACTTAACAGAGCGATGAATAGAGAGGGGGAGAAAGGTTTTTATTGTGAACATATTGATAAGTGGACTTGTTGATACTCTGGGTGTGTTTTATAATTAGATAGGTTGGGCAGTGGTCACTTAGGGAATCAGGGAGGCAACCTGTAACATAATTGTTTCTGGATTCATTTGTTAAGATCCAGTCAAGTAATGAGCACTTGTTGGTTGGGAGATATTTTGAGTAAAGTTGTATGGGTTAATGACGTTGATAGGGGTCTTGGAGGAACAAGAAAGCCAGTCAAGATTAAAGTCACTGAGTGTTATAGTTTCTTGAGAAAACGTGGAGGAGGCCCATTCTAGGATATTTTCAATGAGTGTGAGGTTGTTTGCATGGTGAAGGTAGATGGCTATTATAATAATGGATTTATGAGGGTTGATATGTAGGCATGCAGGTAAGATTTCAGCTGAGGGGAGTTGTGGTGGGGAAGTGGTAAGTTGTACTAAATTTGGATAGCCCTTAAACATTATAGTAATACCACCACCGCGTTTGTATAATCTATCTCGTCTGATAAGACTGTAGCCAGGAGGAAGAAACTCCTCAGTTTTTATGTGCGGCTTGAGCCAGTTTTCGCTAATTATGGCTATATAGGGGGAATACAGGGCTAGGGCAGTATGAAATTCGTGAACTTTGTTAATAAGGCTTCTAAGATGGAAATGTAGTGCAAGAAGGTCAGAGCTACAAACTTTTAGTAGAGGGTTGTGTGAGATCTTAGTAGTTATTATAGGGGGATCTGTTGGGACAGAGGTAGTTAAGTGAGAGGGGCCTGGGTTTGGCTGTATATCAGACTGAACCTGAAAGAGAATGGATTGCACAAAAAAACAATCAGTTGAACTGAGGTTTGGGTAAGGATTAAGCTAAAACTCTGGAAAAAGAAGAGTGCTAGTTAGAGCAAGATCTTAATTGTAAATATACATGCAAAGTAATGACTTAGTGGGGTCCAAGGGAGTAAATATAAGTTAGAGATAGGAGGGAGAAATAAAGCCTTGTCATTAGGCAGGAAAGCAGTGAAGGGGATTGAGTGAGGTGGCCCGAGGCACAGATATGTTTATTAATGGAGAAAACAGATGTTAAAGACCAGATAGTGAAAGAGGCAAAAGATAGATTTGGGCAGGGAACTTGAAAGTAAGAGGGGGACTGCAAGTTCTGGTGGGCTGGGAAGCCAATAAATAAATTAAATTAAAACACAGTAAGCTGGAACATACATAATTGCTTTGCTGTTTATGAGAGTTAATGGAAGTCCAGGATTCCAGTGCATCCTTGGAAAAAACACTTGTCACAGGCCAAAATATGGTGGGGCTTGCAGGGTGGTGTGGAGATGAACCAACAGTAATATAGTACCTAGAACATCTAAGAGAGGAACAAGATAGAATTATTAGCATGTTAATTTTAAAATTAGATACTGCCTGTAAAAGTATAAACAGTGTTATTAAAACAGCAAATAAGAGCAGAGTAATAGGGCAATGGGTATGGAAGGATAGGAGGAAGAGAAAAAACAAACAAAAAAAAGCTGAGTAGGAAGAAAGGAGAAATTAGAGCATAAAAATAACTTGGAGGTTTTTAAAGAGTAGATGGAGAAATTAGCGAGTAGGTGCAAGGGTTTAGAGAGGGGTGTTTAGTGCAAAGGCGTTGTTGCGAGTATGTAATTGCTCACCAGCTTGTTAGTGAAATGGACAGAGACAGTAGTGGGAAGGAGGAGAACTCAAAGAGTGAAAATAAAGTATGTGTAAGAGGGAGAATATAAGGCACAGTTGTTAGCGATAGTGGTTAACTACCATAACAGGAAAAAAGTGTATTGCATAGATGCAACTAAAGCCTAGCACTAGTAAAGCCACATAACATATGACAGATACTAGTTCAGAGCAGTTAAAAGGCAAGAAACGCAGTACAGGAGCAGATATATGCTATACAAAGTAGGTCAGAGCTACAACCTTTTAGTGGTGGGTTGTGTGAGATCTTAGTAGATATTATAGGGGGATCTAGTGGGACAGAAGTAGTTAAGTGAGAGGGGCCTGGATTTGGGTGTATATCAGATTGAACCTGAAAGTGAATGGATGGCACAGAAAAAACAATCAATTGAACCGAGGTTTGGGTAAGGATTAAGTTATAACTCTGGAAAAAGAAGAGCTCTAGTTACAGTAGGATCTTAATTGTAAATATACATGCAAAGTAATGAATTAGTTGAGTCCAAGGGAGTAAATATACATTAGAGATAGGAGGGAGGAAAAAAAGCCCTGTCGTTAGGCAGGAAAGCAGTTTAGGGGATTGAGTGAGGTGGCCCAAGGCACAGATATGTTTATTAATGTAGAAAACAGATGTTAAGAGCCGATATTGGAAGAGGCCAAATATAGGTTTGGGCAGAGAACTTGAAAGTAAGAGGGGGATTGCAAGTTCTGGTGGGCTGGGAAGCCGATAAACAAATAAATTAAATTAAAACACAGTAAACTGGAACATACTTAATTGCTTCACTGTTTATGAGAGTTAATGCAAGTCCAGGGTTCCAGTGCATCCTTAGAAAAAACACTCATCACAGGCCAAAATATGGTGGGGCTTATATGGTGGTGTAGAGTTGAACTAACAGTAAAATAGTACCTAGAGTGTCTAAGAGAGGCACAGGACATAATTATTAGCAGGTTCATTTTAAGATTAGATACTGCCTGTAAAAGTATAAACAGTATTATTAAAACAACAACCAAGAGCAGAGTAATAGGGCAATGAGTATGGAAGGATAGGAGGAAGAGAAAAAACAAAACAAAAAAAAGCTGAGTAGGAAGAACAGGAGATATTAGAGCTTAAAAATAGCTTGGATGTTTTTAAAGAGTAGATGGAGAAATTAGCGAGTAGGAGCAAGGGTTTAGAGAGGGGTGTTTAGTGCAAAGGCATGGTTGCGAGCATGTAATTGCTCACAGCTTGTTAGTTAAATGGACAGACACAGTAGCGGGAAGGAGGAGAACTCAAAGAGTGAAAATAAAGTATGTGTAAGAGGGAGACTATAAGGCACAGCTGTTAGCAATGGTTAACTACTGTAACAGGATAAAAGTGTATTGCTTAGATGCAACTAAAACCTAGCACTAGTAAAGCCACATAACATATGACAAATACTAGTTCAGAGCAGTTAAAAGGCAAGAAATGCAGTACAGGAACAGATATATGCTATAAATGTTACAGCTATTACACAGTTCAGGCCAACACTGATGATATTGCCAAGGTAAAAAGTCTGATACAAGAATAACTAGAAATAAAAAAGTGGGTCAGACAAATAGATACCACCTTAACGTGTTCACATTTTAAATGCACAGTTCACAATCCCTATCACAGTTGGGAAAAACAGTAATATTATTATACACTTTAAGTCAGAGTTTAGGGAAAATGTGTTATCAGATTTTCCTGTAGAGCAAACACCTTTTTTTGGACACCATATGTAGGATGAATGACATCATCATCATCATCAGCCTCCTTTTTCCCATTTTCTACATGGGGTCGGGAAATTGTGTTAACTGTCGCCATCTCTCTCAATTCAATGTCCCACTCCTGCCCTCTTTGACTCTCATGCCTAACTGTCGTAGACCTTATTTCACACATTCCATCCACCTCTTTGCTGGATGTCCTCATTTCCTCTTACCTTCTTCCTGTCTGTCCTAAATCTTCTTTACCAGATTGTCTTTTGCTTTTCTGCACATGTCCAAACCACCGTAATATGACCACTTTGATCTTTTCTGCAATTGGAACTACTTTGGCTTGTGCTCTTATGTCCTCATTTCTTCTTCTGTCCCACAGAGTGCATCCTACTACCCTTCTCAGGCATTTCATTTCCATCCCCTCTAGCTTCTTCATCTGCTTTGCCCTTACTGTCCAGGTTTCTGTACCATACAGTAGTAATGGTCTCACCACTGTCTTGTACACCTTACTTTTCAGCTTCTTTGGGATTCTTCTGCCATAGACTGTACCTGACACTCTATGCCAGTTGGCTGCAGCCCCACTGATTCTAGCTTTGACCTCTTCATTCAGACTTCCCTTCTCCTCAACCACCCCTCCCAGATACTTGAAGCTGTTTACCTATTCCACTGTCTTTTCTTCTATTTCAATTCTCAGCTTCTTCTGATTTCCGCAGTTTGCTGATATTACAACTATGTTATCTGTGCTTGGTTTCATCCCATGTCCCTTCAGTTTTGCATTCAATTGCTCTATACTTTGTTGGAGTTCTTGTTCAGAGTCTGCCTGTAATGCCACATCATCTGCATAGAGCAACTTTGTTGATCTGTCCTCTCCTATCTTTTTGCTAATGTAGTCCATCACCAGTATGAACATCAGTGGGCTCAGATCTGAACCCTGGTGTACACCCACTCCCACTGGGAACCCCTCTGTGAGACCGAACACTGTTCGCACTTGAGTCATTGGGTCCTTGTACATAGTCTGCACTAATTCTACCAATGTTTCTGGTACTTCAAACCACCACAATACTGCCCAAATCAGCTTTCATGGGACCTTATCATATGCTTTCTCCAAGTCTAGGAATGTCAAGTGGACTCTTTCCTCATCTCTAGCTTCTTCTCAGCTCTCTATCTCACTGAAAACATTGGGTCAGTTGTGCTGCATCCTGATCTGAATCCAAACTGCTCACCTCCCATCTTACATTCTACTACTCTGTGTATCCATTTTTCCATCACCCTCTTTAAAACTTTCATGCAATGTGACAGGAGTTTGAGTCCTCTGTACTGCCCACACAGTTGTGGATGTTCCCTTTGTTCTTGTACACTGGCACGAGTATGCTTATTCTCCAGTCATCTGGGATACTCCTTTCTCTCCACACTGCTATGAGTACTCTCAGGGGCCATTTCTCTCCTATCTCATCCAGCATTTTTATCATATCTGCTGTGTCCTTATCTATGTCTGCTGCTTTCCCTGACTTCATTTTCGTTAGTGCTATTCTCACTTCTTCTAGGGTAGGCTCCTCTTCTTCTCTCATCATAGGCTGTTTCTGGGGCAGTACAGATTCTGTGGGGTTTTTTTTATTCAGAAACTGCTGGAAATACTCCTTCCATGTGCCTTTGATGTTGTGTGGACTGGTGAGCAGGTTGTAGCTGGCATCCCTTATGAAGGGTGTCTGACTATCTTCTTTATCGTTCTGTTTTTGCATTGCAACCTGATATAGTTTCTTTGTGCCATCTAGTGAGTCAGTTTCCAGAAGTTGGTAGAGTGCCTGTAATGCCCTGTTCTTTGCTATTACAACTACCCTCTTAGCTTCTTTCTTAGCCAACCAGTATTCCTTCCTAGTCTGGTCAGTCTTTTCTATCTCCAACTTTTTCCTGCATTCCTTCTTTCTTTCTGAAGGGAAAGATGGTCATGCATTTTTCCTGGGCTATAATTGTACCAGTTAAGAAGGACCTCTTTCAATGGATAAAGAAAGAAATCACTGAAATTGAAAAAAATATATGATTAACTTTTTAAGGTAGATACCACCGAACCTCTGGCAATTATCTATGTCACTGGTGCTCCGGAGGGCACTTTCAATTCTGATTGTGTTTCTCTAGTCAGTCACCCTCCTGCACCCATACCTCATTCCTGTTCTGTAAACTTTTGTCTGATCCATCTGTGATATCATGACACCCCTGTTCTGGCCCAGTAATCAAGGAGCCTCAGTCCTCACCACTGGCAACAACTAGGGGACGTACACACTGGGAGGATGACAAGTATACACACAGTAAAGTACAGTTTCCCTTAAGGACACACAGAGATCACATTCAGTCTGGGGCTGGTTTCTCCCTCTTTCTCCAGATCCCCAGTAAGTCTCCCCACTGGCACAGCTATAGGGTTGACATCTCAGCTGAGTGGCCATGTTAAAGCCTCCAGCACCGTCTCTGTCCAACCAGTGCTTCATGTCCCTGCCCAAGTAGCTGACACACACACAGACTGAGATTTGATTTATATACAAACACACACATACACCTGGGGAAGGCTGGCACAGGTGTACTAGCTATGCCTCCTTCTCCCCAGACTATAAGGTAGTACCAGCTGCCACCAGACACCCTTATCAGCTACTTTAGGCCCTTACAAAGGGTGTCCAGTCCTACTGTGTAATGTTACTATTATCCAAATGGTAGTTTGACCAAGCAAGGCTGTTGGAGTGGCCTGTACAGTGTCACCAAATACATATGCAAGTACTTTAAGAGCTTAAATATGTCTCACAAATATTAGCCACAAAGACAGGTTTAAATACATTTAATAATAAATAATAAAAGAGCAAGCCAATACTTAGTCAATCAACACAGTAACTTCAGAGTTCAAAGTCAGAAGGAAATATTTTAAAATAACATTGGAGGACAGTCTCAAATAAATACAGAAAACATCTAAACTCATCTTTACTATATTCCTATCTATATCAAAAAGAGGTACTGTGCTCTAAATCTTACTTACAGAGCAAGGCAAGTGCAGATGGTGATGATGAGTGGATGTTCTTGCTATGTCCAAGACAAAATACAAAATGCACAGTCTCTCTCTGAGAGAGTTCTTAAATTAATATCAGACATTACTGCTGGGCCAGCTTGGATGACATCACTCTTTGTCACCTAACTTCCGTTCACAGGCTAAACAGAAACTAAGAATTTAATAATAAATGAGCAGAATACCGTTAAAAAATACAACAATCCAAAAGAAACGGTCAAGGCAAAAACAAGGGTTGGGAGGGTGGCCTAATGGTTAAGGTGTTTGCCTTACAAACACAAGGTGCAGGGTTTGAGTCTCAAAAGGGATAATTGGCTATGCTTAAAATGGCTCGCAAGGGCAGTTAGCTTAGTACTAATCTATGAATCTATGAACCTATAAGGATGGCAGTCCGAATTTATTATTCAGGTATCACAAGCACTTTCGCCCTGACTCAGATGCAGGGCTTTCTCAAGTGAAAACTTGAGAAAGCCCTGCATTTGAGTCAGGGTGAAAGTGCTTGTGATACCTGAATAAAAAATTTGGACTGCCATCCTTGTTTCTGCCTTGACCGTTTCTTTTGGATTGAGAAACTAAGAATTTAACATCTCTGTGTGAGAAATACATATCTCTTAGATCTTTGCAGATCTTGGAAGTTGTAAAACAATAAAATATTTTTACATTTGAAACCTAGTAATTATTTCTCTTTCAAGACAATACAAAGACTTCTAACTCTATACATTGTGTATGCTACTGAACTGAAACTGATAGATAACATCTTCTGTTTATGGCCCAGCTATAAAGTAACTTAACCTCAACAATTTTAAGTTTTGCAGGTTAATCTTATATGTTCTAGCAGAGTACACTGTGGATGGATCTTAAATCAGTACATAATGTACAGTTCTGTATAAATCATATCAATATTTACAAATGAGATAGAATTATTTACAAAATTCCCAGATAGCTGGGCTGGTAATATTTCCCTATATCACAAATATATTTAGCAAAAGTACACTAGTGTTAAACAGTTAACTACTAACTGTGTCTTCAGACTAGGAAAGAAGTGATTTCCATAGGTATGGGGAAAAAGTATATACGTCTTCTACTCTAGCCTTTAGTACAGTCAGTTGTCATGTTCCTTTGGCCAAATATCTGCTGGCAACATTTGCAGGTATGAGTAAAAAAATTTAAGTTGCCTTTCTCTGATGTAAAATCCTCTTTGCTCATCATGATTTCTTCTGTCTCACAAATAACAAATCATTCCTTAAAGTGCTCATACAATACAACTTATGCAGTGTCCCAGTAAGCTGCAACAGGATTAGTGATACGTACATATGCATGGCTGACATCACAAAATCTTCCTTAAAACATAAAGGCACGTGGACATAATGCTCACTTGGACAAATTAGTACCTCTTCAGCTGAGACTTTGAAAACAAAAAAATGAAAAAAGAAGAATTTATCCAAGAGGGTCAACAGATTTTTCAGTTACCCATACTAAAGTTAACTAGGAACTATGCCTCTATTCTTGAATCCTTTTATAGAAAGTTTTTTTAAGCAATTCCAACAAAATTTGGGAAACAGTACAAAAAAAGAGTATCATGAGAATTTTAAGAAAAAAAAGTGGCACTGCACAGGTACAATCGCAGCCCAGGAAAAATGCACGACTGTCTTTTTTTACCAAACCCCTCCCCAACCTGGCCTTCCAATAAATCTTGTACGTAATCTTTATTTCCCTCTTTGGAAGAAAATCACAACAATTCCTGAATACCAGAAAGTGTCCAGAATGAATATAAGTGATACTGGAATTATTTCCAGAAACCCTTGTAATTTCTGTACACACAGAAACCCAAACCCATCTTTTTTCCTACCCTTTCTCCATATGTTATCTCAACGTGTCATAGAAATGGTTTCAAAATCTCAGTGGGGGAAAAAGATTTTATTTAAGGATATTTCTAGTATTGCAAAGATAGGGAGGCATGGAAAATAGTATTGAACTTTTCTTTCCTCAGTCTCTTCATAAATATTCTAGAATTACAACTGCTGATCCTTTAGTCTCTTTTTCTCCTCTTTTTGTTGGTTCTGGACCTCAAAGAAACCTATCATTGCATACCCATTTGCAGAGACTTCAGATGCTATTTTTTCCTTCTGGTTCAAATTTTCAATTCACTTTTTTACTTGTTGGTCTTTCCACAGCTCCAAGTATATTCACAAAATGTCTAGCACAAGTAACTGCTTTTGCAAACTGTAGGATAGTCACATTTCACCCCATCTAAACAATGCCTTATTTTTACAGACTTTTTCAAAGCTGTCAAAAATGTTTGCTTTTTGTCCGAAATCTGTAGGTTTTCATATCTTTTCTGGAGGTTATCTCTTACTCCTTCTCACAGAATAACATTTCTAGGTTGTTTTCTAGACATGTCCCTTAATGATGGCTTATCTGCCACTAGAAAAGACTATATTTTACCATCGCCAGTTCATGCAGTTTTCTCATCAAACAAAGATTAGAGCAAGGAAGTATCTCAGAATTTTAGGGTACACGGTGTCCACTATCTTGATGATTATATTAGGCAGACTAAACATGAGAAAAATACAGTGGTTTCTCAAGACATCATGGATTCAACATCAGCATCCTCTATCTTTTTTAATCCTAGTGCTGAACTTGCCAGGAAAGAACTGTTATGGTGGAAAGAGCAAACCATACTGAATCCAGGTCTCCCAGTAACCCCATCATCCCCATCTCAGTCTGTAACCACAGATGCTTTAGACTTTGCATTGGGAGCAGTTTCCAAAAAGATTCAAAGTACAAGGAGTTTGCAAACATTATCTCATGAAAAAACAATATATATATATATATATATATATATATATATATATATATATATCAGTTAAATGACAGCCTTGATAGTGCATTGAAAATGTAGAACCATTATGGACTCTAGGACCTCTGTTAGTAATAACTGACATCAGTGTGATGTGGTGCACAGACATGTAAGGTAGGACCAGGTCTTATTCCCTGTATAGACTAGCCATGATGGCTCGAGAAACCACATCTCAGCACAGTCTATCCTTTCAGGCTATATACATTCTATCAGAGTAGAGCACAGTGTCAGACAACTTGTGCAGATCCAATATGGACCTCCATGAATGGAAGCTACATCTCAAGAGTCCTTAAAGAGATTATCCCTCCCCAGTTAGATCTGTTTGCCCCCAGTCAGTGCAGAAAATTGAACAGATTTTGATTCAGGATCATTGCAGGAAGGTCTGGAAATCAGATGCTTTTCCTTCCCATGTATACAAATGTTCCTCTATGCCTTTCCCCTTTCCATTGATACAGAGTTATTTTAAAGATACAAAAGGACTCTCCAAAAATGATTTTGATAACTCTGTGTTGACCTATACAGCATTGTTTTTCCCTTTTCAGAAAAATGGCCAAGGACAATTGCCACAATCTTCTCCACAGAATGTATATACTCACACAGGACAAGGAATCACTGATCCATCACAACCTGCAGAATCTTCATTTAACTGCTTGAATTATATAATTTTCATCACTCTTAGACACCTTTTTTCCTGAGGATGTGCAGCAGGTATTAAAAGAGGCTAAAAATGCTGCCACTAGAAAATCTTATTTAGTCAAATGGAAGAGATTTTACAGTGGGTACCACAAAAAGACCCAGAATCCATCCAAGGCAGAAGCCCCTTTGGTTCTCCACTATCAGTGTGAATTGTTGAAATCGGTCCTTTCCTGCTTATCAATTAAAATTAATCTTCAAAACATTTTGACTGTCTACCTTTGTATCTCACCATTCTTCCTTATTCCAGGTAAAATAATTTTTAAAAGGGGTATTGCACATCTTTCCCCTTGAGAACAAGTGGCTTCTATGTGGGATCTCAACTATTTCTCAGAAAAACATACTTTGCCAACCTTTGAACCAGTTCATCAAGCTGATTTGAAATTTTTGTCATGGTAAACTGTTTTATTCACTGCTCTGACTTTGGCTAGGTGAATTTCTGAGTTGCAAGCTTTGGTTAGCCAGCCCTTCATCATATGTCAAAAGGACAGGGTTACCTTAAGAATTTTTCCTTCCTTCCTTCCTTCCTTCCTTCCTTCCTTCCTTCCTTCCTTCCTTCCTTTTTCCTACTTTCTTCCTTCCTCCTTTCATTTATGCCTACAATGGTATCAAAATTTACTTTGAATCAATACATTTATCCTCCTTTCTAAACCTAAAATTGGGGTAGAGAGAGAATTCTACATGTTATGGATGTCCACAGGCAGCTCAGATACTACATAAGGCTTTAGAGCTTCAGATCATCTGTTTTGATGGAAAGTAAAACAGACAGCCCACAAGCATAGTTAAGGTGGGATGAGAGGGCCAGCTACCCTGGATGCCAGGTGTCAAAGGGCATGATCAGAAGATCTGTTTCATGTTATGGATGTCCACAGGCAACTCAGATACTACATACGGCTTTAAATGTTAAGATCATCTCTTTTGATGGAAAGAAAAACAGACAGCCCAGAAGCATAGTTAAGGAGGGATGAGAGGGCCAGCTACCCCAGATGCAAGGTGTCAGAGGGCATGATCAGAAGATCTGTTTCTGTTTTTTTTGCAAGTTCCTCACATAAATGCAAGTGCAGGTAGAAGAGAGGTAAGGATCTCACCAGACTAGAAAATGGACCTTTTTATTTTTATTTATGCATTTAATTTTCCTCATATACAGGGCGTGAGGAAGTTAGGACCTGGTGTGCTCCCTTTTAGGAGGGACCATCTTTTTTACACTCATGCAGAGCATAAGGGTGCATATTAGCACCTAGAACTCCTCCTTAGAAGAGAAGGGAGGACTGCCAGATCAGAGAGTGGATCTTTTTTTTTTTTTTTTTGCTCCTCAACCTAGCATTGAACGGCACCAGACTAGGGAGTAGCACAGGTTGCTAAATAAGTAAGTTATGGCTGTGGAAAAAACTGTTTCAAAACAGACAGTTTCTGAACAGTTATCCCATTTCATCATTTTTTGTTACTCCCACCATGGTAAGCCCTTCCTTAGAAGGTTAAAGCTCATTCTGCTAGAATTGTCGCTATTTCTAAGGTTTTTGAAAAGTTGTGAACTCTAAGTATTCTACAGGCATCTATCTGGTCTTCAATTCACACATTCATCAAACATTACAAGATTGATTCATTTCCAAGGCCAGTAATGTTTGGCTAGATCAGTTCTCTAATGGCTCCTAGAATCTGATCCTTCATCCTCCTCCCTGGCTATGTAAGCTTTGGCAATAATCACATATAAATATACTACTGCAACAGTGCTCTAATGAGGAACATAGTACAGTTGTGTAAGTAAACTTATTGTAACAGTGACTGTTCGAATAGAACACTGTTGTAATACTGTATCCGTTCCTCCACTCCCCCAATCAATTTGGTAGTTATTCATTCTTGTTATATAATAGATTATAATCTATTATATTAGTTTGACTTTTTGGCCAGAGAGGAGTTTCCTTTACCTTCCCTCTTTCCTCCTGGCATATAAATTTTTAATTTTTGCAACTTTCCCTGTGTTTTGGAGCCCTTGAATCTGAGTTGTCCAGGCCCATTTTTTTTAGATCCAAAGACTACTGTACATCAGATCCAAAGCTTAGTTGTTCTTCTGTACTATTAGATCCAGAGAGCTTTGGAGCCAGTTGTACCCTGTCAGGGCCGAGGTGTTTCAGTTGACTCTCTAAGTTTCAGAGCCATCTCTATATCTTGGTGATTTGGCAAGAGTTACTTCGGCTCCAACTTCAACCTTGGGATGACTTTCCTCAGAGCATGGAAGGACCAGGGTTTAGAAAGACCTCATTTCAGACCTGGGTTCCTCTCCATATTTGGGAAGATCAGCTTTTAGGACTTTGGAGAGAGCCCTGTCAGCTATCATGACTCAGATGGGCTGTATCCCCTCAGGTCCTGCATCTACCTTATCCCCATCTCTGTGTCAAGAGTCTCAGCTAAACCTCCCACAGGGACAGCTGGTACCAAAACCCCAGAACACCCAATTTGGTGTTTCTACCTCTTCTGATACCTCACTAGATTATCCCACTAAGGAGGTCCCTCAGAAGAGGACATGTAAAAGAAATCATCTGGATTCTCCTGAATCTGTCACCAAAGACACAGATTTTGAGGAGGGCGAAGTGCCCCCATGGTCACCTCCTGTGGACATCTCATTCAGAGACATCCTCAAAATCCTAAAACAGAGAGGTGGCTGGAAGCCCAGCAACCCCTCATTGGAGGGATCTGTGCTCTTGGAGGCATGTGTTACCAGTCCATCTACTTCTTGGGTGATTCCCCCTGCCGATGAGCTCCTTGAATTGGTGTAGTGGCAGGCATCGAATGAGCCTGACACCATTAAGCCCATTCCAGGAAAGCCTGATAAATGACCCCTCCAGAGAACAAGCAGTTCTGGTCCAAGAGCCCCTGTGTTGATGCCATGGTCATAGCGGTGGCCACCAGAAAGGAACTAGCTGACAAAAGTTCCTCTGTTCATCCCCTGACAAGGAGTCGCAGTCGATGGACAGGTTTGGGAAGTGTGTCTACACTTCAATGACCTTTTCCTTGAAGTCTCTGAACTATCTGGCACATTTCACCAGACTACAGAGGGATCTGATAAAGGAACTCTCAGATACCCTTGCAGGAACCATATCTGAGAAGGTGAAGGATTCTGTCACCTCACAGCTGACTACCCTACAATCAATATTGAACTTGTCCATGAGGCTTATTTCCAATGTGGCAGAAGGAACTTCAAGAGCAGTGGGTTCAGGTGTAGCCATTAGGAGATATGCCTGGATGCATGTGTGTGACTTTGTGGAACTTTTTAAGTCTACATTCGTCAATGCTCCTTTTGACTGCACATCTCTCTTTGGCCCCAATGTGAAATATATGTTCTCCTGGTGTGAGAAGGATGAAAAGACCCTTTCTGCCATGGGTGTGCATTTTTTCAGCCCCCCCAAAGATCCTTCTCAAGGATTCATTGAGGGGGGGTGGAAAGATGTGGCTCAAGAAACCACAAGGATCTTTCCAGGACATGCATGGAGGGTCTTTCCCTAGAGGCAGGAGGGACTGAAATGGTAGATGTTGCTCTTGTGGCTCAAGACACTTGCAACATCAAGGGTCCAGAGAACCATTCTTTGGCAAACCCTTTCAGTGCTCCTGAACGGAGATCTGATTGTTCCCCTCTGGAGGCAATCGTGGGTCATTTGTCCCTGCCCAGGAGAGCCTGGCTAGAGATAACAAAAGACACTTGGGTGCAGAAGATTGTATGCAGAGGCTATATAATTCCATTTCTCCTTCCTCTTCCAATTTACAGGAAAATCCCTGATGTTCCACCCAGTCAGAGGGATCAAGCAGCCATTCAAATACTAAAGCTGCTAAACAAAAGAGTCATCCAAGAGGTCTGCCCAGACCAGAAAGGATCCAGAACTTACTCAAGATTCTTATTAGTGTCAAAGAAAATAGAGGACTGGAGACCAGTTCTAGATCTGAGCAGCCTGAACAGATTTGTTTGAAAGACAAAGTTCTGGATGGTCATAGTTCAGTCCATTCTTCCGTTTTTGGAAAAGGATGACTGGATGTGCTCAACAGATCTCCAGGATGTGTACTATCATATAAAAATAAGCAGGCAATCCAGGAGATTCTTATGCTTCCATCTAGGAGCCAGTCATTATCAGTTCAGAGCACTGCTGTTTGGTCTCACCACAGCCTCCCGGGTGTTCACCAAATGTATGGCAGAGGTAGCAGCTCACTTGAGACTGCAAGGATTCCGTGTTGTTTCCATACTTAGATATCTGTCTCATTACTGCTCCAACCAGGCATCAACTCATCATGGCAAGAGAAGAAGTCATTCACTCTTGCACAAGATTAGGAATAAGCATACATTTCTAGAAGTCAAATCTAGAGCCAACTCAAATTCTAGAACTCATAGGAGTGCTGCTAGACACAGGATCTCCCTTCCCCTCTACAAAGTTCAAACTTCAAGGTCCCAAGTCAACAATATACTTGGCAGTACCACGATCACAGCTCACCTAGTTCTACAAGGTCTAGAATCAATGGTGTCAGTGATAACCCATGTTCCACTAGCCAGTTTTCCCACAAGGATTCTACAATGGATGTTGGCATCTTAGTGGTTTATTTTTCAACTGCCCTTGTCCACTCTGATATGAATTAACAACTCATGCAAGAAAAGTCTGATGTGGTGGATCTAATCAGGACAACTGCTACAGGGCATTCCATTTGTTCATTAAAACATCCCAAGGTCATAGTGACCACGGATACTTCCAAGCTAGATTGGGGGGCATTACCTGGGAAAGACAGTCCAAGGCTTGTGGTCCACAGAAGAGGCCAATTTGCATATCAATGTATTGGAGTTGAGAGCTGTGCTTTTGGCATTGTAAGCCTTTAAGGATGCTCTCCTATCAGGAACGACTGCAATACAAACAGATAATATGTCTGTAGTTGGTACAGCAACAAATAAGGAGAAACCCACATCATACCCTCTATGTCAAGAAGCACTAAGGGTGTGGCAATGGGCAATATCTTCCAACTGCTTTCTCTTAGCAACACAAATTCCAGGGAAGCCCAACATGCTAGCAGACAAGCTGAGCAGTTGCATTCTGTTACTTCATGAATGGTTGCTCAACCAGAAAGTTGCGGAACAAATTTGCCAGAATTGGGGCCAGCCTTGCTGCGATCTCTTTGCATCTACCCTAAACAACAAGTGTAGTAGCTATTTTGCCCTAATCCCCCCACAGGGTGAATCACCAAGGGAAGCTCTTCTTCACTATTGGCTCCCCAAAGTGCTTTACACATTTCCCCCAATTCTCTTAGTTCGATGGTTTGTCAGAAAGCTGCCAGGTTGAAGACCAAGGTCAGTCTCCTTTCTCCCTTTTGGTTTCAACATATTTGGTTTCCCTTCCTGTGACCTCACTTAATTCACCAACCCTCGATTCTGGACCCCAGCTCCAGATCTCCTGTCTCACCCGACAGGCATGACACATCTGGACTTTCTGAACTTCAAGTTGAGAAGTTGGTTTCTCCGATTCCAGTAACAGCCAGACAATCGATGCTCTCTTCCCCTGTTTGTCAGATCTTGTTGTCTTCCCTTAAGCCATCGACTAGGAAACTTTATGCTAGTAATTGGAAAAGATTTGTACACTGTGCTCTTTAAAAGCATTTAGACCCTTTCTCAGCTCCAGTCAGTCACGTGCTGGAGTTCTTGACAGTCCTTTTCAACCAAAGGGTCAGTTCTTCAACAGTGAAAGTCCAGTTGGCAGCAATTTTTAATTTCCACACTGGTCTTCATGGGCATTCACTAATCTCTCATAAACTATGTAAAGCTTTCTTACGGGGTACAGTTCTTCTTAGACCTCCATTTAAAGATCCCACGCCATGGTAGGATCTGAATCTGGTACTGCAGTTCTTGATTCTATCACCTTTTCAGTCTGCCCATGATGTGACCTTAAATTTTTGTTTTAGAATACCGTATTTCTAGTTGCCATCAGTTCTGGCGGATGAATTTTGGAAATTCAGACATTGTTGGTGAAACCTTCTTATCTCATTTTCCATAAGGACAGTCTCCTTATAAACTAATGCATCCTTTTTGCCCAAGGTAATTTTGCACTTATTAGTCAGTGCATCGGTCTAGCAGTCTTCTTCCCAAATGATTCCAGCAAAGGAGAATAATCATTACATTTTCTAAATGTGCATAGACAATTAAGTTTCCATCTATGTAGAACAAAATATATCAGAACAACTTATCAATTGTTTGTATCTTTTTCTGAACTGAAATCGGGCTCACCTGTATCTAAAGTAACTCTAGCTAAATGGATTACTGACTGTAGTTCCTTTATTTATAACAAATCAGGTATGACTTTGCCATACAAAGTATGTGCTCATTCAACTAGAGCTGTAGCTACCTCCTCTATTTGCCACTCAAGAAATTCCATGGAGGACATTTCTGGAGCAGCATCTTGGGTTTCCCCTCACACCTTTATCTCTCATTATAAGCTGGATCTGGTGTCCAGAGGTAGGGCATATTTCAGATCAATGGTGCTCAGAAATATCCTTCCTTGAATCCACCCAGGGCTCTAAGTAGCTGGGGACTCTGTAACAACAGTCAAGGATGGAATGAAAATTGACAACATCAGATAAAGAAGTTATTTCCTTACAATAATGTTCCATCAATGTTGTCCATTTAATTCCTCTTCTACTCCCCACCCACCAACCCTCAGCCATTTTAGGTATATTTTAGAAGAGCAAGCAGATATAACAAATTTGTTATACTTTATGAACATTACCAGCTCCAGATGTGGCATTGCCTAGTTTTCTCTCTCTCTCTGTTATATATATATATATATATATATATATATATATATATATATATATATTCACTTTATAATCTCAAAATACTGAGACATCGAATTTCAGTATATTGAGACTATAAAGTCGAATCTTCAAAATACCGAAACCCCAAAACCGCGAAAGTAAAAATCGCGAAGCTAAACACACTATACACCACACTACACATACAACACACTACCTACACTACAAAAAAAAAAAAAACACACACACAAACATAACAACACAAATTAACAAATTTACACTACAAATAAGCAGGGGGGCAAGCCACCCTGCACCCCCCATGTTTGGGGCTGCACCCCCCACCGCCCCACTACTTATATATACTAACTTAGAGATCGTACCAAACAGAAAAAGACAGTAAACTCACAACCAGACATTCTACAGTCCCTCGCACACAAATCACATATATACAAATATCACCACTTTCAACACTTAAACACTCATACTTTTACCTGCCTACCCTAACCCACACATACAACTTCCTAACACACTCACATACACTCAAACACCTACCCAAAACCCTTACAAAATACTCACTTACCTTAAATTCCACCTAAATCGACACACTAAACTGGACACCATCCACACAATACATTCCAAGTCAAGTACCGTAATACCATAACCATGAATTTGACATATCCGGATTCGCAGTTATGCACTTTCGCTATTTTGAACATTCGACTTTATAGTCTCAAAATACTGAAATATCGATATATTACATATGTATGTATGGTTCCCCTTCATAATCTCGAAATACTGAAATCTCAAATTTCAGTATTCCAAGACCTTGAAGGGGAAAATTCAGAATACCAAAAGTGCATAAGCACGAATTCCAATATCTTGAATCCATGCTTATGCATTTCTGGTATGGTACATGAGGTGTTTGGCTGGGATTGAAGGTGAGTGTATGTGTGTGTTGTTGTACGTTGTACGTGTGGGTAAGGGTAGGCAGGTGTTAGTATGAGTGTGAGTGTTGAATGTGTTGGTGTTTGTGTATGTGTGGTGTATTTGTGTGTGTGTGTGTGTGTGTGTGTGTGTGTGTGTGTGTGTGTGTGTGTGTGTGTGTGTGTGTGTGTGTGTGCGCGTGTAGAATGCCATGGTGTGATTTTTTTTTTTTTTTTTTTATGTGCGATCTATGAGTTGGTATATATAAGTGAGGGGGTGGAGGGTGCAGCCCCCCCACATGGTGGGTGCATGGGGGCTTGCCCCCCTGCTTACATGTAGTGTAGGGTTGTGTGGTTTGTGTGGTGTGGGTAGAATGGTGTGTGTGTTGTGTTTTGTATGGTGTATGTATGTTCGTGATTGTGTGAGTTGTGATTGTGGGTTTCGGGATTGTGAATGGTTCAGCTTCATAGTTTCAGTATTTCGAGATTATGAACTGGAACAGTATGTATGTATGATATATATATATATATATATATATGTGTGTGTGTGTGTGTATATATATATATATATATATATATATATATATACACACACACACACACACACACACACACACACACACACACACACACACACACACACACACACACACACACACACACACACA
The DNA here is from genome assembly GCF_019279795.1 of Protopterus annectens. Taxonomy (NCBI): domain Eukaryota; kingdom Metazoa; phylum Chordata; order Ceratodontiformes; family Protopteridae; genus Protopterus; species Protopterus annectens. The sequence goes on along the minus strand of NC_056727.1, from coordinate 662,138,196 downwards.
CACACACACACACATATAAAGTTATAACAGTACATCTTTCTTTTATAGCTTGCCAACAAGATCTGAGGTAATTGGGAATGGTACATTGTGGGTAAGGGAAAAGCTTGAGAGTTCTAAGTTGTCACAAGGTTTTACAGTGGCCAAATCAGATCCGACTCCTTGGATCTGAACCCATCAGTCGAGGAGGAATGAAAATAGACAACACAGATGGAACATTATGGTAACTACATAACTTCTTTTTTTTTTCCCCTGCCATTGTTGGTACTGTCCTTACCCCTTTAATAGGGTATTTTCTGTACTACCATTGTTGGTAATATCTTTGTTTTTTTTCTTACCTTTTTCTCAGCTTTTTGATATAAAAAAGTTGTATATTGTTTTTTCCTGCTGATATATTTTTTCCTATGTAATTCAAAGCCATATCTGAAAAATCTATGGGTTTTAAAAATGCACTTCCTATGGGCATAAGATCCTCAACTCTGTTGCCCACAGGAAGCATGTTTATTGCCTTGGAGCCGACCATTTGAATACAGCTTGTTCAGCGTGCTCTGCCTTTAACCCCTTTGACTGGCAGGTGTAACAAAATTTATCTTGAAAGGTTTACTACCTGCTTCTTCTATGTCTAGGGCTCAAACCCCTTCACAGTCTACTAAATAACCCCTTCAAAGTCTACTAAATAACCCCTTCAAAGTCTACTAAAATCTGCTTCTGAAGAATATAAAAAAGGTCTCCTCTGAAGTCTCCAAGGTCTTCCCAGAGCCTGTGAAGAAATTCCATAAAATCATGCATCCAACATCTTCACATCCAATATCTCTCAGCTGATCCTCAGATCGGAAACCTTCCCCAGAACCAAAAGTTTCGGCTTCAGTAGTCATAACCTCCTCACCAAAGACTTCCACTCTTGGTTCAAAGTCCTCACATCCTAAGTCCAGTACTTTTCTTAGGAGCTGTACACCTGATGTTGGACTCAAAACTGTTTCACCATCTTTATATGAACAGTTGTTTGAGACTCCGAAGAAACATTCCAGGCCCCCTTCCACAGCATCTTCTAGGTCTTCCCGAAGTTTATCAGAGGTAGATGTGGATAAAGTGATGCAAATGTTTTTCAGGGCTCAGATGCAGATGGGGGTCCTGCAAGCTTCATCCCTTACCAGATCCATGAGTGTACACTCTAATGCATTCTATCTCCTTCTCCAATCTGACCCATGATTTTGAAGCCCAGGATCCAAAATCTCCAAGAGATTCGTCATCAGATTCAAAGAAAGTTTCCTTCTCCACTCCAACTGCTTCCCTGAAGTTTTCTGCTCCAATAGCCTAGGATCAGAACGAGTCTGAGAGCTGAAGTGTTAGCATCAGATGCAAGTAGGTGGGTTCAGCTCTGGTGTTGTCAGATCCATCGCTCCCCCTTAGAGCTTCAGCCTTAGACAGTTCAGGTCAGATTCTCCCCTCAAGGCTCAGATCCAGGGGTGGCCATGATCTGCATCCCTTGAAAGCTTCGGGGGGGGGGGGTGAGTCATGGCTTCTCCTGATCCCTCAGCCTTTGAAGTGGTAGAAAAGGTGTTTTCTCTCCAGACAGAACCATCCTCTATTATTCAGGATCCTACTCCTTTACTTCCATCAGTTATGAGCTCTGAGTCAGCCTAGTCCACAGGGGCAGTCAGTTCCAACAGGCCTCCGTACAGTTCCAGCAAAGGAGCTATCCCTGTCTTCTGACGCCTCTCCAAAGCACCCCACGGAAGAGGTCCCCTGGAAGAGGACATGCAAAAGGAGACACATAGACTAACCCTTGGACTGTCTCACAGAAGACACCGATTATGATGAAGGAGAATCATCCTCCAGATCACCACTGGATGACATCTCCATTGGAGATATTCTAGACATCCTGAAGCAGAAAGGTGGTTGGTCATCCCAAACTCCTTGTCCCAACAAATCAGTATTCTTGGATGCTATTGGTTCAGGCCCATCTATGTCTTGGGAAACTCTCCTGCCAGACAAAGTAATTGACCTGGTTTATGCTGGGCATGGAATGAGCCAGATACTGTTGAGCACATTCCCAAGTGCCTTGACAAATTTTTGGCACCATCTGCAGACAGACCTCACTGGAGTAAAGGAGTCCCAGTTGATGTTATTCTGGTTGCTGCAGCCACTAAGAAGAGCTAGCAGATCAGAACTCTACTGTCCATCCACCCAATAGAGAGTCTAGACCGTTGGACAGATATGGAAAGCATGTTTTTGCCTCAGCTACCTTCGCACTGAAGTCACTAGTCTGCAGAGAGATTTGACTAAAGAACTTTTAAATACTCTATCAGAGTCCATTTATGCTGAGGATTTCAAGAGAATATCCTCTCAACTGCCTACTCTTTTATCCATTTCAAATGCTTTGATGAGGTTAATCTCTCACACAGCTGAAAGTCCCTTGTCAGCAGCCGGTTCAGGCATCTGCATAAGGAAACATGCCTGGATGTGACTTTGCAGAACCTTTAAAGATGTCTTTTATTAATGCCCTATTCTATGGCACTTCCTTGATTGGGTCATCAGGGGAAGATATGCGTACCCACAATGAAAGAGATGGAAAGACTCTCTCTGCCATAGGGATCAAGTTCTCTACCCTTCAGCGGACCTTTTCTAGGAACCAGAGAGGAGGTAAGAAAATGTGGTTTAGCAAATCTCAGGGTCCATTCTTGGAGTTGCATGGAGAAAATTTCTTCAGAGGTAGAAGGGGAAATTTTAATGGTAGACGTCAACCTAGAAGCAGATGTAGCCCACAAAATCAGGGCTTTAGAGATTCTTAGGCCATATCAGTGCTCCTTAAGTTCTGATAGATTGCCCTTCTCTGGAGGCAGCCGGGGGTCAATTTTGTTTGCATCTAGATGCCAGGAAAAACATCACAAAAAATTCATGGGTGCTAAGTATAATGTCCAAAGGCTATTTCATACCATTTTCCCTTCTTCCTCATCATCAACGGAAGAAACGTCCTGATGTTCCACCCAGTCAGAGGAAGGCTGCAGCAGATGAAATTCAAAAGCTGCTAGAGAAAAGAGTCATCCAGAAGGTCTCAAAGATCAAATAGGATTTGGATATTATTTATGCTTCTTTTTAATGCCAAAGAAAACAGGGGACCTCAGACCCATTTTGAATCTAAGCAAATTGAAGCAGTATGTAGATAGAGCAAAGTTCTGAATAGTCACAGTTCAGTCCATTTAACCTTTTCTATACAAGGACGATTGGATGCACTCTGTAGATCTTCAGACAGGTACCATCATAACAAAATAGACAGATGATCCAAGATACATCTCTGCTTTCAGCTGGGGGCCAGTCATTACCAATTCAAAGCTCTGCCCTTTGGACTCACCACAGCCCCCAGGATATTTACCAAATGCATGGCAGTTGTTGCAGCTCACTTGAGGCTGAAGAGATACCACGTGGTTCCATATCTAGATGACTGGCTTCTAACTGACCCATAGAAGTATCACTTTCAGCATGCCAGGGACTATTTGCTCCAGATTACTGACACCTTGAGCATTATGAAAAATCTCATCAAATTGAAACTTGCTCCATTTCAGTTCCTGCAATTCACTATGACATCGTTAAACACATCTACACAAATAGCATCCTTGCCTATCCATCGCATTACTTGTATCAGGAATCAGGTTCAGGCTATCCTCTCTTTCTCAATAATCTCCACCAGCAAGATTAGTGTTTCAGGCTCTGGGATCAGTGGCAGCTGCCACAGTGCTATTTCTTCTAGAGTGCTTCTTTATGTGAGTTCTCCAATGGACTCTGGCTGTACAGTGTTCCATTCTACATCAACCAATGTCTTTTCAAGTACAGCTCACCCCTGTTTGCAAGTGATACATTTGCTGATGGATACCATCAGATGATCATTTTCTGGGCAGACCTTTTGTACCACCAAACCCAGTAGACACAGTGACCACAGACACTTCTCAGCTGGGGTGTGGGGGCATTTCTTGGGAAGAATTGTCCAAGGCCTGTGGTCCCTGCAACAGACCAAGTTGCATATCACTGTCCTAAAGACGAGAGCAATCCTTCTAGTGCTGCAGGCATTTCAAAAGGCCCTCTCTTGGGGGCTATTGCAGTTCAAACTGACAACATGACTGTGGTCTAGTACATCAACAAACAAGGAGGAACCTAATCTTACCTCCTTTGCAGAGAGGTCATGAGGGTTTGGGAATGGGCGATCTCATCAGACTGCGTTCTTATTGCAATGCACATTCCGGAAAGGACAACCGTGCTTGCAGACAAACTAAGCAGTTCCATTCTGATGCCTCACAAGTGGTCTCTCAATCAGACAGTGTCGATTATGATTTTCATGTATTGGGACCAGCCTTGCCACTCCTCTTAACAACAACTGCAGGAAGTACTTTGCTCTGATCCCTCCTCAGGGGGAGTCACCGAGAGATGCTGTTCTTAATGCTTGTCCCTTAGATTTCCTTTATGCTTATACTCCTCTTCCCCTGATTTCAAAATGTTTACAGAAAGCAAGCAGGCTGAAGAGCTCAGTAATCCTCATTGCCCTCTTCTGGCCTCTGCAAGTGTGGTTTCCCGTTCTATGGTCTCATCTTCGCCATCCTCCATGGATACTGAATCCCACTCAGGAGCTCCTCTCTCCCAACACCCCAACATTCCGGTCCTAAAGTTGACCACATGATTTCTCCACTTCCAGTAATAGACAGTCCGGGCTTTCTCCCCAGTCTGTGACATTATTTTGGCTTCTCAAAAGGATTCTACAAAAAAGGTTTATAGAATCAAGTGGAAAAGGTTCTTTATTTGGGCATCAGATAAGGACATTGTTCCCTTTTCTGCTACAATTTCAACTATTCTTCAATTTTTGACAGCTCTTCTCAAAAATGGTGCTATTTTCTCTACAATTAAACTTTATTTGGCAGCGATTTCAAATTTTCATGCAGGAAACAGATCTTTTTTTCTAAGCTTCCTCTAGATTATGTAAAGCTTTTGTGAAAGGCATTTTTTGTACTAAGGCCTCCAATAAAGGATCCCACATCTCCTTGGGATCTTACTGTTGTACTCGAAGGTGTGACCTAAAAACCCTTTGAACCTTCAGACAAATCTGACCTAAAACTGCTGTCATATGCTTAGACAGTTTTCTTGGTAGCTATTATTTCAGCTAAAATAATTTCTGAACTCCAGGCTCTTTCGGCAAAAACCCCTTTCATTGTTTTTCACAAAGATAGAGTTTCTGTGTGGACTAACCCTTTGTTTTTACCTAAGGTAGCCTCTAAAAATAAATTGCCAGTTTTCTTTTCAAATTTTGCAAATAAAGGAGAATACATGCTACACCTCCTTGACATACACAGGCAACTACATTTTTAATTTTTAAGTCAATTTCGATAGTCAGATCAAATTTGTCTGTCTTTCTCTTCATATTGTCTACGCCATTCAGTGTCTAAAGTTAACCTAGCTAAGTGGAATACAGGCTGTATCTCATGGGTTTACTCTCAAAAAGATATGATGTTGCCAAAATCTCCCCATGCTCATTCAACTAGATCTATGGCTTCATCATTGGCTTTTTTGTCAAGAACATCTGTTGATGACATTTGTGCAGCAGCCACATGGTCCAAGGCTTGTTCTTTTGTCTCATATTACAAATTGGACACATACTCCGGAATATCCTTCCATGAGGGCCACTGAAGATGAGCATAGCTGAGGACTCTGTCCCATTACTGAGGAACAATGAAAAGGACAACAGATTTATAAGTTATGTACTCACCATAACTAGGCATCTGTGTTGTCCATTTTCATTTTTCCTCAACTTCCTTCCCATCCATCCCCCATCCTTTCTTTTTCTGGAAGGATCAATTGGACTATGTTTGGAACCTACAGTTCCAGGTTTGAGCCCTATCTTTTCTATCTTATATTTCTGTTCCTCATCTACTATTGGCAGATAGATCAGCAAACTCGATCTGAGATAATTGGATGGAGTGGGGCATTATGGGTAGAGGGAGGAGCTCAAGATCTGGATCTGAAGTCTGTAGTATGCGGCCAAGTCAGATCCGAAGATCAGATCTGTACCCATTAGTGAGGAAGAAGGAAAATGGACATCACAGATCCCTAGCTATCGTGAGTACATAACTTATAATTTTCTACCCAGACATTTATTCTGAAGACGGGGATAATGATATGATAGGTTATTGTACATTTGTGTTAAGCACTGTCCACAACAGTAGGCAAGTGAATATTTCCTGTATTCACAATAAATCCCTCCTTCATCTCCTGTAGTAACATTCAATGCCAGAACAATGTTATCAGAACCATTGCTGTGGTGAAGGATGAATATGGTGTGGTAAATGTTCTCAGCCCTATTTAACCTGTAGCTGGTCATCATGGCAGTGTGGTGAATTATCCTGTTTTGTAGGGGGAAAAAGATTCCAGTGGCAGAAGAGCAGTTTGTGATGAAGTCAGATGAATGATGACTGCAACCTCTACAACTTCATTTTCACTGTAATACCACAAAAATAATATGGTGGATTAGCCTTTTGGCTGCAAAAGTCCTAATAGCAATAAAACAAATTAGGATGGCAATAGGATGTCAGCTGTATGCATTGATCACTGTCATAGCTGATTATGGTGACAGAGCATGGCATCAGTTGCCATAACAGCATAGTGTTTTCTCCAAAAACAGGTTATTTCTGTATACATTACGGTAAAATGGGAAAATGATGGAAACCAGTTTGGAGATGCTTCTTGTGCCTTGGCTGACAAAAAAAAACCATTTATTTGCTTAAGATGTAATCTAAAACTTTTAGTCAATAAATCTGAATATTGTTTCTTCAGAACATCAAGCCAGATACATCTGGCGGTGCACTTATTCCTTATAGAGGGACATGAAGTAAATAGTTTGCAAGTCCTGCAGCAATGAAAGTCATAATGTCTGCTACTTCCAAATTATCATGTGTACCAAAAAGCTATCCAGTTTAGTTTCCATATCATCATACCGGTTTCTCCTCACTGATTACACTAATGCCAGCTGCTGGAAACCTTGGTTTGTGAATGTTTGAGATAACTGGATAACTTTTAATAATTTTCTTTTGTCCTTCAGTCTAGCATAACATTGTTTATCAGAAGCCAGCTAACACTACAATTATGTTAGGTCAGCTCATATATCCTTTCATAATAGATTGGAACTTAAAGTTCTGGGTATTTTCTTGATGTAAGCTCACTGCCATTTCCCCATCATTACAAGCACGTTCAACATCTTTGATTCTTTGTTTTTCCCTAGAGTTTTTCAAACTTTTTCTTTAAGGGAGTGTTCGGGCAACCTTGGTTGCCTGAATTGGTATACTTAACATACTCATCCAAGCTAAAATTTCAAATGTGTATGGATTCTTTAAAGGTGTTTAGCATGTTCTCACTGTCAGAGAACAAATAATCATCTTAGACATTTTGATTTATTCCTGCACAAATAAATAATGGTATGCATGCTTTTTGGGTAAATAAATGTACAATCTGTTTCTCAGCTGACATAAATGTAAAGTCTCTGGCATTTTTTTCTTTTAAATAAGTAAAACCATAACACAATTAAACTATGGCTATGTAAATTACTAGAAAGTGGCATTTGTGAAAGAATGGGCTGAATTGTAGTAGAATCTTCAAACTGCATACAACTTCATCTCAGTCACATTACTCATTTTTAGCATGACTTCTTGATTTGGTGGTAGTTTGTGATGGGGCGACATTTACTAACCTTCTCTTCCTGCAACAATGACAAGCTGTTTATATTTCACTTAACCATGTGAACAGTATATTCTGCACATTTCATATGTAATACAAAGGATTATTTCAAATAAAATCATTTTCTACTCTGTTTCTTGTTAATCCTGATGTACTCTGTTTCTTGTTAGTCCTGAAGCTAAAGTGATTTTATCCGGAATAGTCCTTTGTTCTCTGTTTCTTGATAGTCCTGTCACCCTTCACAGGTAGAATGCCAAACCTGACTTAAACTTTTCTGGATTACCTCTGTTTTCACATTTCAAATATCTCGATGGTCAGTATGAATGCATATGTCAAATAAACTAAGAACACTGACAAAACTGCTATTTTAGAAAGTAGGTTCAGTTTTGTGAACAGACTTAAACTGAACTGGTTTTGACTATTTTGGAAATCAGGTGACCTATTCAAATCTACCCTATTAATCTCCAGTACAAAAAAAGCACTGCATTTTTTGTGCAAGGATAGTAAGACTATGAGATAGGACATGAGTATAACAGTTTTAATTTCTATAAGAAGGTATATGGGATTGCATTGATAAAAGACAAGTGTACAAGGGTCTGAGTTTGGGTATTCATTCATTTTTTTTTCACTCACAGTGGTGTTTTGTTGTGTGCATGTCAGTATGTGAAAAGGTGTAGTGTTACTACAATATGGCTTTATCAGCTGTATACTGGTAATCCATTAACTTCAGACAGTGTTGACAAGGTTGTGCACAAAAGATCATAGATTTTTTTCTGTGTCTAAATTTTGAAAAAGAAAATATTACTCTGCATTGTGCACAAAAACAATTCAGACTGCCAACAAGGTAAACTATATACTACTTGAGGGACTCACTTTTATGCTACACATAACTTGAACTTGCACAAAGATATGCTTAGATGTTTGTCACACTGGTCTAGGATTTCATGTATAGCCCAAATCATTGAGAATAAATTTAAAAATCTGTTAAGTATGATTAGAACTAATGATCAGAGTGCAATTTTAATTTGAAATAAATTCTGACTCAACTATAGTCAAATATTAATTATATACCATGTATTTTTCAGCCCAGGTTCTAAAAAGAGGCCCTTATTGTTGAGCATTTCTCTAATTGTTATTCTAAGTGTTGGTGGATTTTCATATTATAAGAGTATTAAGGTATTCCAGGACATGCAGTTTAAAGATCCTTGGAAGAAAACAACCACAAAAGATGAAGATGGAAAATCCAAGTGAAAAGTTTAAGAACTTGTAACATATATTGTTTCATTGTTTAATATACTTGAAATTGTGGTATTGAATAAGTGCACATAAAGTAATTCAGGTTCATGTATAGTTTTTTTTTTGCCAGCAAGTATTGGTTGATTGCACTGAAAATAATTGAACCTTATTCTTCTGATACTTCTAGACTGTAGATTTCCCATATTCAGTTCTAATGGAATATTCTTTGCCTTATTGGAATATATTATGTAGTTAATGTTATAAATAAATTAATAAAGTGTCACATCTTAACTGTGCTTGAATTCCTTCCCAATTCTTTTAACTTAACCAGTACCTCTTAACTGGTTAAATAATAAATGCACATAATATCCATCTGGTATGATAATAAATGCATTACTGGTACTGTTTGTCTCAGCTTGTTTCTTGAAAAAAAATAAAAAAATGTCATTCATGGGACTAAATTATATAATTTTGCAGCTTGCAAGTCTTCACTGTAAGAAAGAACCTAGAGACTGGAAACAGAGATTGTGGAGTGGTTTTGTATACGGCCTCTCTGCTCTGTTGGAAGAGTGTAACGTTGGACATTAACCTGTCATGCCATTGTGCTGTGATACTGTCTCTGCTGCTGCAGTGCCCCATGGGTGATCAGTGCAGTGCAGAAGTACATTACCAGGTATATTATCTTCTATCACTATGTCTGTACCAGAGATTAAAGTTTTCTTTATTGAATTCTTATTCTTGATTTACTCATCTTAACATGGTTTCTGTTACACTTTTTCTTATAGTTATGTACAACATCACAAACAGTCGAAGCTTGTTATTATCCACAACTTTATTTAACTTCAAGTGCTTCCATCCCAACAATTAGCAAATGGACTTCTTAGAACAACTGACCCAAATCAAACTACATGTATTTATAGTAAAATTAAATCTGATGTTGTTAATCTTCATTCATTCCTTACTGATGGGGTTATCGGTTCTGTCCTCAGAACCGAGCTGGCCAAATATCAAGCTTGCATCAGCCAAAAACTCTCAAGCCAAGGTCCTACCCAGAATGCTCTGCTCCCTGTTACCTCAGATCTTGTTTGGCGCGTTGCTGTACAGCTGTGTCAAGCCACTCTGTTCAGCTAAGTGTCTAATTTTTTGAAAGTTTTATATATCGTTTCTACTTTAAAGTTTTTCAAACAGTTTCTGGTATTATTCTCCTGCCCTATCATATCCTTAAGACTCTCTCCCTTTAGTCTGTTTCTGTTTATTACCCTTTTCTTACCTTTGAGGTAATTCTTCATTACCATCATTGGTAATCCTTCTTCCTTCTCTCTTCTTATCCTTTTGGGTAGCCTTTCCTCTTCCTTTTGGTACTGTTCTTTTTCTCCACATCATTAGGTCGGATAAGAAAAGTAGCATTGGTTTTAAGCAGTGTAAGGATTGCAGCCATAAGTTACCAATTTCCGATGGCCATGACTTATGTGTCAATTGTTTGAATGTCTCCCAACTTACTGTGGATCCCCTGTGTGGGATTTGTAGAAATGTATTGACCGGGACTCTTAATGAGAAAGAACAAATCAATCTTGAAAGGTCTTCTCAAATCTCCTTTCTGTGAGGCTATTTCTGGGTCGGAGGGCTCACCCCCTCCTGCTAAACCCCATAAGAGGCATTCTTCCTCTTCTTCATCAAGGCCACTCCCTTCATCTCCCTCTGGAGATCATAGGGAGTCGACTCATAAGAAGGTGAAACTGACTACTACTTCGGATCTGCAACCTGTGACTGACCCTGTCGTCTCCAGGCTTGGCACGGCACCAGCTGATTCTGGCTCCAGCCATGTCCTCCTTATCGACACTGGCTCCGGAGTTCCCAGTGCAGACAATTACGGCTCAAACAGTTCTGTCACAACCTTTACTGGCACCGTCCATACAGGTACAGTCCCCTTCGGCACCATTGATACAATCCCCTTCAGCTCCGAGTATGACATTACTGTCCTTCATGGTGCAGACACTTTTGGCACTGACATGTTTTTTGGTGCAGTACTTTTAGGCACCGTCTTTGTTACCGGTGCAGACACTTTCCATAATGGCACCGTACCCATCGGTGCAGACACTTGCTTTTACGGTGCAGACACTTTCAACTTCTATGGCGATAACGTTGTCGGCCCAGACTACTTCCACACCATTTTCTTCGGTGCAGACGTCCTCGGTTCTGGGCTCTGCACCTCTCAAATTAGCAAGAACCAAGTACTTTCCTTCCTTGGATCCATTCATTGGTAGCTGATATAGTCTTTTTCTAGAAAGGCCAGAATCACCCTCAGGTCTCTGTATGAGGTTGACCAGGAGCCTCTCTGAGCAAGATGTGTTGCGGCTTGTTGACCAGTTGCCTGTGGCCAGAGGTCTCTCTCACCCATCGAAGTCCACGTTCCCTCCCTCATGTGAATGTATATCTCCTCAAACTCCAACGTATGCTCCTCCTTTGACTTCCACCCAAGTATCAAAGCCCATTACTCTGACAGCAGCTTCCCTTCCTCCAACTCCAGTAGTGGATCTCACTTTGGAACCAGAGTCGTCCTTGTGGCCCTTGGTGTACTGGGCATCGGGCTCTTCTCAGGCCAGTGGCTGTGCTGTGGGGGAGGGCATTCCTGGTTCCATGCCGATTTTTTCTATGGCACCCTCCAGGAATCCTCCCTCTCTCATGCTTCAAAGTCCTCTTGAGACTCCTGGTCTAGGGGTCGGCTCATCAGGGTGGGGTGTGATCCCAGTTCTGAGGTTGTCGTGCTCGGTTCCAGGCTCCCATCCCTCCTTTGGTGGGCTGTCTTCCAGGCCATGGAAAAGGCGCTTGCCTCTGCTGGCAAACCCCACATGTCAGAGTCCTGTCCCCCCTCTGTGCGCAGCTCTCACAAGCCACAACTGCCAGACACCGGGCAGAAGGACCTCAGGTTTCTCCTCCTCAGGAGACCTCTCTTTGCAGTCTTCCCCAGAACCTTCCACTGAAGAAGTACTTGTAAAGCGTTGTGCAAGAGAGGAGGCACATGGACTCCACTGAGGAGTCATTGACTGAAGATATGGACTTTGATGACAGGGAAGGGTCCTAATGGTCACCTTCTGATGAGGTGTCCTTTGGTAACTTTCTTGAGATCCTTAGACAAAGGGGTGACTGAAAATCCTCTAATCCTTCCTCTGAGAAATCCATATTCCTGCAAGCCTTTTTTGCCCAGCCCCCTACCTCCTGGGTTACGCCGCTGGCCAATGAGCTTGTCCAGGTCATCATACAGCATGCATGGAAGGTTCCTGACACCCTGGAAGCGATACCACAGAGACCTGATAAAATCTTATTGCCCTCAGCTAAGCATCCCCATTGGTCACAGGGTCTTCCAGTAGATGCCATGGTGGTGGCAGCTGCAACTAAGAAGAATGTGGCAGAAGAGAGCCAAATTGTCCATCTGCCCAACAAGGAGTCCCGGTGATAGACAGACTAGGGAAGCATATGTTTGCTTCATCGACCTTCGCTGTAAGGTCTTTGAACTATTTGTCATACTTTACCAGGCTTCAGAGGGATCTTATCAAACAACTCTCTGAAACCTTGGCAGGAGCTGTTTCTAACGAGGTGCATGAAAATGTGGCTTCTCAGATAGCCACCCTAGAGTCCATTTCCAATTTTTCCATGCATTGTATTTCTTACGCAATGGAAGGAGCGGCTAGAGCAGCAGGTGTGGGTATAGTCACCAGATGATATGCCTGGATGCACCTTTGTGACTTTGTGGACTCCTTTAAGGCTTCCTTCATGAATGCCCCCAGTGAGGCCACTTCTTTGTTTGGCCCTAAAGTGAAAGATATGCTGGTAAGGAGCAAACAAGATAGCAAGACCCTATCTGCCATTGGTGTCAGACACTCCACTCCTCAACGATTCTACTCCAGAAATCAGAGGAGCGGGAAGATGTGGCACAGGAAATCACAGGGCTCTTTCCATGGTGCACGTGCCGAGTTCTCCCCTAGAGGCAGAGGGGAAAACGCTAATGAAAGATGCCCTTTTTGGGGCAAAGGAGGTCCGCAAAACCAGGGTTCCAGAGATTCTTTCTCTGACCAACCCTATCAGTGTTCCTGAAGCGTTGCCCGACTGCTCACCTCTGGAAGCAGTCGAGAGTCATTTTTCCTTGTACCCCGCTGTCTGGCGAAATATAACCACCGACTCTTGGGTATAGTGGATAATATCCAGAGGCTATCGCATTCCCTTCCATCTTTGTCCAATCTCAACCAGAGTATTACCCAATGTTTCACCCAGTCAAAGGGAAGCAGCAGCACATAAAGTCCAAAAGCTACTACAAAAAAGAGTCATCCAGATGGTCCCCCCAGACCAGATAGGAGCAAGTGTTTACTCAAGGTTCTTTTTAGTGCCAAAAAGACAGGAGACTGGAGACCAATTCTGCATCTCAGCACACTGAACAAATTTGTAAAAACAGAGAAATTCCAGATGGTCACGCTTCAGTCTATCCTTCCTCTCCTGGAAGAAGACAGTTGGATGTGCTTTGTAGATCTTCAAGATGCATATTACCACATAAAAATGGGCAAATGCTCAGGAAGATACCTCTGCCTCTGCAAGAAGCCAGTCGCTATCAATTTTTGAGCTCTGCCCTCTGGTCTCTCTACAGCCCCCAGAGTGTTCACCAAATGCATGGCAGTGGTTATCGCTCACTTGTGACTTCAAGGATTCCAGGCATTTCCATATCTAGATGACTGGTTCCTCACCTCCCCAGCCAAGCGTCTACTGGAAGAAGCCCTGCACTACACTCTCCTCACAGCACAATGCCTGGGAATCACCATAAACTGGGAGAAGTCCAACACAACCCCAGCTCAGTCTTTGGAAGTCATAGGGATATTGTTGGACATGAGAAATTGCACAGCATCTCTTCCAGACCACAGGCTTCAAAGAATATGCCAACAGGTTCAACCACTGCTCTGTCACCACAAATCTCCTGCTCGATCTATACTCCAACTCTTGGGATCAATGGCAGCCTCGATCACCATTGTTATGCTAGCCATATGCCACATGAGGCTCCTTCAGTGGTTGCCTGTCACTCAGTGGTACCCTTTACAACATCCTTTGCTTTTTCAGATAAGTGTAACTCAGAGATGCAAGCAAGATTTATTCTGGTGGACATCTCGAAATCCCCAACAATGGTCTCGCCCCTTCAGCCCCCATCAACTGAAAGCCACAGTGACCACATATGCCTCCCTGATGGGGTGGGGGGGATATGTCAGGGAAACTCGGTCCAAGGCAACTGGTCGGAGACAGAGGCCCTTTTACATATCACTGTCCTGGAACTGAGGGCGGTGTTACTAGCGTTGCAAGCATTATATTCCATCCTTCCATCAGGGACTATTGCGATCCAATCAGAGAACATGTCTGTGGTCTTGTACATCAACAAGCAAGGGGGCACCAGATCTTACCCATTATACTGAGAGGCCTTGAGAATATGGCAATGGGTGATAACTTCCAACAGCTTTCTAACTGCAACACACATTCCTGGGAGCTCCAATGTGATAGTGGACAAATTGAGCAGGTGCATTCTACAGCCTCATGAGTGGTCCCTCAACCCTATGATAGTGTCAAGAATCTTCAACTGCTGGGGCCAGCCTTGCTGCGACCTATTCGCCTCCCCTAATGACTACAAGGGCAGCAACTATTTTGTTCTGATCCCCCTGTGGGGACAGTCACCGAGAGATGCTCTAGTCCACGCTTGGCCCTCGGATCTACTTTATGCTTATCCTCCTCTTCCCCTCATCTCCCAATTTCTGAAGCAAGCATGACAGTTGAAAAGCAAAGTGATCCTCATTGCTCCATATTGGCCTCAACAAGTCTGGTTCCCTTTCCGCTGGCCTCACCTGCTAGATCAACTGTGGATCCTCAATCCATCGCCAACATTGATCTTCCATCCGCAGGGTCTGATTCACCCCAGTCTAACAACCCTGAAACTGACAGCTTGGTTTCTCCACTTTCAGTGATTGCCAGGCAGGAAAACCTCTCGTCCCCTGTGCGCAATATTCTTATTGCATCTTATAAATCATCCACCAGACTAATCTATCTCAATAAATGGAAAAGATTTTCTCTATGGGCAGCGAATAAACAATTAAACCCCTTGTCAGCCCCAGTTTCGGTAGTTTTGGATTACATATCACATCTTTTCCACTCTGGGGTGTCTACCTCTACTATTCGTGTGCATTTAGCTGCCATTTCAAATTTCCACATTGGTTTTCAGGATTCGTCCCTTATGTCACATAGACTTTGTAAAACTTTCTTGAAGGGGGTTATCCACTTAAAACCTCCCTTTAGAGAACCGGTACAACCTTGGGATTTGGCATTGGTTCTGCAAGCTCTAACAGCTCCCCCCTTTGAACTTACGTCTTCATGTGATGCAAAATATCTCTCTTGGAAAACTTTGTTTCTGATTGCAATCACATCAGCCAGACACTTGTCAGAACTTCAAGCCTTATGCATCAACCCTCCCTGTCTTATCTTCCATAAGGATAGGGTATCATTGAGAACTAATTCTTCCTTTTTACCAAAAGTGGTGTCAGAGCAGTCTATCAACCAAGTTAACAAATAAAGTTAAATTTAAAAAAAAAGAGCAAAATGAATGAAGACTGGATAACAGAACACAAACAGAATAATGTAGACAGAGTACAGGCAAAAAGAAACATACAATATTAATTAAATTACTAAACTTTATAACAATAGTCTACAGAAAATATTCCTTTTCATAAATCTTGGATGGTTACTTTGACAATCCATGTAATTATTGGAGGTCTCCTTCCTAAACACTTTATATACAAATGTACCATTTTCCTTGTCCTTATACAAAATTATATCCAAATAATTAATAGCTTCATCCGAAAATGTGGAAGTGAATTTAAAGTATGGTGTAACATTATTTAAGTATTTTACAAACAGGTCTGGTTGTTCCATCTTCTCCTTCCATAAAATAATGATATCATCCAAAAAGTGAAAATATGTAAGCCATTGGTTAGAGAATTCCATATTAAAAACAAACTTGGATTCCCAGGCATAAAGAGTCAAATTTGCATTGATGAGTGCACAGCTTGCACCCATCAACACTCCCTTAGTCTGTTTAAAATAAACACCTTTAAATGGTAAATAATTATTGTCTAGTATTAGTTTCATAACATTCATAACAAAGTTAATCAATGTCTCATTCAAACTTGTCAGACTTCTTAATGCTTCATAAAATAAATTCAACCCCTAGTGATGGGGAGTGGATGTAAATAAATCAACTGTGTCAATAGTTGAAAAACAACATCCATCATTATACCAGTCCTTATTTATTTTTGATAAAAAATCCAAAGAATCCTTTAATAAATAGTTTAATGCTATAATTGAATTTTTGAGCAGTCTATCTATAAAATTACTAATGAATAAGTGG
The DNA here is from genome assembly GCF_019279795.1 of Protopterus annectens. Classification (NCBI taxonomy): domain Eukaryota; kingdom Metazoa; phylum Chordata; order Ceratodontiformes; family Protopteridae; genus Protopterus; species Protopterus annectens. The sequence continues at coordinate 662,121,827 of NC_056727.1, read as the reverse complement.
GTCCATTCTGTGCTGAAATAATAACCCTAAATGGTGGCTGATCAAGGTTTTTATGAACCTTAGGAATCCCAAACACTATGGGAATAGGTGGTCTTATTTAAAAAAAAAATCAAATACTTCCTCCAAAATAGAACCCTGTAAGAGTGCATCCTCTATTATGAATTGAATATTCATATGAGCCAAACATATTTAATTCTTAGACACCTCTTGATACGTCTGTGTCATGGAAAATGTCAAATAATTGACTAACATAATCCAACATATCAAAAGCAGTGACGTTAAATAAAGTTGTGGATATTAACAAGCTTCAACTATTTGTGACATTGTACACAAATATTTTTTTGGGCGTGTTGGTCTGTGAGTGGCTTTTTGTTTTTAGTTGTTTTTTTTCAGCCACTTGTTTACTCTGTTTTACTTTGGATTACACTTTTCATTATGCTACAACATGCTGTATACCATGGTATATATATGATAATGACATAACTTAGCATGACTGGCTCTGAATTACTCTTGTACTACATTTTGCTTTTTCAACCAGGCAGCACTACCATGCTTGCCCCTGCCCATCCCCAGGCTAATAAGATGTGTACACATAATGCTCATTCACAGAGACTGTCCCCAGGCTATTTGAACATGTGTATTACTATCAGACGCTGAGACTTTGAAGCCCCTAATTCCACCATTCTGTTCTAGTAATAATGTCACAAGCGCACCATTGATGCCCCTTGGTGCGTTTTGTGTATTGTCAGTGAAATGTGGCTATCTAACCAGGGCTACAGTTTTGCTTATCTTAAAAACCTGTACTATAGACATGGTCACTTCAGGTACTAGGTCCATCAGGGCTCAAGCTTGGTACAACCTGGAAACTAAGATTTGTTTACATCTGCTGCACAGGGACTATCAGGAGTACCAGCTAGAACATTATCATGGCTCATTATGTAAATTTGATGCCTGGTACCTGCTTGCCAGGGGACAGTGCTAGATTGGCATCTCAACTCTTGCAAGCAGTGCAGGCATTACTCTAATGACCTGCAGAGGCACCACTCTAACTTGGTCCACCAGTGGGATGCTGTGGCTAGGAAGAGTGTGCCAGTATTTTATAGTACGAACTGTAAATAGGTTTCACCTTTTAATCTCTGGCAATTGAGTACTATCTTCCTTGCCTTCTGCTGATTTGGCCACATTGTACTGAGTATTTTCCACTTTCTTTTACACCAGCTAATGAGACAGATTTCAACAGAGAGGTCTGCCTGAGAGGGGCTTAAAGAATGCCCAAGTGGTGCGGTAGGTATAATTTGAACATTTATCTAGTGTGCTGTTGTAATATAAACATGGGCACCAATATGTTTCACTTATTCTCTGTCTGCTTTTGTCTTCTTTTACAGTTCCAGCTGTCATGCAGGATGTGGAGTGATGGTGACTATCTGGATGTGCTGCAGCCAGTGCACCTGGTGCTGGGTCATCAACATTGCCAGGTCTACGTTCAGCAGAGAGTAAAGATAACCCTACTGGTGGTGACCTGGAGGGCTCACTGGTGGCCTCCAAGGCCATCCCTTATGAATGGAGGCAGACGCTTCTCTTCTTTTAGGGGTCTGAAGGGTTCCACTTAGCCATTCTCATGTCATTGGTTTAGACTGAGGTGTACCTCTAGCTAGACTCCCACATTACATACTGGGACCATGAGACACCTCCTGGTATGACTGAGATGAGTTGCATGATCAGCCAGCCCCAACTGTCACAACACCAGCAGGAAAGGCTGATGGTCAGCCATAAAGGTGATCAATGTCTGTGAGGGGTGGGCCAGTCAGATAAGCTGTATCCCACCCTGTCTCCCATCTTGATGTACTGCTTCCTTATGTGTCAGGCCCCATACATTGTTTGTTGTGCAGTCCTGTCCATTACCAGTTCTCCTTCTGTGGCCAATCTCTGAGACACAATGAAGTGTTATAACATATAAATAGCTACTGCAATGCATTGTGATGCTATTTGTTATCCCTCTGTCTGGTAAATATTAACTATTTCAGCACAATGTAGTACTACTCTCTCCCCTTGGGTCTATATTAGATGAGCGACCATTCCAATGTTCGAATCATAGATGGTCGACATCATATGATCGAACGTTGGAAAGGTTGAAGGTGAAATTCAATGGCTTTTTATGTGCAGAATGGGAATGTTTCCCTTTCTGCACTGAAGTGCATTCTCAGAGTTGGTATATTTAAGTAGGGGGGTGTGGGGGGTGCAGGGAGGCTTGCCCCCCCTGCTCAGAGCGGTAAGGTAATTTTTATTTTTTTTTTAATTTTATTTTATTATATAGCCGATGTTTCGAACTTCACTCATATGAGTTCGCTCATGTGAGGTTCGAAGTTTTGAAACTTCAGCTATATAGTATAGATCCCCTCCCCTTGTAGATAATATACTATATCTCTTTACCATTAAATAGTCCCTTAATAATTTATTTCTTTCCATTAACTGACCATACTATAATGTACAATATAATGCTATTTACTGTATCTGTTCATACTTAATTTTTTCTCTTACTAATTCTCTTATTATTCCTCCATTTGCTGACTAACAATTTCATTATTTTTCTCATTCTAAGTTGTTGGCTTCTTTTCTCTTAACATTTTTAACACTTCACTACACTATTCCATAATTCCGTAATCTCATTATGTAAATAATCCAATGCATTATGTTCTACTACCAATTGTAATTAAACATATGCAGCTATTGTGTCTCTGCCTTGTCTGGTAAATGACAAATATATTCCTCATATCTACTCTAATCATATTGTATATTGTGTATATGTATCTATTGTATTTTTATATGTTGAGACTAATGTATGTGAAGGGGCTGAAAAGCACCTTGCACCAGCCCACTTACTCAATTAGCAAACAAAAATAAATAAAATAAAGTAAAATAAAATAAATGTCTGCATCCCATCATTATTGATGTGCATCATTAGATCACTGTTGCAGTAATGCTAACTAATGGGACAAATCATGCCAAGGATATTGTACATGCAGCCTATCTACTAAAGTTTTGACATATCTTTATCTTAGTTCATATGTCTGATCTTAGCAGTATGCACAAGACTATGCTGGTAATTAAAGCATGTAAAAGCTGAAAATCTTCAAAACTCTCTTGCTGCCTGTTCATGAACAAGACTCTGTCTGAATCTCAGTCTGTCAGCCATAGTAAAGTATCCAGCTACCTTCGTTAAGAGTGGCTAAGTGCTCCATTGGGAACTCTTCTTCTTTTCTTCACTTTCTCAATAAAAAATTGATATTGTTTTGTCATCTAAGAGAAGGAAATGTGAGTGAGATCAGCAGATTCCTTATAAAGATAGGCATAAAAAATGTCTTTTTTGTCTTGGACCCAACTACAATAATATTGAGTGTTTTATTTGTTAAGCCATTCTGCTGAAGATCCTATGTAGGATGCAGTTGGAATTCCCTTACTTGCATGTCCCTTCACAGTCAAAGAAAAAGCCTAAATAGCAGAAAGAAGATGCTAGTCTCCCCACTTCTTTCTGTAATTCACAATTGAACATCTCTGTTAAGGCTAATGATAAGGCTATAGACTACTTGACATCTGGGTGTGTTTCTGCTGTCAAGAGCCTTTTGGAGGCTGGGAGGTTGGTGGCAAATAACACATCCCCTCTGACCAATCAGACAGCTGACAAAGCTACAAAGGGAGAGCCAAGGCTAATCATATCACAGGGACCTGTATGTTTTCCTCAGATTTTAGCCATTGAGAACATCCATGATTCTGCTCCCCCATGGATTATATTTGTTGACACCACAAGGAAGAGAAAATGACACATTTACCCATCCTACAACCTCTGCATATAGGGGCCCTCAGTGGGAGAAGTATGACATTTTTCAGGGACATTTCAAAGCCTTTATGTATTTGAAACCTTCACAGTTTTAGTCACCTGCTCCATCTACTCCTAATTAAAGGAAGATGGTCACTTCTGAGGTAGATTCCTCTTCAGGATCTGGTTCTGAGTCTCTTGATTATTCCTCCAAATGGAATCTTCATCTGCTTTTGAGTGTGAAACTAAGGATATTTTATCTTCAGACTCACCAGAAGAAGAACTGTCTTTTGGTGTACAGTCCATAGGGTGATGTAGCACTTTAAATGGGAGTGCAGACAATTTTAGAATTCTCAGAAATGACATTACAGTTTACTGCATATGAAAGTTCCCAAACCCTGTGCTGTGTCACTGTACTGGAATCTTTGGAGGATACCTTTCTCTCAGCTACTTTGTCCCCCTGAATCTCAGCACCCTGCACTCAAAAAAGCATTTTTTTATAAAGTTCCAAAAATACATACCTGTACAATAATCTTCCTTATGACCCACAGTTATTTCTGTAGAATCAGTCAAGGTGATCTAAACTTTTGCCTCACGCCAGTGACCAGCCCAATTACAAGGATAGAAGGCAACTGGACAGGTACAGAACAAAAGACTATACTTCTGCCACTTTGACTTTCTATGCCAATAATTACCAGGGAACATGCTATCTATTTTTGACAATATGTCTAAACTAATCTGTAGCTTCCCTGAATCTGACGCCAGAACTTCTATCCAAATGTGAATATGACTGTCCTGATGCCTTTTCCGTAGCAGCTGTTTTTGCATCACTGTTAAAAAGATTTCCCTGTCTTTGTCTCCCATCCTTGCCTGAAGATATCAGGTCTAGCCTTTAGAACCTCTTTTTGTTAAGGACAATCTGTTTGCATCCACTGCTACTGAAATTCAAAGAAAACTGAGGAAAGAGGAAACATAATTTAAATGTGTAAACAAGGTTTTCTTTCCTCTTTCCATGTTTGCAAAGAATTTTCACAAAAGCCAGAACATTTCTTGGCAGAAATGTAAAAAATTCTTCCAAGAAAAAAAAATACTGGATTTGCTGGAAAAGGCTAAGTTAGATTTCAAGTCGCCCAAAGGATCTTCTCAGACAAACTTTCTAAATTCTGATTATCTTCTTCCCCTCTTTCCCCAACTTCCCACTGCCAAACTGTCAAGCAAACAGTCTGTTGATTTTCCTCTTTGGAGAGCTAAGACAACTTATTCTTGGGTTCTGACTATTATTAAAAAGGATACAGAACTGAATGTAATTCTCCCTCCAATCCATCTCAAATTCCCAAGGCCATTTCAAACCATCAGTATTTGATTCTTCCAATCATTTCTGACCTCCTCTACCAAGGAGTAAAATAACCTGTCCCTCAATATCTAAAAGGAAAATGATTTTATTCCAGGCTCTTCCTTGTTCTGAAAAAGAAGAAACCTGGAGGTCATTTCTGCAATTATCCATTCTGAATACCTTTTTTGAAATTTTGTGTTTTGGGATATCACATTTAATTTATTGATTTGATGTTTAGGCATTCCTCTGCTCCAGGAGTGTTCACAACGTTTGTATCCCCTGTTTTAGCATTCTGTAGACTCCATGGGATCCATATCTACCCTTACATGGATTTACAGTTTACTATCAATCCTTTTTCATTCTAGAGTTCACTTTGAATTTTGACAAATCCAGCCTACATCCCTTTCAGTCTCTAATGTTCCTTGGGTATCTTCTTAGAACATCTAGCATTAAGGCCTTTATTTCTCAAGAAAAGATTGACTTCTTGACACACTTCTTTCTATCCTTGACAGATCTACCCAAGACCTCTGTAAGAGAGATTCTGAAGGCCTCAGGGTGCATAGTATTCACATTCAAATGATTCATTTTACCAGAGTCCACATGAGGAATATCCAATGGTACCGAAAGTGTATTTGAGCACAAAACTGTCATTTTCTTTCATTTACGATTCTTCTCTCGCCCTTTGTGATGAAAATCTATTTTCATGGCTCAACCAAATAATAGCCAATCCAAGAATCCAATTTGTTATCCCATTCCTCTCACTTCTGACCTGCCCTGGAGGACATGTTCAAACTGTTTCAGCATGCAGAGAGTCTGAGCCAGACAACAAAGGAAAAATCTAATAAACATCAAAGGCCCATCACGTTTGGATTCCAGGGACTCTTCAAATTGTAACAGACAATCACCACTTTCATGTGGTTCATCATTTAAAAGAAGAGAACAAAGTCTTCCCACCTGTGGAGGCTGTCATTGATAGCATAGAATCTGGTTATTCACCACAGTCATTTCCTACAGGCAGTACATATTCTTTCAGAACTGAATTAAATTGCAGACTATCTGATCAGATCTGAGGCAGACCCTCACAAATGGATGTTGAGCGAAGAAGTTTTCCTACAAATTACCCATCAGTGAAGTACTCCCAAAGTAGATCTCTTTTACTCCACTCACAGTCTGGATAATATGATTCCATTACCTTTCAGGTACCTTTACTCTTAAGACATGTTACAGGTAATAAAGTAGGGTAGAAGTCTTGCAGCAACAATATTTTATGTTTCTAAATGGAGGAGATTTTCTTTGTAGTGCCAAAAAAGCACTGAATACTTTTTTTAAAGTATCTGTATGAGCTGCCCAACACAGGTTTGGCATGTACCTACATAAAGGTATATCTGTCCACCATTTCAGTGTACCTACCAATTGATCTACCAATGTTTTCAAGTTTTGAGTTCAAACAGTTCCTAAAAGGTGTCCAACACATCAGGCCATCCAGAAAAAACATTTGCTTATAAATAAAAAAAAACTTTATTGAATTATCACTTAAGACATAGGCAATCATACATTTATATACATGAAAATAAACCATATATGTTAAGTTGTCTATCTCGCCTTCATTCTTGCTGGATGGGTTCGGAGCCGACCTCGGCTCCGACTCGGCCACTCTAAAAGCTCGAGAGTTGGTTCCACCGGCTCGAGGCTCCCCTTATATCCCACAATGCTAGGCGTGAGTTACCCCAGATCTCGTTTGCCGCTACAGCGATCGAGGTGTTGGTTTTCTACCGGCTTCTTGGTAAGTAACTTTGATCTAAAGTTAGTGTATTTAAACCCCTTTAATTTTAATTTTATCACTTGTTTCCCTTAGTTTAGTGGATTCCCTCCTACTTTCTATCTAAAATCCCCTTTATTTCCACAAGAACTTATAAGTTCTTCCCTCGGGCCTTCGGGCCTTCTTTCCTCATTCCCTAGTGGTGTGTGTGTGTGTTTTTGCTCTTAAGTTAAAACCTTGATAGTTTTATATTTTGAGTTTAAAATAGCATAGGGTGTAATCAGTGTGTTTGACTGTGTGTGTGTGATTACACTTGCTAATATGTCTAAGGATACAAAGGTCTCAGGCTTCAAGAAGTGTGATGCGTGCTGTCAGAAAATGTCTCTGACAGACGGTCACACTTCTTGTGTCTACTGCCTGGGGCCTTTGCACCTGCAGGACTCCTGTGCTGTTTGCCACGGCTTCAGCCCCAGGGTCGTGCAGGAAAGGAAAAACAAGCTGATCCTGAGAGGTTTACTTAAGCCTGAGGGTTCCCTCACAGTCTCTTCGGGAAAGCCCTTCAAGGCTTCTAGGTCCTCGGCTCCAGCTTCTGAGCCGAGACCTAAGGCTACGAAACCTCCATCTACATCGGCTCCGGCTGGAGCCGATGAGTCTCAGGCTACAGCTTCTGTGGTTTCCTCGGCTCCGGCTGGAGCCGAGGTATTAGAAATTCCCGTGTCGGCTCCGACAAGACCTTGAGCCGACATCTAGGAAGAGGTCTAGGTCACCATCCCTTGGCTCCGTTCATTCGGCTCCAGCATCTCCTCTGCTGTCTGAATGGAGCCATAGATCTCACTCCTCCAGGTCATCGAGGCTTTCGGATCACGACCTTCAGAGGGTAGTGAGTAGACTTTTGAAGTCCGAGGCACTGGCCCAAATGCTCCAGAGTCCGACTCATCAGTCGATGCCTCAGCTTGTCCCAATTAATATTCCTCCTCCGACTCCTTTGAGCTCGGAGCCGGGGCGTCTCGGAACCGAGACTGTGGTAGCGTCGGAGCCGATACACTTGTCTTCGGCTCGGTCGTCGGCTCCGATTTCTTCTTTTGAGGAATCTCGGCGCCGGGCTTCCCTCGTCGGCTCCGGGGGGGTGAGTGGCATCGGACCCTTGTCCGACCCCCCCTCTCCCTCTCGGTGCTTCGGTGCTGGTGAGCTCGGCTCCGACATCGGCCTCGGAGCCATCTCTGTCGGTGCCGAGGAAGGTTCTCAGCTTCTCGGAGCGGGGACCTCTGGCTTTGCCTGACAGGGGTGCATTCGAGGTCATGCGGAGTGTGTTGGAACCTTGTTCGACTCCACAGTCGGCTCCGTCCACCCCTCCCACTTCGGTGCCTTTGGTTATGTCGACTCACTCCCTCATCCCAGACCGCAGAGAGCAAGCTCCTCAAGAATCCCCTGTGGGGATCTCATCCTCTTCCAAGGCCTCTCCTGAATAGGCAGGGGAGCCCCCTAGGAAAAGAAAGTGCAAGAGGAAGCACATAGATTCACCTGAGTCTGTCACCTCTGACACAGATTTAGAGGATTCCGAGGGTTCCCCACGTTCCCCTTCTGAAGATGTCTCTTTCGCAGACATTCTAGAGATCCTGAAACAGAGGGGAAATTGGCCAGCCCTTAACCCTTCGGAGGATGAATCTGTGTATCTTGAGGCGTTTGGCTCTCGCCCTTCCACCTCCTGGGTGTCCCCCCCCTTTGATCCCCTCATGCAGGTGGTTGCAAAGAAGGCCTGGACGGCTCCTGATTCAGTGGACCCTACCCCCAGGAGACCCTCCAAATTTATAACTGCACCAACTGACAAGCAATTCCTCACAAAAGGTGTTTCCGTGGATGCTATGGTGGTAGCTGCTGCCACCAAGAAGGAACTAGCTGATCCTTCGATGCCTGTCCATCCACCTAACAAAGAATCCAGGTCTATGGACAGGTACGGGAAGCGGATGTTCTCGTCAGCGACCTTTGCAATGCGTTCGCTGAACTACCTATGCCATTTTACTCGTCTTCAAAGAGACTTGATCAAGGAAGCGAGTGATATGTTGAAGGATCCTACAGCTGCGGGTTTTCAAGACAAGATGAACACTCAGCTGGCTACCCTGAACTCCATAGCTAACTCCTCCATGCGCCTCCTTTCTTATGTGGCTGATGGAGCGAGCAGGGCCGCAGGGACAGGTGTGGCCTTACGCAGACACGCCTGGATGCGGTTATGCAACTTTGCGGACCCCTTTAAAACGTCTTTCACTAATTCCCCGTTTGATGGATCATCTCTTTTTGGTCCTCAAGTGAAAGAAACCTTGACTAGGTGCGAGACAGATGGCAAGACTCTTTCTGCCGTCGGAGTCCGTTTTTCTACTCCTTCTAGGCCTTACCCCAAAGGCCAGAAAAGTGGAAAAATGTGGTTCCGTAAACAATCTCAAGGGAATTCGCCTGACGCACAAAGTCGGTTCCCCGCCAGAGGCAGAGGGGGGAACAACAATGGTAGACGTCGGCCTAGAGGCAGGGGGGGTCTGCAGAACCAGGGCAATCGTGAAGTTTTCTCTGATAAGCCCTTTCAGCATCCCTGAGGTGTTGCCCGACTGCCTACCTTCGGAGGCAGTCGGGGGAAGATTGTCACTGTACCCAAAAGCCTGGCTATCCCTGACTCAAGACAAATGGGTACAGTCCATCATTTCCCAGGGTTATTCCATTCCCTTCTTTCGCATTCCAAACCAATCAAAAAAATCCCTTCCAGATGTTCCACCCGCTCAAAGGGATCTCGCAGCTTTGGAAATTTCAAAGCTGCTTGCAAAAAGAGCAATTCAGCCAGTTCCAGCAGACCAGCAAGGATCCGGAATCTACTCCAGGTTCTTTTTAGTTCCAAAGAAAACAGGGGACCGGAGACCAATTTTGGATCTCAGTATCTTGAACAAGTCAGTCAAGAAAACAAGATTTCGGATGGTCACGCTGCAGTCCATCCTTCCCTTTTGGGAAAGAGAAGCTGGATGTGCCCTATAGATCTTCAGGATGCGTGCTATCACATAAAATGAAAAGACGCTCCAGAAGATTCCTCCGCTTCAGGCTGGGAACCAGTCATTTTCAATTCAGAGCCCTGCCCTTTGGTCTCACCACTGCCCCCCGGGTGTTTACCAAATGCATGGCAGTGGTAGCTTCTCACCTGAGACATCAAGGATTCCAGGTGTTTCCATATTTGGACGACTGGCTCCTCACAGCTCCCACCAAGCATCTTCTTCTAATGGCCAGGGACTACACCTTTCGCACTTGTCGAAATTTAGGCATTTCAATAAATTTCGAAAAGTCTGTTTTGTCGCCTTGTCGTACTATTACCTTCATAGGCACAAATCTAGACACAGTCAACATGTCTGCAAGACTAACAGATCAGAGAATAACAGACATACACAAAATAGTTTCACTCCTCTTCAGCAGCAACAGAATCAAAGCCAGGCTAGTGCTGAAAGTATTGGGGATTATGGCGGCTGCCATACCTCTGCTTCCGTTAGCCAGATTCCACATGAGAATCCTTCAATGGATGCTCTTCACGCAATGGTCGTACCAGCAACTTCCAATGTCTCACACCATTATGATCACGCAATCATGCAGAAATCATCTTCTGTGGTGGATGTCTTCCCCTCAGCTCTTATTGGGAAGGCCCTTTGTTCCTTCCCCTCCGGTTGCTACTCTGACAACGGACGCCTCCCTGATCGGGTGGGGGGGGGGGCATTATCAGGGCAGAACTGTCCAGGGCACATGGCAACCAGGCGAATGCCACTTGCACATAAATGTTCTAGAGATGAGAGCAGTGCTTTTAGCGTTGCAAGCCCTTCAAGACTCTCTTCCCTTGGGAACGATAGCAATCCAGACGGACAATATGTCTGTAGTGTGGTATATCAACAAACAAGGTGGAACCAGGTCCTACCCCCTGTGTCGAGAAGCATTCAGACTGTGGCAATGGGCGATTTCTTCTCAGCGGTTTCTGATAGCAACGCACATCCCCGGGAAGTCCAATCAAATCGCGGACAAGTTGAGCAGAGCTATCCTTATGCCTCACGAGTGGTCTCTGAAAGACTCTGTTGTGAGAGAAATTTTTCTAAAGTGGGGTCAGCCTTGCTGCGACCTTTTTGCTACTCCCCAAAACAGCAAGTGCAGAGATTTTTTTCACTCTTTTCCCATTACCAGGCCAACCCAGCAGAGACGCTCTAGTCCAGGTTTGGCCCCGGGGACTTCTGTATGCTTTTCCTCCCTTCCCACTAATCTCTCAAGTGATACAGAAAGCCATCGCTCAGAAGGCTTCATTGATCCTCATTGCTCCATACTGGCCTCGACAGGTTTGGTTCCCTTTTCTACATCAGTTTCTGTTGGAGCGACCTTGGCATCTGGACCTAGTTCCAGATCTTTTGATCCATCAGTCGGGTCAGTTACATCGCTCCCTCCCCTCTCTGAACCTCACTGCTTGGTTCCTCCAGTTCCAACCTTAGCCAGGCTTCCTCAAATATCTCACTCTGTTCGAGATATTTTGATAGCTTCCCATAAATCTTCCACTAGAAAGATTTATTTGAGTAAGTGGAAACGTTTCGCCTATTGGGCTCAAGGAAGGGACATAGATTCTTTCACTGCTTCCATCCAAATGGTCCTTGATTTTCTAGCTGAACTCTTCCATGCAGGTTCATCTCCATCTACTCTTAAAGTTCAATTGGCAGCTATTTCTAGCTTTCATGTGGGCATTTCAGAGTCTGCCATAATGTCCCACAAGCTTTGCAAAGCATTTTTGAAGGGAGTTTTTCTTCTCAGACCTCCTATAAGAAATCCTCCTCCTCCTTGGGACCTAAATTTAGTTCTTAGTTCTTTGATTCTTTCCCCTTTCGAACCTGCAGCCTCCTGTTCTTTAAAATTGCTATCATGGAAGACACTCTTTCTGGTAGCTATTACTTCAGCTAGAAGAGTTTCGGAACTTCATGCACTCAGCTGTCGACCTCCTTATCTGTTGTTCCATAAGGACAGGGTATCTTTACGAACCAACCCGTCCTTTTTACCTAAGATAGCCTCGGCGTCTAACCTAAATCAAAGCATTGACCTTCCTGTGTTTTTTCCAGAATATTCTAACAGGTCTGAACAGAAATTGCATTGGCTAGATGTTCATCGTCAGTTAAGGTACTATTTGGATAGAACCAAACAATTCAGAAAATCTGACCAGCTGTTTGTCTCTTATGCAAAAGGCAGAAAGGGACTTTCAGTTTCAAAGGTATCATTATCTAGATGGCTAACAGCTCTGATTTCCCTTGTTTATGAAATTAGACACCAAAAGCTGCCTAACAAACCTAAAGCCCATTCTACCAGAGCTTTGGCTACTTCTATAGCCTTCCAAGACAGACTGCCTATTGACACCATTTGTGCAGCGGCTACTTGGGCTACTCCTCACACTTTCATTTCTCATTATAAGTTGGATTTAGCTTCTAGGCATAGAGCTAACTTTGGTTCCACTGTTCTCAAGAGTCTGTTCCGTTAGGCCATCCGGGACAAGGTGCTAGGGACGCGGTCCCATCCAGCAAGAATGAAGGCGAGATAGACAACTTAACATATAGAAGTTATGTTCTTACCATAACGTTCCATGTTAGTTGTCTTCTTCTCGCCTTCTTCTTGCGTCCCACCCTCCTTCCCCCTGGCCTGGACAGACCTAGAGGAGTTTTGATTGTGACCTCTCTTTCTACCACCTCTTACTTTAGGTATATGCTGCTGTGCATATTTTCCTGGATCAGGATGTAGGTCACCCTTCTCTTCTCCCTGTTTTATAGAGGTGGACTTTGTTTATAGTTATTCTGTTACTATTATAAGCTGGGCCTAGCTTACAAACGAGATCTGAGGTAACTCACGCCTAGCATTGTGGGATATAAGGGGAGCCTCGAGCCGGTGGAACCAACTCTCGAGCTTTTAGAGTGGCCGAGTCGGAGCCGAGGTCGGCTCCGAACCCATCCAGCAAGAAGAAGGCGAGAAGAAGACAACTAACATGGAACGTTATGGTAAGAACATAACTTCTATTTATATATTTTATATCACAAATACTCCTTTATACAGAACCAGATAGGGTTGGATGGAGAGATGATAAAATTAGCAAAAAGAAAAGTGGTGCTGGAATTGAATTCATCCTCAAGTTTTGGTGAGTACCTTTGTGAGGTGAATCCTGCTTTTCACAAACTCTCACCAAGTCAACACTGATATATAGATTGTATTTTATATAGCTTATATCATGGGCAGAAGTAGGTTAAAAAACAAAGAAGATAGCTGGTTGCACAAGTCCCAGGTTAAAAAAGTGCCCAATCCTAGTAGGTGCAGTGGTATCAGTACTGGAAAAAATGATAATGTAGAATCCTCAAGACATGTAAATATTCCTACAATGAGGCTAGGCCAGGCCCAGGGGGAGGATGCCCCCCTCTGTTGTAGAAAGAAGTAGTAGTCCACAACAAAAATCCCAAAAACAGATAGGCCAAAAAAGATCCATACAGACAATAGAGTGGAGTGTTGAGGATAAGAAAGGAATTATATATCGTTATTATTATGCAAGAAGCCCATAATTTCCAGAGAAAAGATATACGAAAATATTAAGAGAGAAATTAGAGGAAAGAAATATACTTCCACAAGAAAAAGTGTCTGAAGCTTCAAATAAAAATTTTTCTTCATTAATACAACAGATCTATGAAAAACACTATACTGGCAAAGAAACCTTGTGCCATTTGGAAAAAGAAGCGACTGAGGAAGTGCAAAAATTTAAAGAACAAAATTTAGAGACATTTGAAGGGTATAAAAAAGAAATATGGTTAGAGTAAAGAAAGAGAGATCTGATATGGTGTAATATTTATTTAAAGGAGAAAGCCAAATTAATCAACACAAAAAGGCAGCCCCAAAGATATTCAAAGAGAAATACAGGCAAAGGCATAGAGATATGCTAGTTTTACAAGAAAAAAGAGATCGCAAAGAGGGAATGTGGAACAGAAGATAAGTCAAGTGGAAGTTAAAAAAAAAATAGAAGCTGAAGTTATGGAATATTTGCGAAGTGAAGGATTCAGTGTAGAAAGTCTAACACAGGTTGTATCACAGCATGATGGAACAACTAGTCCCCAAAGTAAGGAGAAACAAGAGGAGCAGGAGACATCTGAAGAAGAAATATGGACATTGGAAAGAAAAAGAGATTTAATATGGTACAACATTTAAGCAAAAGAAAAAGCAAAACTAATCAATGCAAACAGAGCAGAACCAAAGATATTTGAAGACAAATACTGGCAAAGACATATGAATATGGACAATTTTGCAATACAAAAAATAAGAAAACAAAGAGGAAAAGAGGATTAGTAATGGAGAAGTTAGTGAAATAGAAACTGATGTTATGGATTACCTGCAAAGTGCATATCTCACATGACTTAGTGATAAAGCACTTTGACTATGGTGTGCAGGGTCTTGGGTTTGAGCCTTGTAGAGGAGGTTTATTTGGACAGGGAGGTTAGCATAATGGTTAAGACATCTGCCTTATAAAGCAAATGTGCACGGTTTAATTCTTACATGAGGTAATTGGCTAGGCTTAAAATGGTCCACACAGGCAGTTAGCCTAGTACTAATCTATGAACCTATGAAGGATTTGGTGTAGAAAATTTAACTCAGATACCAACACAACAGGATAGAGCAATGGAAATCAAAATTAAGGAGAAACCAGTTTAGCTGGAAGCATCTAATCAGTTGACATATGGAGATACTTTGCAGCCTCCCATAGGAAACCAGTACAAATGTTCAGTTGGAGCTATTCATCAAGGGAAAGAACAGGAAACTGTGGCAACTCTGACATAGTCAATGTTGTGGAGTTATGGGCCAGTGAGTTCCCATATGAAAGAGTAACAGATGACACAGGGTGTAACTGAAGAGAACGTGGCACAGGAAGATGCTCTGGAACTTTCTATAGAATGCCCGCAAGAAATAAAGAACAAAGAATGCACCCTCAGTTTAGAAGAAAATGATCTAAGAGAAGAGTTGCTTGATTTAATAGAGATAGATGGACATATTAAAATCATTGAAAGAAATAGACTGCAGAAGGTCAATAAAACCCAAAAAGTTAGAAGTTTGATAAAACAAATGAGCACAGTAATTAGGATTGTCCATAGGGATTCATGCAATATAACAGAAGTAAATATGATAAATTACTGTGCAACCAAATTATTAACAGATAAATACCTACCACAAGAACACAGGGTAGTAAGGGAAAGGACTGGGAGAAATCGAATGTCATCATAGAAATATCGAATAGAGAAAACTATAAAGCAATTAAGATAAGAAGTGTCACTTTTAGAACAGTATAGCAGAGGGAACCGATCAAGAAAAATACAAGAAAGACAGAGTACAGTATTAGAACAGATGAGGATCTACAGTGCAGTATTGCAAATAATAAACTCAAAATATCAGCACAGGCAGAAAAACTTAGAAGACGCAGAATAATATAAAGTAAAGGACAAAATAAGCAATTTACTGATGACCCAAAAAGTTTTAGAGAGAATTGGGAAACAAGGCAAAAAGGAATTGAAACACCACCAAAAAAAAAGAAGAAATAGGTACATTTTGGAGAAATATCTATGAAGACTCTGTGGAACATAACAAAGATGTTAAATGGCTATAAGAAGTAAAAGAAAGACTAAGAAGTTCAAAAGTACAGCATATGCAATGGGATGAAGTAACAGCCAGAGAGATTTAAATAAAATTAAGAAAAGCTCCTAATTGGAAAACCCCAGTCACAGAAGCAGTACCTAACTTCTGGTTAAAAGTATTAACATCTTCACATGAATATTTAGCCATGTGTAAGAACTATTTATATGTACACCCTAACCAGACACCAGCCTGGCTAACAACAGGAAAACAGGAAAAATCATACTCCTACTTAAGAATGAACATGCAAGCTATCTTAAAAACTATAGACCAATAACTTGCCTTCCGATGACATATAAACTATGCACTGGAATTGATGCTGACAGAGTTTATAGTAATTTAGAAGAAAACTCAATCATGGCAATAAAACAAAAGGGTAATAAAAGAAAGTCATATGGAACAAAGGATCAAGTGATGTTAAAGTCCTAAATGAGAACTGTAAAAAGGGGAAGGACGTAGGTACAGCATAGATAGACTACAAAAAGGCATTTGACAGTATCCCATATTCATGGATAAAAGAGTGTTTTAAAATGTACAAGATATACCCCTTCACTGATCAGTCACATTACAGTGACCATGAAACAGTGGCAAACCACTTTGCAGTTAGGCCATGGTAAAGGACAAATTATTATTCCAGGGATAAAAATTCAAAGGGTGATATTCCATGGTGACTCTCTTTCACTACTGCTCTTTGGTCTTACCCTTAACCTATTAAGTTGTCTACCTAAAAGATTAGGTCATGGCTATAATTTGGCTCCCAGAAAACAACAAAGTGTAAAGACTTTTCATCTTCTTTCTGCAGATGAGTTAAAACTGTATTGCTCATCAGTTGAACTGAAAGCACAACTGCAAGTGGTCAAAACTTTTTCAGATGATGTAAGAATGTCATCTGGTCTTGATAAATGTGCAAAAACATCCTTTAAAGCAGGAAGGGTGCAGCACCAAGAAAACATAAATTTGGAAAAACACCAGAACTAGACAAGACAAACTGGTAGATCCATAAATACGACCAACAAGGCACTATTGCAGGATACAATCCAAAACGCTTTATTAAAAAGAAAAAAAGAAAAAAGATTAGTTGTTTCGTCCAAACTATGTGAACTTCTTCAGATGTTTCCCTTGTAACACTCCAGTGTTTAAATACACCAATGAATAACCAATTATCATCAAAACTGGTTAATTAATTAATTAGTTACCATGCCAACCTTTATCATTAGTGCATCTATTAATTTCACGTCAATCAGGAAATAAACTAAAGCATTCCTGTACACATTTTAAAATCTTTTACAAAACACTTTAAAAACTTAAAGTTTTCCTTTTTTCAATAATAAGACATCAACTCTTATAATAACATGTTAAATCTAAATTTTAAATTATACTAATAAATACATGGAAGACCAATCCAAAAACGTAAAAAAATAAAATAAGTAAATAACTCCTCTTAATTCACTATCTGTCCAAGGCTTTTAGTCTAAGCATATAGTAAATTGAAATATATTCATTCAAGCCTGGCCATGATGAAGCATTCAGTTTTAATTGCCATAATTATTCTTTCATCTCTAGGTAGAGACCAATAGGGCCTTCCCTTGGATTCACTTGGATTTCACCTATCACTATATATTTAAAAAAATATGGCCCAGAAATTCCATAAGATATACTACATACCTAAAGTCACAGTTATATTTCTCAGACAAATAATATTTTATATCATTTACTAAAAAGCTATTGCCAATTGCTATTTTACTGCAGAAATAACATCTTCCACATTTTGTTATCAATTTCATGGCAGGGTAGAAGCCTTAGTAGCAGGTAAGACAAGAGCAGTACAATTCTGACAAAACTGTCACAAGCAACAGCCTGGTACATAATAACCAACCTTGTAGAAATACTAATATGGAAATAAATGACCACTTTTGGGAAGAAACTCACCAGTAACTATGAGTAACAGCCAACCTGCTAACCTTTACGTGCATCAAGTTAAGATCCCCAACTTTCATGAATGGCTTACAATTAATTTGGACATTGTAACAGCTGTACAAGGTCTGTCTAACACTATTCACTTATTTTATTTTTTTTTTACATTTTTGGATTGGTCTTCCATGTATTTATTAGTATAATTTAAAATCTAGTTTTAACATATTATGAGTTGATATCTTTTTATTGAAAAAAAAGGAAAACTTTTTAAGTATTTAAGCGTTTTATAAAGGATATTAAAATGTTGATAGGAATGCTTTAGTTTATTTCTTGATTGAAGTGAAATTAATAGATGTACTAATTATAAAGGTTGGCATGGTAACTAATTAATTAACTAGTTTTGATGACAATAGGTTATTCATTGGTGTATTTAAACATTGGAGTGTTACAAGGGAAACATCTGAAGAAGTTCACATAGTTTGGATGAAAGCGCTAATCTTTTTTATTTTTAATAAAGTGTTTTGGATTGTATACTGCAATACTGCCTTCATGGTCATATTTGTGGATCTGCTAAAACATCAGTTTGGGACAGGAATGTGAAATAAAGTAACTTGAGCAAGAGGGGATGTATAAATATTTGAGAATTGAATAAGGATCAACAATAAAACATGAACAAATGTGAATAAAGCTCAGTAAGGAACATTTTAGAAGACTTAAATTAATACTAAAACACCACTGACATCTAGGAACAAAGTTGAAGCTATAAAACAATTTGATCTTTCTGTCCTAACTTATAGTTTTGGAGTGATTAACTGGCCTCAAAAGGTGTTGGATGGTTTGGACAGGAAAACAAAAAGGATGTTTCATGCTCATCAAATGATTTATAAAACTCAGTGCATACCAAGACTATATATTTACTGTTCTAAACGAGGTATGGGCCTCCTTGAAATTGGCTAGATGTACAGATCTGCAATAGTGGGACTGCATACAGTACATATCTAATAGCCTGACAAGACTCAAACATAATGAATGTTTTGAAACATGAGGAGAACAAGTCTAAGATGACTTCTCTACTAAGTTTAGAAGAAGCATTTTATCATCAAGTGTGAATGGAAATCAAACCAGTAGATAAAAATCAGGCAGCAACTGAATGTGCCAAAAAACAAAAGAAAGTATATAAGGAGAAGGATCAGATGAGAAGGCAAGAAATGTGGAAAATGTATAGATATAGTAGCAACTATAGAAAACTCTTGGAACAGCCTCATATTGATCAGGATTTAACACAGGAATGGTTAAAGAGAGATGAATTTGAACAAAAAAGAAAAGGTTAAGATAGTGGACTATGTACATGTTGGTTTATAAAGTCCGTTAAAGCTGTGGGAGAAACAGACAAATGCATGTTTTATAAAAGAGAATTGGAAACAGTTGCACATCTTGTTGCTGGTTGTGATAAACTAATAGCAGAAGGATTGTATAGTGAAAGGCATAATAATGTGGCAAGACTGTTGCATTGAGCATTGTGCAAACATTATAATATTGAAGTAGCTAATAAGCACCTGAAGCCACAAAGCATCATAGAAAATGATGAAATTTATATCACATGGGATCATCCATTAACAACAATTCAAAAAATAGATGCAAGAAAACCAGATATAGAAGTCCATGAAAAGAAGACAAAAGTAGCATTGATTATGGAAATTGCTACAGCCAGTAACTACAGAGTCTTATGTACAGAGAGAGACAAAGTCATAAAATATCAGGATTTGCAGGCAGAAATGAGGGCAATATGGAAGAAAGCTACTCAGACAGTTCCAGTAGTAATAGGAGAAATGGGTCTTTTAAAAAAAGACTTTGCAATCGTACTTAAATATGCTACCGATATATGTAACTCCATACAAATTGCAGGAGTAATTACTGGGCACATTTCTGGTGCTCTGAAGAGCACTTCTGGCTAACATCAAAGATTGAAACCATACTAATTTCATGAATTTTAATCATACTTTGACTTAGGAATGGGGTCCATTCCCATCATGATATTAGAAACCCAAAAGACTTGGAGAAATTGAAAAAGTAGTTTGGATGGAGAGATAATAAAATCAGCAAGCAAAAGAGAGTAGTTTTGCTGGAATTTAATTCATTCACAAGTCTTGGTCAGTACTTTAAGGAAGTGAATCTTGTTTTTACAACATTTCAACAAGACGACACTAATCTACAGACTGTATATTATATAGTGTACATCATGGGGAGAAGTAGGTTAAAATAAAAAAAAGATAGCTGGGTGCACAAGTCCCAGGATAAAAAAGTGCTCAATCTTGGTAGGGCATTAATGCCAGGAGTGGACATAATGACAGTGTAGAATCCTCAAGACATGGAAACATTCCTATAATGGGGTTAGGTCAGGATCAGGAAAAGGATACCACTGTTGTAGGAAGAAGTAGTAGACCAGAAAAAAACAGAAAAACCTGACAGACCACAAAATAGCTAGATTAATAAAGTAGAAGTTAAACAAATAGAAGCTGAACTTAATTTAAAAGTTTGTTTCTTGTAATTAACTGTTGAGGCTGCCCACTCAAGTGCACTAGCCTGTGCATTGAATATACTGTAATTTTCCTGCTGTTTTCTTGAAAAAAAGAAAAAATATATCCTTGTTTCCTGCCTTTCCTTAACTAGAATAGTCCCCTATACAGGCTTTGCTGTATTCTGGACTCTTGGATAGTTCCTGTGTTGCCCATTTCCTTACTTGGATAGAAGGAAGTTTCTTTGCTCACCAGTGGGAGTGGGGAGCCTTGAGCAGCCTATCTGTCCCTGAAGGAGTGACCTCAGCACAAGAATCATGTAGTAATTGGCCGTTTTGGGCCATTTCTAGCTCTTTGAAGTTCCCTGCATAAAAATCCGCTTTTGAGCGGCTTTGCACGATTGTGCGCATAGCACAGCATGTGGCAGCGCAGCTTAATCGGGTTTAAACTATTCCCGGCTCCACAAAGTCTGCTCTTCACTTTTTCCCTTAGAAGTGCTCTATTTCTCAAATTAAACACCCTATTCTCAATCTAAGGCCCTGCACTTGCCCAAATAAGCAATCTTACAATCTAGCACTAATATACTAAAAGCACTACATCCTCATATACTCTCTACAATTACCCTGTCCCCTATTGGTCCTCTTTAATTAAGTGATAAAAGAGTCCCCTATACTACTCTAGCATGTCCAAAGGTCAGTTAATGGTTTCCTCTCCAGTCCAACTGGTGAATCTGGGAATCTTGAGGCAATGTTACAACTGTCTCATGTACACGGACAACCCTCTCCTCCTCCAAACAGGTTCAAACATATGTGAGAGATGCAACCATATAGCCAAACTGGAGGCCGAGCTCTCTCACCTCAAAACTGGTGTAACCAGTCAGGAGGAGAAGGTAACATCACACAACACTAATCCAGTCTCACATAGTCCTACCACAACAGCAATCCAAACACGCAAACACACAAAAACATACTTGGAGGCTCTAATTAAAAATCTACCTAAACAGCAGAGACCTCCAAAGCAGACATCCAAACAAACGCTACCCCACAACAAAACACGTGCAACACATAGCTCATAAAGTCAGTGTGCCAAACAGTCACAGCCCTTAAGGCAGAACAACACACCTGACACACTTGTAATAGGTGATTCTATAGTCAGACACACTGACGTCCCGCTCACCAGACTGAACAAGGAGAAGATCACAGTGAGCTGCCTGTCAGGCGCTAGGATCCGCCACATAATGCAAACACTCAGGTCACTCCAAAGCAAGTACAAATATGACTCGGTCATAGTACATGCTGGTGTGAATGACCTGAGACGTACATCCCTCGACTACATGAAAAGAGACATAAAGGAGCTCTCCGATCATGTAGCCCAGGCCGGTATGACCCTGACCTTGAGCAGCATCTTACCCTCACCTAGAATGATGCCGCAGTATAAAGACAAAATGATCGATTTTAACAATTGGCCAAAATTTTGGTGTCATTCAAAGGGAATCCAGTGCCTGTCAGCCTGGGATGACATGCTTGACAAGCCATGTTGCTTCGCAAGGGACGGCTTGCACCTGTCACCCTTGGGCTTTCGGATACTGGCAAAGGCTCTTGCCACCCCCATAGTGCCTTTTTTAGGCAAGGCTCAAAAGACAAACCCACCTCCTTAGAAAACACAAAGAACAAGAAACTAAGGGTAATGCTGCTAAATGCCAGAAGTCTAAACCTCAAAATGCACGCACTCGAATCTCTCCTCAGTATGGAGAACATTGATATCTGTGCAGTGACAGAAACCTGGTTCAAGGCTCCAGAGAGTACCCCAGTACTGCCAGGTTATACCCCATACCATGCTTTTTGGCCCCAAAACTCAGACCACACCACAAAAGGAGGAGGAGTATCCATATTTATCAAGGGTACCCACACCTCCAGGTTAGTGGCATTGCACGAAGCATCAGAAACCATCCATGTGCAACTAAGAGTGGGCAAAACTGCCTTTCAGTTTATAGCATGCTACAGACCACCATCTCAAAATCAGGAATCCCACTCGGCTTTCCTGAAAACATTTGAGAACATGAAGATCTCTCCAAACCTATTACCCATTATACTGGGTGACTTCAACTACCCAAACATTGACTGGGAGCATTACTCAAGCCCCAACACCCTAGCCCAAAGGTTCCTGGAATTTATAAACTCAAATGCTATGGAACAACTAGTCAAAACTCCCACAAGAGAGGAAAACGTACTTGACCTGATCATCACTAACTTGGGGATCCTATGCTCCACACCAGAAGTATTCCCCTCATTGGTAAGATCAAACCATAAATTAATTTCACTGGATATCCACAACCCGACCCCACCCCCAGCCCAGAAAACCACAGTGAAAAACTTCTCAAAAGCAAACTTCACACTTCTCAAATCTGAGGTGGAATCCTTCAAGGCCCCAGGGCCAGTGGAAACTATGCCCCAAACCACAGAATCCTATATAAATGCATTCTATGGACACCTCCAGAAATGCATGGATCATGCTATCCCAAACAAAACCAAAACCCAAGCGTCCAAAGGCAGGCGTCCAGTCTGGTGGACCCCAGCCATAAATAAGTTGTACAACAGAAGGAGGAAGCTACTACATGATAGAGCAAAATCCCTAAAAGGGAAGGCATCTCTGATCAGTACTAGCAAAAAATTACGATCCCTCATAAAATCCTCCAAGGCCAGCTTCAAGAGAAAAATTGCACAGGACACTAAAGACAATCACAAGGCTTTCTTTAGCTATGTTAGGCACCTGGGATGCAACTCCCAGATATGTTCAGAGTTGATTATAAATGACAAAAAATACACTGAACCCACAGACATTGCCAACATCCTGGCAGACAGGTTCAGTGCAAACCCCCCCTTCCCCCCTAAAGAGCAAATATCTATCCCAGTAGAGTGCAGCCTCCCTAACATCTCAGATGCTCAGGTGAAGGCTGCCCTCTCCAAGGCAAAAAGCACTGCTTCAATGGGACCAGACTGTGTCCCGGGTTGTGTCCTACATGAACTCCAAGAAGAACTAAACCCTTACGTAAAACTGCTGTACAATCTCAGCCTCACTATGGGATATGTACACAAAGAATGGTGTACAGCAACAGTGGTCCCGCTCCACAAAGGTGGCACCACAATGGACCCTGGTAACTATCGCCCCATTAGCCTGACTAGCCTTATCTGTAAGGCTATGGAGAGGATCATCATGGAACTCATAAACAAAGACATTGGGGACCTACAGACACTGGATCCTACTCAGTTCGGCTTTGTCAAGGGCAGATCCTGCCTCTTGAACCTGGTTGACCTCTTCAAAACAGTCACCAAGGCCATAGATGAAGGGAAGGTAGTCCACGCAGCCTATCTGGACCTCGCAAAGGCATTTGACACAATACCCCATTCGGGCATCATAGATAAGCTATCCAGCTTAAACATAAACCCCTATGTCACAAGATGGGTTGCTAACTGGCTCAAAGACAGAACACACAGAGTCAGAATTGCAGGAGTCATGTCAGACTCGAAACCAGTTACAAGTGGCATCCCACAAGGCTCGGTCCTGGGACCTCTCTTGTTTGGCATATACTTTTCCGAGGTACAGGCCAGCACGGGAGGACTATGGCTGACCAAGTTCACAGATGACTGCAAACTGGGCGCCATAATTGACTCTCCAGCTGACACGAACATCCTTCAAAAAGGTCTCACAGAGACGGATAACTGGTGCCAGAGCCATGGTCTAAAGCTAAATGCCAAGAAGTGTATAGTCATACCCTTTGGCAAAAACAAAGTGCCCACCAATTACCACATAGGTGGTAACCCATTAAATACAGAAGAAGTAATTAGGGATCTGGGGACCCAAGTTGATAGAAATCTCTTCTTTGACAACCACATTGCCAAAGTGGTTAGAAAGACCTTCTACATAGCCCACCTTATCATGAAAGGATTCACATCTAGATCGAGGGATGTAATAGTGCCCCTTTATTCATCCCTCATCAGGCCCATCATAGAATACAATGCCCCTTTTGGGATGTACCTTACCCGACACCTGCAGCAGCTAGAAAGACCCCAAAAGTACCTCACAAAGAAGATCAAGGGACTCAAACAGATGCCATATGCTGCCAGGTTAAAGAAACTCCAGCTTTACTCAGTCTCATACCTTCTACTTTGAGACGATCTATGCCTGACATACAAAGCTATGTCCAACCTGAATTAATGGACATGCTCCACCTCAGAAAATCTAAATCCCTTAGAACCACGCGCTCGAGAGACTTGAACCTCAGCACATAAATAAATAGAACTTGCTGGAGGGACAGATTCATAACCCAAAGGCTCCCTTCGCTTTGGAATAGAATCCTGGTCCATGTTAGGCAGAGCACCTCACTGACTCTCTTCAAGAGGAATCTTGATGTGTGGATGGGAGAACGTAGGTTTACCCCGGGGATTACTTCTGTGTCACTACTAGACAGAGGCACAGTAAACTAACCTTAAAAAAGGGCACAGCAAACTCAAATCTAAGGGTGGCGAAAGCCAAACACACTTGGGCTAGGCTTATAAATGCCCCAGGGCAGATAGCCTAGTATGAACCTATGAACCTATGAAGCTATGCAATAACTGCAAAGTAAAGGATTTAGTGTAGAAAGACTAACACAGGTTATGTCATAGCATGATGAAACAGTGAGTTCCCAAAGTAAGGAGAAACATGTGGAGCAGAAGACATCTGAAGAAGAAAAATGGACAAGGGAAAGAAAAAAAGATGTAATATGATACAATATTTTTGCAAAGGTGAAAACAAAACTTATCAATACCAAAAAGCAGCTTGAAAGAAATTTGAAAAGAAATACTGGCAAAGGCATCCAGATATGGAAAATTTTACAATACAAAAAGGTAAGAAAACAAAAGGAGAAAGTAGAAAAGAGGTTAAGTAATGTATAAGTCAGTTATAGATTACCTGCAAAGTGAGGGATTTAATGTAGAAAATCCAACCTTGGTAACATTGCAGCATGATAAAACAGTGAGTCCCCTAATTAAGGAGAAACAGGAGGAATGGTAAGCATTTTAGTTGCCATATGAAAATACTTGGAAGCCTTCAGTAAGTAACCAGTACAAAAGTTCAGTTGGAGTTAGACAGCAAGAGAAGGAACAGGAAATGGTGGCAACTCTGATGCAGTTAATGTTGAGTGATAGGCCAGTGAATTCCCATATGAAAGCGGCAAGACAGCTGATGACCAAATCATCCCAGAAATCAATCCTACCCTCAACTCTAACCTAAACTTCTCCCCCATACCCACCACCACAATAAAAAATATTTTACTTAAGCTAAAACCCTGTAGTCTGGCCCCTGACAATCTACCCTGATACTTCCTGGAGCTAGCAGCAAACTCTATAGCTTATCCCATCAGTATACTCATTAACAGATCAATTAAAGAATCCCTTGTCCCAGACATCTTAAAAAAAAGCATTTATTCTCCACTTACACAAAGATGGTACCAACACAGATGCCACAAAATTCTCTCACCCCTCTCTAAAATACTGGACAAATGCATCCATGTTCAACTCCTCAACCACATGCTTGAAAATCAAATGTTATCACCCACTCAGCATGGTTTCAGACCAGGACACAGCACCACTACTGCCCTCCTATCCTTCCTTGATACAGTTAACCAGGCACGGGATTCTGATAAAATAATCTCTTTACTTTTCCTCGACCTCTCCAAAGCTTTTGATACCATTTCTCATACAATCCTCCTCTCTAAACTATCCACCCTCCGCATGTCTCCTCCTACCCTACAATGTTTCAATAGCTATATCTCAAATAGGCAACAATCCACCAAATGTCAACAGTCTTACTCTCCCTTCCTCAGTACTTCCACAGTGATACCCCAAGACTCCATACTTGGTCCTGTTTTATTTAGCATCTTTATTAACAACTTTCACAACAACAACAACAACAACAACAACAACAACATTAACAACTTTCACTCCACTATGCCAGAATGCTCAGTAATCCAGTATGCTGATGACTCTGCAATAATATGCACTGCAAATTCCAGCTCGGAACTCCAGCAAATCACCTAGAATACCCTCAGCTCTACTGAATCTTGGATGCTTAACAATCATCTTACCCCCCCAAAAAAAAAAAAAGAAATAGACTAGTAATTTTTACCCCTATGGAAACCACTCCCTTAGATAAACAACTCTTCAATATACAAGCCCAAGACAATACCACTATAGAAGTTGCCTCACACACTAAATTACTAGGCATTATTATAGATGAAAACCTTAACTTTGACCTGCACATAAACAATAATATCAAAAAAACAGACCAAAAGCGTGGTATGCTCTACAGGTTCCAACAATGTCTTAGCTTCTCTATTAGACAAACCCTTGCAACTACCTTTTTATTACCACTCTCTCCTTTATGGTGCCCCTCTCCTCACTAATATCCAAAATTATACAAAATCCAAACTTGGTATGTGTTACCACAGAATAGCAAAATTTACCACCAAGGCCAAATTCTAATCCCACCACTGTATCTCACTGAAACAATTAGGGTGGCTGAAACTCCCCCACCATCTCTCATTCACCCAACTAACTACAGCATACAAAATAATCTACCAACTCACAGACTGTCCTGCTCTGTCAACTATACTTGCCAAATACCAACCCAGCTCCCAGCTAAGACCAGAAAATTATCTACTTCTAAAAGTAAAAAAGGCCACTTTACCTGCTGGTCAACTCCTCTACTCTTTTACTATTGCCAAACTATGGAACTTACTTCCACCTTCTATAAGAAACACAGGCAGCACCACCACCTTCAAACAAATACTGAAAAATCATCTCAACTCTTCCTAGCTATGTTTCTGCTCTATAACCTAACCTCTTCCCTCTCCTTATTTGATAACTAAACTCCTATGCCTTTTGCTACTAGTGACTGATGATACTTTCTCCATATTTATTTTTTTCATCACTTGTTGATACTGGTACAATAATACTGATTAATATATCTCTGTTTATACCTGTTTGATTGAATTCATCTGGTAACCAACTAAATTCCTGCTTTAATGTATATTTCTGTATATATTACTGTAATTACTATGTGCAACACTGTTTCTACTTCTGTACCAATTAATGTTTATATTTTTCTGTATCTGTGTTCTTGTTGGAGCTTTTCTTCCCGGGCCTCAACTGAAAATGGGCTCTTTTAGGTCCAGTGGACTTCCCCGGTAAACAAATGCAATAAAATAAATAAATAAAGACCAAAGGATGGCGCAGGATACAGTTGAAGAGAATATGTCACAGGAAGATGTTCTGGAACTTTCTGTAGAATGGCTGCAGGAAATGGAGAATAAAGAATGCACCCATAGTTTAGAAGAAAAATATCTCAGGGAAGAGTTGCTTGATTTAATAGAGATGGATAGGCATATTAAGATCAATGACAGAAACAGATTACAGAAAGTCAATGAGACTCATAATGTTAGAAGTCTGTTAAAACAAATGAACACAGTAATCAAAACTATTAACAGAAATTCATATGATATATCATCAGTAAATAGGATATATCACTGTACAACAAAATTAATAATAGATAAAATCTTACTACAAAAATTGTTTGTTTGTGTCTTTTGGCTTTTCCCAGTTAGGGGTCGCCACAGTGGAACTCCGGTCCGCTAATGATTGGTAGTTGATTTTTACGTGCCGAGTTACCAGCCCTGACGCACAACCTTCAACGAAGGTACGCCCATTCACGCATGTCTCCACACAGAAGATGCTCTACCTGAGAATCGAACCGGACAGCATCTTACTGTGAGGCGACAACGCTACCGCAACACCACCACCACCACAAAATCTTACTACAAAAATACAGGGCAATAATGGAAAGGAAAGGAAGAAATCAAATGCCATCATGGTAGTACTGAATACCATAAAGCAATTAAGACAAAAAGTGTCATTGTTACAGAGTATAGAAGAGGAAACAGATCAACAAAAATACTTAAGATAGATGTGATAAAAACAATGTGCAGTATTAGAACAGACCAGGCTCTCTCATATACTATTATAAGTAATAAACCAAAGATATAAGCACAGGCAGTAATACTTAAGATGATATGCAGATAAATATAAAGAAAAATTATAAAATAAGCAATTCATTGATGACCCAAAAACATTTTATAAAGAATTTGGAAACAAAGCAAAAGGAAAAGAAACTGCAGAAAAAAAAATAAATTGATAAATTTTAGAGAGATATTTATGAAGACCCTGTAGAGTATAACAAAGATGAAAAAACTGAACCAAAATAAAGAAATAGCAGGCCCAGCATAGAATATATAACTTTATTAACAATATTTGAAGTGCTTTTATCCTCTATTAACCAGAAAAATATTGCTTGATTTTAAAAACATTTAAATATGGCTGATCCTTTGTCACATGACCATACTTGCCTATTAAGATTAAATTAAAAATTGGAGTAAAACAGATATGCTCTAGCAATGACTGTAAATTAACTTATTAGAACATTTTGTTATTCTTGATAATCTTTTAATTTTAGAAGACAAGTAGTAGCCAATAATTCATTAATTCCAGGTGATATGGCAGCATTTAAATTCATCAACCACCATAACTCTCTTTCTTCTAATAATAAATTCCTTTGGCCTTCCCATGGATTATATTCAACTTTTCCAATAAAATAAAGAAAAAGTAATGTGAGGGAAATTGACTAGTATGTTTTTACAATGCATTTGTGTTTCTTTTCCTTTTTATATATTATATATGCTCATAAATTCTCTCTTTATGTTTCTGTTCCATTTTTTTTTTCCAATAATTCTTTTATTTTCAATAATATGAAACAATGCATACAGCAAGAATGAAAAAACATTGTAGTAGTGAACATTAAAATGAGGCGTTGAATAATTACAGAATATAATAAGTATCCAAACAATTTAACATAGATATAAGTGAGAGAGCGGATAAAACATAAGGAAAGCATTGTCAGTGATGAAACCAAACAAACTATTTTATACAGTATTTACAACATAGTATGCTGCATTTCCACTACAATAATAATGCTTGAAGTAATAAGAGCAAAAAAAAATCAGGGAAAAATTATTAAAAGAATTATCAGTGGTTCTCCATAAGTTAACAAGGACAAAAGTAAATGATGCTCTAGATGTACTCCTGGGGAGTTATTCACTAAGAACTAAATCTAAAAGTTTCTTCCATAGTTTACTAAAATAGGCTCTTTTTTTTGGACCTTTTATAATGAATTTATGAGCTGAAATATGTTTGTGAGCCATTTCTTTGAATTTTCCCCAACTAAGTTTGGTGCGATCTAACCAATTGCTAGTGATGTATAGTTTAATAAGTGAACAGAGGATAATTAAAATGTGAAGTTGCATTTTTGATACTTTGGATGTAGGAATGTGAAGAATAGCTGTTTCCCACGAGAGAGTGGAGGAGTAATAACCCATTTTTTCCAGACGGACTTTCAGAGAACACCAGAGTTTGTAAGAATACTTGCAATACCACATAATGTGAAGCAAGTCCGCTTTCGGATAGGAACAACAGGTGCAGGAGGGAGATGAATAGGCATTAAATTTATTAAGAGTTACAGGAGTATAGTAAGCGTTGTTGTTTAGCATCATTTGTGTATATATGAGTTTTTTGAAAAGGGAGAGCTCTAAAGTAGATTTTATAGCTGAGAGTTTTTGATCCTCTGTAATGGTAGGTCCGATGGTATTCCAGTAGTTGGAGAAAAGACAATTTGAATCATAGATCATGTTAGTCAATAGCTTGTAAGAAGATGATATTGTTTTTTTAGTGCTTGAGATTGCAGAAATAACTTCAACTAGTTTGATTAATTCCTGAGTGATGGGAGGAAGGTTAAAAAGTTGTGCCAGAATAGTTTCTCTTAGTTGTCAAAGAATAACTGTGTATTTTTTATTAGTACCCAAGATTAACCGAATCTCGGGTAAAGTTTTAGACCTATGTTTGAGAATATCCCATACATTGAGATCCTTGATAAGAGGGAATTTAGTAAGGTCAATCATTACATTGTTAATTTTAAGGTTTGGGTTCTGATGCAACGGTTGTAGAAGAGGTAGAAATCTTTCCAGATTGATATCTTTAATAAGATTTTGGAAAAGCCTGATTTTATGTTTCAGAGATTGAGCTAGATTACAGTTGTTCATAGAAGTAGTAGATAGAAAAGGAATAGCCTGAGGATTAATTTTGTTAGATATAACATGTTGATACCAAATTCTAACCCAGGCTGGATAGTGCGTTTGTGTTTTGATGTTAAAATTTGAAATAGACCAAACCCTAATTGAGCAGATTATTTTGTAGTATAATTGGAAGTTTGGAAGACTTAGCCCCCCTTTTTCCTTAGGGTAAGTTAATTTAGGGTAAGCGATCCTAACTGATTTAGGGAACCAAATGAAACCAGCTAGTTCTTTGTTGATTTTGGAGAAAAAATTATTATAAACTAACACATCCAAAGCATTGAGTTGAAATAGGAGTCTAGGTAGGATATTCATTTTCACAATAGCTGCTTTGGACAGGAAAGCTAAATTCATATGCTTCCATCTTAGTAGATCTTGTTGTATATTAGACCATGTTTTAAGTAAATTATTTTGAAGCATAGAGGCTTGATTATGTACAAAATGGATACCTAAATATTTAAGGCTATATGTTATTTGGAAGGAGGATTCAGGGAAATAAAAGGATTTATGGGAGTTGGGGTTTATTGGGAATATATGAGATTTTTATTGTTTATTTGGTAATCTGATGCGATAGAGAATTTCCTTATGGCATCGAGAATTTTGGGTAAGTCTGAATTGGGTGACTGAAAATATAAATTAAGATCGTCAGCAAACGCTGATAGTGCAACTTGTGTATTTAGGATTTTAGGTATATTGTGATAAGTATTCTGAGTAATATAAAGAAAGAAAGGCTCAATAAAAATGTTAAAAAGGAATGGTGAGAGTGGGCACCCTTGTCTTGTTCCATTAGTGATCAAAATAGGCTCAGATCTCTGTTTATTTATGTAAAGGTAAGTTTGAGAATTTGTATAAAGTGTTCTAATCATATCCGAAAAGGAATTAGGTACACTGAAATGGGACAAGGTAGCAAACAGAAAATCCCAATTAACTCTGTCGAAAGCTTTGGAGGCATCTAAAGTTAGGGCGTATATCGGATTTCTTTCTTTTTTGGTAAATTGTATTAGGGAATCCAAGGTTAACGTATTATTCCATGTGTGCCTATTACTCATAAAACCAGCTTGGTCAGGGGAGATTAAGGACGGGAGAACTTTTTTTAATCTACTTGCTAATAAAGCAGCAAAGATCTTAATGTCAACATTTATTAGTTTCTGTTCCATTTTTCCTACCTAGAACTCTGAGCATTCATGCCATACTCCTATATACATAATACATTGATTGTTGTAATTAAATTTCTCTGTAATTTAAATAGTCTATTGTGTAATCAAAACAGATCACCCACATATGTTTATAGTAACTGCAACAACCATATTTAGACTTCATATGGATGGCTCTGTTGTTGTTACCTCTGATGTTTTCTAAATTGTTTTTAAATAATTTACCCTGTTTGTAAATATGCTGGGGTTTATTACCTAGTTGGATACTTAAATCAAAATTAATAGTAATCAAGTTACAGTTTTTATATATAATGTCACCTATACTTTCACTATCTAAAGAATAAGTAGTGACAACATTTTTCTTAGTTAGTACTACATGTTGACTAGTACCATCATCAGAGTTTATACCATCTAAACTGTAAAAGTCTTCATTTTGAGTTGTCCCTTGTTGAATTATTTGCCTCTCATTAGTAACACACTGAGCAGAGTGGATAAGAAGTGTTGACTACAACTGTTAGCTAAGACATATAAGTATCCTGTTTTTTTTTATTATTTATACAGATTATTATTTCTAGCAATTTATATATAGCACTTTTATTGTCTGCTGCTTAGTTTTTGAGTGTATTATATTGCTATTAATCTTAAGGTAAAGAAAGGCTTTTATTCTATCCATCTGCAAGGGTAACTGATTTGTTTGCAGTTAAAAGCATTCTGTATCTTTACAAATCTTTATCTGTTTAAAAACTTTCATTTTGTGGCTTTCTCTAGTGCTTACTGTCTGTAGGCTATTTTTTTAGCTGAAGTCTTTCTTTACCTTGGCTAGATTGTGTTAATTGTCTGCTGGCTAGTGGGGGCTGGTTCTTTTGTGTTTTTGTAAAAAAAAAAAAAAAGTTGTTGTTCTGATATTTAAGCCCTAACTCTGATAGGGTTTCTGTCTATACACACTGAGCAGAGTGGATAAGAGGTGTTGACTACAACTGTTAGCTGAGATATATAAGTATCCTGTTTTTTTTTATTATTTATACAGATTATTGTTTCTAGCAATTTATATATAGCACTTTTATTGTCTGCTGCTTAGTTTTTGAGTGTATTTTATTGCTATTAACTAATCTGCACGGGTAACTGATTTGCTTGCAGTTAAAAGCATTCTGTATCTTTATAAATCTTTATCTGTTTAAAATCTTTCATTTTGTGGCTTTCTCTAGTGCTTACTGTCTGTAGGCTATTTTTTAGCTGAAGCCTTTCTTTACCTTGGCTAGATTGTGTTAATTGTCTGCTGGCTAGTGGAGGCTGGTACTTTTTTTTGTAAAAAAAAAAAAAAAAAAAAAAAGTTGTTGTTGTTCTGGTATTTAAGCCCTAACTTTGATAGGGTTTCTGTCTATACACACTGAGGAGAGTGGATAAGAGATGTTGACTACAACTGTTAGCTGAGATATATAAGTATCCTGTTTTGTTTAATTTTTTTATACAGATTATTGTTTCTAGCAATTTATATACAGCACTTTTATTGTCTGCTGCTTAGTTTTTGAGTGTATTTTATTACTATTAACTAATCTGCATGGGTAACTGATTTGTTTGCAGTTAAAAGCATTCTGTATCTTTACAAATCTTTATCTGTTTAAAACTTTCATTTTGTGGCTTTCTCTAGTGCTTACTGTCTGTAGGCTATTTTTTTTTGTCCCCACTCTCCCTCCCAGTTGGTGTCTTGCTGTTATACAAATGATCGGCCACAAAACTGACACCACCAAGTTTAAGTAAATCCACAAACTGGTATTTAATGTAAAAACACACCAAAGAAATCACGTAGTACAAGCGCTTTCGCTAGGATGTTCCTAGCTTTATCAAGTTATTGAACCATTCTACCATCTTGACTTAAATAGCAGCTTGCCATCAATTAAACAATTTTATAATCAATTAAAACTAAATTGAATTATACATTAATTGAAAAAATATATATATATATTTGAATAAAATATTCAACATTTAAATCCATTCATTGCACAGTATTAAAAAATTAAAAACCTTTTAGCTACCCACTGCTGTGCCCCTTGTTTAATAATTTATTAATATTATTATGTACAGCCATAAGTTTTCCTGGCAGATTATATTATGATATGAACACGGCTTGATTTGCCTAGGCATATGTTTTTCCTTTTTCTTCTGGTTGTTGGTTATTTCAATGCATTTTTGGTTACAACTGGATCTGTCTGTACACACATGCATTCATTTTATATCCACACACAGATGTAAATTGCACATTCATTTTACTGTCCAGGGCATGGTTTGTAGACTTATTTTAGAGCCCTTTTATTCGCAGGCATGTAATTATGTAAAAACATGGTAAAATGTTCTGTTTTTTTGGTAAAACAATGTTTTTAAGTGTTCAATTTACGGAAATATTAATAATTTTAATAATATTAATAATATTAATAATATTAATAAATTATTAAACAAGGGGCACAGCAGTGGGTAGCTAAAAGGTTTTTAATTTTTTAATACTGTGCAATGAATGGATTTAAATGTTGAATATTTTATTCAAATATATATATATATATTTTTTCAATTAATGTATAATTCAATTTAGTTTTAATTGATTATAAAATTGTTTAATTGATGGCAAGCTGCTATTTAAGTCAAGATGGTAGAATGGTTCAATAACTTGATAAAGCTAGGAACATCCTAGCGAAAGCGCTTGTACTACGTGATTTCTTTGGTGTGTTTTTACATTAAATACCAGTTTGTGGATTTACTTAAACTTGGTGGTGTCAGTTTTGTGGCCGATCATTTGTTCTTGGCTCTGCTCTTTGGTTTTACTGGATTGTCTTGCTGTTATACTTGGTAGCTTTGCAGTGGCCCACCCCTACTGTAAATCTGATCTGGGACACTCCTCCCAGTCTAGTGTCATTAGCTCATTCTACCTAATACAGAGAGAACATTTGATAAGGCCTTCTGTTTCTCCTTTTTCCCTTTAAAAATTTTTTTTTTTTTGCCTGACTCTCCTTGTGTTATTTCAGAGCATTTATTATAACTGTAATTGCCTTAATATTGCTACAACTCAAGTGCTCTAGGTTGCACTGCATCTGAAGTGTTTGTATGTTTTAGCTGCTTTTCTGTATATATAGACTTCTCTGTATATGTAGACTATCTACTTATTCTGCTGTGTTACTTCCTCTTAAATCGTTTTTCAGTTGTGCACTTGCCTTGCTTCATTTAAAAAAGTTTTAAATTGCTAATTTTGTAGAGTTTTAATTGCATTTACTGTCTAGGACTACACACTCAAGTGTGTTAGCCATTTTTACTGTATTATTGCATTGTTTAGCCTGTTTCAACAACAACAAAAAAATGCTATCTTGTTTGCTCGTTTCCCACCTTTTTTAGCCAGTACATATACCAAGCTTTGCTTGTCTCAGGACTTTATTTTCTGTGCTCAGAGCTATCCAGGCCTTGCATTGGTAGAGGGAAGTCCTGCTGCCTACCAGTGGGACTGATGAGCATTGTACTGCCTATCTAATGCTAGAGGAGTGGTTTCCAGCTCTGAAATTGTAATTTTATTAGCCTTTGGGGCTGATTTCTATCCCTTTCAACTTTCTGGCTTAAAAACGCATGTGTTTGCACATTTTTCACATCGTGCAGCACTGCGAGGCTACAGTTAAACTATTCCATGTGCCAGAAAGTCTGCTCTTCAAATTTTCCCTTAAAATTAGCTGGTTTCTCAGTAGTAGCACTAAAATCTGAACCCCTGTGACTAGCACT
Organism: Protopterus annectens; assembly: GCF_019279795.1. Lineage (NCBI taxonomy): Eukaryota > Metazoa > Chordata > Ceratodontiformes > Protopteridae > Protopterus > Protopterus annectens. The sequence continues at coordinate 662,086,674 of NC_056727.1, read as the reverse complement.
TGCTCTAGAACCTGCTGGAGAGCACTAGGAAGCCTGAAACAGATACAAGCACTCAGCTCTCCTTGTCAATAAGGAGAAATTAATCATAGGCACTAAACAGCCTATAATTGCAAAGTACCTTGCAAAGGTAAGGGAAAACAGCTCTTAAACTTTACATAAAAGCACCTAAACAGGCATGTCCAAGGGTCAGCTTCCGGTGATTTCTCCTGTCCACCTGGTGAATCTGGGCATACTGGGGCAATGCGGCAACTGCCTCATGTACACAGACAATCCTCTCCTCCTACCACCCAACACTACAACCTGCGAGAGATGCACTTACATAGCCAAACTGGAGCAAAGCTCTCTCCGGCCAAGATTGTGCTAGACAGTCAAGAGGAGAAGGTTAACACCTGCATCACACCTCAAGCAACTCATAGCCCTTCAAAACCCACACCATCAACACCCACACATAGCAACACTAAACCCACATATGTGGAGGCCCTTAACATTAACCTGCCCAGGCAACAAGGACCTCTGAAGCCGAAATGCAAACAAACACCAGTCACAACCAAAGTGACACATAGCCCACAACACCAGTGTGCCACCCAACAGCCCCTAAGGCAAGACAATGTAACCAATACTTTAGTCATTGGTGACTCTATAGTCAGGCACACTGATGTCCCACTAACCAGACTGAACAAGGAGAAAATTACAGTCAGCTGCCTGTCAGGTGCCAGGATCCGCCACATAATGCATGCACTCAAGTCACTCCACAACAAGTACAAATACGACTCTGTCATTGTCCATGCTGGAGTGAATGACTTGAGACGTACCTCCCTCGACTACATGAAAAGAGATATGGAAGAGCTCTTGGATCATGTGACCCAGGCAGGTATGACCATAGCCCTGAGTAGCATCCTGCCTTCGCCCAGAATGATACCACAGTATAAGGACAAAATGATTGATTTCAACAATTGGCTAAGCTTCTGGTGTCATTCAAAGGGGATCCAGTATTTGTCTGCCTGGGAAGACATGATCAACAAACCACGATGCTTTGCCAGAGATGGTCTGCACCTGTCACCCCTGGGATTCAGGTTACTGGCTAAAGCTCTTGCCACCCTATAGTGCCTTTTTTAGGCAAGGTTCAAAGGATAAAACCACCACCGTAACAGATAGAAGCAGGCAAAATCTGAAGGTAATGCTACTTAATGCTAGAAGTCTAAACCTCAAAATGCACTCTCTTGAGGCACTCCTAAAAATGGAGGACATTGATACCTGTGCAGTAACTGAGACCTGGTTCAAGGCTCCAGAGAGCACCCCTGCAATACCAGGCTACAATTCTTACCACACTTTTCGGCCACAAAACCAGGACCGAAACACTAAAGATGGAGGAGTGTCCATATTCACCAAGGATATTCACACCTCCAGGCTAGTTGCCCAACACAATGCATTTGAAATTCTCCAGGTGCAACTAACACTAGGTAAGACTGCAATCAAAATTGTAGCTTGCTACAGATCCCCAACCATGCCCCAAAATTCTCACTACACCTTTCTAAACATACTGGAAAATATTAAGATACAACCAAACACCCTAATACTGGATGATTTCAACTACCCTGCCATTAATTGGGAAAACTACTCAGGTACCAACTCCTTTTCTCAACGGTTCTTGGAATTCATAAATTCCAATGCCCTGGATCATCTAATCCATTGTCCCACCAGGGGCTCCAATATCCTAGACCTGGTCATTACCAACATGGGAGATAGATGCTCCACACCAGTGGTCACCCCCTCATTGGTCAGGTCTGACCATAAGCAAATCACCCTTGACATCCACATCCCACCCCCACCCCCCAGTAAGGAAACCTCCTTAAAAAACTTCTCCAAAGCCAACTTCAAGGTACTGAAGTCAGAAGTGACAAACTTCACAACACCCACGCAAATGGGATCTGGAAGTTCGACTGCAGAATCCTACACTAAGGCACTGTACGAGCACATCCACTTGTGCATGAATCGTGCCATCCCAAATAGAACCAAGATGCTCTTCTCCAAAAAAAGGAAGCCAATCTGGTGGTCCCCTGCTATAAACAAACTATACAACAGAAGGAAGAAACTGTTACAAAAAAGAGGAAAATCCCAGGATGCAAAAAACTCCCTCACCAGCCTCAGTAAGAAGCTGAGATCCCTCATAAAATCCTCAAAAACTAGTTACGAAAATAAAATTGCCAAAGATTCCAAAGACATCCACAAGGCATTCTATAGTTATGTCAAGAATCTAAATGGCAACGCTCAGATCTGCTCTGAGTTACAACAGAATGGCATTAAATATACTGATCCCAAGGATATTGCCAATATCCTGGCAGATCGATTTAGTGCCAACTTCACCCCACTCTCACCCCCTAAAGGGCCCATCTCAATACCAAAAGATTGCCAAATTCCGATAATCACAGCCACACAGGTAGAAACCGCACTCTCCAAAGCTAAGAATACAGCAGCCATGGGACCAGATGACATAACAGGCTGTGTACTACATGAACTACAAAATGAACTGGCACCTCACCTAAGTGTCATGTTTAATCATAGCCTCACTTCAGGCTTCGTGCCCACTGAGTGGCGCACAGCTACAGTTATCCCGCTCCACAAGGGAGGATCCACCTTGGATCCCGGGAACTACTGTCCCATCAGTCTGACAAGCCTGATTTGGAAGGGCATGGAATGCATTATCATGGAACTTATAAACAAAGACATTGGCAACCTTCAAACACTGGACCCCACCCAGTTTGGGTTTGTGAAGGGCTGATCTTGTCTCCTGAATCTGACTGACTTCTTCGAATCAGTCTCCAGAGCTGTGGATGAGGGTAAGGCAGTCCACACAGCCTATCTGGACCTCGCCAAGGCCTTTGACACCATCCCCCACTCTGGAATCATAGATAAACTTACTAAGCTGGGCATAAATCCCTACGTTACTCAATGGGTTGCTAACTGGCTTACTGACAGAACCCAGACAGTAAAAGTAGCTGACTCCAAATCCAGCTCTAGACAAGTGACAAGTGGAGTACCTCAAGGTTCAGTCCTGGGACCACTCTTGTTTGGCATCTACTTCTCTGAAGTACAGGCCAACACTAAGGGACTCTGGCTAACAAAGTTTGCAGATAACTGCAAACGGAGAGCCATTACTGAATCCCCAAATGATGTGGATTTTCTACAAAAGGGCCTTACAGAAACAGATGCCTGGTTCCAGATCCATGGGCTCAAGCTTAATGCCAAGAAATGTATAGTTATCCCCTTTGGAAAAAAACATGTACCCATGAATTACCACATAGATGGCAGGACACTAAACATCGAAAGTATGATGAGAGACTTAGGGACACAGGTGGACAGTGGTCTCACTTTCAATAACCACATTGCCAGAACAGTCAGGAAATCCTTCTATGTGGCACATCTCATCACTAAGAGCTTTTCATCCAGAAAAAAGGAGGTCATTGTCCCACTGTACTCATCCCTCATTAGACCCATTATAGAGTATAATGCCCCATTTGGTATGTACCTCACAAGACATCTGCAACAGCTGGAAAGGCCACAGAAATGCCTCACTAAAAAAATCACAGGCCTAAAGCAGATGCCATATACTGACCATCTAAAAAAACTCCAGCTATACTCTGTGGCATATTGTCTACTCCGAGGCAATCTCTGCTTAACATACAAAGCCATGTCAAACCCTGAGTTGTTGGACATGTTCCACTTAAAGAAATCCCAATCCCTCAGAGTCACACGCTCCAAGGATCTAAACCTTGTCATCACAATGAACAAAACATGCTGGAGGGATAGGTTCCTGACCCAGAGACTCCCCGTACTCTGGAATAAACTGCGCATACATATCAAGCAGAGCACCTCATTGGCCCTCTTCAAAAGGAACCTTGATGATTGGATGGGAGATAGGAAATTCACCCTGGGGATCATGTCAGTCGCCCTGCTAGACAGGGACCTGGAGAAGTAAATATTGTGGAAGAAATATCCAGGGAATTGTTATGGCTAGGCTTGCATAGGCCCTAGGGCCGATAGCCTAGTACCAACCTATGAACCTATGAACATGGGACAACAGTGGAAATTAAAAACCTGATCTGATATTGTCAATTTTCATTCTATCCTCAACTGTTGGGTCTGGATCCAATGCTCGGATCCAACTTGACTATTACTTTAGCTCATGGACACCAAAATGCTCTCAAGATCCTCCTTTACCCATAATGCAGCAACTCCTAACATACCCCAGAACTCGTTTACCGCTTTCATGAATAGACGTGGTCACTTTGAGATCTGGAGTGAACATTTTAAAAAAATAAGTGTTTTGATATTATCCTATCTGTATATTATCTTTTCAAATTTCATTAGTTATTAATCCTCCCTTTCATTACACTAAGTGTATTTCTTTATTACCATAGTTGGTATTTCTCCTTTTTAACTTCTCTTTACACTTCTGTGATACTATCACTGGTATTGTTCTCTCTCTCTTTCTTTCTTTTAAAAAAAAAAAAAAAAAAAAAAAAAGATCTAAAGTTACTATCTTTCTTTAATATAACCTTTTATGTAATGATGTACTCACAAGCGGAAAGAGTGTGTTGAGCTAATGGAAAGAGTACTTTGAGGGGTTGATGAATGAAGAGAATGAGAGGGAGAGAAGGTTGGATGATGTGCGGATAATGAATCATGAAGTTCAGTGGATTAGCAAGGAGGAAGTAAGGATAGCTATGAAGAGGATGAAGAACGGAAAGGCTGTTGGTCTAGATGACATACCTGTGGAAGCATGGAGGTGTTTTAGGTGAAATGGCAGTAGAGTTTTTAACTAGATTGTTTAATGAAATCTTGGAAAGTGAACAGATGCCTGAGTTATGGTGAAGAAGTGTTTTGGTACCAATTTTTAAGAATAAGGGTGATGTGCAGAGCTGTAGTAACTACAGAGGGATTAAACTGATCAGTTACAGCAGGAAGTTATGGGAAAGAGTAGTGGAAGGTAGGTTAAGAAGGGAGGTGATGATTAGTGATCAGCAGTATGGTTTCATGCCAGGAAAGAGCACTACAGATGCAATGTTTGCTCTGAGTGTTGATGGAGAAGTACAGAGAAGGTCAAAAGGAGTTGCATTGTGTCTTTGTGGATTTAGAGAAAGCATATGACAGGGTGCCTAGAGAGGAGTTGTGGTATTGTATGAGGAAGTTGGGAGTGTCAGAGAAGTATGTAAGAGTGGTACAGGATATGTACAAGGGTAGTGTGACAGCGGTGAGGTCTGCAGTGGGAGTGACGGATGTGTTTAAGGTGGAGGTGGGATTACATCAAGGATCAGTTCTGAGCCCTTTCTTATTTGCAATGGTGATGGACAGGTTGACAGACGAGATCAGACAGGAGTCCCCATGGACTATGATGTTTGCAGATGACATTGTGATCTGTAGTGAGAGTAGGGAACAGGTGGAGGAGACCCTGGAGAGGTGGAGATGTGCTCTAGAGAGAAGAGGAATGAAGGTCAGCAGGACTAAGACAGAATATATGTGTGTGAATGAGAGGGAGGATAGAGGAATGGTGAGGATGCAGGGAGTAAAGGTGGTGAAGGTGGATGAGTTTAAGTACTTGGGATCAACAGTTCAGAGTAATGGTGAATGTGGAAGAAAGGTGAAGAAGAGATTACAGGCAGGATGGAGTGGGTGGAGAAGAGTGTCAGGAGTGATTTGTGACAGACAAGTACTAGTAAGAGTGAAAGGGAAGGTCTACAAGAGGGTAGTGAGACCAGCTATGTTATATAGGTTGGAGACAGTGGCATTGACAAAAAGGCAGGAGTCAGAGCTTGACGTGGCAGAGCTGAAGATGTTAAGATTTGCAATGGATGTAACGAGGATGGACAGGATTAGGAATAAGTATATTAGTTGGTCAGCCCAGGTTGGAAGGTTTGGAGACAAAGCCAGAGTGGCAAGATTACGTTGGTTTGGACATGTGCTGAGGAGGGATGCAGAGTATATTGGGAAAAAGATGCTAAGGATGAAGCTGCCAGGTAACAGGAAAAGAGGGAGGCCTAAGATAAGGTTTATGGATGTGGTGAGAGAGGACATGCAGGTGGTTATTGTGATAGAGCAAGATGCAGAGGACAGGAAGAAATGGAAACAGTTGATCTGCTGTGGCGACCCCTAATGGGAGCAGCTGAAAGAAGAAGAAGAAGATGTAATGATGTCAGAAAAAGGTGCTTTGGGTTTTAAGAAGTGTCAAAAGTCCAGGCACGAGTTGTCTTTGTCCGATGCTTATACTTTATGTGTATATTGTTTAGGCCAGGACCACCTTCAGCTTGACTGTTCCATTTGCAAGAAGTTTAATCTGCTGTCAGTTGCAGACAGGAAAAATACAATTATTTTAAAGTTGTTACTGCTTATTGCCTTCTCAGAAGCTATTGCTGGAGCTCAATCCCCCAAACCGAAATCAAAGGATTATTCCACTAAGTCTCCTAAACCTTTTGGATCCTTGACTCTATCTTCCTCGGAGCTGCATAAAAAGAAGCATAAATTGGATCCCAAGGCTGCTGTGAACCGATCACAGTTAGATCCGACTAAAGCTTCCTTGGATCTGAGCATTTCAGATCTGAGATTATTACCCAGAACCAAGTATTCTCCATATTTAGATCCAGAACCTTCCAGAGTACCTTCTCCATTTTTGAAACAATGGTACTCTAAGTCCGCTTTTCTTGTGTCCTCTTGTTCTTCCAGATGTTTGACCAAAGCTGATGTGGACAGAATGATGAGGAAGAGACTTTTCTCAGCACAAATACAGATGGGAGTTCTCCTGGCTCCTAACACTTAGTCAGGAAACATGCCCATCTACCAATCTACTGATCTTAGCTTCTTCTCTGATCCTACTGGTCATTTCAAAGCCCCTGGATCCAAGCCTTCTGGTTTCATCTGGTTTTGATCCAAAGATAGCCTTATCTTCAGATCTGATGCTATATTTGAGTGCACCAGCTCAGATGTCCTTGGAGCCAGATGACTCTCAGAGCCAAAGTGACCCTGTCAGGTCTGAGGTGTTGGAGTCAACTCTAAAGTTTTCAAAGCTGTCTCTACCCCTCAAACTTTCAGCACTGGACAGCACAAATCCAACTTCTGCCTCGGGTAGCTTGCCTTTGGGACAGAGGGAACCAATGGGCCAGAAGCCTGGTTTCTTGGCTCTATTGTCTACCTTCTCCCTAGAATGATCTGCCTTTGGTGTAGTGAAAAAGGTGTTATCTGCTCTGGCAGAATGGATGGATTCTACCACCTTGTATCTTTCCTCTGGATCCCAGGTGTGTCTGTGCCTTGAGCCACATCATTCTACACCACGGGGACAGCCAGCTCAAAGTCTCCAGGCCACCCAGCAGGGTTTTACAGTCTCTTCTGATACTGTACTGGAACATCCCACTGTCGGTCTCTAGGAAGCAGACATCCAGGAGGAGGCACTTGGACTCCCCTTAGGAGTCAGTCACCAAAGATACTGATTTCAGTGAAGGAGAAGAGTCCTAAAGATCACAACCTGAAGACATCTCATTTGAAGACATTCTTGAGATCCTTAAGCAGAGAGGTGGTTGTAGGGTTGCCAACTTTTCAAGTCAAGAATTCTGGACATGTAAGTGAAAGCAAAATGCATGCAGAATATGGATGTAACCTCCCCTCGAGAGTATTGTCTTTCAATATTACTGTGCACAATCAAACATAGTCTTGTGTTCTTCAGTGTCATTGACAGTGTTCCTGAATTCTAGACTGTCCAGAACAATTCTAGACAGTTGGTACTGCTATAACCCCCTCCCCAGAAGAATCAGTATTCTTGCTAGCCTTTGGAGCTGGCCCATCTACCTCCTACATTACTCTTCCCACCCATGAGCTCATTGACTTGTCTCTAGGTGGACATGGAAGGAGCCTGACCCAGTCAAGCCAATCCCCAAAGACGAGAGTGGAATCTGGCTCCAACCATAGGTAGGGAATACTGGAGCAAGGGAGTCCATAGATGCTATGGTCATGGTGGCAGCCACAAAGAAGAAACTTGCTGAGCAAAGTTTCTCTGTCCAACTCCCAAACAGAGAGTCTAGGGCATTGGACAGCTTTGGAAAGTATGTGTATGCTTCAGCGACTTTTTTCCTTTAGGTTGCTGAACTACCTGACTCACTTTACAAGACTACAAAGGGACTTGAAACTGTCAAAATCCCTTTCTGGGATTGATACTGCAGAGACTCAAGCTTCTGTGCCCTCTCAGTTGGCTACCCTACAGGCTATTTCTAATTCGTCCATGAGGCTTATCTCACATGCAGCTGAAGGAGCCTCAAGAGCAGCAGGTTCAGGCATTTCAATTAGGAGGCATGCCTGGTTGCACTTGTGTGATTTTGTGGAGCACTTCAAGTTCTCAATCATCAATGCACCTTTGATGGCAGTTTATTGCTTGGCCCTAAAGTTAAAGACACATGCTCCAGGTGTGAAAAAGATGGAAAGACCCTCTCTGCGGTAGGTGTAAATGTACTGACTCCTCAAAGATCCTTCTCTAGGAATCAATGAGGAGGTTAAAAAAATCTGGTTTAAGAAGTCCTAAGGTTCTTTCCAAGATCCACATGGAGATGGATCCTCTAGGGGCAGAGAAGGGAACTCAAATGGATGTCGACACCCACATGGCAGAGCAGGCCCACAAAACAAGGGGTCCAAAGATTCCCTCTCCAAGAGGCCCTACCAGCATTCCTGAAAGGAGTCCCGATTGTCTACCTCTGGAGGCAGTCGTTTTTTTTTTTTATCCCTGCACCAGTGACCCTGTCTGGATATAAAAAAAAGATACATGGGTGCAGATGATTATTTCCAGAGGTTATATAATTCCCTTTTTCCTACCACCTCCACCTGTAAGCAAACTTCCCGATATTCCACCCAGTCAGAGGAAAGAAGCAGCACTAGAAATACAAAAGGTGCTAGAAAAAAGAGTCTTCCAAGGGGTCCCACTAGACCAGATAGAATCCAGAGCTTACTCAGGATTCTTTTTAGTGCCAAAGAAAACAGGGGACTGGAGACCTATTTTGGATTTCAGCAACTTGAATAAATTAGTTCGACACACAAAGTTTCAGATGGTGATGGTTTACTTCATTCTGCCCTTTTTAGGTAAGGATGATTGGATGTGCTTGATTGACCTTCAGGATGTGTACTGTCACATAAAAATGAGCAGACAATGAAGAGGGTATTTATGCTTCTGGCCTGGAGCCAGTCAGTACCAATTCAGAGTACTGCCCTTTGGTCTCACCACAGCCCCCAGGGTGTTCACCAAATACATAACAGTGATAGCAGCTCACTTGAGACTGCAGGGATTCTGAGTATTTCCATACTTAGATGACTGTCTCATTACTACCCTGACCAAGCATCTACTAATAAGAGCAAGAGATCAGGTACTCCAGACTTGTTGCTCCTTTCTGGGGATAACCATAAATTACAATAAGTCTCGGTTACAACCATTTCAAACATTGGAAACCATAGAATTGGTTTTCAACATTATTTCCAGGTCAGGAAAATAATTCACAGTATCAAAATTTCAGCCTGGTTGATTTTTCCAGCTTTAGGGTCGATGTCAGTGGCCACAATTATAGTTCCTGTAGTAAGATTTCATATGTGAATTCTTCAATGGATGCTAGCAACACAATGGTCAATTCTTGATCAATGCATGTCAGCCCAAATAAGAATCACTCAGGCATGCAAGAGATACCGTTATTGGTGGATTTCTTCAGATCAAGTTTTGCAAGGCCGCCCTTTCATTCTCCATCAGCCAAAGGCTGTAGTGACCATCAACACTTCCCAGATTGGGAGGGGGTCACTTCCTGAGGAAGACTGTCCAAGGTACTTGGTTCCCCAAAGAGGCCAATACACATATCAATGTCCTGGACATATGAGTGGTGCCCTTAGTGTTGCAGGCCTTCCAAGACTATCTCCCTTTCAGGACAATTGCGATACAGACAGGCAACATGTCAGTAGTCTGGTACATAAACAAACAAGGGGGAACCAGGTCTTACCCTTTGGGGTAGAGAAGCTCTCAGAGTGTGGCAAAGGGTGATTTCTTCCACCTGCTTTCTGATCACAATGCACATTCCATGGAAGTCCAGTTTGATAACAGACAAATTGAGCAGGTCTATTCTAGTAACTCATGAGTGGTCTGTCAACTTGAAAGTGATAGAAATGATTTTCCATCAATGGGGCAAGCCTTGCTGTGACCTTTTTGCTTCTCCCTTAAACAACAAATGCAGCAGCTTCTTTGTCCTGATCCCCCCAATAGGGAATCACTGAGGGATATTCTACTCCATGACTGGATGCCCAATCTCCTCAATGCTTAGCCACCAACTCCCCTTATTCCAAAATTTCAACAGAAATCTGCCTGGCTGCAGAGCAAAGTCATCCTCATTGGTTCATAGGTTCATAGGTTGGTACTAGGCTATTAGCCCTAGGGCCTATACAAGCCTAGCCATAACAGTTCCCCAGCTATTTCTACCCAGGACATTTACTTCTCTGGTTTCCTGTCTAGCAGGGTGACTGACATGATCCCCGGGGTGAATTTCCTATCTCCCATCCAGTCGTCAAGGTTCCTTTTGAAGAGGGCCAAAGAGGCGCTCTGTTCAACATGTTTGGGCAGTCTATTCCAGAGTATGGGGAGTCTCTGGGACAGGAATCTATCCCTCCAGCATGTTTTGTTCATTGTGATGACAAGGTTTAGATCCCTAGAGCACGTGGTTCTGAGGGACTGGTATTCCTTTAAGTGTAGCATGTCCAACAGCTCTGGGATTGACATGGCCTTGTATGTTAAGCAGAGATCGTCTCTGAGTAGAAGATATGCAACAGAGAATAACTGGAGTTTTTTTAGATGGTCAGCATAAGGCATCTGCTTTAGGCCTGTGATTCTTTTAGTGAGGTACTTCTGCGGCCTTTTCAACTGTTGCAGGTGTCTTGTGAGTTACATAACAAATGGGGCATTGTACTCTATAATGGGTCTAATGAGGGATGAGTACAGTGGGACAATGACCTCCTTTTTTCTGGATAAAAAGCCCTTAGTGATGAGATGTGCCACATAGAAGGATTTCCTAACTGTTGTGGTGATGTGGTTATCGAAGGTGAGACCACTGTCCACCTGTGTACCTAAGTCCCTTATCACACTTTCGGTGTTTAGTGTACTGCCACATGTCATAATTCATGGGTACATGGTTTTTCCCAAAGGGGATAAGTATACATTTCTTGGCATTGAGCTTGAGCCCATGGCTCTGGCACCAAGCATTTGTCTCTGTAAGGCCCATTTGTAGAATATCCAAATCACTTGGGGATTCGATAATGGCTCCCAGTTTGCAGTCATCTGCGAACTGTGTTAGCCAGAGTCCCTTGGTGTTGGCCTGTACTTCAGAGAAGTAGATGCCAAACAAGAGCGGTCCCAGGTCTGAACCCTGTGGTACTTCACCTGTCACTTGTTTGGAGCTGGATTTGGAGTCGGCTTCTTTTACAGTGTGGGTTCTGTCAGTAAGCCAGTTTGCGACCCATCGAGTGACATAGGGATTAATGCCCAGCTTAGTAAGTTTATCTATGATTCCAGAGTGGGGGATGGTGTTGAAGGCTTGGCAAGGTCCAGGTAGGCTGTGTGGACCGTCCTACCCTCATCCACGACTCTGGAGACTGATTCGAAAAAGTCAATCAGGTTGAGGAGAGAAGATTGGTCCTTCACAAAACCAAACTGGGTGGGGTCCAGTGTTCGAAGGTTGCCAATGTCTTTGTTTATAAGTTCCATGATAATGCATTCCATGGCTTTGCAGATCAGGCTCATCAGACTGATGGGACGATAGTTCCCGGGGTCCAAGGTGAATCCCCTCTTGTGGAGTGGGATAACTGTGGCTGTGTGCCATTCATTGGGCATGAAGCCTGAGGTGAGGCTAGGATTAAACATGACACTTAGGTGAGGTGCCAGTTCATTTTGTAGTTCATGTAGTACACAGCCTGGGATGTTGTCTGGTCCCATGGATGCTGTATTCTTAGCTTTGGAGAATGCATTTTTTACCTGTGTGGCCGTGATTGCTGGTATTTGTCAATCTTTTGGTATTGAGATGGGCCCTTTAGGGGGTGAGAGTGGGGGGTAGTTGGCACTGAATTGATCTGTCAGGATATTGGAAATATCCTTAGGATCAATATATTTAGTGCCATTCTGTTGTAGCTCAGAGCAGGTCTGAGCATTACCATTTAGATTCTTGACATAACTATAGAATGCCTTGTGGTTGTCCTTAGAATCTTTGGCAATTTTATTTTCATAACTAGCTTTGGAGGATTTTATGAGGGATCTCAGCTTCTTACTGAGGCTGGTAAGGGAGTTTTTTGTACCCTGAGATTTTCCTCTTTTCTGCAACAGTTTTTTCCTTCAGTTGTATAACTTGTTTATGGCAGGGGACCACCAGATTGGCTTCCTTTTTTTGGAGGACAGCGTCTTGGTTCTTTTTGGAATGGCACAATTTATGCACGTGTGGATATGCTCATACAGTGCCTTAGTGTAGGATTCGGCAGTCAAACTTTCTGTTCCTATCTGCATGGGTGTCGTGAGGTTTGTCACTTCTGACTTGAGTAGCATGATGTTGGCTTTGGAGAAGTTTTTTATGGAGGTTTCTCTACTGGGGAGATGGGGGTGGGATGTGGACATCAAGGGTGATTAGCTTATGGTCAGACCTGACCAAGAAGGGGGTAACCACTGGTGTGGAGCATCGATCTTCCATGTTGGTAATGACCAGGTCAAGGATATTTGAGCCCCTAGTGGGACTATGGATTAGTTGATCTAGGGCATTGGAATTTATGAATTCCAAGAACCGTTGGGCAAAGGTGTTGGTACCCGAGTAGTTTTCCCAATTAATGGCAGGGTAGTTGAAATCACCCAGTATTAGGGTGTTAGGTTGTATCTTAATATTTTCCAGTATGTTTAGAAAGGTGTAGTGAGAATCATGGGGCATGGTGGGGGATCTGTAGCAAGCTACAATTTGGATTGCAGTCTTACCTAGTGTTAGTTGCACTTATAGTATTTCAGTTGCATTGTGTTGGGCAACTAGCGTGGAGATGTGAATATTCTTGGTGAATATGGACACTCCACCACCTTTAGTGTTTCAGTCCTGGTTTGGTGGCTGAAAAGTGTGGTGTTGTGCACCTTACTGGCCTCAGCAGATTGGGTTCTCCTTCTTTTGGCCTCATCTTTTTTACCCACCTTGGATTTTGGATCTGATTCCAGATTTCCTGTCTCACTTGATGGGCATGATTTATCTGGATGTCTCACACCTCAAGCTAAAAACGTGGCTTCTCCAATTCCATTAATAGTTAGACAACCAATGCTGTCTTCCACTGTACATCATGTACTTTTATCTTCTCATAATGCTTTTACAAGAAAACCTTACAGAAGTAAATGGAAAACGTTTGTTTTTTCGGCACATCAAAACTGCATTGACCCCCTTCTCATCTCCTGTACAATGTGTTGTTGAGTTTTTGGCAACAATTTTTAATGAGGGAGCTAGTTGCTCAACAGTTAGAGTTCAGTTAGCAGCAATTTCCAGTTTTCATATTGGGTTTAAGAATTCTTCCTTGGCTTCATCTAAGCTTTTTAAAGCTTTTTTGAGAGGCACTCTCCTACTGAGTTCATCATATAAAGACCCTACTCCACCATGACATTTAAATCTGGTACTGCAGGCATTAACTCATTCCCAGCAGCAAAATGTCATCTTACATTTCTGACATGGAAAACTACTTTTACAATGGCCATTACCTCTGCTAGATGAATTTCAGAACTTCAAGTATTGTCTTCTAAACCTCCTTACTTGATTTTTCATAAGGACAGTGTATCATTACATACCAATCCTTCTTTCCTTCCTAAGGTGGTGTCAGAATCCAGTATTAACAAGTCCATTAATCTGCCAGTCTTATTTCCTAAATTTACAAAAAAAGGTGAATATATGTTGCATTTATTGGATGTCCACAGAGAGTTATGCTTTTACTTACATAGAACAAAATAAATTAGGAAGACAGATCAATTATTTGTTTCCTTTGCAGATTCTAAATTGGTTAAATCAGTTGCAAAGGTAACTGTAGCCACATGGCTGATGGATTGCATTTTATTTGTCTACAACAAGTTGGGTCTAACCTTATGAAAACCTTTAAAAGCCCATTCAGCTAGGTCCATGACAACTTCTTCTGTGTTTCTATCTAGGGCTTCCATGGATGACATATGTGCAGCTGCAACCTGGGGCAATCCTCATACCATTATCACTTATTACAAATTGGATCTGGTCTCAAGTAGAACAGCCTTTGACTCACCTGCGCTCAGGAATATCCTTCCTTAGAGTTCACCCAGAATTTTTGGTAGCCGAAGAATCTGTCCCAGCAGTTGAGGATAGAATTAAAATTGACAGCATCAGACAGAAAAGTTATGTACTTGCCATGATGTTCCATCTGTGTTGCCCATTTTCATTCTTTCTCAACGTACCACCCACCTGCCCCCAGCCTTTTTCAGATGATTTCTGGAAGAAAGAGAGCACAACACCACTGTCTCTCATACTGAGCTCCACATATAGTTTCTTCTGTAAGGATATATAGATATTACTATGTCCTGCTATACATAAAACAGCAAACAAGATCTGGGGTATGCTAGGAATTGGTACATTATGGGTAAGGGAGGGCTCAAGAGCTTTTTGGTGGCTATGAGCTAAAGTAACAGCTTAGTCGGATCCAATGACTGGATCTGGACCCAACAGTTCAGGAAGAATGAAAATGGACAACACAGATAGAACATTATGGTAAGTATATAACTTCTTTTTTTCCCTTTTAATAATAAGTTCCTCAGTGATTTAATTAATTAGGGGTAAGAGATAGCCTCTGTTAAGAAATATCTCTCTTAATAATTGACATTCCTTAATGAAGTCATCATATAATATAATCATTCTGGCTGCCCGGACGAATTGTCATTTTTTTATGTAAGAGATGGCAGCTGATTTAATGAAAGAAAGAATTAGAATATGTCGGCTTTCTCTATTCAGTAGTTAAGAAATCAAAGTATGGCTAATATACTTTTTAATTAATATATCCAAGTGTGAAATATAATGTTCCTCCACTTTAAAAGTAAATTTAATAAAACTTATAGTCTGATTAATATACTAAATAGATTTTGTAATATTCTTTCTGTCATTGACCCATAATATAAATATATCATCAGGGTATCATGCATATAGGCAACATGATGAAGTATATCTACCATTTAATTATATATTTATTTTCCCATTCAATCATAATGATGTTGGCATAGAGTGGTTCACAGTCTGTTCCCATGGCCCCAGCATTTAACTGATGAAAATATTGGTCCTCAAAATAAATATAATCGTTGTTAAGTACTATTTCCAGGAGTTGAATATAAGTGTTAATTTCATTTTGGGGTAATTGCATTTTAATCCCCAAAAAATCCAGGAGCCAGTTCAGGCCAGCATAATCTGAGAAAAACCATAAAAAGGTATTATAAATCTATTGCCAGAAATGTTATTTTGTCTATTTTGTTAACTTGATTACTTTTCGTAGCAAATCCCATGAATCTTTAAATAAATATTCAACCTGTTGCACACCTTTTTAAAATAACCAAAACCTCCACTCCTTCTCGTCAGAAATGATGTAAATCCCAGTTCTATTTGTATGTTTACGTTTGTTCATTAAATTTAATATTTTTATTTAAGACAACGAGTGGCTATTACGTTTGTGCTCTACCATTTGGATTGTTTTTGATGTTCGAGGATTTTTTGGAGGGTACCCTTAATGGTAAAGCCAGCGGAAGTGACTTTGTTTTATTTACCACCTTTTTAAAATTGTAATCAAAGTATTTTACGGTAGAATAGGTTTTTGAGGTATCAGCATCTACAATGGGTCTCATTGATGATTGTGTAACTTTTTATGTATTTTAGGCACCCCAAAATAGTAGGCATGAAAATTTACTTACTGAAAAATGTTTGTAATCTTCTGAACTGATCTGCCCATGTGTGACCATATTGTATAACAATAAATCAATTTTCTGATATGAAATATGTATTTCATTTAAGTATGTTTCATATATGCATCATCAAATAGTATATTATACATTGTCTGTAGATAATCAGATTTATCCATTCTAACAAGTCCATCCCCCTTATCTGGTCTCATAATCCTTAGAGTACCAGATGAGCAAATGTTGTCAGCAATTTTCTTTTGTTGAGAAGTTAAATTGTACCATTTAACTGCTGGTTGATATTTTAGCATATATTGAATATCAATTCCATGCATTTGTTCATTATTCTGTAGCAATTTAATTTTGGTTATGTTTGATGAGAAGTTCCATTAGTTCACACCCATATTGATCAAATAAGTAATAATTCATGATATAAAACAGAGTGCTGTTGTAACCCAGTAGGGAACTTTCAAGACTGAAGGCCCTTCGGTACACATTTTCCTTTAATAGAATTAATAAAGTAAGTATTTTCAGGTTGTAATTTTCTGAATTTTAGCAACTTATTCTCATACTCACATACTTGTTTATTAAGGGAATTCATTAACCATTTCACTGGTAAAGTAAAATCCATCTTTTTTTTTAAATCATTGGTCAAGATTTTGAATATTTGAAACAGAGTTAGTTTCCATTAATACAGCAAAGTTGCCCCTCTCCATTCCAAATGTTAACTGTGGTCATTGTCCTGAGGGTATCTCCTCATAGTCCCGAGTGTTCTGATCATAATATGACCCAATATTCATACTATGTACCAGTCCATCGATAGAAAATGTAACATGTTGTGTGAGTTGTGAGTTGTATTAATAATGTTAAGTTATTCATAGTATGGATAAGTTCATTCAACTTGCCAGAATGAAATAAAGGCTGGGAACTGCTGAAGTCTCTGGAGGACATATCGACTGTAATTGGAACTAACCACAAACAAACAAACTTTAAAACTTAAAAAAACTGAGTCAAAATAAGAAAATAGTGGACCCAGCACATACCATATAACCTTATTAATAATATTTTAAGAGCTTTCATGCTCTATTAATGGATTTCAGCAGAAAAACTGTGCTTGATTTTAAAGACATTTAAATTAGGGGTGTCACCTTTCATTGTTGCTAAAACTGTACTTAGACGACACACCCACACCTCCCACAGCATATATTTTCTCTTCAGATTTGCTATGCTTTTTGTAAAAAAAAAAAAAGGCAAAGTAAATCTGCCAATTTAACAAACTTCTGTTTTGAAACAGAATACTGAAGTTTGTACAGTGTTTTCTATACTACTTGATGATCAGTTTGATTTCTGGATAGTAAAAAAAAAAAAAAAAAATAGGTGGCAATGCTAATTTAAATAGGTCTGATCCTTTGTCATGTGACCATACTGGTCCAATAAGATCACTTTCTACTTTAGAAATATACAATCCATTGACGTTAATTAATGCATAAAGTAAATTAAAACATTAAAAATTGGAGTAGAATAAATATGATATAACCATGACTATAAATTAACTTATTGGAACATTTTGTTATTTTTGATAAGCTTTTCATTTTTAAAGACAAGTAATAGCCAATAATTCATTAAGCCCATGTGGTGTGGTAGCATTCAGAATCATCTGCCACCATAGCTCTCTTTTGTCTAATAACAAATTTTATGGGCCTCCCCTTGGATTATGTTAGACTATTTCCAATATAGTAAACAAAAAGTAATGAGAGGGAAATTGACTAATCTGTTTGCACAATACATTTTTGTTTCTTTTCCTTTTTATATAATATATATGCTCATAAATTATTTCTTTATGTTTCCTTTCCATTTTCCCTACATAGAATACCGAGCTATGTCCACAACATGTATGTTACAGTTAGATTTCCCTATAACTTTAATAATCTGTTGTGCATTCGAAACAGACTGCCCCACATATATGTGTTTACAATAAATGCAACTACCACAATTAGGGTATTGTTGTTATTTCTGATGTTTTCCACAATGTTTTTGAAACATTTACCCTGTTTGTAAGTAATCTGGGGTTTATTACCTAGTTGGTTACTTAAATCAGAATTAATAGTAATCAGGTTCCAGTTTTTATGTATAATGTCACCTGTACTTTCACTGTCTGAAGAATAAGTAGTGGCAAAAAATGTATCATCAGTTTTTAGTTAGTACTACTTGTGGAATAGTACCATCTTCAGTGTTTATAGCATCTAAACTGTAAATGTCCTGATTTTGAGTGTTGAATGATGGAGTCAGGGCAGTGGGCACAAGCATTGCCAAATGATGCCATCCCTGTCTACATTTGCGTGACTTTGCAGATAACTTCAGAGCATCATTTGTTATGTCACTTATGATGGATCCTTCTTGTTTAGACACAAGGTTAAGGAAAAGCTTCTGAAAAGTGACAAGGAAGGGAAAACACTGTCTGTCTTGGGAGCACACTGTTATCCCTGTCATTCCAAGATGTGCTACACCAAGATCGAGTAGCTGCAAATAAGATTGTTCAGCTTCTTCAAAAAAGAGCCATTGAGGAGGTCCCACCAGATCAGAGATGGTCCGGTGTGTTTTCCAATATTTTTTTAGTTCACAAAAGACAAAGGAGCTAAATAATCTCCTTTACTACTGCTCTGTTTTGTCAGGGTAGTACATCTGGGAGAGACAGGGGCAATAGTTTGGGAGTTGTTAAGTTGCTTAGCCATTTTGTTTTGAGCTTTTCTTAATTGCTTGTTACTGTTTTATACAGTTTTAGGTACTTGAAGCTGTTTTTGCATTGCTTGTACTTTTTGATATAATTCATTCTTTTTTTAGCTAATGCATGTCTGATTTTGATTTCACTGGTTGCACTCTAGCTGTTTTGATCTGTCATGTTTTGTTTGATACTGCTTCTTTCAATTTAAGTGACTGCCTTGAGTGAATCTGTTGAGCAAAGATGAAAGCTATCTTAGAATAAGTTGCAAGTGAGAGACAAATCACTGCATATCCTGTACAGTTTAGTGTATTTCCGCTTCAGATTTCAGCTACTTTTCCTTTATTTTCTTCTCTTGTATTTACTGCTTGGGACAAACTCTGCTCTTGCCTTCCTGAAGAGACTGCAAGGAGTGAGCCAAGTGCCCCACTATGTCTTTCCCCCGCTTTCCTCTGCCCATTACCATTTAACTAGCTTCTTCTTCTTCTTTTGGCTTTTCACAGTTAGGGGTCGCCACAGTGGATCACCTGTCTGCTCATGATTGGCAGTGGAGTTTTATGGTGTTGAGTTGCCAGCCTGGCACCTGACCTTCCACAGAAGGCACACACACACACATGCACTCACACCTATGGCCAATTTAGAGTGTCCAATCCACCTACAGTATGTCTTTGGGATGTGAGAGGAAACCAGAGCACCGGAAGAAACCCATGCAACCACAGGGAGGACATGCAGACTCCATGCAGAAGGCACCCCAGCTGAAGATCGAACAGGAGAACCTCTTGCTGTGAGGCAGCAATGCTAACCACTGCACCACCGTGGCCGCCCACCATTTAACTAGCTGCTGCATCTAAAAAGAGGGAAAAAAAGCCAGGAAAGTATATTTGTTTTATCTACACTTAAGTTGCATACTTTTGCAGCTCTTTTGAAGTTTTTTTGCATTGCCAGATATAATTTTATTATGTTTTAGATGTTTTGAGCTATTTTTGCATTACCTGTACTTACATAATTTCACTTGCTTTCAGCTAATACTGCTTTGCATGATATTTCTGGTTCCACTTTAGTTATTTTGACATGTAATGTGTGGCACTGTAATGCAGTAACCTGTGGTACTGATGAATGAATTTCTATATGTATTTAATATGTAAAATTTCTATTTTTTGTTGGAGCTTTTCTCCTCAGGCCTCCGCTGAAAATGGGCATTTGTAGCCCAGTCGGACAAACCCGGTCAACAAATATAAAATAAATAAATAAATAAATAAATGTACTGTTGTATTTAATATCGTTCTTTGCATTTAAATCACTGCCTTGAAGGAATCTCATTGGCCAGGAATGCACACCATTTTAAAACCAGTTGTTATTTGATCTCAGTGAAAGCTAGACAAATTGCTGCAGGCCCTTTATGGTTTATAGTACTTGGATTTGAGATTTCAACTACTAGTTACTGGTTATTTTGTTCTGTTGTATTTACTGAGCAGGTCTGTGCAGAGCAGCACTGAGATCAGCACCATAGTAGTGGTATTTTCATAGCGGGTCGCATGAGCAAGGAAAATTCTCTCTTCTTATATTACAGGAAGGGTACCATCTTATATCAACAGTGGATCATTTATCCATTGCTGCTTTGCCTAAACTGCTTGCAGCGATTTGCATAAGCTTCTTCTTAGCTGCAGTGACCTGTGTAGCCTGAGTACCAGTTGAACTTATCAGTTATTACTGATACCGAACATAAAATCAGCTCAACTGACCTCCATAGCTATAATACTTCCCCAAACTAACCCTACCTGCACCTATTCAAAATCCACAGATTACAAACTCTAAGCAGTTTTATGTTGATGCTGTTAAAAAAAATCTTTACCCAAAACTCCTAGGACTCTGAAGACCAGACATCAGCCCAAAACTCTCATATTTTCCTTGTACATGCAACTCCACATCAGCAGCTGGCATCCAACATGTAGCTTGCACTGACACTGTCAGTAATACAGATACTAGCAGGGGTCACATGACTATCATGCAGGAGCCCTTAAGGCAGCAAGAACAAGCTAGTTCATGTGGCAATGTCCTGGTTATAGGTGATTCAGCAATGAGACACACAGATGCTCCACTCATCAGCCTTAGCAAAGACAGGGTAATGGTTAGTTGTCTCTCAGGTGACAGGATATGTAATATCACTAAAGCCCCGAAGTTCCTTCCCTGGAATGAATGTCTTGAAATGTACCTCCTTGGATCATATTAAGAAGGACATGATGGAGCTCTCAGAATTTGCATCTAGAAAGAGAGTGAGCCTAGAAATGGGCAGTATCCTACCATCAGCAAGAATGATGCCACAATACAAACTAAAGAACTTGACTTTAATTATTAGCTTAACTACTGGTGTCATTCAAGGAGGGTGAAGTATATATCAATCTAGGATGAAATGGTTGACAAACTCAACTGCATTGTTAGGGGTGGTCTGAAAGTCTATCCTCATGGCTTCATTAAATTTTCTAAGACACTTTCTTCTCCCATAGTGTCTTTTTAGACAAGAGCAGTATTCACAAATTACCCACATAGCCAGCCCATTCAAAACCATATTAAAGTAGCACTGCTCAATGCTAGAAGCCTAAACAAAAAGCTGCATTTCTCACAGGGATTTCTAACCCTTTATATACCTGTCATTACCACAAAATATTTTTGGAACGGTGAAAGCACCATCATAGTGCAGGATTTTAATACCTTCCCCTCCTTCAGACCTAATGCCAAATTGGACATTGTAGCTGTTGGGAGCATATCTGTGTTCCTAGCAAACCATTTCACCTCTGCAGTTGTAATGCAGGACAGTGACCTAGAATTCCTTCACATTCTGGCACAATAATGCTGATTAGTTTATCTCCATTTTTACCACTCTGCATTCATCTGGCAAACAACTAAATTCCTGCTTTTATGTATATATTCTGTATATGTTACTGTAATCAAACCAGCTAAATTCCTGACTTTTGTATATATTCTGTATATATTACTGTAACCACTATGTGTAATACTGTTTCTACTTCTGTACCAATTAATGCTTAAGTTTTTTTCTGCATGTATGTTCTTCTCTGAGCTTTTCTCCCTGGGCCTCCACTGAAATGGGCTCTTTATGGCTCAGTGAACTTTCTTGGTAAACAAATACAATAAATAAATAAACAAATAAATAAATAATTCTTCTTATAATAAAACCCAGAACCACACAGTACCAATTACTGTACCTCCTCTATGACACCACTAGACCATGAAGCATACTCTTAACAAACTGAAATCCCTTACTACAGAACCAAACCACTATCCTTTTGAGTGATTTCAACTATCCTGCTATTAATTTCATATGAGGGTGTTAAAGTTGACCCTGAATGTCCAATGTTCCCAGCTCTTGGATGCATCAACAGACCTACTTGACTTCTATCTGTCTGTAAATGTGATCTAGATTGGCAGATCCAGTTGTCCTCCATCACAGCAGAAAGACCTTTTATTCTACCCATTCCAACAGCCACAGGGACCATAGACACATTCTGTCTGAGGCAGGCAGCCAATTCTGTGTGAGAACAGCCAAAGCAAGTGTGGTCTCAATGATATGCCCTTCTTCACATCAGTGTTCTGGAGATGAAGGTGATTCTCATAGAATTCCAGGCTATTCTGAACTTCTTTCCCCTAGGGTGTGATTTCTCTCCATATGGATAACACTTCTATGCAATGGTATATTATCGACAAACAAGGAAGGAGCACAGTCCTATTCCTTCTCTTGAGAGGCCATGAGAGTGTGTCAATGGACATTGTGTTTGAAGGGTTTTCTAACAAAAATGAACATACAAGGTCAGACCACCTATTTGGCAGACAGGCTCAGCATATACATGTTGATGCCTTACTAGTTTGTTCCTCCATCCATCAGCAGTGTAGATGATTTTCACTGCTGGTAAACCTTGCTGTTATCTCTTTGCTACTGCTATTTTGCCCTAATTCCTCCTCAGAGGCAGTCACCCTGGCATGCTGTAGTCCATCAGTGATCATGTGGGCTCCTTTATGCCTTACCTCTATTAACTTGCATGGCAAAGTTTCTGCAGAAAGTTTCCGTGTGGAAGGTATTATTCATTTTCATAGTCCCCTTTTAGCCCAGGCAAATATGGTTTCCAGTGCTTTGACCTCATCTCAAGAAACTGATCTGCAATCTCACATGTTCTTCAAGCTTCATCCATACATTTCATCACTCAAACTAGCTGCATGGTTTCTTCTTACTTAAGTTATGCAGATGCTCATCTTTAGATCACTGTTGCAGTAACATATAGCTATTTGGGATGCATCCTGCCAAGGATCAGACATCTGGACAGTATACAAAACCATTTGGACATCTTCCATGAACACCATATGTCTGAGGAAGCTCAGGGCTTGCTGATATAAAAGCAGACATATGGATGCCAGAATTCAGAAATTTTGTGCGATTAAAGATTTCAGCCTAACTTAATCTTCACTGTGTCTTCAGTGTTTTGGTGATTGGTTTGCTCAAACTTTTAGGCAGATAAGCCCCTCTTTGGGGCTTTTTTTTTTCATTGTTTGTATACAATTTGTATGAAATTTGTTTCTTATATGTACAAGTAAATGTGACATGTCTGTGTAGAAAACAGATTCCTTATAATGATTCTCACACAGCTGGTTTGTTTTGTCTATGGGAGTCACACAACACCTGCTCTTGTAACATATATTTGTCCTTTACTTCCATGACCATAAGAAGTCAGCTTAGCAGCCTTAACATATTTCTTTACAAACAACTGCTTAAGGCTTTCACTCAAACATCAATGGATTTTGGGTCAAGTACCTTGGGCTCTGACTGGTAAGAAAAAGAAAATGGTTAAAATGTTTTCGGAATTGGCTTTCCCTTCAGCCTCTTATGCTCAGTCCCCGATGACAAATCTGCTGTGTTTAGAGTCTTCTGACAGTCCATTGTTCTCTTTCAATTTATCTGGTGCTGTTCCTAGGGATGCCACTAAGGTTCTGGAGTCTAGTTTGTCCTCATGGATGACATTTGTGCAGCAGCCACTCGACTCTCCACCCACCATCCCCTAGCCATTTTAGGTATATTATAGAAGAGTGAGCAATATGACAAATTTGTTATATCTTATGAATATTACTAGGTCCAGATGTGGCATTGTCTAGTTCTCTTTCTATCTCTATCTGATCTCTCTCTCCCTCTCTGTATATATATATATATATATATATATATATATATATATATATATATATATATATATATATGGATTCACTTTATAAGCTCAAAATTCTGAAATTTCGAATTACAGAATCTGGAAGCCCATAAAGTAGAAAATCCAAATACCCAAAACTACACAGTCACGAAGCTCTTATTCCCGAAACCACAAAACCACGAAATTCAAACTCCCAACACTTTCAAACACCATTACAACGCACACACAACTAAATAAGCACACACACCTACCCTTATGATATGCAGGGGGGCAAGCCCCCCTGCACCCCCACACCCCCCCACTTAAATATTCTAACACCAAGGTCGCAATACATACACACAGACACAAAACACCACCACACAAACTACATTCCTCTCGCACACACACATCACAGTAACAACACTCACTACAGCCCCTACCCAACAACCTTAAACATAAACACTTACCTGAATCCACAAAGACAGCGCAACACCATAACCGCTAATTCAAAATCTCCCACATTCGAGATTTTGAATTTTGCACTTCTGGGGTTGCGATCTTTCAATCCTTCCACTTTATGACCTCGAGATACTGAAATTCGAGATTTCAGTATTTTGCGCTTATAAAATGTTCATATATATATATATATATATATATATATATATATATATGTATATATATATATATATATATATATATATATATATATATATATATATGTATATATATATATATATATATATAGGAGCGCTACAGAATCCTGAAAGCCCAAAATCCTGAAAGTTCAAAATACTGAAAGCTCAAAATCCTGAAAACATACAGGATACCAACACTTACTATATTCCAGCACAAGTACATACAGAAACAAATAAAACACAAACTATATTACTGTTCTCTAAGTATAAACAGGGGGGCAAGCCTCCCTGCACCCCCCCACACCCCCTGCTTTTTAAATATATCAACTCCAAGATTGCACTTAGTGTAGTGAAGTGCAATCTTAGAGTTGATATATTTAAGTAGCAGGGGGTGCAGGGGGGCTTACCCCCCTGCATATAGTTGAAGGGTAATATGTTTCTGTATGTACTTGTGCTGGAATATAGTAAGTGTTGGTGTACTGTGTGTTTTCAGGATTTTGAGTTTTCAGTATTTTGATCTTTCAGGGTTTTGGTCTCAGGATTTTGGTTATCAGGATTTTGGGCTTTCAGGATTCTGTAGTGCTCCTATATATATGGATTCACTTTATAAGCTTGAAATTCTGAAATCTCGAATTACAGAATCTGGAGCCCATAAAGTAGAAAATCCAAATACCCAAAACCACACAATCATGAAGCCCTAAATCCCAAAACCACAAAATTCAAACTCCCAAGACTTTCAAACACTATTACAACACACACGCACACAATTAAACAAGCACACACACCTACCCTTATTAAATGCAGGGGTCAAGCCCCCCCTGCACCCCCCACACCCCCCTACTTAAATATTCTAACTCCCAAGTCACACTGCATACACACAGACACAAAACACCACCACACAATATATAAAATTATATGAGTAGTATAGTTTGTAGCTTGCAAACAAGATCTGAGATAATTGGCTGTCGCTTATTGTGGGTAGGAGAGCTGCATGAGAGTTCTAAGTTGCCACAAGCTTTGACAGTGGCAGAGTCAGATCTGATGCCTCGGAACTGAACCCATCAGATGAGGAGGAATGAAAATGGACAACACAGATGGAACATTATGGTAAATACATTACTTCTTTTTTTCTGTACCATTGTTGTTACTGTCCTTAACCCTTTAACAGGGTATTTTCTGTACTACCATTGTTGGTGAGATCTTTGTTTTTTCCTTACCTTTTCCTCAGCTTTTTTATATTAAAAAGTTGCATATTCTTTTTTCCTGCCGATATATTTTTCCTCTGTAGTTCAAAGCCATATCTGAAAAATCTATGGATTTTAAAAAATGCACTTCCTGTGGGCATAAGATCCCCAATTCTGATGCACACAGGGAGCGCATTTATTGCCTTGGAGCAAGCCATTTGAATACAACTTGTTATGTCTGCTCTACTTTTAATTCCAGGCTTTGGCTGACAAATGTAACATATTGATCTTGAAAGGTTTACTACCTGCTTCTTCTGTGTCTAGGGTTCAACCCCCTTCACAGTCTACTAAATAGCCTCTTTAAAGTCTAGTAAATCTGTTTCTGAAGAACATAAAAAGGGTCTCCTCTGAAGTCCCCAAGCTCTTCCTCAGAGCCTATGAAGAAATTCAATAAAATCATGCAACCAACATCTTCGCATCCGATATCTCTCAGCCGATCCTCAGACTGGAAACCTTCCCCAGATCAAAAAGTTTTGGCTTCAGTAGTTATAACCTCCTCACCAAAGACTAAGTCCAGTACTTCTCTTAGGAGCTGTACACCTGATGTAGGACTCAAGACTGTTTCACCATCTTTGTCTGAACAATTGTTTGAGACTCTGAAGAAACATTCCAGGCCCCCTTCCACAGCATCTTCTAGGTCTTCCAGAAGTTTATCAGAGGTAGATGTGGATAAGATGATGCAAATGTTTTTCATGGCTCAGATCCAGATGAAGGTCTTGCTAGCTCCATCCGCTACCAGATCTGTGAGTGTACATTCTAATCCATTCTATCTCTTTCTCCAATTTGACCCATGGTTTTGGAGCCCCAAGATCCAAACTCTCTAAGTGGTTCATCATCGGATCCAAGGAAAGTTTCCTTCTCCTCTCTAATTGCTTCCCAGAACAGTTCTGCTCCACTACCCTGGGATCAGAACCAGTCTCAGTGCTGAAGTGTCAGCATCGGATCCAAGAGGGTGGGTTCAGCTCTGGTGTTGTTGGATCCATCCCTCCCCCTCAGAGCTTCTGCCTTAGACAGTTCAGGTCAGCTTGTCCCTTTGAGGTTCAGATCTGGGGGTGGCCATTATCTGCATCCCTCTGAAGCTTCTGGTCTAAGGGGTGGTTCATGGCTTCTCCTGATCCCCCAGCCTTTTAAGTGGTAGAAAGAGCTTTTTCTCTCCAGACAGAACTGTCCTCTCTTATTCCAGATCCTACCCCTTTACTTCCATTGGCTCCGAGCTCTGAGTCAGCCTAGTCCACAGGAGTACTCAGTTCCAACAGGCCTCCAGACAGTTGCAGTAAAAGAGCTATCCCTGTCTACCCACAGCTCTCCAGAACATCCCACGGAAAAGGTCCCCTGGAAGAGTTTATGCAAAAGGAGGCGCATAGACTACCCATTGGAGTCTCTCATGGAAGACACTGATTTTAATGAAGGAGAATGATCCTCCAGATCACCACTGGATGACATCCCCTTTGCAGATATTCTAGACATCCTGAAGTAGAAAGGTAGTTGGTCACCTCAAACTCCTTCTCCCATAAAAATCAGTCAGTATTCATGGATGTTTTTGGTTGCGGCTCATCTAAGTCTTGGGTCACCCTCCTGATGGACAAACTAATCGACCTGGTTTCCGCCAGGCATGGAAAGAGTCAGATACTGTTGAGCCCCTTCCCAAGTGCCCTGACAAATTTTTGTCACCAGCTGCAGACAGAAGCCACTTGAGCAAAGAAGTCCCAGTTAACGTTATTGTGGTAGCTGCAGCCACTAAGAAAGAGGTAGCAGATCAGAACTCTACTGTCCGTCCACCCAGTAGAGAGTCTACAGTGTTGGACAGATTTGGAAAGCATGATTTTGCCTTTGCACTGAGGTCTCTAGTCTTCAGAGAGATTTGACTGAAGAACTTTTAAATACTCTTCATTTCAATGCAACATCTCATCAACTGGCCACTCTTTTATCCATTTCAAATCCTTCACTGAGGTTAATCTGTCACACAGCTGAAAGTCCCTCATGAGCAGCCAGTTCAGGCATCTCCATAAGGATAGATGTGACTATGTGAGTTTGCGGAGCCTTTTAGGATGTCTTTTATTAATGCCCCATTCTGTGGCACTTCCTTGTTTGGGCCATCAGTAAAAGATACCCGTATCCACAGCAAAAAAGTGGAAAGACCCTCTCTGCCATAAGGATCACGTTTTCTAGCCCTCAGCAGACCTTCTCTAGGAACCAGAGAGGAGGTAAGAAAATGTGGTTCAGCAAATCTCAGGTTCCATTCCTGGAGTTGCATGGGGAAATTTCATTCAGAGACAGAAGGGGAAATTTTAATGTAGATATCACCAAAGAGGCAGAGGAAGCCCACAAAATCAGGGCTTTAGAGATTCTTGGGCTGTATCAGTGCTCCTGAAGTGCTGCCAGATTCCCCTTCTCTGGAGGCAGTTGGGGGTTAATTCTGTTTGCACCTAGATGCCTAGAAAAACATCATTAAAAAATTCATGGGTGCTAAGTATAATGTCCATAAGCTATTTCATACCATTTTCCCTTCTTTCTCATCATCATAGGAAGAAACTTCCTGATGTTCCACCCAGTCAGAGAAAGGCTGCAGCAGAAGAAATTCATAAGCTGCTAGAGAAGAGTCATCCAAAAGGTCCCACCAGAACAAATAGAATTCAAAACTTATTCATAGGTTCATAGGTTGGTACTAGGCTATTGACCCTAGGGCCTATACAAGCCTAGCCATAACAATTCCCTGGATATTTCTTCCCACAATTTTTACTTCCCTGGACCCCTGTCTAACAGAGTGACTGATGTGATCCCCAGGGTTAATTTCCTATCTCCCATCCAATCGTCAAGGTTCCTTTTTAAGAGGGCCAAGGAGGTGCTCTGCTTGAAATGTATGGGAAGTCTATTCCAGAGTATTGGGAGTCCCTGGATCAGGAACCTATCCCTCTAGCATGTTTAGTTCATTGTGAGGACAAGGTTTAGATTCCTGGAGCGTGTGGCTCTGAGGGATTGGGATTTCTTTAAGTGGAGCATGTCCAACAGCTCAGGGTTTGACATGGCCTTGTATGTTAAGCAGAGATCATCTCTGAGTAGACGATATGCCACAGAGTATAGCTGGACTTATTTAGATGGTCAGCATAGGGCATCTGCTTTAGGCCTTTGATTCTTTTAGTGAGGTATTTCTGCGGACTTTCCAGCTGTTGCAGATGTCTTGTGAGGTACATACCAAATGGGGCGTTGTACTCTATAATGGGTGTAATGAGGGATGAGTACAGTGGGACAATGACCTCCTTTTTTCTGGATGAAAAGCCCTTAGTGATAAGGTGTGCCACATAGAAGGATTTCCTGACTGTTGTGATGATGTGGTTATCAAAGGTGAGACCACTGTTCACCTGTTTCCCTAAGTCTCTCATCACACTTTTAGTGTTTAGTGTACTGCCACCTATGTGGTAATGGTTTTTCCCAAAGGGGATAACTATACATTTCTTGGCATTAAGCTTGAGCCCATGGCTCTGGAACCAAGCATCTGTTTCTGTAAGACCCTTTTGTAGAATATCCACATCATTTGGGGATTCAATAATGGCTCCCAGTTTGCAGTCATCTGCAAACATTGTTAGCCAGAGTTCCTTAGTGTTGGCCTGTACTTAGAGAAGTAGATGCCAAACAAGAGCGGTCCCAGGACTGGACCCTGAGGTACTCCACTTGTCACCTGCCTGGAGCTGGATTTGGAGTCGTCTACTTTTACAGTCTGGGTTCTGTCAGTAAGCCATTTGGCAACCCATCGAGTGATGTAGGGATTTATGCCCAGCTTAGTAAGTTTATCTATGATTCCAGAGTGGAGGATGGTGTCGAAGGCCTTGGCGAGGTCCAGATAGCCTGTGTGGACTGCCTTACCCTTGTCCACAACTCTGGAGACTGATTCGAAGAAGTCAATCAGGTTCAGGAGACACGATCGGCACTTCATGAACCCAAACTGGGTGGGGACCAGTGTTTGAAAGTTGCCAATGTCTTTGTTTATAAGTTCCATGATAATGCGTTCCATGCCCTTGCTGATCAGGCTCATCAGGCTGATGGGATGGTAGTTCCCAGGATCCAAGATGGATCCCCCCTTGAGGAGTGGTATAACTGTAGCTGTGTGCCACTCAGTGAGCACAAAGCTTGAGGTGAGGCTATGATTAAACATGACACTCAGGTGAGGTGCCAGTTCATTTTGTAGTTCATGTAGTACACAGCCCGTGATATCATCTAGTCTCATGGATGCTGTATTCTTAGCTTTGGAGAGTGTGGTTCCTACCTGTGTGACCGTGATTACCGGAATTTGGCAATCTTTTGGTATTGAGATGGGCCCTTTAGGGGGTGAGAGGTGGGTGAAGTTGGCACTAAATCAGTCTGCCAGGATATTGGCAATATCCTTGGGATCAGTATATTTAATGCCATTCTGTTGTAGCTCAGATCAGATCTCAGCATTGCCATTTAGATTCTTGACATAACTATAGAATGCCTTTTGGTTGTCTTTGGAATCTTTAGCAATTTTCTTTTTGTAACTAGCTTTGGAGGATTTTATGAGGGATCTCAGCTTCTTACTGAGGCTGGTAATGGAGTTTTTTGTACCCTGGGATTTTCCTTTTTTCTGAAACAGTTTCTTCCTTCTGTTGTATAGTTTGTTTATGGCACGGGACCACCAGATTAGCCCTCTTTTTTGGAGGAGAGTGTCTTGGTTCTGTTTGGGATGGCACGATTTATGCACAAGTGGATGTGCTCATTCAGTGTCTTAGTGTAGGATTCAGCAGTTGAACTTTCAGCTCTCGTCTGCATAGGTGTCATGAAGTTTGTCACTTCTGACTTGATTAGCATGAAGTTGGCTTTGAAGAAGTTTTTTACAGAGGTTTCCTTACTGGGGGGCGGGGGTGGGATGTGGATGTCAAAGGTGATTAGCTTATAGTTAGACCTGACCAATGAGGGGGTGACCACTGGTGTGGAGCATCTATCTCCCATGTTGGTAATGACCAGGTCTGGGATACTGGAGCCCCTGGTGGGACAATGGATTAGTTTATCCAGGGTGTTGGAATTTATGAGTTCCAAGAACCATTGGGAAAAGGTGCTGGTACCCGAGTAGTTTTCCCAGTTAATGGCAGGGTAGTTGAAATCACCCAGTATTAGGGTGTTTGGTTGTATCTTAATATTTTCCAGTATGTTTAGAAAGATGTAGTGAGAATCTTGGGACATGGTGGGGGATGTGTAGCAAGTGACAGTTTGGATTGCAGTCTTACCTAGTGTTAGTTGCACCTGGAGAATTTCAGATGCATTATATTGGGCAACTAGCCTGGAGGTGTGAATATCTTTGGTGAATATGGACACTCCTTCACCGTTAGTGTTTTGGTCTTGGTTTGGTGGCTGAAAAGTGTGGTAAGAGTTGTAGCCTGGTTTTGCAGGGGTGCTCTCTGGATCCTTGAACCAGGTCTCAATTACTGCACAGATATCAATATTCTCCATTTTTAGGAGTGCCTCAAGAGAGTGCATTTTGAGGTTTAGACTTCTACCATTGAGTAGCACTACCTTCAGGTTTTGCATGCTTGTATCTGCTATGGTGGTGGTTTTGTCCTTTGAACCTTGCCTAAAAAAGGCACTATAGGGGTGGCAAGAGCTTTAGCCAGTAACCTGAATCCCAGGGGCGACAGGTGCAGACCATCTTTGGCAAAGCATCGTTGTTTGTCGATCATGTCGTACCAGGCAGACAGATACTGGATCCCCTTTGAATGACACCAGAAGCTTAGCCAGTTGTTGAAGTCAGTCATTTTGTCCTTATACTGTGGTATCATTCTGGGTGAAGGCAGGATGCTACTCAGGGCTAGGGTCATACCTGCCTGGACCACATGATCTGAGAGCTCTTCCATGTCTCTTTTCATGTAGTTCAGGGAGGTACGTCTCAAGTCATTCACTCCAACATGGACAATGACAGAGTCGTATTTGTACTTGTTGTGGAGTGACTTGAGTGCGTGCGTTATGTGGCGGATCCTGGCACCCGACAGGCAGCTGACTGTAATTTTCTCCTTGTTCAGCCTGGTGTGTGGGACATCAGTGTGCCTGACTATAGATTCACCTATGACTAAAGTGCTGGGTACGTTTTCCTGCCTTAGGGGCTTTTGTTGGGTGGAACACTGGTGATGTGAGCTATGTGTCACTTTGGTTTTGACTGGTGTTTGTTTGCGTTTCAGCTTCAGAGGTCCTTGTTGCTTGGGCAGGTTCATAGGTTCATAGGTAGATACTAGGCTATCTGCCCTAGGGCATTTATAAGCCTAGCCAGAGTGTATTTGGCTTCCGCCTCCCTATTAGATTAGCCTACTGTGCCTCTGTAAAGTAGGTCACAGAAGGTACCCTTTTAAGATTAGTTTACTGTGCCTCTGTCTAGCAGGGACACAGAAGAGATCCCAAGGGTGAATTTGCGATTTCCCATCCACGCATCCAGATTTCGCTTGTAGAGGGTCAGCGAGGGGCTATGTCTAACATGAATTGGGATTCTATTCCAGGGTGAGGGGAGCCTCTGGGAAATGAATCTGTCCCTCCAGCATGTCCTATTTATTTTTGTGCTGAAGTTTAGGTCCCTGGAGTGTGTAGCGCTAAGGGACTTGGATTTTTTGAGGTGGAGCATGTCCATTAATTCTGGGTTTGACATAGCTTTGTACATCAGGCATAGATCACCTCTGAGTAGGCGGTAAGCAACTGAGTAGAGCTGGAGTTTCTTTAGTCGACCTGCATAGGACATCTGTTTATAGCCCATGATCCTCTTGGTGAGGTACTTTTGGGGTCTCTCCAGTTGCTGCAGGTGTCGGGTAAGGTACATCCTAAAAGGGGGATTGTATTCAATTATGGGCCTGATGAGTGACGAGTAGAGGGGCACAATGACCTCTCTTGATCTAGATGCGAACCCTTTCGTGATAAGATGGGCTATATAGAAGGTCTTTCTAACCACTTTGGCAACGTGATTATCAAAGGAGAGATTACTATCTACGTCGGTCCCCAAATCTCTAATTGCTTCTTCAGTACTTAATGGATTACCACCTATGTGGTAATTTGTGGGAACCTTGTTTTTCCCAAAGGGGATGACTATGCACTTTTTAGCATTTAGCTTGAGGCCGTGGCTCTGGCACTAAGCATCCGTCTCTGTGAGACCCTTTTGGAGGATGCTTGTGTCAGCTGGAGATTCGATTATGGCCCCCAGTTTGCAGTTATCTGCGAACTTTGTCAGCCATAATCCCCCCGTGTTAGCTTGAACCTCAGAAAAGTATATACCGAACAAGAGAGGTCCCAGAACTGAGCCCTGTGGGACGCCACTTGTAACTGGTTTGGATTAGGACATGGCACCTGTGATTCTGACCATGTGGGTTCTATCTCTGAGCCAGTTTGCAACACATCTTGTGACATAGGGGTTGATATTTAAGCTGGTAAGCTTATTTATGATGCCCGAGTGGGGTATTGTCAAAGGCTTTTGCGAGGTCCAGGTAGGCTGTGTGGACTACCTTGCCCTCATCTATGGCTTTGGTAACTGTTTCAAAGAAATCAACTAGGTTTAAGAGGCAAGATCTGCCCTTTAACAAAGCCAAATTGGGTAGGGTCCAGTGTCTGGAGGCTCCCAATGTCTTTGTTTATGAGTTCCATGATAATACGCTCCATAGCTTTACAGACCAGACGAGTCAGGCTTATGGGGCGATAGTTTCCGCGGTCCGTTGTGGCACCACCTTTGTGGAGTGGGACCACTGTAGCTGTACACCATTCTTTGCGTACATATCCTGGCTAAGTTTGAACAGTGACTTAATGTAAGGGTTCAGTTCTTCTTGGAGCTTGTGTAAGACACAGCCTGGGACACCATCCGGTCCCATAGATGCTGTGTTTTTTGCTTTGGAGAGGGCAGCTTTCACCTGTGAATCTGTGATATCAGGGAGGTTACATTCAGTTGGGATAGGTATTTGCTCCTTTGGGGGGGAAGGGGGGGGAGAAGTTTGCTCTGAATCTGTCTGCCAGGATGTTGGCTATGTCTGTAGGTTCGGTATATTTTGTACCGTTATGCAACAATTCAGAGCATATCTGGGAGTTTCCACCCATGTTCCTGACATAACTAAAGAAGGCCTTGTGATTTTCTTTAGTGTCTAGGGCAATTTTTCTTTCAAAACTGGCCTTTGATGATTTTATGAGGGATCAAAGTTTCTTGCTAATACTGATCAGAGATGCCTTCCCTTTTTGGGATTTTGCTCTGTCATGTAGCAACTTCCTCCTTCTGTTGTATAGCTTATTTATGGCTGGGGTCCACCAGACCGGTCTCCTGTTTTTGGAGGAGTGAGTCTTGGTTTTATTTGGGATAGCAAGATCCATGCTTCCTGCAGGTGCTCATAGAATGCATTTGTAAAGGATTCTGCGGATTGGGCTGTATTATCCTCTGGCCCAGGGGCTTTGAAGGATTCCACCTCAGTCTTGAGAAGTGCAAAGTTGGCTTTTGAGAAATTCTTTACAGTGATTTCCTTGGCTGGGGGTGGGGACGGGATATGGATGTCCAGGGAAATTTCTTTATGGTCTGATCTTACCAATGAGGGGTTTACCTCTGGTGTGGAACATAGAGTCCCCATGTTGGTGATGACCAGGTCCAATATGTTGTTCCCTCTTGTGGGAGTGGTGACCAGTTGTTCCATTGAGTTAGAGTTTATAAATTCAAGGAACCGTTGGGCGAGGGTGTTTGGGCTTGAGTAGTTTTCCCAGTCAATGTTTGGGTAGTTGAAGTCACCCAATAACATAGTGTTTGGAGAGACCTTCATATTCTCCAGTGTTCTCAGGAATGCCAAGTGGGGTTCCTGTAATAGGGAGGGTGTTCTGTAGCAGGCTACAAACTGAAAGGCAGTTTTGCCCGCTGTTAGTTGCACATGGATGGTTTCCGATGCTTCGTGCAGTGCCACTAACCTGGAGGTGTAGGTATCTTTGATGAATATAGATACACCCCCTCCTTTTATGCTTCAGTCCGAGTTTCGGAGCCAAAACGCATGGTATGAGTTATAACCTGGTAGTGCTGGGGTGCTCTCAGGAGCCTTGAACCAAGTTTCTGTTACTGCACAGACATCAATTTTCTCCATACTGAGGAGAGCCTCGAGTGCATGCATCTTGAGGTTTAGACTTCTGGCATTAAGTAGCATTACCTTTAGTTTTTTTATCCTTGGGTTGTCTATGGAGGTGGGTTTGTCCTTTGAGCCTTGCCTAAAAAAGGCACTATGGGGGTAGCAAGAGCCTTGGCCAGTATACGAAAGCCTAAGGGTGACAGGTGCAAGCCGTCCCTAGCGAAGCAACGTGGCTTGTCGAGCATGTCATCCCAGGCTGACAGACACTGGATCCCCTTTGAATGACACCAATACTTTAGCCAATTGTTGAAACTGATCATTTTGTCTTGGGTAAGATGCTACTCAAGGTCAGGGTCATACCAGCCTGGGCTGCATGGTCAGAGAGCTCCTCTATGTCTCTTTTCATGTAGTCCAGGGAGGTACGTCTCAGGTCATTCACACCAGCATGGACAATGACGGAGTCATGCTTGCACTTGCTTTGGAGTGACCTGAGTGCTTGCGTTATGTGGCGAATCCTGGCACCCGACAGGCAGCTTACAGTGACCTTCTCCTTGTTCAGTCTGGTGAGCGGGATATCAGTGTGCTGGACAATAGAGTCCCCTATAACAAGTGTATTTAGTGTGTTGTTTGGCCTTAAGGGCTGTGACTGTGAGGCACACTGATTTTGTGAGATATGTGATTCGTGGGTATTGTTGAGGGGTGGCTGTTGCTTGGATATCTGCTTAGGAGGTCTTTGCTGTTTAGGCAGATTTTTATTTAGAGCCTCAGGGTATGTTTTTGTGTGTTTATGTGCTGGGTATGCAGATGCAATAGGTCTGTGTGAGACTGTATTTGTGGTATGGGTGGTTACCTTTTCCTCCTGACTGACTGTGCCAATCTTGGGTTGAGAGAGCTCTGCCTCCAGTTTGGCTGTGTAACTGCATCTCTCACATGTATTAGAGTTTGTTGGAAGGAGGAGAGGGTTGTCTGTGTACATAAGGCCATTGTAACATTGCCTCAAAATTCCCAGATTCACCAGCTTGGAGAGTAGATTTCTTAAGTCCGAGGCACTGGCCCAGATGTTACACAGCCCGACTCAACAGTCGATGGCTACCCCTGTTGCACTAGACATTCCTCCTCCAACTCTATTGAGTTTGGAGCCAGTGCTCCTCGGAGCCGAGACTGTGGGAGCGTCGGAACCGATACCTTTCCTTTCGGCGCCGTCGTCTGCTCCGATCTCCTCCTTGAATTCCCTCGTCGGCTCCGAGGGGGTGAGTGGCATCGGACCCTTGTCCGACCCCACTCTCCCTCTCGGTGCTTCGGCGCTGGTTAGTTCGGCTCCGACATCAGCTTCGGAGCCATCCTTGTCGGTGCCGGGGGAGGTTTTCGGCTCTTTGGAGCGGAGACCTCTGGCCCTGCCTGATAGGGGTGCCTTTGAGGTCATGCAGAGCATGTTAGAACCTGGTTCTACTCCACAGTCGGCTCCATCAGCTCCTCCCTCTACAGTGCCTGCGGTGATTTCTTCTCACCCCCTTGCTTTGGACCATAGAGAATCTGCGCCTCAAGTATCCCCAGTGGGAATTTCCTCCTCTTCCGAGGCCTCTCCTGATCTTGCAGAAGAACCCCCTAGGAAGAGACAGTGCAAGAGGAAGCACATTGACTCACCTGAGTCTGTCACTTCTGACACTGATTTGGAAGATTCTGAGGGTTCCCCTCGTTCCCCCTCTGAAGACGTCTCCTTTGCAGACATACTGGAAATCCTGAAGCAGAGGGGGA
Organism: Protopterus annectens; assembly: GCF_019279795.1. Taxonomy (NCBI): domain Eukaryota; kingdom Metazoa; phylum Chordata; order Ceratodontiformes; family Protopteridae; genus Protopterus; species Protopterus annectens. The sequence continues at coordinate 662,050,115 of NC_056727.1, read as the reverse complement.
ATTGACCAGCCCTTAACCCTTCAGAGGATGAATCAGTGTACCTTGAGGCATTTGGTTCTCGACCTTCCACCTCCTGGGTGTCCCCTCCCTTTGACCCACTCATGGAAGTTGTGGCGAGGAAGGCTTGGATGGCTCCTGACTCGGTGGAACCCACCCCTAGGAGGCCGGCCAAATTTATCACTGCCCCCAAAGTCAAGGAGTTTTTGTCCAAAGGTGTCTCTGTGGATGCCATGGTGGTGGCTGCTGCCACCAAGAAGGAATTAGCGAATCCTTTGGTACCTGTTCATCCTTCTAATAAGGAATCTAGGACCATGGACAGGTACGGTAAGCGGATGTTTTCATCAGCGACTTTCTCCATGCGTTTGCTGAATTACCTGTGTCATTTCACTCGTCTCCAGAGGGACTTGCTCAAGGATATGAGTGAAGTGTTGAAGGACCCATCAGCTGTGGGTTTTAAAGATAGGATGAACTCCCAGCTGGCTACCCTTAATTCAGTAGTTAACTCCTCCATGCACCTGATTTCGTATGCGGCTGATGGAGCGAGAAGAGCCGCAGGTACAGGGGTGGCTTTATGCCGCCATGCCTGGATGCGTCTATGTAGCTTTGCGGACCCTTTCAAGGCATCCTTCACTAACTCCCCTTTTGACGGATCATCTCTCTTTGGTCCACAAGTGAAGGATACTATGACAAGGTGTGAGGTAGAAGGTAAGACTCTTTCTGCCATCGGAGTCTGTTTTTCTACCTCTTCTAGGCCTTACCCCAAAGGTCAGAAGGGGGGAAGATGTGGTTCTGCAAACAACCACAGGGAGTCTTACCGGACGCACAGAGTCGTTTCCCCTCTAGAGGCAGAGGGGGGAACAATAATAATAGACGCCATCCTAGAGGCAGAGGGGGCCCGCAGAATCAGGGTAGTCGAGAAACCTTCTCTGACAAACCCTTTCAGCAACCCTGAGGGGTTGCCCGACTGTCCACCTTCGGAGGCAGTCGGGGGAAGATTATCTCTGTACCAAAAAGCCTGGCTTTCCCTTACTCAAGACAAGTGGGTACAGTCTATCATATCCGAAGGCTACAGAATCCCTTTCATTCGCATCCCAAAACAGTCCGGAAAATCCCTTCCAGACATTCCACCCAGTCAAAGGGAGCAAGCAGCACTAGAGATTTCAAAGCTGCTAGCAAAAAGAGCCATTCAACCAGTTCCAGCAGACCAACGAGGATCCGGAATTTACTCCAAATTCTTTTTGGTTCCAAAGAAAACAGGGGACTGGAGACCCATTTTGGATCTCAGCAACTTGAACAAGTTTGTCAAGAAAACAAAATTTCGGATGGTCACGCTGCAGTCCATCCTGCCCTTTCTGGGCCAGGAAAACTGGATGTGCTCTATAGATCTCCAGGATGCGTACTATCACATCAAAATGAACAGACAATCCAGGAGATTTCTCCGCTTCAGGCTAGGGGCCAGTCATTTTCAGTTCAGGGCCCTGCCCTTTGGTCTCACTACAGCCCCCCCCCGAGTGTTCACCAAATGCATGGCAGTGGTCGCCGCTCATTTGAGGGGCCGGGGATTCCAGGTGTTTCCGTATTTAGACGACTGGCTCCTGACTGCCACCACCAGGCATCTACTTCTTTTAGCCAGAGACTACACTTTACGAACCTGTCAGACTCTAGGCATCTCTGTAAATTACAAAAAGTCTGTCTTGTCGCCTTGTCAGTCTATTACCTTTATAGGCGCAAGATTAGACACAGTCAGTCTGTCAGCCAGACTCACAGAACAAAGAGTAGCAGACATTCACAAGCAGGTTTCTCTTCTCTTACGACAAAACAAGGTCAAAGTCAGACTGGTGTTGAAAGTCCTAGGGATTATGGCGGCGGCTATTCCTCTCCTCCCATTAGCCCGCTTTTACATGAGGATTCTTCAGTGGATGCTGTTCACTCAGTGGTCCTTTCAACTTCTACCAATGTCCCACACTATCAGCATAACTCAGTCATGCAGGAATCATCTTCTCTGGTGGGTCACATCTCCCCAACTTCTTCTAGGGAGACCCTTCATTCCCCCACCCCCGGCTGCAACTCTGACAACGGATGCCTCCCTGATCGGGTGGGGGGGTATTACCAGGGCAGGACAGTCCAGGGCACGTGGCAGCCTATCGAGTGCCACTTGCACATAAATGTTCTAGAGATGAGAGCAGTGCTTCTAGCATTGCAAGCCCTTCAAGACTCTCTTCCCAAGGGAACTATAGCAAGTCAGACGGACAATATGTCCATAGTGTGGTACATCAACAAGCAAGGCGGAACCAAATCTTACCCCTTATGTCGAGAAGCACTCAGACTGTGGCAATGGGCGATCTCTTCTCAGCGCTTCCTGATAGCAACGCACATTCCTGGCAAGTCCAATGTGATAGCAGACAGATTGAGCAGAGCAATCCTCATGCCTCACGAGTGGTCTCTGAAGAAATCAGTGTTGGAAGAAGTTTTTCGAACTCGGGGCCAACCTTGCTGCGATCTTTTTGCCACTCCCCAAAACAGCAAGTGTGCCGATTTCTTCACTCTCTTTCCCCTACCAGGTCATCCCATCAGAGATGCTCTAGCTCACGATTGGCCTCCGGGACTCCTGTATGCTTTTCCCCCCTTCCCACTGATACCTCAGCTGATTCGGAAAGCCATTGCTCTGAAGGCCTTAATGATCCTCATTGCCCCTTATTGGCCTCGACAAGTTTGGTTTCCCTTTCTTCATCGTTACCTTTTGGCGCAACCATGGCATCTGGACCCAGTTCCAGATCTCTTGATCCATCAGTCGGGTCAACTGCACCAATCCCTTTCTTCTCTGAACCTCACAGCGTGGTTCCTCTAATTCCAACCTTAGCCAGGCTTCCCTTAATATCTCACTCAGTTAGAGATATTTTGATAGCTTCTCATAAGTCTTCTACCCGGAAGATTTATAGCAGCAAATGGAAACGTTTCTCTTTATGGGCAGTGTCCAGGGAAATAGACCCCTTTACTGCACCTATTCAGTCCATTCTTGATTTCCTAGCTGAGCTTTTCCAAGCAGGCTCTTCTCCTTCTACTATCAGGGTTCAATTGGCGGCTATATCTAATTTTCATGTGGGAGTGTCAGCGTCTACTATTATGTCCCACAAACTCTGTAAAACGCCTTTTTGAAAGGAGTTTTTCTTCTTAAGCCCCCTGTCAAGGATCCACCTCCTCCATGGGATCTGAACTTGGTTCTAGCATCTTTGATTCTACCCCCCTTTGAACCTGCAGCTTCATGTTCTATGAAGTTGTTGTCTTGGAAAACGCTTTTTCTAATAGCCATCACTTCGGCTAGAAGGGTTTCGGAACTTCATGCTCTATGCTGTCGTCCTCCGTACCTAATTTTTCACAAAGATAGAGTATCCTTGCGTACCAATCCATCCTTTTTGCCCAAAGTGGCCTCTCAAGCAAATCTGAATCAAACTATTGATCTTCCATTTTTTTTCCCAAATTATGGCAACAGGTCAGAACAAAAATTGCACTCTTTAGATGTTCATCGCCAACTAAGGTATTATTTAGACAGGACTAAACAGTTTAGAAAAACAGACCAACTGTTTGTTTCATATGCAGAAGGCAAGATGGGTCATCCAGTCTCTAAAGTGTCACTTTCGAGATGCCTTACTTCTACGATTACCTTTATTTATGAGATCAGACACCAACAATTGCCCTCGAAGCCTAGAGCTCACTCTACAAGGGCCTTGGCCACATCCATAGCCTTTCAAGATAGGCTTCCTATTGATTCTATTTGCTCAGCAGCTACTTGGGCTTCACCTCATACATTCATTTCTCATTACAAGTTGGACATAGCCTCCAGAGACCGTGCCAACTTTGGTTCCAGTGTTCTCAAGAGTCTGTTCCGATAGGCCACCCGGTGCTAGGGATGCAGTCCCATCCAGCAAGAATGAAGGCGAGATAGACAACTTAACATTAAGAAGTTATGTACCTACCATAACGTTCCATGTTAGTTGTCTTCTTCTCGCCTTCTTTCTTGCGTCCCACCCTCCTTCCCCCTAGCCTGGACAGACCTAGAAGAGATTGTTTTGTGACCTTTTCTAATCCTTTTCTCCCACGCTTTACCACCTCTATATTTCCTCTGTTAGGTTTATGTCACCTCACAGTCAGTCCTATAGAGGTGAGTTACCCTTCTCCATGTTATGGAGCTTTTTTCTTGATTGGCCTAGCTTCAAACGAGATCTGAGGAGTTACCGCCTAGCATTGTGGGATATGGGGGAGCCTCGAGCCGGTGGAATTAGCTCTCGAGCTTTAGTATTGGCCGAGTCGGAGCCGAGGATCGGCTCCGAACCCATCCAGCAAGAAAGAAGGCGAGAAGAAGACAACGAACATGGAAAGTTATGGTAGGTACATAACTTCTTATTTTGTACTCTGTTTATTGTTAGTCCTGATGTACTCTGTTTCTTGTTAGTCCTGAAGCTACAGTGATTTTATCTGGAATAATCCTTTGTTCTCTATTTCTTGTTAGTCCTGTCACCCTTCATAGGTAGAAAACCAAACCTGACTTGAACTTTCTGGATTACTTCTCTTTTCACATTTCAAACATCTGGATTGTCAGTATACATGCATATGTCAAATAAACTAAGAACACTGACCAAACTGCTATTTTAGAAAGTAGGTTCAGTTTTGTGAACAGACTGTGAACTGAACTGGTTTGACTAGTTTGGACAGCAGGTGACATTTTCAAATCTACCCTGTTAAATAACCCCCAGTGCAAAAGAACATTGCATTTCATGTTCAAGGATAGTAAGACTATGAGATAGGACATGAGTACAGCAGTTTTGATTTTTATGGGAATCTATATGGCACTGCATTGATAAAAGACAAGTGTACAAGGGTCTGAGTTTGTGTATTCATTCTTTTTTTCACTCAAAGTGGTGTTTTATTGTGTTTGTGAAAAGGTGTATAGTGTTACTACAATATAGCTTTATCAGCTGTATTCTGGTAATCCATTAACTTCAGACAGTATTGACAAGGTTGTATACAAAAGATCATAGATTTTTTCCTGGCTTTAAATTCAGAAAAATAAAATATTACTCTGCATTGTGCACAAAAACAATTGAGGCTGCTAACAAGATAAACCATATACTACTTGAGGTACTCATTTGTATGCTACACATAAATTGAACTTGCACAAATATATGCTCAGATGTTTGCCACACTGGCCTAGGGTTTATGTATAGCCCAAAGCAATGAGAATAAATTTAAAACTATGCTAAGTATTATCAGAACTAATGATTTGAGTGCAATTTTAATTTACAATAAATTCTGACTTAACTATAGTTGAATATTAATTATGTACCATGTATTTATCAGTCCAGGTTCTAAAAAGAGACCCTTATTGTTGAGCATTTCTCTAATTGTTATCCTAAGTGTTGGTGGATTCTTATATTATAAGAGTATTAAGGTATTCTAGGATATACAATTTAAAGATCCGTGGAAGAAAACAACCGCAAAAGAAGAAGATGGAAAATCCAAGTGAAAAGTTTAACAACTTGTAACATACATTGTTTCATTGTTTAATATACTTGAAATTGTAGTATTGAATAATTAGTTGCACATAAAGTAATTCTAGTTCATGTATATTTTTTTGTCAGCAAGTATTGGTCGATTGCACTGAAAATAAATGAACATTATTCTTGTGATACTTCTAGACTGTAGATTTCCCATATTCATTTTAATGGATTATTCATTGCCTTATTGGAATATAATATGTAGGTAATGTTATAAATAAATTAATAAACTGTCACATCTTAACAGTGCTTGAATTCGTTCCCAGTTCTTTTAACTAAAGCAGTACCTTCCAACCTGGTTAAATAATAAATGCACATAATATGCATCTAGGATGAAAATAAATGCATTACTGGTACTCTTTATCTCAGATTGTTTCTCAGAGAAAAAAATAAAAATGTCATTCATGGGAACTAAATTATGTACTTTTACAGCTTGCAAGTCTTCACCTTAAGAAAGAACCTGGAGACTGGAAACAGATATTCTGGAGTGGTTTTGTGTACAGCCTCACTGTTCTGTGGGAAGAGTGTAAAGTTGGACATTAACCGGTCATGCCATTGTGCTATGATACTGTCCCTGCTGCCGCAATGGCCCATGGGTGCTCAGTGCAGTGCAGAGGTACATTACCAGGTGTATTATCTTCTGTCACTATGTCTGTATCACAGATTAAAGTTTTCTTTATTGAATTCTTATTCTTGATTTACTCATCTTAACATGGTTTATAGCACACTTTTTATTATGCTGCAAAATGACAAATACCATGGTATGTATGATAATGATATAACTTAGCATGACTGGCTCTGAATTACTGTTATAATATATTTTGCTTTAGCAACCAGGCAGCACTACCATGCTTACCCTGCCCCTCCCCAGGCTAATAAGATGTGTACACATAATGCTCATTCACAGAGACTGTTCCCAGGCTAATTGGACTTGTCCATTACTATGCCCATGTGCTGAGACTGTGAAGCTCCTAACTCTATCATTCTGTTCTAGTGATACTGTCACAAGCACACCACTCATGCCCCTTGGTGTGCTTTGTGTATTATCAATAATATGATGCTATATGCCCAAGGATACAGTTTTGATCATCTTAAAAACCTATACTATGGACATGACCACTTCAGGTACTGGGTTCATCAGGGCTCCTGCTTGGTACAACCTGGAAGCTAAGATCTTTTTACATCTGCTGCACAGGGACTATCAGGTGTACTTGCTGGAACATTATCATGGCTCATTATGTAAGTTTGATGCCTGGTACCTGCTTTCCAGGACACAGTGCTAGACTGGCATCTCAGCTATGGCAAGCAGTGCAGGCATTACTCTAATGACCTGCAGAGAGACCACTCTGACCTGGTCCGCAAGTGGGATGCCATGGCTAGGAAGAGTGTGCCAGTATTTTATAGTAAGAACTGCAAGTAAATTTCACCTTTTAATCTCTGGCAATTGAGTACTATCTTTCTTACCTTCTGCTGATGGGGTCACATTGTACTGAGTATTTTCTACTTTCTTTTACGCCAGCTAATGAGACAGATTTCAACAGAGAGGTCTGCCTGAGGGCAGATAAAAAAATGCTCCAGTGGTGCAGCAGGTATAATTTGAACATTTCTATACTGTACAGTTGAAATATAAATATTGCCACCAGTATGTTTCACTTATTCTCTGTCTGATTTTGTCTTCTTTTACAGTTCCAGCTGTCATGCAGGATGTGGAGTGATGGTGACTATCTGGATGTGCTACAGCCAGTGCACCTGGTTTTGGGTCATCAATGTTACCAGGTTTAACCCTCAGCAGTGAGTGAAAATCACCCTACTGGTTGTAACCTAGAGGACTCACTGGTGGCCTCCAAGGCCTTCCCTTATGAGGGTGGATAGAGGCTCCTCTTCTTATAGGGGTCTTATGGGTTGCCTGCCCTTAGCCATTATCATCTGATTGGATAAGTCTGAGGTGTATCTCCAGTTAGATTTCCACATTACATACTGGGGCCATGGGACACATCCTGGTTTGACTGAGAAGAGTCACATAATCAGCCATTCCCAACTATCACACCAGCAGCAGCAAAGGTTGATGGTCAGCCTTAAATGTGATCAATGTCTGTGAGGGGTGGATCAGTCAGATAGACAAGCTGTATCCCACCCTGTCTCCCGGCATGAGGTACTGCTTCCTTATGTGTCAGTCCCCATACACTGTTTGTTGTGCAGTCCTGCCCATTACCAGTTCTCCTTCTGTGGCCAATGTATGAGATGCAACTAATTGTTATAACATATAAATAGCTATTGCAATGTATTGTGATGCTATTTGTTCTTCCTCTATCTGGCAAATATTAACTATTTCAGCACAGTGTAGTACTACTCTCTCCCTTTGTAGATACTTCACTATATCTCTTTACCATTTAACAGTACATTAGAAATGTATTTATTTCAATTAACTGACCATACTATAATGGACAATATAATGCTATTTAACACTACACTACACTATTCTATAATTTTATAATCTCATTATGTATATAATCCAATGCATTATGTTCTACTACCAATTGTACTTAAACATATGCAGCTGTTGTGTCTCTGCCTTGTCTGGTAAGTGGCATATATATTCTAATTGTACTGTAAGTTGTGTATATATATGCATTTTGTTTTAATATGTTGATGGATGCAAAAGGGCTGAAAAGTACCTTGCACCAGCCCACTTACTTGATTAGCAAACAAAAATAAATAAAATAAAATAAATGTCTGTATCCCATCATGTTCATCATTAGATCACTGTTGCAGCATTGCTAACTAATGGGACAAATCCTGCCAAGAATATTGTGCATGCAGCCAGTCTACCAAAACTTTGACGTATCTTTATCTTCCTTCATATGTCCTTAGCAGTATGCATGAGACTGTATGCTGGTAATTCAGGTGTGTAAAAGCATGAAAATCTTCAGAACTTTCTGGCTGCCTATCTCTGTCTGAATCTCAGTGTGTCAGCCATAGTAAAGAATCCAGCTACCTTCGCTAAGAGTAGCTAAGTACCAAATTGGGGTACCCCATTGGGAACTCTTTTTCTTTTAATGACTTTTTCAATAAAAAAGTTGATATTATTTTGTCATCTAAGAGAAGGAAATGTGACTGAGATCAGCAGTTACCTTATAAAGATAGGCATAAAAAGTGTCTTTTTTTTGTTTTGGACCTGACTACAATGATATTGAGTGTTCTATTTCTTAAGCCTTTGTGCCAAAGATCCTATATAGTCATTTATCAGCTTTTACAATCTATTTAGAAAGCAAATATCTACAGTCTCTCACATGTGCTAGGATGCAGTTGGAATCCCCTTACTTACATGTCCCTTCACAGTCAAGGAAAAAGCTTAAGGAGCAGAAATAAGATGCTAGTTTCCCCACTTCTTTCTGTAGGTCACAGTTGAACAGCTCTGTTAAGGCTAATGGTAAGGCCATAGACTACTTGACATCTGGGTGTGTTTTTGCTGTCAAGAGCCTTTTGGAGGCTGGGAGGTCAGTGGCAGCTAGTACACCACCTCTGACCAATCAAGACAGCTGACAACAATACAAAGGGAGAGCCAAGGCTAATCTTTTCACAGAGGCCTGTAGGTATTCCTCAGATTTTAGTAATTGAGAGCATCCAGGGTTCTGCTCCCCATGGATTACATTTTTTGATACCCCAGGGAAGAGAAAATGAAACATTTCCCCATCCTACAACCTCTGCAAGTACAGACCCTCAACAGGAGTAGTATAACACTTTTCAGGGAGTTTTCAAAGCCTTTATGTATTTGAAACCTTCACAGTTTTAGTCATCTTCACCATTTACTCCTACTAAAAGGAAGAGGGTCACCTCTGAGATAGATTCCTCTTCAGAATCTGATTCTGAGCCTCTTGATTATTCCTCCAAATGGAATCTTCATCTGCTTTTGAGTGTGAAACTAAGGATAGTTTATCTTCAGATTCACCAGAAGAAGAGCTATCTTTTGGTGTGCAATCCATAAGATGATGTAGCACATTAAATGGGAGTGCAGACAATTTTAGAATTTTCAGAAATTACATTAAAATGTAATGCATAAAGTTCTCAAACCCTCTGCTGTGCCATGGTACTGGAGGCTTTGGAAAATACATTTCTCTGATCTACTTTGTCCCCTTGGATCTCAGCACCTTGGCACTCAAAAGAGCAGAAAGTTTTTTTATAAAGCCCCTGAAATACATACCTGTACAATAATCCTCCTTCTGACCCACAGTTATTTCTGTAGAATCAGTAAAGGAGTTCTAAACTTTTGCCTCACTCCAGTGCCCAGCCAAATGATAAGGACAGTAGGGCACTGGTCAGCTACAGAAAAAAAGGGTCTGTATTACAACATTGAACTAAAACAAGTTTGAACATTGTAATATCAAACCCTAAAGTCTGAAAGTGAAAAATAGCGAAGCCACGGCACATCAAATTTTTTCCTAGGGAAAAAAATAGGTGGACCATTTTTGGGGCTTTGCTATTTCCTCCACTGTGGTGTGATCTCAGAGTTGGTATATTTAAGTAGTGGGGGTGTAGGGGGGTAGGTTTAAGGTTATTTTTTTTTTGTCATGGAACAGCGATTTTTTTTTCCCTGGGAAAAAAAAATCGCTGTTCTGTGGTTTCGGTTTTGTTGGGTTTCGAACATAATGGTTCGATATTACAACAATCAAACATTTGTAAGTTCGACATTGTGATATAGACCCGAAAAAAAGACTATACTTCTGCCATTTTGGCTTTCCATGCTAATAATTACCAGGGAACAGCTATCTATTTTTGAAAATATGTCTAAACTAATCTGTAGCTTCCCTGAATCTGACACCAGAACTTCTATCCATGTGTGAATATGACTCTTCAGATGCCTTTTCCATAGCAGCTGTTATTGTATCACTGTTAAGAAGAGTTCCCTGTCTTTTTCTCCAGTCTTTGCCTGAAGGTATCAAGTCTAGCCTTTGGACGCTCTTTTGTTAAGGACACCCTGTTTGCATCCACTGCTACTGAAATTCTAAGAAAATGGAGGAAAGGGGAAAATAATTTAAATGTTCAAACAAGGTTTTCTTTCCTTTTTCCACACTTGCAAAGAATTTTCACAAACGCCAGCAATCTTCTTGGCAGAAAGGTAAAAAAAAATCTTCCAAGAAAAAAAATTGCTGCAAAAGGCTAAGTTAGTTTTCAAAGGTTCTTCTCAGACAAACTTTCTAAATTCTGATTATCTTCTTCCCCTCTTTCACAACTTGGCCTGCCATTGCCAAACTGTCAAGCAAACATTCTGTTGGCTTTCCTCTTTGGAGAGCTATGACAACTGATTCTTGGGTTCAGAACATTATTAATAAGGATACAGATCTTAATGTAATTCTCCCTCCAATCCCATCTGGAATTCCAATGGTTATTTCAAAACATCAGTATTTGATTCTCCCAATCATTTCTGACCTCCTCTGCCAAGGAGTAAATTAACCTGTCCCTCAACATCCAAAAGGAAAATTATTTTATTCCAAGCTCTTCCTTGCTCCGAAAAAGAAGTAAACTGGAGGTCAGTTCTGCACTTATTAATTCTGAACACCTTTTTTTAATTTTTTTTGTTTTGGGATATCAGATTTAATTTATTGCTTTGATGTTTAGGCGTTCCTCTGCTCTAGCAGTGTTTACAAAGTTTGTATCCACTGTTTTAGCATTTTGTAGACTCCATGAGATCCAGATCTACCCTTACATGGATTTACAATTTGCTATCAATCTTTTTTCATTCTAGTGTTCACAGTGAACTTTCACAAATCCAGCCTACATTCCTTGGATATCTTCTCAGTACATCTAGCATTAAGGCCTTTATTTCTCTAGAAAAGATTGACTTTTTGACACACTTCTTTATATCCTTGACAGATCTACCCATGGCTTCTGCAACAGAGATTATGAGGGCCTCAGGTTGCATAGTATACACAAGCCAAATTATTCATTTTGCCAGAGTCCAGGGAGGAATATTCAGTGGTACCTGAAGTATATTTGAGCACAAAAGTGTCATTCTCTTTTCTTTCCAATTCTTCTCTCACCTTTTGTGATGAAAAACTATTTTCATGGCTCAACCAAATAATAGCCAATCCAGAAATCCAATTTGTCATCCCGTCCTTCCCAGTTCTGACTTTTTCTTGGAGGACATGTGCAAATGGTTTCAACATGCAAGGAGTCTGAACCAAACAACAAAAGAAAAAGCTAATACACATCAAAGAAATGAAGGCCTTGATTTTTGCTATCCAGACCCTTCATCACCTTTGGATTCCAGGTACCCTTCAAATTTTAACAGACAATCACCATTGTAATGTGGTTCATCATTCAACAGAAGAGAACAAAGTCTTCCCACCTGTGGAGGCTGTCACTGATAGCATAGAATCTGCTTATTCACCGCAGTCATTTCCTACAGGCAGTACATATTCCTTCAGAACTGAATTCAATTGCTGACTACTTGATCAGATCTGAAGCAGACCCTCACAAATGGATGTTGAGCAGAGAAGTTTTCCTACAGATTACCCATCAGTAAAGTACTCCCAAAACAAATTTCTTTAACTCCACTCACAGTCTGGATGATAGGATTCTAATTCCTTTCAGGTATCTTTACTCTGAAGACATGTTACAGGTAATAAAGTAGGATAGAAATCCTGCAGCAACAACATTTTATATTTCTAAATTAAGAGATTTTTCTTTTTTAGTGCCAAAAAAGGACTGAATCCATACCAAGCAGGAAAACTTTTTGTCAAATATCTGTATGAGCCACCCAACTCAGGTTTGGCATGTACATCCATAAAGGTATATTTGTCAACCATTTCAGCGTAGCTACCAATTGATCTACCTCTTTCTTCAAATTTTGAGTTCAAACAATTCTTAAAAGGTTTCTAACACATCAGGCCATCCAGAAAATCATTTGCTTATAAATAAAAAAACTTTATTGAATTATCATTTAAGACATAGGCAAGCATACATTTATATAAAACCATATTTATATATTTTACATGACAAATAATACTTTTGACAGAACCAGATAGGGTCCAATGGAGAGATGATAAAATCAGCCAAAAAGAGAAGTGATGCTGGAATTGAATTCATCTTCAAGTCTTGATGAGTACCTTTGTGAGTTGTACCCTGTTTTTTCACAAAATCTCACCATGACAACACTGATAAATAGATTGTATTTTATATAGCATATATCATGGGCAGAAATAGGTTAACAATAAAGAAGATAGCTGGGTGCACAAGTTCCAGGTTAAAAAAGTGCCCAATCCTGGTAGGCGTACTGGTACCAGGACTGGAAAAAATGACACTGTAGAATCCTCAAGACAGAGAAATATTCCTACAATGAGGCTAGGCCAGGCCTAGGGGGATGATGCTCCCCCCGTTGTAGAAAGTAGTTATCCACAAAAATCACAAAAAAATGGCAGGCCAAAAAAAGAGCCATGCAGACAATAGAATGGACTATTGAGGATAAGAAAGAAAATATGTATCGTTACTATTATGCAAGAAGCCCAGAATTTCCAGAGAAAAGGTATATAAAAAGATTAAGAGAGAAATTAGAAGAAAGAAAAATACTTCCACAAGAAAAACTGTCAGAAGCTTCAAATAAAAAATCATGTTCATTAATACAACAGATCTATGAAAAACACTATATTGACAAAGAAACCTTGTGCCATTTGGAAAAAGAAGCAACTGAGGAAGTGCGAAAATTTAAAAAACAAAATTTAGAGACGTTTGAAGGGTACAAAAAAGAAAGATCTGATATGGTGCAATATTTATGCAAAGGAGAGAGCCAAATTAATCAACACAAGAAAGGCAGCCCTGAAGATATTTGAACTAAGAGAAATGCAGGCAAAGGCATTGAGAAATACCAATTTCACAATAAATAAAAAATATATATGATCACAAAGAGCGAATGCAGAACAGAAGATAAGTCAAGTGGAAGTTAAAAAAAATAGAAGCTGAAGGTATGAAATATTTGTGAAGTGAAGGATTCAGTGTAGAAAGTCTAACACAGGTTATATCACAGCATGTTGGAACAACTAGTCCCAAAGTAAGGAGAAACAAGAGGAGCAGGAGACATCTGAAGAAGAAATATGGACATGGGAAAGAAAAAGTGGTTTAATATGATGCAATATTTAAGCAAAAGAAAAAGCAAAACTATCAATGCAAAAAGAGCAGCACCAATGATATCTGAAGACCAATACAGGCAAAGATATCCAGATATGGAATAGTTTACAATACAAAAAATAAGAAAATAAAGAGGAAAAGTAGAAAAGAAGATTAGTAGTGGAGAAGTTTTGATGTATCTTTATCTTACTTCATATGTCTGGTCGTAGCAGTGTGCTGGTAGTTAAGGGATGTAAAAGCTGAAAAGCTTCAAAACTCTCTTGCTGCCTGTTCATGAACAAGACTCTGTCTGAATCTCAATCTGTCAGCCATAGTAAAGTATCCAGCTACCTTCGCTAAGAGTGGCTAAGTGCCCCATTGGGAACTCTTCTTCTTTTCTTGACATTTTTAATAAAAAATGGATATTGTTTTATCATCTAAGAGAAGGAAATGTGACTGAGATCAGCAGATACCTTATAAGGATAGGCATAAAAAGTGTCTTTTTTGTCTTGGACCCGACTACAATAATAATGAGTGTTCTATTTGTTAAGCTTTTGTGCTGAAGATCCTATGTAGTTATTTTTCAGCTCCTAAAATCTATTTAGAAAGCAAATGTCTACCTTCTCTCACATGTGCTAGGATGCAGTTGGAATTGCCTTACTTACATGTCCCTTCACAGTCAAGGAAAAAGCCTAAAGAGCAGAAAGAAGATGCTAATCCCCCCACTTCTTTCTGTAGGTCACAGTTGAACATCTCTGTTAAGGCTAATGATAAGCCCATAGACTACTTGACATCTGGGTGTGTTTCCACTGTCAAAAGCCTTTTGGAGGCTGAGAGGTTGGTGGCAGCTAATACATCCCCCCTGACCAATCAGACAGCTGACAAGGCTACAAAGGGAGAGCCAAGACTAATCATATCACAGGGACCTGTAAGTATTCCTCAGATTTTAGTCATTAAAAGCATCCAGTGTTCTGCTCCCCTATTGATTATATTTTTTGATACCCCAAAGAAAAGAAAATGACAAATTTGCATGTAGGGGACCCTTAATGGGAGTAGTATTACACTTTTCAGGAACTTTTCAAAGCCTTTATGTATTTGAAACCTTCACAGTTTTAGTTGTCTGCTCCACCTACTTCTAATAAAAGGAAGAATTTTGTTCTGAGCCTCTTGATTATTCCTCCAAAAGGAATCTCCATCTGCATTTGAGTGTGAAACTAAGGATATTTTATCTTCAGACTCACAACAAAAAGAACTATCTTTTGGTGTACAATCCATAGGATGATGTAGCACTTTAAATGGGAGTGCAGACAATTTTCGAATTCTCAGAAATGACATTACAATTTACTGCATATAAAAGTTCCCAAACCCTCTGCTGTGTCACTGTACTGGAGGCTTTGGAGGATAACTTTTTCTTAGCTACTTTGAGCTGCTGAATCTCAGCTCCCTGCACTAAAAAAAAACAGACAGTTTTTTTATAAAATCCCGGAAATACATAAATAAAACAATACCTGAACAGTAATCCTCCTTCTGACCCACAGTTATTTTTGTAGAATCAGTGAAGGAGTTCTTAACTTTTGCCTCACTCCAGTGCCCAGCCATATGATAAGGACAGTAGGGCACTGGACAGGTACAGAAAAAAAAGACTATACTTCTGCCACTTTGGTTTTCCATGATAATAATTACCCTGAATCTGATACCAGAACTTTTATCCAAGTATGAATATAACTCTGCTGATACATCTCCCATAGCAGCTGTTATTGTATCAGTATTAAGAAGATTTCCATGTCTTTGTCTCCAGTCTTTGCTTAAAGATATCAAGTCTAGCCTTGGGATGCTCCTTTTGTTAAGGACAACTGCTTGCATCCAATGCTACTGAAAGTTTAAGAAAATGGAGGAAAGAGGAAAAATAATTTAAATGTTCAAACAAGGTTTTCTTTCTTCTTTCCACACTTGCAAAGAATTTTCACAAAATCCAGAAATCTTCTCAGCAAAAAGGTAAAAAAAATCTTCCAAGAAAAACATTGCTGGAAAAGGCTAAGTTAGATTTCAAAGGATCTTTTCAGACAAACTTTCTAAATTCTGGTTATCTTCTTCCCCCATTTCCCCAATGTGGCCTCCCACTGCCAAACTGTTAAGCAAACATTCTGTTGGCTTTCTTCTTTGGAGAGTTATGACAACTGATTCTTGGGTTAAGAACATAATTAAAAAGGATACAGATCTTAATGTAATTCTCCCTCCAATCACATCTGGAATTCCCAAGGTCTTTTCAAAACATAAACATTTGATTATCCCATTCTTTTCTGACCTCCTCCACCAAGGAGTAATAGAACCTGTCCTTCAACATCTAAAATTAAAATGATTTTATTCCAGGCTCTTCCTTGTTTAAAAAAAGAAGTAACCTGAAGGTCAGTTCTGCACTTATCCATTCTAAACACCTTTTTAGAAGTTTTGTGTTTTGGGATATCACATTTAATTTATTGCTTTGATGTTTAGGCATTCCTGTGCTCCAGGAGTGTTCAAAAAGTTTGTATCCCCTGTTTTAGCATTCTATAGACTCCATGGGATCCATATCCACCCTTACATGGATTTAAAGTTCACTATCAATCTTTTTTTTAATCTAGAGTTCACACCGAACTTTGACAAATCCAGCCTATATCCTTTTCTGTCTCTCGTGTTCCTTGGATATCTTCTCAGTACATCTAGCATTAAGGCCTTTCTTTCTCTATAAAAGATCGACTTCTTGACACACTTCTTTCTAACCTTGACAGATCTACCCATGACCTCTGCAAGATAGATTCTGGGGGCCTCAGGGTGCATAGCATGCACAAGCCAAATGATGAAACTATTTTTGTGGCTCGACCAAATAAAGCTAATCCAGGAATTCAATTTTTTATCTCCTTCCTCCCACTTCTGACCTGGCCTGGGGGACATGTTCAAAAGGTTTCAACATGCAAGGCGGCCGAATCAAACAACAAAAGAAAAAGCAAATAAACATCAAATAAATGAAGGCCTTGTTTTCTGCTCTCCAGATCCTTCATTACTTTTGGATTCCAGGGACTCCTCAAATTTTAACAGACAATGACCACTGTAATGTGGTTCATCATTCAACAGAAGAGAACAAAGTCTTCTCACCTGCTCAGGCTGTCATTGATAGCATAGAATCTTCTTATTCACCATAGTCATTTCCTACAGACAGTACATATTCTTTCAGAACTGAATTCAATTGCAGACTACCTGATCAGATCTGAGGCAGAGCCTCACAAATGAATGTTGAGCAGAGAAGTTTTCCTACAGATTACACATCAGTGAAGAATTACCAAAATAGTCTGGATGATAGCATTCTAATTCCTTTCAGGTACTTTTACTCTGAAGACATGTTACAGGTGCAAAAGTAGGGTAGAAATCCTGCAGCAACAAAATCTTATATTTCTAAATGGAAGGTATTTTCTTTGTAGTGCCAAAAAAGGACTGAATCCATACCAAGCAGGAATACTTTTTCTCAAATATCTGTGTGAGCTGCCCAACTCAGGTTCGGCATGTACCTCCATAAAGGTATCTGCCATTTCAGTATACCTACCAATTGATCCACCTCTTTCTTCAAACTGTGAGTTCAAACAGTTCTTAAAAAGTGTCTAACATATCAGACCATCTAGAAAAACATTTGCTTATAAATAAAAAAAACTTTATTGAATTATCACTTAAGACATAGGTAATCATGCATTTATATAAATGAAAATAAACCATATTTATATATTTTATATTACATATAATCCTTTATAAAGAACATACCTCTCAACCTGGAAACATCAAAAACCTGAATAAGGCCCATGAAACATAAGTACAAATCTGTATGCTGATTAACATAAATTTGAATACACAATTATGTAACCCCACCCAGTCCAATGGGATTGTGGGGTACCAGCTTTCAAACGCAAACTAAAAAAACAGACAACCAAAATATGGCACCAGAGTCCCCCTGCAGCCATTCCAATGTCCCATTGCCTGCCTATTTTGCCCCATTTATCATAAACACTAATGTGCATACTGCTTTACTTCTACAATGATAATTTGGATTTTATATTTACATTTTATAGCACAATGCACAAACACTAATAGACATCTGCTAAAGAAAGCAATATTGTCTCACAATGAAAATTGACTTCTCATTAAAACTTCTCTGCCCTTGTAACTCACATTCCTTGAAACAGCATTGAAACCCACACCACATCCAATGAAAATGCATTTGACCAGTGGTGGATAAAGATTACCTTTGGGCTGTTTTCATATCATAGGCCCCTTGCACACAGAACAAGAAACATGCATGTGTTCTTTGATATACCTTCCTGACTTTATTAAATTATATTCCTTATATAATACCGCACACTTGTTAGACTTAGAGCGCATTTTAAATTTGTTTGAACAGTTTTCCAGTAGCAATGAAACAAAATGCATGAACCAATAATGACAAAAATGTCCAATTCATAACATTTCCATCATAAAAGTCTACTTACACACACACACACACACACACACACACACACACACACACACACACACACACACTCACACACACACACTCACACACACACACACACACACACACACACACACACACACACACACACACACACACACACACACACACACACACACTATACTGCTCAACTTGGAAACATCAAAAATCTGGACAAAGGCCCATGAAAAATAAGTACCAATCTGTACACTGATTAACATAAAATGTGCATACATAATTATGCAACCCCACCCACTCCGATGGAATTGTGGGATACCAACTTTCAAATGCAAACTGAAGAACAGACATATGGCCTCAGACCCTGTAATAAATGGTAACCATTTCTTTTTTTTTTTTTTTTGAAATGTGTAGCAATGATGTTCATTGGGAAGAGGGAAGATAATAAACCTTAGGATTTTGTTTTTGTTGACTTGCAGTATGTGGGTTTTGTGGTAAAAGTAGGGCATTTAATTCTAATCTTAGCAAAAGAATATTATAGTTTGCTAGGACCTCCAAATGTCATTCTTCATGGCCTACTGATCAATGGCGTAACTAGAGTTTATGCCGCCTGGAGCTGTCTGAGTTTGTCGCCCTTCCCCCATACTGTTGTGGAATTGTGGCATACTCATTAATGCTTTCTACTAACAAAATCCATAGGGAGCACCTTCGATCTGTTTTGGGTCAACTGGTCAAAACAAAGCCGAGTTAATGAAGAAAGGCAAATGCTGCATTGAAAGCAGCTGTCAGATCCAAAATGATGGAAGTACTGTGAGAAAAGGTAAAGGCTGCACAGATTACTACAAAACAGATCTCTCTAAATATATTGTAATATTTTGAATGTGAATAATATTATGTTCAAAACTTTAAAACAGAATGCTTTATAAATAAATAGGCATTTTTAAGAATTTGACTGAATGGGTTATTAACTTCTATAGAAAAAAATAAACTTAATGGACTGTATAAATAACTCTGGTAATTTCACTAAACTAGACATTGAGCTCCTCATATGGTAATGACACAAAATTAACTACTGAAAAATTCACACACTACATGCTCACTGTAAGAAATACCACCTGTACAGGTGTACTACAAACAGCACTGAGATTCACATACTACATGCTCACTATAGGAAATACCACCTGTACAGGTGGACTACAAGCAGCACTGAGAATAGTCATGAATTTTGCACCTTCCATTTCAGAAGTGCATCAATGTTTATACAGTAAAGCACCTTCTTATTCTTCTTTCGGCTGCTCCCGTTAGGGGTCGCCACAGCAGATCAACTGTTTCCATTTCTTCCTGTCTTCTGCATCTTGCTCTGTCACACCAACCACCTGCATGTCCTCTCTCACCACATCCATAAACCTTATCTTAGGCCTTCCTCTTTTCCTGTTACCTGGCAGCTTCATCCTTAGCATCTTTTTCCCAATATACTCTGCATCCCTCCTCAGCACATGTTCAAACCAACGTAATCTTGCCTCTCTGGCTTTGTCTCCAAACCTTCCAACCTAGGCTGACCCTCTAATATACTTATTCCTAATCCTGTCCATCCTCGTCACACCCAGTGCAAATCTTAACATCTTCAACTCTGCCATGTCAAGCTCTGACTCCTGCCTTTTAGTCAATGCCACTGTCTCCAACCCGTATAACATAGCTGGTCTCACTACCCTCTTGTAGACCTTCCCTTTCACTCTTACTGGTACTCGTCTGTCACAAATCATTCCTGACACTCTTCTCCACCCACTCCATCCTGCCTGTACTCTCTTCTTCACCTCTCTTCCACACTCACCATTACTCTGAACTGTTGATCCCAAGTACTTAAACTCATTCACCTTTGCCACCTCTACTCCCTGCATCCTCACCATTCCTCTGTCCTCCCTCTCATTCACACACATATATTCTGTCTTAGTCCTGCTGACCTTCATTCCTCTTCTCTCTAGAGCATATCTCCACCTCTCCAGGGTCTCCTCCACCTGTACCTACTCTCACTACAGATCACAATGTCATCTGCAAACATCATAGTCCATGGGGACTCCTGTCTGATCTCGTCTGTCAACCTGTCCATCACCATTGCAAATAAGAAAGGGCTCAGAGCTGATCCTTGATGTAATCCCACCTCCACCTTAAACACATCCATCACTCCCGCCACAGACCTCACCACTGTCACACTACCCTCATACATATCCTGTACCACTCTTACATACTTCTCTGACAATCCCAACTTCCTCATACAATACCACAACTCCTCTCTAGGCACCCTGTCATATGCTTTCTCTAAGTCCACAAAGACACAATGCAACTCCTTCTGACCTTCTCTGTACTTCTCCATCAACACTCTCAGAGCAAACATTGTATCTGTAGTGCTCTTTCCTGGCATGAAACCATATTGCTGATCACTAATCATCACCTCCCTTCTTAACCTAGCTTCCACTACTCTTAAAGCACCTAATTTAGTAAAAATCATTCTTACCCCAATATGACACTTTGTGCACCTGAAAAATAGCTTTATCTTTTGTTTTCTCTTAACCCTGTTAAATTCTAATTTTTGACAAATAAAATATGCCTTTATTTAATAAGTATAGGATTTAAAGATGAACTGTGTATTTCTAGTAAGTTAAACCAGTACAATTGTTGACATTAAGTAAAGATGACAGACTGGAAGAACAGATAACAAAAGCAGAACTGCTTTAAAAGTTATTGTTATTTTCAAAGTAATGGAAGCATGCTGGCGAACTCTCTACACATGTTCCTTCAAAATTCAAAGCTGTAGACATTTTCACATAGATTTGTTTATTATATGGTCCTGGGAGATTCTGTTGCTCCAGAAAGAGACTTTTTTATTGAATATTCTCATATACAATCAGCAACTATCTCCTAGACTTCTGTATATAACTTTTTGCTTGTGCACTTTACCCTAGTAATAATAACTGATACGTACTTCACAGTTATATAAGGCTTATTGTAGGTTCTTCTTATCTATCTGCCAGTCTGCCTTTCTAGCAATTTTTGAACAGGTAATTCATGATTCTAGCCTACATTTGGAGCTTTATATACAACACCTTACTGATAGTATGACAAACAGAATAAGCCAAGTTTTGAGAACTAACTGGAGGGCCATAGTTCTGTAAATGTTTGTTTAATCTGAGCATTCTGTTGACTGTTTTCACTTCTATAATAAAATAAGAATCAGACTAAAAAAAAAAGTCTGTTAAGTAGATACTTCATCCCTCCTCGGGCAGACCTGCTTTCCAGGTGATGGAGAGGGTCCTTGCCTCCACAGGCTTGCAGTCAGCACCAATGGCATTGACACCAGAACCCCCTCTAGCATGCAGCTGTCCCAACCCCCTACTTTGGGATCCTGAGCACAGGAGCCACAAGACCTCCCTTTGAAGGGAACCCCTTCTCCGGATTCCTCCTCAGAAGATCCAACTGGGGAGCCACCCCGGAAGAAACGATGCAAGAGGAAGCACCTTGATTCCCCTGAGGAATCTATCACTGAGGACACTTATTGCAATGAGGGAGATGGGTCCCCACAGTCTCCCCCAGATGACGTTTCATTTGGAGACATTCTCAAAATCCTCAAGCAGCGGGGAGACTGGAAGTCCTCTAACCCTTCTTCTGAGGAATCAATGTTCTTGCAGGCCTTCCGTGCCCAGCCATCTACTTCCTGGGTGACCCCCACCTGTGGATGAGCTTATAAAGCTGATCATGCAGCATGCCTGAAAGGCCCCAGATAATGTAAAACCTGTCCCTGGAGGCCAGACAAAATTCTGTCCACCCCCGAAGACCAGACCAACTGGTCCAAGCAGTTGATGGTTGATTCCATGGTTGTGGCGGCGGCCACCAAGAGGGCACTGGCAGAAGATAGCTCCATTGTCTATCCTCTGAACAGGGAGTTTCAGGCTATGGACAGATTAGGGAAGCAGACCTATGCTTCAGTGACCTTTGCCATTCAGTCACTGAACTATCTGGCACACTTCACTCACCTCAAAAGCGACCCAATTTCTGAAATGTCTTCCTCTTTGGCAGGGGTACTGCCTGATGAGGTGCTGAACACTGTCGCCTCATAGCTAGCTACCCTTGAATCTATCTCAAACTCCTCGATGCGTTTGATATCTCACACCACCAAGGGGGCAGCATGAGCTGCGTCATGCTTGGATGCATTTGTGTGATTTCCCAGACCCATTTAAATCTTCCTTCATCAATGTGCCTGTCGACGAATCTGCACTTTTTGGTCCCAAAGTATGAGACACACTAGCACGAAGTGAAAAAGATGGAAATACCTTGTCTGCTGTGGGCATACATTTTTCCACCCCTCAGAGGTCCTACTCCAGGAACCAGAGGGCAGGGAAATTGTGGTTCAAGAAATCCCAAGGATCTTTTTGTGACACTTGTGGTGAGCAATCCCCCCAGGGCAGAGGGGGCAACTCATCTGGAAGATGCCCCTTTCAGGGTAGATGGGATCCGTGTAACCAGAGTGCTAGAGATTTCTTCTCCAGCTGACCCTACCAGCGCTCCTGAGCAGTGGCCCAATTGCTTTCCTCTGGAAGCAGTTCGGGAGTCATTTTTCTCGGCACCTACCAGCCTGGCAACTTACTACTACCGATGTTTGGGTGCAGAGAATAATATTCAGAGGCTACCAGATACAATTTGATCTAACTCCCAGACCCATCAAATGAATCCCTGATGTACCACCCAATCAGAAGGAGGTAGCAGCCTTAGAAATAGAAAAGCTGCTAAGAAAAAGAGTCATCCAACTAGTACCACCAAACTAGAGAGGATACGGGTTTTACTTAAGGTTCTTATTAGTGCCAAAAAAGACAGGGGACTGGAGACCAATCCTGGATCTCAGCCTATTGAACAAATTTATCAAACCTCAAACATTCTGGATGGTCACAATACAGTCCATTCTCTCCTTTCTAGGGAAGGACAACTGGATGTGCTCTATAGATCTCCAGGACGCATATTACCACATAAAGACGGATCAGCACTCCCGGAGATTTCTCTGCTTCTGGCTGGGAGCCAATCACTACCAGTTCAGGGCACTGCCATTCAGTCTCTTGACAGCCCCCTGAGTGTTTACCAAATGTATGGCAGTTGTACTAGCTCATCTTTGACTACAAGGATTCCAGGTGTTTCAGTATCTAGATGATGACTCCTTACCGCCTTGACCAGGAATCTTCTAACCCACAACCTCTCTTACACTCAAGGCCTCGCTCTCTGCTTGGGGATTATGATTAACAAGGACAAATCTCAAATGTTCCCAACAAAAACACTGGAATTCATTGGAGCAGTCTTTGACACAACATCCTGTCAAGCTTCCTTCCCTCCTCACAAGCTTTTGAAAATAAGACACCAAATCCAATCCCTTCATCCATAGATCTTTGTAACAGCACACCTTGTACTACAACTCTTAGGCTCCATGGCAGCTGCTATTACCCTAGTACCACTGGTGAGGTTGCACATGAGAATATTACAGCGGCTGCTTTCTTCACAATGGTCGATCTTAACCCACCCATTCGACCACATAATACGGCTTACAAACCTTTGCAAGAAAGAAATGCTATGGTGGATGAAGTCAGAATCGAATCTTTCATGTCAGCAGTTCCTCCAGCCAGGGCCATGGTGACCATGGACGCTTCACTGTTAGGGTGGGGGGGGCATTTCCAGGGAGAGACGGTCCAAGCCACCTGGTCCCGCATGGAGGCCAATTTGCACATAAATGTCCTGGAACTAAGGGCAGCTCTCTTAGGGTTGCAAGCGTTCCATGCATCCCTCCCTTCTGGGACCATTGGAATTCAATCAAACAACATGTCAGTCATCTGGTATATCAACAAACAAGGTGGAACCAGGTCTTACCCCTTGTGTTGGGAAGCCATGAGGATTTGGCACTGGGTGATAGCTTCCAACAGCTTTCTTATAGCAATACACATTCCCGGGAGTTCCAACCTTATTGTGGACAATCTGAGCAGGAACATCCTGATGCCTCATGAGTGGTCTCTCAATCATGTAATAGTGGATCAGATCTTCCGCCGCTGGGGCAGGCCTTGCTGCGATCTCTTTTCTTCTCCTTTAAACAACAAATGCAGAAGCTACTTTGCCCTGATCCCCACTCAGGGAGAATAGGGACACTCTATTGCACGATTGGCCCCCGGGTCTACTGTATGCCTTTCCCCTGTTTCCCCTCATCCCAGAATTCCTCCAGAAAGCTCAAAGGTTGGGAAGCAAGGTGATCCTCATTGCCCCTTATTGGTCCCGTCAAGTCTGGTTTCCTTTCCTATGACCTCATCCGATTCACAGCTCATGGATCTTGGATCAATCTCAAAGTCTGCTGTCTCATCCTCAGGGATTGATTCACGCCAATCTCCACAGCCTCAAGCTCGCAGCTTGGTTCCCCCACTTCCAATGATTGCCAGGCTGCCTGATATCTCATCTTCCGTTCGTGAGATTCTTCTGGCTTCACACAAACCTTCCACCAGGAAAATTTATTCTAGTAAATGGACTAGGTTCTCTACTTGGGCCAAAGATCAGAACATAGACCCTTTCTCTACACCTATTCAAAAGATCCTACAATACCTGACTAGTCTTCTACACGCAGGAGCTTTAGCATCGACAATCACTGTGCATTTAGCAGCTATTGCAAATTTTCATAATAGATTTAATAATTCTTCTGCTATGTCACACCATCTGTGCAAATCCTTTTTGAAAGGACTATTACACATTAAACCTCCTGTCAGGCCCCCCATAGAACCCTGGGACTTCACCTTGGTACTTCAGTCATTAACAAGCCCTCCTTTCGAGCCTTCTGATTCATGTGGTATACAATTTTTATCATGGAAGACTCTACTTCTAGTAGCACTTACCTCAGCAAGAAGAGTATCTGAGTTGCAGGCCTTGAGTGTCAAGAGACCTTACTTGAACTTCCACAGGGATAGGGTGTCCCTTCATACAGATCTTTCCTTTTCGCCCAAGGTCATTTCTGGATTTTCCATTAACCACCTTATTGACCTACCAGTTTTTGTCCCTCAGCATTCAAACAGAGGGGAGTATCTTTTGCACACCCTTGATGTTCATAGGAAGCTTCATTTTTATTTGGACAGGACTAAATCTTTCAGGAAAATGGATCAATTTTTTGTAGCCTTTGTGGGACCCAGATTGGGTAAACCTGTCTCCAAACTGACTCAATCCTCCTGGCTTAGAAACGTCATCACCTTTATCTACCATCAGAACAAACTATCCTTACCTTCCAGAATAAAGGCTCATTCTATTAGATTGATGGCTACTTCTGTGGCTTTTCATTCCAGAACCTCTATGGATATCTGCGCAGCATCCACTTGGACAAGACCTCATACCTTTATCACTCATTATAAATTGGATTTGGCCTCCAGGGGACAAGCAACTTTTGGTTCTATGGTGCTCAGGAATATCCTTCCTTAGAGCCACCCAGGACTCAAGTAGCTGGGGACTCGGTCCTATCAGTAAGGAATGAATAAAGATTTACAACATCAGATAAAGAAGTTATGTCTTACCATAACATTCCATCTGTGTTGTAGAGCTTTATTAATCATTACTTTCCGCCCTCCTTCCTCCTGCCTGGACTCCTGGTGGACTTTAGGAATTCCTGGTTAGGGTATTTGCTCAGACATAGCCTCCTACTGTTTCTCTTACTATTTCTATAATATAGGGGTGGACAAACCTGATCTGGAGAGACTATGAGAGGGGCATTATGGGTAGGTCTTAGCTGAGAGTTTTTGGCTGGCGCGAGCGTGGAAATGGCCATGTCGGTTCCGAGGACTTAACTAAAGTCCTATCAGTAATGAATGAATAAAGATCTACAACACAGATGGAATGTTATGGCAAGACATAACTTCTTTTTTTCCCAGTTCTTAACCCACGCACATAAAAAAAAATAGACATGCTAACGAAGGATGTGAGTGGAACTCAAAACAATAGTGTAATGAAAGAAGTAAATGTGATATAAATGTTAATAAAATTCCATGGTGAAATAACAGTTAGCAATGATAGTAGATACATTAGGGGACATTTGCATGGGCTGCAGTTTATTGTATATGAAACGCATTTACAGGGAATTTACTTATGCTAACTGACAGTGCTGCTATATTCTATACTTCATTATGTATAAACGAGAAATAAACCTGTAAACTATTTTGTCATGCACATTCAAAAAGAACATGTTTTTGCCATTTATTTTCATGTGCAACCATATAACGGGGGTATATTATCTTTGAACATGTATTAGAAAAGCATATTGTGTATATTCATGTAAATACTAAACAGCAATATAATAATGCTCAAAATACATATTTGACAAAGACAGCACAGATCCGATTACATTTCATTAATGAACACTACCGTAACAACAAGTAAACAACACAAACACACAAGAAAGTGTCATAGCATTGGTCCAATCATACTTTCTGATGATCTTGCAGCATATCGTACAGTAAGAAATGTTATGTAAGCCCTCATGTCCTATAAAGCTCTACACTGTGAAGAAGAGAATTACAGTAATATATAAATGTTTAGATGAAGATATGCAATACAGAACATTATTAACTGGAAAATAAGCAATGACTGTAAGCAGTCAATAACATACTCAATGTTTGCATCTTGCCAGACTAAGAAAAAAAAAACAGGACTTGTATCAGACAGCAGAGTATCAACCACTGAGGCCAGAGAAATAAGCATACCATTTGTGTCGGCAAGAAACTACGATCCCTCATAAAATCATCCATGGCTAGCTTCAAAAGAAAAATTGCCAAGGACTCCAAAGATAACCACAAAGCTTTCTTCAGCTATGTCAAGAACCTAAGTGGAAACTCAGATCTGCTCTGAGTTAGTGCAGAATGGCACAAAATACACTGAACCGACTGATATTGCCAACATTCTGGCAGACATGTTTAGTGCAAACTTCACCCCTTTCTCACCCCCTAAAGGGCCCATAACCATACCAGAAGAATGTAGAGCCCCAGCAATCACTGACACACAGGTTAAAACAGCCCTATTCAAAGCCAAAAACACAGCTTCAATGGGACCGGACGGTGTCCCAGGCTGTGTCTTACACGAGCTCCAAAATGAACTAACCCCTCACCTAAACACACTGTTCAAACTCAACCTCTCTACAGGCTACGTACCCATAGAGTAGCACACAGCAACAGTTATTCCGCTCCACAAAGGTGGAGCCACAACAGGCCCTGGGAACTATTGCCCTATAAGCCTGACTAGCCTGGTCTGCAAGGCTATGGAGAGCATCATCATGGAACTCATTAACAGAGACATTGGGAACCTCCAAACACTGGACCCAACCCAGTTTGGCTTGTTAAGGGAAGATCATGCCTCCTAAACCTGGTAAACTTTGTTGAGACAGTTACCAAGGCTTTAGACGAGGGAAAGGAGGTCCACACAACCTACCTAGACCTCGCAAAGGCTTTCAACACCATACCCCATTCTGGTATTATAGACAAGCTCACCAGCCTGAACATAAACCCCTACATCACAAGATGGGTTGCCGATTGGCTCACTGATAGAACCCACATGGTGAGAGTTGCAGGCTCTAGGTATTACTCTAAACCGGTTACAAGTGGCGTCCCCCAGGGCATAGTCCTGGGACCCCTCCTGTTCTGTATACACTTCTCAGAGGTACAGGCAAGCACAGGAGGACTATGGCTGACTAAGTTCACAGATGACTGCAAACTGGGGGCCATAACTGACTTTCCAGCTGATACAGACATCCTCCAGAAGGGTCTCACTGAGACGGATACCTGGTGTCAAAATCATGCCCTCAAGCTAAATGCCAAAAAGTGCATAGTCATCCCCCTTTGGAAAAAGCAAAGTACCCGCAAACTACCACATACGTGGTAGTCCCCTAAATACAGAAGATGTAATAAGGGATCTGGGGACCCAAGTAGATAGTAATCTCTCCTTTGATAATCATATTGCCAAGGTGGTTAGAAAATCCTTCTATGTGGCCCACCTAATCACAAAAGGGTTTGCATCTAGAACAAAAGAAGTTATTGTGCCCCTCTACTCATCACTCATCAGACTCATCATAGAGTACAATGCCCCATTTGGGATGTACCTTACAAGACACCTGCAACAGCTAGAAAGACTACAAAAGTACCTCACAAAGAGGATTACTGGCCTCAAACAGATGCCCTATGCATCCCGACTGAAGAAACTCCAGTTGTACTCGGTTGCATACCGCTTACTCAGAGGTGATCTCTGCCTGACATACAAGGCCATGTCCAACCCAGAATTGATGGACATGCTCCACCTAAAAAAAAACAAATCCCCATGAGCCACATGCACTAGGGATCTAAACCTCACCACAACAATAAAAAGGATGTGCTGTAGGGATAGATTCCTGTCACAGAGACTCTCCATGCTTTGGAACAGGATTCCAATCTACATTAGGCAAAGCCCCTCACTAACACTCTTCAAGAGAAACCTTGACGAGTGGATGGGAAACAGAAAATTTACCCCGGGGATCACTGCAGTGGCTCTGCTGGACAGAGCCACAGGGGAACTAATGTCTCTGCTGGACAGAGGCACAGGGAACTCATCTAAGGGGGTGGCGAAAGCCAACACATTCTGGCTAGGCTTTTAGATGCCCTCAGGCAGATAGCCTAGTACTTACCTATGAACCTATGAAGAGCAC
The DNA here is from genome assembly GCF_019279795.1 of Protopterus annectens. NCBI lineage: Eukaryota > Metazoa > Chordata > Ceratodontiformes > Protopteridae > Protopterus > Protopterus annectens. The sequence goes on along the minus strand of NC_056727.1, from coordinate 662,021,272 downwards.
TCTTGAAGGACTTAAGGTACTTTCCTAGACTTATGGGTGTGGATCCAGTACCTTGGTGGTTGATGCCTTACAACTGTTGCCCTCTCACTGTCCCATAAATACTTCTTTTGCCTAAGCCACTCCTGTCTGATAACAGTTATCTGACAGAAAGAGGTCACCAGATTCAAACTCCTGCCTATCATACTACACACCCTACAAAACTTTGCATTGACTGCATCTGCTGCAGGAGATAGCAGTGGAGCTTGTCTTAAATAATTGAAATTAATGTGTGAAGTAAGAAAGGGCATTTGATTATAATTTATACAATATTGATTTCTCAGAATGATGAAAAGGAGGTACCAAAATTAATGATCACATAACTATGAACAGTCCAATATCAGTGTTTTTGTCCAAGGAAGTTTTTCTCATTGTTTTGTAAACTCACTGTCCCAGACTTGAATGACACTCTATCTGTGTAGGTATTCGATACAAGTCAGTACTCAATGCATGTGCCACAGGAGCACTCATAGCACAGCATTCCCAGAACAACTGTTTCACTGCCATGAGCTCAGAAAATGTGCTTATATTTGTTTGTCCAAAGTAAAAATGGCTAACAATAATGCAGTGCAATGATGTTTGTATAACATCTGTAACATTCATATAATGTTGCCTTTTGCTGGAATTGAACAGCAAGCTATGTCATCATCATCATCATCATAATCAGCCCCCTTTTCAACGGGGTTGGGGGTGTTGTGTCAACTGTCACTATCTCTCTTTCTCTCTCTATTCACTGCCGCTGTCCTACCTTCTTCACACTCATGCCTGACTATTGCAGGTCTTCTCTCATGCAATCTAGCCAACTCTTTGCTGGTGTCCTTGTTTCCTTTTGCCTTCTTCCAGCCTGCCCCAAATCTTCTTCACCAGATTGTCTTCTGCTTTTCTGCATATGTGCCTGAACCACCATAATCTGTTCTCTTTGACTTTTACTGCAATTAGAGCTACTTTGGCTTCAACTCGTATGTCCTCATTTATTCATCTGACCCACAGTATGCATCCTACCACCTGTCTCAAGCACTTCATCTCTATCACCTTTAGCTTCTACAACTACCACAAAAGTTTTGACTTTACTGCTCTGGTTTCTGTACCATACAATAGTAGTGGTTCCACCACTGTTTTATACACCTTACTTTTCAGCTTCTTTGGCATTCTTTTGTCATATACTACCCCTGACACTCTGTTCCAGTTTGCTGTAGCCCCTCTGATTCTAGCTTTGATCTCCTCATTCAGACTTCCCTTCTCCTCAACCACCCCTCCCAGATAGCTGAAGCCGTTAACTGATTTACACTATTTTGCCTTCTATCTCAATTCTCAGCGTATTCTGATTTCCCTCATTTGATGCCATTACAGCTGTCATATCTGTACTTTAGTTTCATGCCATGTGCCTTCCATTTTGCATTCCATTCCATTCCTTTACCATTTGATGAAGTTCTTCCTCAGAGTCTGCCTGTAATGGCACATCATATGCACACAGCAACTTTGTTGATCTTTCTTTTCAACCAGTTTACTTAATGTAGTCCATCACCAGTATGAAAAACAGTGGTCTTAGACCTAAACCCTGATATACACCCACTGCCTCTGGGAACCCTCTGTGAGAATGAACACTGTTCATACTTGAGTCATTTGGTCTTTGTACATAGCCTGTACTAATTATACTAATGTTTCTGAGACTTCAAACCACTATAGAACTGCCCAGATCAGCTTTCTTAGGATCTTGTTATATGCTTTCTCCAAGTCTAGCATGCCCAGTTGTACTCCTTCCTTATGTCTAGCTTTTTCGTAAGTATTTGTCACACTGCAAACATCAGGTCAGTTGTGCTGCATCCTGATCTTAGTCTGAACTGTTCAAATCCTGTCTTACTTTTTACTACTCTACGTATTCATTTATCAATCATCCACTCCAGAATTTTCATGCAGTGTGACAAGAGTTTGATACCTCTATACTGCCCTCTTTGTTATTGAATATATGTCATTCGCTCCATACTGTTATGAGTAACCTCAGGGGCCATTTCTCCCCTGTCTCACCCACCATGTTTATCATATCCACTGTGACCTCATCTGAGCCTGCTGCTTTCCCTGACTTCATTTGCCTTAGTGCTGTTCTTACTTCTTCTATGATGAGTTCCTACCCTTCTTTCTTGTAGGCTGTGTCTGGGGCAGTACAGCTGCTATGGGGTTTTCTTCATTCAGAAACTACTGGAAGTACTCCTTCCATCTACCTTTGATGTCCAATAGACCGGTGAGCAGGTTGTTATTTTCTTATCTTTCTGCATTTGCCTTGCAACCTGATAGAGTTTCTTTGTAAAATCTACTAAGTAACTTTCTAGAAGCTGTAGAGTGCCTGTGATGCTTTGCTCTTTGATATTGCAATTCCTTTCTTAGCCTCTTTGTTAACCAGCCAGTATTCCTTCCTACCTTGGCACGTCTTTTCTGTCTCCCACTTTTTCCCACATTTCTTCTTTCTTTTGATGACTTCCTGGACTTCTGCATTCCATCACCAGCTTTCCTTATTTACCTTATGCCCATATCTGGCTTGGCTACAGACCTGATCTGCAGTCCTGACACATGCTGTTTTGCGGTGCTGCCATTCTTCTTCAACTCCACCTATTCCCTCTTCTTCCTGAGGTGCTAGAGCCCTGAGTAGCTCCTTGAATTGTTATGCTATCTCTCAATTCAACTTCCACATCTTCAGTCTGTTCTCTGTTGACAATAGACCCTTTACTGACCACTGCTTGCAGCTGATTGTGGCAACCAGTAGCTTATGCCATGGGCCAACTGTTTCAAAGGGGGTGACTTTGTAATCACTGAGTCTACCCCACTGCCTTTTCCTTACTAGGAGGAGACCTACCTGAGCTCTATGTTGACCAATTTTTATATGTGAACTTGTGACTGTCTCTCTTGCTGAAGAATATGTCAGTTAATATCAAGCAATTTGTCAAACAGAAGTCTAGAATGGTCTCTCCTTCTTTATTCCTGCTGCCTCACCCATGTAGACCAAGGCTATCCTCATATCCTGTTCTGTCTGTCCCAACATGTGCATTCAGGTCACCCATTATTAACACCAATTCATGTTACTATGCTTTGTCTAGTAGGTCCTGCACCTGCAGTCTGAATGCATTCTTTCCCTCGCTACCACAACCCTGCTAAGGGGCATAGGCTGAGATTGTGAATAGTGCCCTATCATTACACTTTTGAGTTTGTCACTAATTCTGATAACATCCCTCATTGCCTTCTGAAGCCACTCCTTCTTCACAATTTTCACATCATGCCTGTCTTCATCCCGAGCAGTAGACTGAATCCCAAACTAAGTTGCTTTGCTGCACTGTCCTTCAGTCTTTTCTCCCAGTTAAACAAATCCAACGAAGTTAACACTAAGAACGAAAAATGATAGCTAAAGGCTGTTAAAACCCATTTTATTATGTGAATTTAAAATGCAGCTAGCTTAATACAACAAAAGATAAGCACTTTCTTCACTTAAAATATTACGGCTTGAGACTTCATCAGATAACTACTAAAATCATGTGACTTGTATACATTAAAATGTAAATCAGATGATTTGAATTTGAATTTTTGGAGCCAAAGGTCTTAAAGGTCCAGAAACTAAATGAAAATGGGCTCTTTTAGGCCCAGTGACTTTCCCGGTAAACAAATGCAATAAATAAATAAATAAATAAATATAAATAAATAAATACACTAATCTACTTTTATGCCCATTATGTAATATGATGATTTTTAGCCTTTTACTAAGCATTAATTTAACATTTATTTTTGATTTGCTCTTAATTTCAATAAACTTTGAATATATATTAATTTTCCCCTGGATATATAGGATGTTCAGCTTCCTCCTTACCATCATGTCATCTACTTCCAAGCGGTTTCCTATAGGTGAACAATTCTTAGTTTATGTTTGGCAGGCTGATTGGTTCTACATCCAACTTTCAGTCAACAAAGCTATCCCAAGTAACCCAAGCTGGGCATCTGGAGTGATGGCCACAGACTGGCAGCACATACACTCCTCCCATTGATACCATGGGTCCCTGGTGTAGGTTAGACCGCAGCCCACTTATCAACAGCAAATACCTATGACAATTTGGCAACATAAATCATCATGAATACATCACCTAGAGTCAGGCATGAATCTTGCTTCACATGAATGGTGAATGCTCCTCAGGGGCAAGCCCTGCCACCACATGTACTCTGCAATCTATTTTCTCCTATCTTGAGAATACTCTGCACCACAGTAGATGCCCAAAGGGGTTGGTCTATACAACTCTTCCCCCTATAGGCAGCATCTAGAGTCTATGCTGCTGCCCACAACTTCATTCTTTGGTGAATTTGAGATGGAAACACTTTCAGCATGTTTCTGGGAGAAAGGAGGAATCCCACAGAGACACATGAAGAACAGACAATCTGTATACTGGCATTGGCCAGAGGTCAGGATTGAACCTTGTACCTTGTGCATTGGAGGTGAATACCTTAACCATTATATCAACTGTCAATGGCAATGCAAGTCTACCAACTAATGACGTGTATGAATCACATGCACCACAGTGGAAATCTAAACACGGCTGTGAGACTTCACCTTTGCAAAACCATTACATCATATGATTGTGCTGCAAACAATTTGCATGAGATAAAAGGGATAGGGAGGCCCATCCTGTTGTAATTGTACACATTATAAATATGGTGGATGTCATTTGTTCATTACAGTATAAGGACACAGAACACTTACAGTCACTCAGTGCAGGTTTTGAACACCTGACTATGTGATAACAGAAGCTACATGATATTGGGAAGAATGAATGCACCGCTGTGGAAATCTCACTGCAGTTGTGAGATATTTGGGTATTTGAAGGTATTACATCATGTTATTTCTGCATGGAATATGTGTGCCTGTAATTTGTTTAAAATAAACTATTGCAATATGTCTATTTGTCACACAACATTGCCTGATGCTAGGTATACCCAAACACATGTGATGTGTAATGCAGTTGCCACTGTGATGGTAGAGTGGCAATCCTGCTCAATGCACAGATAACAACTGATTTGAACACATGCCTTATTAAACCAACAAAATGCAGAACATTGTCTCATTTCCACATGCCACATGAGAAGTGTTAGTATTTCTCTTAGGAAAGTCATATTTTATTGAATGGCATTATCAGTAACAAATAAAACAAATAAAACATTTCTCTGTGAAAAGATAAACAGAAGTTTTTGAAAGATGAAGTCCCAGCTATACATTTACACAGCAGATAGCTGGGTAAAAGCATAGTTTCCTACATGCACATTCACAGTCATACTATTTCAACTGAATCTAAGGACCAATGGCTGGATTTGAACTGACTACCTACGATCACAAGCTAAAGAACATTGCATGACTCTCATGCACCACATGAGATGTTGTCTTACAATTGTCACAGTGCACATTTGAATGGATGACATCACCTTCCTCCTACCCTAACCATTTAGGTCCCATGTATGTTGCCTGCCCCACATTCTCCTTCCTCACTATTTATTTAAAAAAAAAATCTTCTTTAAAACTGTACCATACTACTTGCTGCAAGTCTAGCAAACAGTTGTTTCAGTTTATAAACTGACTGCACAGAGTGCTATTACACTCATGGTTTAGTTAAATATTCTTTTAAACTGTAGCAAACTGCTTGCTACAAATTATACTCTGCCTGCACAAAACATTACAGTGCTCAGGTTTTAGCTTACAAAAGAGTGAGATGTTCTTTTATTTTACTTTTAAACTACATCAATCATTTGCTACAGTTTATATTGCACAGGTTTCACTGCAAATGCAATGCCAGCTTCTAAAAGTAAGTATTGCATTATAGAGAGATGTGGAGCAGCTGATCATACGCCCCCAACATTTTGTGCCTGGGGCAGTTGGCCCTCTTGCTCCACCCTAGCTATACTGCTGAGCATGGTATTAACAGTCAGTGCCACAGGATAAGTCATAATACAACTGCGATGCAGTGTGGTTTTAAAAGCATGATATAATCATTGTGCTTCCAAACGTGGGTTTTGTCTGGGGATACTGTAAATTTATAGGATAGCTCTCTCCCAGTGAAAATATGTCTCCTAAGTGAAAGTATACATAAGGGGTGTTATTATGTAGTCAACTGTACGCGACAGTATACACAGTCACACTAGTTAAGCATTGCTTAATTTGAACCCCCTACTTATCTAGTTACAGAACCTAGACAACACAATATTAACTACAAGCACCACAGGAGAAGTCTGACTTTTATATACAGACAGTGCACTTATGAAAGCATGAACTCATGAGTGTGTTGTAGAGAATATGTTTGTGGTAAAAATGAGATAAGCGGAGTCCTCTCACACTATAAATGTTTCTCTTCAGTGGAAGTAGATACTACCCATCTATTTATGAAGCTATTATGTACCTGCCTCTTGAGTGACACACACACACATATTTAAATTCAGAATAGTTAGATGTGAAGCGTATATCTGTCTAATTGCAGAACCTAGAGAACACAGTATTAACTGCAAGCTCCACAGGAGAAGTTTGTCTTTTATAATGAGAGAGTGTACTTATGAAGGATGACCTCAACTGTGTGTTGCAGAGAAGATGTTTGTGGTAAAAGTAGGATAAGGGAATGGGGAGTCCTCTGCCAGTTTAAATATTTTCCTGAGTAGAAGTAGATGCAGCATGTCTGTTGAGGAAGATATACATACCTGACACTTAAGCAACACATACACACACACACCACACACACACACACACACACACACACACACACACACACACACACACACACACACACACACACACACAAACACATAAGTTCATCACTGTGAAATTCAAACCACCTACCTATCTAGTTTCAGAACCTAGAGCCCACAGTATGAATTGGAAGTGCCATACGCAAAGTCTGACTTTTTAAAGGGCAGAGGCAGCTGTGCTCAAAGTTATTTTTTTTCTCCTGGTTGGAAGTGGACACAACTTCTGTTTTTGTAGCTTTACTTATCTGACGCTAGAGCCACACACAGACCCCCCCCCCCACACACACACACACATTCACCACTGTCAGATCTGAACCACCTACATAGTTACATAATCTAGAAAACACAGTATGAATTGCAAGTGCCATAAGAGAAGTCTGACTTTAAAGATGTGGAAATCACATTAACACAGTGTTTCCAAGATCAGCTAGTGTGCATTGCAGGTTCTGTGGCAAATGCATGTGTCTGGACAGGTCATTGTAACAGATATGCGTTTGCCCCATGTAATTACATACTGCTCTGATAACATATATACACATTCATGCACATTGTTACATGTATAATATGTACATTAGGAAGAGGTCACTGTGAGTGACTTGTACCTGTTTCACAGTATAGTGTTTCAATGACAATCACAATTGTAGTACGGTGGATTGTCAAGCAAGCATTAATGACAGTTCATCCTGGGATGATTGTATGGAAATAACAAACATTTATTGTGTCACTGTCAATTGTATTTGCTCATGCCTGGACAATGTGCATTGACAATACAGACACTTCCAAAATATGACAGTGCACTGCAGATTAACACTGATGTGGTATTAGTGATAAAGTTACACAGCATTATAACAAAGTTGCAAGTGTAACCAATGGACTGCAGACATATATTAACAGACTGAATTAGTTAAGCCAACATTACTGTGAAATCAGATACCTTGGTTTCAAAATTCATTAGCACATATAAAAGTTGTACAACCTATTCACATATTTCTTTGTTGGAATTTTTTAAGTGTCTCCCTCTAACTCACAACCAGCAAGCTCATTTGCATGGCTGGTGGCAAAGTATTAGTACATACATAATCATATCTTGTGGTGTTGAACTTAGAATGGAAATTAGCATCAGTCTAAGGTGCTCCATGCCACCCTTCACACAAATAGGTGGTATACGCATGCAGCCATGTCTGAATCTGATGAGTACAGAACAGATATGTGTCATGGTCATGTTTCATGTGTCACAGTTTACACATTTGTCATGACAGCTGAAGTCCTTGACTCCTTATATGTATGTATGATACTGGTTTATTATGAAACACGAGAGGGACAAGCATATCATTGCTGCTGAAAACATGGATTATGGAAACAGTACTGCATCAAGGAGGTTTATTTGGTGACAGCAGGGTTGGAAAGAGGTGAACATTTGTAGACAAGGATACACATACAGAGATACTAATAGATTAGTTTATAGTTCATTTCTGCACATATTTGTGTTGTGTTATCATGCACTTTCTGACCTATATAAATTTACAAAAGCAAATGTATGGCGTTTCCTAATACTTCTAATTGTCAGTAATTCTCAAGACATTCTCAAAGGTAGGGATGACAACAATCATTAACATGACATTTGTACATTCTTTGAAACTCTCCACAGTTCAGATATATTGTTGTGTGCAATAAAATGTTTCTAATATGGATGAAGACGGTGTTGGAGAGTGGAAATATAATGACATAAGGAGGATACTGTTGTCTGACCACATCTGCAGCACACACTTACACATATACTGTTAATATATGAAAACATTAAATAAATGCATGTCTTGTGTCTGGATTCAAACCATTGACAGTATAAAATATAAGTGTACAAACAGGAGGATTATCTCAATTCAACTTACAGGAACTCAAGTATTCTTAGTTTTAACTGATATATTTGCAGGGACACTAACAGCAGATTGAAGCAAGTTTAAATATAAGCATCAACCTTCATCACAGTAAGGACAGGTGTAAGTATATGAAATCTATCAGCCTAATACATATGATACATAAACTGTCTCACAATAATACTATCAGTCTGTATTTGTATAGCATAGCAAGGCTAAGCACATTTGCATGACATAAGCCATGCTACTATGCTAGTGAGCTTGAAATTAAAATCTTCAGCTTTTGCCATAAGACTTGAAACATTTGCCATCACTGACTCTTGGTGCATGATGCCAAGCTTTGAGCAAAAGCTGAGGACTCTAAATGGGGAAGAGAGACTGGGAGGCAAGGATAGTGACATAGGAAGAGATTTGTTTATGTTCCATTTCTCCACATCTTTGTATTGCATTACTCTTTGTTTTTTCATAATAATTTGATTAAGATCTGGTGTTCCCAACAGGGCACAAGTGGAGTACAACAGTAGGATAATAGTGTGTTAATAAAATGTGTAGCCAAAACTTACACACAAAAGAGTTATACAAAACATTCATTGACACTTTGACATACAGTGGGATTTGCACCATGACATTATTAAAAAAACAAATCTACAAAACTTGACTATTATCTAACCCCACCACACAGAAACTCCTACTTCACAAAGTTCAAATATGACAAGATGTTGTAGCTATGGAGAATGTATGTATTAGTCTTCATTGCAATCATGACAATTGTAAAACTACATAACATATACAGTGCATCCAGCAATATAATAAATATGAAACTGTAAATAGTGATGATACAGAAATAGGAAGAAATAGAGAGATACAGACAGGTAGAGACAGGCAGACAATGTTTTATTTTTTTGGCTATTTTTTAACATTTGTTTTACTGCTATGTTTTTCCTGATAATTAATCTGTCATGCTATGTACAATTAAATGTTTCCAATAGGGAGAAGGCAGGTATCAAAAAGTAGAGGGATTGATGATGAGGACATAAGCGGGATAATGTTGGGTTAATGAGATATGTAGACAACTCTTACACACATAATAGAAATATAAATAAAACATTAAATATGACTTTTGCATATTTCTGGATTAGACCCCTTGATACCATGACAAAAGCATTTTACAGACGTGAATTATGTCAAAACATCACACAGGAAATCTTACTTAACAGCCTTAATTTTACAGGTTTGAAGGAACAGTCACGAAACAGTGAGGTAAGGGAGAATGTAAGCATCAGGCTTTATCACAGCACTGACAACTTTAACATTACATAAAGTGTACTTTACAGCCAGCAGCATAATAAAAAAATTCAATGCAGAACAGAGATGTGTTATCTTACAGCTGTAAGTGCCATGATTTAGTCATTTGTCTTGAAGCCAGGAATTTTTGGACAGCATGCTTCCTAAAAATATTTGTGAATGGAACATTCTATATAGTGTCCATTCAACTCTTCAGCCTGTTGAAAAGTAGTGCAGTGAGGCTAAGCACTGCAGCACGAAGGGCAAAACAGTAATGTGGCCAAAGGCAAAAACTCCCAACAATTTGCTATAAGCTGTGTATTTCCATTCCGCTTAAGTTACAGCTGCTGCTCAGTGCCAGAAACTGCCCAAACACTAAGGAGACAGACTGATGACACAGAAGGTAGAAGAGACATAGAGAGGGGGAGCGGGAGTCAGCAATCAAGTAGTTTATGATAGAAGCAGGATAACATGGACTCAGAACAATATGTAGATGACAGCTACACATAAAATCCACATAAAACAGTCTAATAAAAAATAGTAACAGTTTTGCAAATTCATGGCTTAGAACCCTTGAAAGTATGCAAAAATCAATGTATAGATCTGAGCATTATCTCAACACACCGCAAAGGAACTCCTTCCTCATACAATTTAAATAACACAATTGAAGGGACAGAGACAACCTGCTGAAATAGAAGGGTGAAGAGAAATATGGAGAGAGAAATACCAAGAGATTTGTTTGTGAGACATTTAGGACCATCTTCATGGCATGTTACTCTTAGGTGTTTCCTCATTTTTAAGCTTGTCATGCTCTGTACAATACAATGTTTGCTACAGGGAGCAAAAAGGGGTAGAAGAGTAGAAACAGGATTAAGGCATTAGCAGGATAAGGGGGGTTAATAAGTATCCCTGCTGGGGATGGAATGTTTTTGCAAATGCTTTCTACTGCACTATTCAAATGCTATGTTCATGAAATGTTGTAAATGGGGATAAGTACAGACATTTGGAGTTAAACATATCATACAAATATAAAATGACATAAAACAATAACTTGACATACAGCTGAAATCGAATTCTTGACACTATGCAGAAACATCAGTCTCCAGACAGGAGAATTATCTTAACACACCTCATAGGAACTCCTAGTTCATTTCACCCAGCAGCCTAAGAACTGTTAGAATAACCATTTCAAAGTAGTGCCTTTACTCTGCCTTTAATCTGTATTCCTACAGCATGGCAGATTTAATGAAATTCATGCAGAGGTAACCAGACTACTGCTGACTGTCAGCATTGGTGTGCAAAGCCAAGCTTCACGCAAATGCTGAGGACAAAAAGTGAAGGTTTTTTGATAGGCCATGTCTAGCCATGTGTAGTGTGTGTGATTCTATTTCTTGACCTGATTAAATGTGTTAAAAAAAGGTTGTTAATACAGGGTTTACTATCAAAATCTCGCACCTGCAATGTGCGAGTGTTCATGTTTCTGACCCAAAATTTCAGAAATCAAACAAATGAGCAGGAATATTACCAAAAGAGGTATTTAAGTAAAGCTGACATCTCAGAAATGTCGACTTTACTGGAAATACCACACTTCTGGTCATGAACTAAGAACCCCCCATGTGGGGGGCTGTACCCCGACACCCCCTGTTACTTATATATGCAAACTCTGAGATTGCACTACAGTGAGGGAAAGGGTACATTTCCTGATCCCTACTATAGTGCAATCTGCATTCAAAATGTTGAATCCGCAACAGCGAATGCTAGTGTTCATTCGCTATTGTGGCTTCAACATTTTTTTTCGATTATTGGCAATGTTGAAAATAACTGTTCAAGTTTTCCTATTTGCACATTGTCTGAACAGCATTTTGATAGTAAACTGTTAAGACAGTAGTGAAAATGTTGGGCAAACAGAATGTAGGACACAGGTGAAAGAGTATAGGATGTTGCAGTACAATGGTGAGAGAACAACATAGCTATTCACTTCTTCACAACATAAATGTAGAAATGTACACAGAATTTCATGAATCTGGAGAGTCACCACAATTCAGGGATGAGTGAAAACAAGACAATAATATTCTGTAGCCAATTGGACCAAATCAAGTGTGTCAGGATGACACATAGGTGAAGTGGAGAGCTATGTGTGGAATGTAATTGTTTTTTTTGGGGGGGAGAAAGGAATGTTGAGGAATGTACTTAATGAGAAGACTGGGTCGGTAGGTAGGGAAGATTAGGTAGTAGGTGCAGACTGTACATAGATAAGAATGGTGATGGACACAAAATGTTGGGAAACACTATGGCTGGGGATAGGTAGGGACATTGGAATTACACCCACTTACAGCTTGAAAACAGTGAAAATTTAGTCCTCATCCTTAGAACTATCATCACTGCCTCCTGTGACAGCTGCCTGGGTCAGTGCCGGATGTGGCATAGCTTTGGCAATATGACACAGAAACTTTTCAAACCTGCCAATTTAGACACTGAGGCTCCTCTCCTTTACATCCTCTATCAACCCTGTCAGCTCTGGACTGGTGGCAAAATCACCACCTCCACTACTACTGTTCCCAGAGGGTACTGCTGCACTAGTAGCTGGGCCAGAGCTGTCTGACACAGGTGAAGAAGGAAGGGCAGGAGTTGTGGAGAAAACATTGACAAGTTGTGACCCAGATGTGTTGGATCGTTGTTCTGCCTGTGCTGGTGTTGCTGCAGCCACCTGTGGAGATATGGTGGGCTGAACTATAGTGGCCAATTTACCTCTCTGTGCTGATTGTTAGTTTTTTTTTTTCAGCAGCAATGTATTAAAAAATAATATATATTAAAAAAAAGAGAGAGCTAGGGTGGGGAGACAAAAAACAGAGAATTAGATCAATAGCATGCCACATTATTTTATTATTTCAAAACAAAAAAAAATATGAGTGAAAAATAAATATGTACATCACTGCCACATCCAGATATTATTTGAATGCAAAGAAGCAATCACAATGCTATGATATGACAAACAGAAGTGTTTATTTGACTATGCTATACTGGATATATGTCTGAATTAATGGGGAGGTCATATCACACATGTAACAGCTTGTGCACAAAGACACATATCCTTACCAGCTACATTTGTCCAACTGAAAGCACAGCAATGGATTGGCAGACACACTGGTAGTGATTACATCAAAAAGCACAGAAAGTGTGAAATGTGGCAGTAAGATTTGGCCATGTGTGGTGCACAATCTATTGATACATGTTCCAATGTTAAACTCTGAAATGCTTTATGATATTTGTTATAACCATTGCTGATTGGGGAAAAATAGAATGACTCCTGACATATTCAATGGTTGGGACATACACGCTAGTAAGATTAAGTAATACCACCTGGGAATCAAAGCCATGAAAAAAATCAATGCCACAAGAGAGCTTATTTTTAACATGTTCCCCAGGATTCAATAAACTCCATGTAGGAATAGTATTATTCCTACATGGAGTGAATGGTGTCCGCATCCACATAGCCTTAACAGCAGCACCTTACATATTAATGAGAAAGGCTCTGCAGACCCGAACACTGAAGGAGTGCAGGGTGAATGTTTCACTCATCCTCACAGATCCAATATGCCCTCTACACTCAAATGCTTTCAGTGTCTGTGGACATTGAAAGCAGGAATAGAAATGGGAAGCAATGCAGGTACTGTCACACACCCGCTGCATTGTTCTAAATGTTCTCAGTGTCCATGGATATGGAAAGCAAGAATCTAAATGGGAAGCAATGCAGGGGGTGTGTGACAGACACACCCTGCATTGAGAAAGTGCTGTATGGCACTTTGACCCTATGTCTCAACCTCTTAGAGCAAAAAATCTGGGCAAACCCTAAAATTATGAGGGGTGTACCTCTCAACCTCTTAGAGCAAAAAATCTGGACAAAGCATAAAATGATGGGGGGAATAAATAGGGACAGATTTTTAATATTGTCCTTATAAACTTAGAAAGTTGATAGAGGAACAGGGTTTGTATTAACATAACATGTTTGGAAGGATTAGAAGTCTGAAACTCAAGTGCATGCCATTATTTTTATTTCATTTTTATTTTTATTTTACATTTTTGACTAGGCTAGTCTAACTGGATATATGTCCATTTTCAGTAGAGGCCCAGGGAGATAAGCTCTAAGACATACAGATAACATAAAAATCGCAAACAAATATAAAAGGAAGAAAAACAAAGAAATTACAGTAATATATACGCTGACAAATCAGGTTAATAAGAAATCATTTGAAGAGGATAGATATCAATACAATGTAAACTGCAGGTTCAAAATAACATGTAGGTACATTCCTTAATGCAAAATGCTGAGGACAAAAAGTGAAGGTTTTTTGATAGGCCATGTCTGGCCATGTGTAGTGTGTGTGATTCTATTTCTTGACCTGATTAAATGTGTTAAAAAAAGGTTGTTAATACAGGGTTTACTATCAAAATCTCGCACCTGCAATGTGCGAGTGTTCATGTTTCTGACCCAAAATTTCAGAAATCAAATAAATGAGCAGGAATATTACCAAAAGAGGTATTTAAGTAAAGCTGACATCTCAGAAATGTCGACTTTATTGGAAATACCGCACTTCTGGTCATGAACTAAGAAACCCCCATGTGGGGGGCTTTACCCCGACACCCCCTGTTACTTATATATGCAAACTCTGAGATTGCACTACAGTGAGGGAAAGGGTACATTTCCTGATCCCTACTATAGTGCAATCTGCATTCAAAATGTTGAATCCGCAACAGCGAATGCTAGTGTTCATTCGCTATTGTGGCTTCAACATTTTTTTTCGATTATTGGCAATGTTGAAAATAACTGTTCAAGTTTTCCTATTTGCACATTGTCTGAACAGCATTTTGATAGTAAACTGTTAAGACAGTAGTGAAAATGTTGGGCAAACAGAATGTAGGACACAGGTGAAAGAGTATAGGATGTTGCAGTACAATGGTGAGAGAACAACATAGCTATTCACTTCTTCACAACATAAATGTAGAAATGTACACAGAATTTCATGAATCTGGAGAGTCACCACAATTCAGGGATGAGTGAAAACAAGACAATAATATTCTGTAGCCAATTGGACCAAATCAAGTGTGTCAGGATGACACATAGGTGAAGTGGAGAGCTATGTGTGGAATGTAATTGTTTTTTTTTGGGGGGGGAGAAAGGAATGTTGAGGAATGTACTTAATGAGAAGACTGGGTCGGTAGGTAGGGAAGATTAGGTAGTAGGTGCAGACTGTACATAGATAAGAATGGTGATGGACACAAAAGGTTGGGAAACACTATGGCTGGGGATAGGTAGGGACATTGGAATTACACCCACTTACAGCTTGAAAACAGTGAAAATTTAGTCCTCATCCTCAGAACTATCATCACTGCTTCCTGTGACAGCTGCCTGGGTCAGTGCCGGATGTGGCATAGATTTGGCAATATGACACAGAAACTTTTCAAACCTGCCAATTTAGACACTGAGGCTCCTCTCCTTTACATCCTCCATCAACCCTGTCAGCTCTGGACTGGTGGCAAAATCACCACCTCCACTACTACTGCTCCCAGAGGGTACTGCTGCACTAGTAGCTGGGCCAGAGCTGTCTGACACAGGTGAAGAAGGAAGGGCAGGAGTTGTGGAGAAAACGTTGAGAAGTTGTGACCCAGATGTGTTGGATCTTTGTTCTGCCTGTGCTGGTGTTGCTGCAGCCACCTGTGGAGATATGGTGGGCTGAACTATAGTGGCCAATTTACCTCTCTGTGCTGATTGTTAGTTTTTTTTTTCAGCAGCAATGTATTAAAAAATAATATATATTAAAAAAAAGAGAGAGCTAGGGTGGGGAGACAAAAAACAGAGAATTAGATCAATAGCATGCCACATTATTTTATTATTTCAAAACAAAAAAAATATGAGTGAAAAATAAATATGTACATCACTGCCACATCCAGATATTATTTGAATGCAAAGAAGCAATCACAATGCTATGATATGACAAACAGAAGTGTTTATTTGACTATGCTATACTGGATATATGTCTGAATTGATGGGGAGGTCATATCACACATGTAACAGCTTGTGCACAAAGACACATATCCTTACCAGCTACATTTGTCCAACTGAAAGCACAGCAATGGATTGGCAGACACATTGGTAGTGATTACATCAAAAAGCACAGAAAGTGTGAAATATGGCAGTAAGATTTGGCCATGTGTGGTGCACAATCTCTTGATACATGTTCCAATGTTAAACTCTGAAATGCTTTATGATATTTGTTATAACCATTGCTGATTGGGGAAAAATAGAATGACTCCTGACACATTCAATGGTTGGGACATACACACTAGTAAGATTAAGTAATACCACCTGGGAATCAAAGCCATGAAAAAAATCAGTGCCACAAGAGAGCTTATTTTTAACATGTTCCCCAGGATTCAATAAACTCCATGTAGGAATAGTATTATTCCTACATGGAGTGAATGGTGTCCGCATCCACATAGCCTTAACAGCAGCACCTTACATATTAATGAGAAAGGCTCTGCAGACCCGAACACTGAAGGAGTGCAGGGGGAATGTTTCACTCATGCTCACAGATCCAATATGCCCTCTACACTCAAATGCTTTCAGTGTCTGTGGACATTGAAAGCAGGAATAGAAATGGGAAGCAATGCAGGTACTGTCACACACCCGCTGCATTGTTCTAAATGTTCTCAGTGTCCATGGATATGGAAAGCAAGAATCTAAATGGGAAGCAATGCAAGGGGTGTGTGACAGACACACCCTGCATTGAGAAAGTGCTGTATGGCACTTTGACCCTATGTCTCAACCTCTTAGAGCAAAAAATCTGGGCAAACCCAAAAATGATGAGAGGTGTACCTCTCAACCTCTTAGAGCAAAAAATCTGGACAAAGCATAAAATGATGGGAGGAATAAATAGGGACAGATTTTTAATATTGCCCTTATAAACTTAGAAAGTTGATAGAGGAACAGGGTCTGTATTAACATAACATGTTTGGAAGGATTAGAAGTCTGAAACTCAAGTGCATGCCATTATTTTTATTTCATTTTTATTTTTATTTTACATTTGTTGACTAGGCTAGTCTAACTGGATATATGTCCATTTTCAGTAGAGGCCCAGGGAGATAAGCTCTAAGACATACAGATAACATAAAAATCACAAACAAATATAAAAGGAAGAAAAACAAAAAAATTACAGTAATATATACGCTGACAAATCAGGTTAATAAGAAATCATTTGAAGAGGACAGATATCAATACAATGTAAACTGCAGGTTCAAAATAACATGTAGGTACATTCCTTAATGCAAAAAGGAGGCATACAGGCTAGTTCAGTGTGCAAGTAAAGTACATAACTTAATGGCAAAGAAACAAGGAGGTATACAGGCTGATGCCATATCCAGTACAGTACACAATGGAAGAGGCAGCTTAATGATCAGTAGTAATAATAATGAATTAAATTTATTTATTTATTTTTGTACTACAAATAAGTGAGAGAGGGAAGGAAGTAATGAGATACATAGTGTAGAAATCAAATATTGTAAAAAGGATGACAGAAAATGAATAAAAAGAAAAGTGAAGGCAGAGCATATTCGGGTAGAGTAGATAGTTAGGCAGGTTTAGTACAGGGGCATAACCAGTGTGTTTTGAGGAAAAGCTTCAGTCTCTTTTTCTAAACAATTTTATTGATTTTAATACTTTCAAAAATTGCAAACAATCGCATAAAATCATAGTAAAAACTGTAACCTGAAAACTTTAACATATATAAATTACATTATATAGATTACATATTTGATATAAACCAAACTAACAGAAATGAACCAACTAAAGAATTTACATAGACATCCATTAATATATTTACAATGTGTTATTGATATCTGATTATATTGCATATTGTCATTATGAAAGAAACAAACTTATGTAATTTGTTATAGAGATTTGTTCTTCTTCAACAAGTTTTGCAAATTAACCTACAACTGAAGATTGTATTTTTTTTGGTTGTCCTTGAGTTTATAATTTTTAATTGCAGTTGGCATACATTTAACAGATTCATGAACTCAGAAAAGGAAGGAGACTCTGAAATCCAATTTTTTGTTATGGTCTTTCTGGCTACTGCCAGTATTGCCCATAATAGTGGATACTTTATTTTTCTGACACATTGTGGAACAGGTGTATTAAATATCACCAGAAATTTATTTAATGTGAAATTGTCTGAATAAAGTGCCTATAGTAAATTATTTATTCTCCCCCAGAAAGTATTTAAAGTATGGCATTCATAAAACATATGTGTCCAGTTTATGTCTATATTTGATTTACATTTATTACAAATATTTTGTTTTTGTTTATTTTATCCATCAATTGAGGAGTATAGAATGATCTGTTTATATATCTCCACGTGTATCCAATTCAAAGATAAAGTAGTTTTCCTTGCTGATTGTAATATGTTTGCATTGTCTAAATTGGTAGGGAGATTATTATTGATAGAGTAAAAATAGTTCCAGAAGTTCTGTGGACAGCTGAAAGTTTCTTCCCTTATAGTTCTATAAATAAAAGAATGTTTGCCAGAATATGTATGTTTATGAAGTAAGATTGATTGAAAATGGTATAGTAGAGTACTGGATTTGTGTTTAGTAATTGATGAGATCAATTCTAATTTATTAGCTAGAGTTAGTAAAAGTGTTTGTATATCCAGCCACATTGTATTGTCTATTTGATATTCCTGTATTATGTATTCAACTGATTTGGTTTTATATCCTGATGTTAGTTGGAACCAATACTTAAGATCATTATGTTTAAATATGGTAATTTTATTTATGTCTGAAGTTATAATAGATTCTTGTGTGAAAGCTATGGGGAATAACAAAAAGAAGCATTCCTTGTATCTGGGGTGTTTATATATAAAACGTTTTAAATTTGTTATAATATTATGAATGTAGCTAGTAGTATGATTGAGTAAAATAATCTTTTAGGATCCATAAAAAGGGGTTACTTATTATTTCTAATTTGTGTGTAGACGGTCTGGAAATTAGCTGTATAGCTGAAGAAACCCATAGCAGTTTCCACTTAGCTGAGTATGTAGTATCTAAAAGTTGAGTAATTGTTTTGATTATTGAGGAAATAGAGTAAAGGTTTAGATCTGGGAATGCTATCCCACCATTGTTCCAACTGTTTTGATGTTGATTAATTGATATTCTTGTTTTTTTTTTCCCGGACAAAAAGAATTTTAATATTAAAGTATTTAACTTATTAATACATTTTTTGAAGAGAGTATTTGAATGGATTGTATAACATATAATATTTGGGTAGAATAATCATTTTAATAATAGTTAATATTTCTTCTGTAGTGAAAGTTATTGTATTCCATTTTAAAAATAGATTTTGAATATTTTCAAAACACTTATTATAGTTTAATTGTATTATTGTTTTGATGTTTTTAGCTAGCATTATTCTTAAATAAGTAATTTGATCTGTACTAGTTAACTGCTGAGAGTTATAGTTACATTTGTCATTTGTATTTGAGTGTATGGGTAGAATTTTAGTTTTGTTGTCATTACAAGACAGCCTAGACATCTTTTGAAAAATGTTAATCGAATCAAATAGGGCTGATATTGAAGAGCAATTTCCTTTTGTAGAGATGAGAACATCCTCTGCAAATAATTGAATTTTAGCTGTTATATCTTTTTCAAGCTCTAAACCCTCTATTTTATTATTATTCCTAATATTGTTAGCCCATGTTTCCATTATCATTGTAAACAACAATGGAGATAGTGGACAACCTTGCTTTGTACCTTTTATGATAGGAATTTTATTTGAAGTATATGTACCTAATTTGATATAAGCAAATGTACCATCATATAAGTGTTTTAGTAGATTAATAAAATTGTATGAAAAATTTAAACACTCTAATAATATGAACAAGTAATCCCAATTAATTGTGTCAAAAGTGGCATTTATGTCCAAACTAATTAAAGTTAGGTTCTTTTTTTTCTTTTGTGAGAAGTCAATAAGGGCTAATGTTCGTTTTATATTATCATAAGTGTTTCTATTGATTACAAAACCTGTCTGATCCTCATCTATTAATTGGGGTAAAAACTTTTTTAGTCTTTCAGTGAATATGTTCATAAACATCTTGTAGTCAGTATTTAATAAAGAAATAGGTCTGTAAGAGGAACAATATTTAGGGTCCTTGTTATGTTTTAATATGGGTGATATGAATGTATATTTCCCTGAGGGAGGTATTATGAAGTTGTTTTGAGCTGTACTATATACTTTATGGAAAAATGAAATAGTTGATTTGAGTATAACTTTGTATATTTCTGGTATGATACCATCATTTCCAGGTGCCTTATTTTGCTTGAGCTTATTGATTTGAGTCTGTATGTTGGCTAGGGTAATTTGTTTATCAATAAGTTCTATTTGTTGTTTATTAAGTTTATTAAGAAGATTTTTATTAATAAAATACTTAATGTTGTCTTTACTTTCTATATTATGTGTATCTTAATTAATTGCATGAAAGTGACTTTTAAATTCTTCTATTATATCTTGTATACTGCATACTTCTTTCTTTTTCCTCAGGGAGTATATTTCTTTGATATGATTATGTTTATTCATTCTTTTAGTTTTATTTTTGAGATTAGTTAAATGTTTAGGGTTTAGTGAATAAGCAAGGAATTTATATTTTTCTAATTTAATCATTGTCTTATGATGTAGTATGTTTCTATATTCTTCATTTAATTTGCTTATTTCCTCTCTAATGTTTTTAGAAGAGAGATTGTCTCTATTTTTGAGATGCAATAAATCAAGCTTGTTCTGTAATGTTTACATATCTTTATCCCATGTTTTCCTTTTATTGTAATACCATTTGTTAATTTGTCCATATAGGTAAGCTTTTAGTGCATCCCAAACATATATGTCATGAGTATTAGATGCTGAATTTATATCTATAAAATTTTGTATTTCTTCTTTTAAAAATGGATGAAAAAAGTTGGATACGATATGCAGGTATTCTTTTTATTTGTGCATAAGGGATGTTGTTGATATTTAATTCAAATATAATGGAATTATGGTCGGAGATTGGACAAGAAATGATTTTACTGTTATTTAAATAATTTATAATTTGTGTGGAGAATAGTATTCTATCAATTCTGGAATATGATTTGTGTCTATTGGAATAGAATGTGTATTTTAGAGAGCTATAATTGGTGAAGTCAAAAATATCTTTGAGCAGGTAGGAGTCTATAAATTGTATTAATTGTTTTGCTTGAGGGGTAATTTTTCTATTTGCTAAAGTGGTTGTGTCTTTTAAATCTAAAATACAATTAAAGTCCCCTGCCATGATAATATTTGCCTCAGTCTGAGATATTATTTGGGATAAAAGTTGTTTGATAGTATTAGTACTTATTCCCGGTAACCAGTAATTATTTATTATTGTATATATTTTTTTGTTTATTTCAATTATGGCTAAACATAGCAATCCTTTGTTATCTTGATATGTTTTAATTATTCTTGGTAAAGGAAGTGATTTGTCCCGTAAAATTGCAACCCTCCTTTTCTTTTTTGTATATACTGAGCTTGCGATGATTGTATATTTATTTGTATTCAAGAACTTAATATTATCTCCTTTTAAATGAGTTTCCTGTAAAAAGAATAAGTTTGGTTTATGTAGGGCTAGATATTTAAACAAACTACCTCTTTTGATGGGGTTATTTAGACTATTTATATTAATCAATATGCCTTTTAATATAGTCATGTTATATAGGTATGAGTGTGTGATTAATTAATAACATATCTACAATATGTGTAATTTGAGAATCTCTTTCCAACCATAAACTTGTTCATTCTGCAAGTGTTATACATTGATTCATAGTAGGAAACACATATATCATAAGCATTGTAACTTATAATTCTATTTGGATAGATTAAAATGGATGTCAAAATAAACTGTTTTTTAACAATGAACATATAATACAGATTATAAAAACACAATATAGCTCCCCGCCTGGAGTTATAAACTCCTTGTCTCAATGACATTTGCCACTGAGATCGAACCCTTAACCAGTAGCAACAGAATACAGCTACCACCAGTAATATGTATTAAGTAATAGTGTTTAGATATCAAACAAGTGATTATTTTAACTTAAATCTATTAAAATTTAACTGGATTTATTTCATCTGATATAATATGTTAATCACGAAAATGAAATACAATGTCTTCAGTCTCTTTTTGAAAAGTGATAAAGTGAAAAGTGAGGAAAGGTCACAGGGTAGGAAATTCCAGAATTTTCCCACAGTACTGGAGAAGAGAAGATCCCCAGCCCTGTTGTTAGATTTAGATGTTTTAACTAGAAGTTTCTGAGATGAACGTAAGGACTTCAGATTATTATAGGGTGTGATGATGGTGGATAGAGTAGAAGTATTGGAAGGTTGGTAAAGAGTTTTATGGGCAATGATTAGTTGGTGGTACTTGAGCAGATTCTGTAGTTCCAACCATTCAAGTTGCTTTAAATTAAAGCAGTGGTGCGTTCTATATGGGTTGCCAGTAGTAAATCTGGCTATATTATTGTAGGAGCTTTTCAGCTTATTGAGGTTATGTAGTGACATTATGTAATGACTTCAATCTTGATATTGCCCATACAGACTTACAGAGTTGATAGAATGACAGGTAGTGCATTACCAAATATGAAATACAAGTATGACTTTAGATGTAAATATTTTATTTACAGTGATTCTGAATTCTTATGGAATCACACCTGTTAAAGATTTTATTTTAACTCATGCCACATTTGATGAAAAGAAAGTTACACAGATATGTACTTTTCTTGAATTGATCTTGGGCAATAATTTATTCATGTTTTATTATCAATATTATTGGCAGAGAGATGGTATATCCATGGGGACCCCCTGTGCCAACACCTATGCCAAGTTGGTGTTGGCACAGTGGGAGGCTACCCTTGTTCTATCTAGTACTTGTCCATGGAAGGCAAGTTTGAACATATACCATAATTTTGTGGATGACATATTTATTTTATGGAGTGGTACAACTGAAGAATTGTTGTTTATTAGAAATTTGGAAAGCACAACAGATTTCTTACGTTTCACTGTGGGTTATTCTGCTGAATCAATAGATTTTTTAGATGTGAAGATTTACAAATATTTGACTAGCAAACTACAAACCAGAGCATTGGAGAAATAACATGTTAATGTATGACAGCATGCACCCAAGGCACATTTTTAATAATGTAATGAGTGGGCGGGGCTAAGAATTCCTAAACTATGCACTGAATATAGTATATATGAAAGTGAGCTAGATAACGTGCAGTATATGTTTGCTAGTCATGGTTATCCAACACAGAGAACTAAGAGAACAATAGCTAGGACAAAAATTTGGGGAAGGAATAGAGGCAAGCCATGGTTTGAATGTAATATGAATAATTCTGACAATGGGACTATTGTTAATGAACAGAAGTTAACCGTTTGTGATAATACATTTACATTATAATAGTGATATAGATGCCATATCCCAGGTGATAAAAAAGAACTGGAAGATTTTACATACTGATGATAAGCTGAAAGCACTAGTAGGTCCCCACCCCAGATTTGCCTATACTAACAGCAAAAATCTGAAGCAGATTTTATGCAAGAACATACTTCCCAACAAGTCCGCAACACATAGGAAGATGTTGGGAACTTTTAAATGTAAGAAATGCAAGGTATGTCAATATATTAAAGAAAATAACATCTTTATACACCCTGTGTCAGGTAGGGAATATATATCTAGACTACATGCAGATTGTAGAACTAAAAATGTGGTGTATTTAGCTGAGTGCATATTATGCCAAGCATTCTATGTTGGGAAGGGTCTATATCAGAACACTGAAGTATTAAAACTTCGAATGTTCTGATATCGAACACTATTCAGGGAACGCTAAGAATAGTGAAGCTGCAGAACAGTGAATTCTTTCCTCTGGAAAGAATTCAGTTGGCCGTTTCTGTGGCTTCACTATTCTTAGCGCTGTGGTGGAAAGTTATGGATTGGGTTTAGGTAAGTGTGCGATTGTTTGTACGTTAGGGTTAGGGGCGGGTTAAGTGAGTTAGGGTTAGGGTGCGAGTTAGGTGTGTGTGTGCGATAGTGACAGACTTTAGGGTTAGGGGCAGTTTAAGTAAGTTAGGGTTAGGACGCTGGTTAGGTGAGTGTGTGATAATGACAGACCTTATGGTTAGGCTTTGGGTTAAGGTAAGTGGGTACATCGTAGTGCATGTTTAGTTTAGTGTAGCGTTAGATGTAGGAATTTAAGTGTATGTGTATGGTTGCTGTTTGTTTGATGTGCTTGTGTTGTGTATATGTGTTTTGGAGCAGCACATTTTTTCCATGGGAAAAAATTTGCTGTTCTGAATGTTCGATATTTTCATGTTTAGATGTTTTGGGGCTGATTAAATAGCGTTCGCTATTTTCATCTTTCGATGACGTGATATAAACACGTTAGGAAGACTAACAGAAATTTAAAACAATGTATATTGCAACATATGAGTGACATCAGGTTATGTTTCAGAAGTAATGCTCTATATCAGCATATTGAAATAAATAAAGAGCATAGATTTCAGTTTATGGTGTTATACATTCAATAACTGATTATGGGGGTGGGTGACATTGTACATAGTACTGAATTAGCTGAGTTAAGATGGATAGCTGAACTGCAAGCTAACCATACACCTGAGTTAAATGCTTGTATGCCTTTAAAACACTTCTTGAATGGGCGTAGGTTCTGCTATTGATTCTAATTGGTTGCTATTTGTTTAAATATGGTTGGTTTTAACTGTTTTTTAGATCTGTTGATGAGCTAATGCTTGAAACCACTTATCTGTTTGTTAAATAAAGTTTTAACCAGTCATGGTGGCTCCAATGGGTTTTCTTTTTATCCAATACCAAATATGAATTACAATTAGTATTAATACATGTAAATAAAGTGCTTGTATTATTTTTTTTTCCATTCTAAGTTAAGTTTAAGCATAACTGAGCAGGTTTGTGTGTTGTGGCCCTCTGCTCAGCATTTCTTAAACATCTCATAGGAGCCAAATACAAATGTATAGTGCAAACTCTAAGCGGCAAGATAGTGTAGTGGTTAGAGTCCTGGCATTGTATGCAGCAGTTCATGGTTTGAGTACCAAAGCCAGCCATTTCTTTTTACATGAGAAAGCATTGTTAAAATTATTTTTTTATTTTAAATTATGTAGTAATTGGTATTTGTTAACCAGGGATGTGTAGCTGGTTAAAAATGGAAGTGTCAGTGCATATAACATGTGAAATCACCCATGTATACACAAGTGTCCCATGAGTACAGCACTGGGGCATTCTGGAGTCCAGGGTCATGGCTGGATTCCTCTTTGAACACCATGATGACAGATGGCTGCAGGGCCAGTACCAGTGCTCACATTACAAAGCGGAGGTCTGGGACCATCTGGCACATGATTTCACCAGTGCTACTAGAATCCCCTAAACTGGTGAGCAAGTACAGCATCATTATGTTGACCTAAAGCATATGAAGGAGGCACTCTTGGCCCAATGGATCCAAGATGCTCGGGCATGGAATGCTCTAGTAGTTTGTAAGTATCTCATCCATAGCTGTACCAAATTCTAGCCTGAGTATATGACAGACAGGTATGCATCATGTTTGTTTTTCCCCCTACAGCTGCAGCAGAGAGGGCTAGCAATGTGGAGGCCCATGCCCGACAGACTGTCAAGGCTGCGTCGACAGGCTGGTGAGTACAGATCTATCTTGCAGTATATAGTGCAATAAGTAAGGAGTATATTGTTTACTGCCAGTAGGCATAGTGTGTTATGTGTCTACTGAATAAATAATGTTTGCCAGACAAATATTGATCTACAGGATATGCAATAGTAAAGCCCTGTGTCATATTACTAAAATAAAGACTTATACCACAAACTGTTGTATTTACTCTGGTATGTTGTAGAATAGAATGTGTACAGGTTCCTCACAGCAAATATGGCTTTGACAGCATGAATCAACTGAGGTTGTTCTGAGAACCAGCTATTATGCAAAACAGTAGATTGTGCAGCTGTAAAACAAGATATGAATGAAATATGAAATATGTTATGCACTAAGATCTGAACCCTGAATAGTGATGTGTAATGTATTATAGTGTGTCCCATGCAGCATTGCCTTGTGTTAATCTTTGTTTTCCAGACTGTATTATTTCAAAGGATTAATACACAGTACACTATCTGTCATCCATGAATCTCAGGATTACAAGGTCAGACTGTCTAACCCACAAAGTATTAGGCAGAAATCAGGCAAACAAGAGGCAGCAGTTCCCCAGTAGCTCAATGTGATGAGAAATACCCTTGTTGTTCTTGTTCATTGTAGCACACCCAGACACGGCTTGAATCCAGGGAGTGGTACTCAGATGTGTGCATATACACATTCAAGAAATATTGAATATTTGTAGAAACAGTCAGATAGTGTTAACAGATATTTTCTCCACAGGTCTTACAGGTAAAGAAATGTTTGTAGTAGCTGTATGAAGGTTATACTAATACACCATGTACAACTGTTCAACTGTCCAGACCAATGCCTGCAAATGACAGCAGGATAGGTACATACACCAAGCACTCTTCCCAATACATGTCTCTCAAGTGCCACACTGTCATGGCTAGTGGTCACTGCTGCCAATAACCTTGGACACAGGAATCCAGTTGCAGTATGCCAGTAGCAGACTTATGCAACATTAGTGCAGGGTATCCCTTCTTTGTCAGATATGTAACCCTGACATGTACAAGCCCCCTCTAGTAATGTACCTATAGTTGTCTCAGTCTGCCCAATACCATTACAGGTTGACAGTTTAACAGGTATGTATGTGCTACAGAAGCTGTGGGCCATTGGTAGATGTAAAGTGAGGGTAGTCCTGCAGAGTATTGAGCAGCACTGTTGTAAAAAATAGAAGCCTATACAGTTGTTAATGGACTTTTTTCTCTCTCTCCACTCACCCCTTATCTGCATCAATAATTATTATTCATATACTATGGGTATGTTTTTCTCAAAACTTATTGTTGTGACTTGTGTTCTATTATTATCATTATTGTTCATATATTTAATTGGTTGCACATTAACATACCTTGTTCAGATACAATTGGTGGCCTGTTGCCGTCAATGTAACTGGCATGCTGTTACAATACTTACTGTTATTCCATTTACGCATGTGTTCTGTTTGCTAGGCAGCTGTTTCAAATCTGTTGTTTTGGGTTAATTGGAACACCCACGCATGCTGTTATAAATAATTATGAAATGTTTTGTTCTTGACTAACCGATATATATTGGAAAGCCTCAACACCCTAGCACTTTTGGGAAGGCAGATTCCAGTGTATTTGCCTGCCCTGCCTCATCTGGCCATGGCACTGGGCCCAGCATATCAGGGACCTAACCTGGAACTTCCTCCTCCACTGGTCCTACACCACCTTCAGGTGGAACTGCCTCAGGGGATGGTGCCAACCCCTCCATGGCATGGGTGTAGACAGAGCCCATCATCTGCTGCAAGTTCTGAGGTATGTTGTGCAGAGTTATCTGCTCTGAGTTGGATGGACAGCTGAGCGAGATGGATGGCCACCTGGTGCACCTGGATGGACAGGCTTTCCCTGTTGTTCAGCCCCCAGCACAGCCACCTTCAGAGCTGTGAAGGTGCAGTGATAACTGCCCATGGGTGGGGACCTCAGTCCCACTGTATCCACTTGAGGGCTCATGGGTCTCTGATTTCCAACTGTGTGTCCTATCTGTCTGCGAATGCAACCTATCCTACCCAACCTGCCTCCCCAAACATGCCTACAGCCTTTCCCCTACATCCCACTCTCACCTTAATAGAAACAAGGGCATCTGTTCTACAAAAAAAATCATTGCCCCATACATAGCTTTACATTTCGCCCCATGTCCATTGATGAAAATAAATCTACACTGAAATTACTTTACAAATGTATGTTGCCAACACCCCTCCCTGTGGGGTGTGAGGCTGTAAATTCCAATTTCCCACATCAGTCACAGCTGTTGCTGCAGAAGAAATGCAGAGCTATGGTCCTTTCCTACATCTGTTCTGCACATCCTTAGCTGCTTTTCCTAATGTTTTACCCCCCTGCTTGCTCCCATTTCATCACTTTTCTATCACCCTTTTTTCTTTTCTTTATTTAAATTTAGCTCGGGTTTAAGCGGGAATATGTGCCACTAAGCAAAGCTAAGGGCACTTAAGCATCTCTTAGCATCACTTAGCTTCACACAAAACCACACAAACCCACTTACAACTGCTTAAAAGTGCTTTTAATCACTCTGTCTCAGTCAGCCATTGTTCTGCCCATCAACAAAATAATCAGCTCTCCAAGTGTCACACCCAGGACCCTGTGCACTACAATCACAGCAATGCACCACTACACCATCAGAGCTGTGGGAATTTCTAATGTTTTTACAAACATACCATGCATTATGGTCATTTAACATTAGTGGAAAAAAGTCATCACCACCAGGTCTTGAGCCCAGGACTCTGTGCACTGCAAACACAGCAATGTACTGCAATACCATCTGAGCTGTGGGAATTTGCAATTCTTTTAGAAACATATCATGCATTACAGTCATTTAACATAAGAATACACATCCCTGGCAAGCCTTAAACGCAGGATCCTGTACATTCTAGTCATAGCAGCTACCACTATTCCACATGAGCTGAGAGAGCTGGTAATGCTTCAGTAAATATATCATGCAGGGTGGTCATCCAACATTAGGGAAACACCTGTGGAATTAATAATGTTATATACACACACATATATATATCTATCTATATATATATATATATATATATATATATATATATATATATATATATATATATATATATATATATATATATGAAACACACAATCCCAGTGCGGAAAGAACTGCCAAAAATTATATAACAGCCAAGAAATGTATAAACCAAAGTAGATGCGTAGCTTCAAAGAACAAGTCAACGTATATTCCAAAAAAGTAGAAGTTTAATAACGTGAGCGCTTTCGCGGTCCTGCCGCTTCTTCAGACGTGAATAAAAACATTAGCAATGATGCTTACATATATAGTAAAATTAAAAAAACATCACTTCCTGAACAGAAAACATATTAATATATTTGATATATAAATATAAATATATTTGACTGTCATTGTATTTCAACGTAGATATGCTTTTCTATACTTAGCGCTTTATGGTAGTTGTAGTTTTTTATATTCTTGTATTTTGTAGTTTTGGGTTAAGGAAATGATGTTTTCTGTTCAGGAAGTGATGTTTTTTGAATTTTACTATATATGTAAGCATCATTGCTAATGTTTTTATTCACGTCTGAAGAAGTGGCAGGACCGCGAAAGTGCTCACGTTATTAAACTTCTACTTTTTTGGAATATACGTTGACTTGTTCTTTGAAGCTACGCATCTACTTTGGTTTATACACTTCTTGGCTGTTATATAATTTTTGGCAGTTCTTGCCGCACTGCGATTGTGTGTTTCATTTTTATCCTGGGACTTGGTTGAAGTTTTTTCATATATATATATATATATATATATATATATATATATATATATATGTATATATATATATGGTTTCACTTCAGAATCCTGAAATATCACAGTCTTGAACTTAATAATCCTGAAGCCCAAAATCCTGAAAACTCAAAATCCTGAATCCCAAAACACTGAAAACACACAGGATACATATACCGACTATAGACAACACAAACCATATTACATTCCACCAAATATAAGCAAGGAGACAAGCCCCCTTGCACCACCCATGTGGGAGGGGTCATGCTTCCCACACCCCCAAGTACTTAAATATATCATCTCCAAAATTGCACTTCACTACACTATCATGAGTTATGTTGTAGTATAGCAAGTTAAAAGGGAACATTACTAAGGTTACAACAGGCAGTCATGGGACATGTGATGGTATGTTTGCCATTTTTTTTCTAGGAGTGCAATCTTGGGGTTCATATATTTAATTAGCAGGGGTGTGGGGGGCCATACTTGGTGAAAAGTGCTATCCTTTGTCTTGTATGTGTTTCTCTGTGTCCTTGTACTGGAATATTGTCATTCTTTGTGTCCTGTATATTTTCAGTATTTGAGATTCAGGATTTTGAGTTTTCAGGATTTTGAATTTTCATGATTTTGGGCTTCAGGATTATGAAGTTCAGGATTGTGATATTTCAGGATTCTGAAGTGAAACTATATATATATATATATATATATATATATATATATATATATATATATACATATATATTGTTCCCCTTCAAAACATCTAAAATCCATAACATCTAATTTCATAACACTGAGACTTGAACATCTAAAATTCAAAACATCTAAAACACATAACATCAAATTTCATAACATCTAACAGTGCAAATCACATGAAAATAACATCCCCTCCAGATATAACGACATATAATGACACTAAACTAACAAACACACTTTTTACTATGTTTCTGCAGAGGGGCTTGATACAATGGGGGTAGAAAATTAACTTTTTCCCACTGTAGTGCGATCTTGGAGTTGGTATATTTAATTTACAGGAGTGTGTGGGGGCGGACCCCCACATGGGGGGTGCAGGGAAGGCTTCCCTGTTTGGTAGTTTGGTGTTGTTATATGTGGAAGGGATGTTATTTTCTTGTGATTTGTAGTGTTAGATGTTATGAAAGTCGATGTTATGGATTTTACACGTTTTGTGTTTTAGATGTTCTGGTCTCAATGTTATGAAATTAGATGTTATGGATTTTAGATGTTTCAAAGTAGACCATATATATATATATATATATATATATATATATATATATATACACACACATACTCATCCTCTTAGTGCAAGACATCCGCACAAAGCCTGATTGGGGGGGATAAAGGCTAAACAATAGGGAGATATTTGAAATATGGATGTTATAAGCTTAAAAGGTTGCTAGAGTATCACGGTTTGTTTTAACATATATTTTCTGATAGATTTCAGGTCTGAAACACAAATGATTGTCATCATTTAGTGATATCAATGCTCACATAATCCCAGTGGTTTGTCAGAAGTCCACAATAGTTATGGGGAACAGACCAAAAATATAAGCCAGACATCTGGACAGTCTATAGAAATCTGGACAGTGGAGAAGTATGACTGCAGTCATGTAACAGAAGGGAAAAAACACTGAAAGCTGCCAATCATTTCACCCAGTACCTTCTGAGCTACAGTCAGACCAACACAATACTGCCCCAAATCAGCTCTGGGAAATTACTCATGCATTTGCAAATATATAATGCACTACAGGGATGTAACTGTAGGAAAAAACAGACATTGGTGAGAAATTGTCTACCCACAACCATTTGCACTACAGTCACAGCTACATACCAGTATGCCAACTGAGCTCTAGTGTATAATGGCTGCTTGAACAAACATACCCTGATTGCCAGTCACACACTACTACTACATATACTGCCCCAAGTTACAGTGTACTTTGAATAATGAGGCATTACGGGACATTTCTCAGTCTCCCCCCTGCAAACATATTCTGCTGTTAGACCACCAGCAACTGTAACAGCATGCACTGTCAAATTGAAAGGGATCTATGACACTCACATCTGTCCTTCTGACTACTCATCCCAGCAAATATTTACACAC
Organism: Protopterus annectens; assembly: GCF_019279795.1. Taxonomy (NCBI): domain Eukaryota; kingdom Metazoa; phylum Chordata; order Ceratodontiformes; family Protopteridae; genus Protopterus; species Protopterus annectens. The sequence goes on along the minus strand of NC_056727.1, from coordinate 661,989,633 downwards.
TACACTGCTACACAATCTTGACAGTCTGTTAACAATGGCCAGACATACACAACTTTTAACTGTACAGATTTCCACAGAATGTCCAGGGTGATGGTCCTTAAGTATGGCCACTGCCTCATAACATTTCTGGGATTCTGCTAAATCACTGGGATGATATCAGGAGTGAAGTCACTAAATAATGATATACCATGCCTCAGAACCTTTTGCTGCAAGTCATCTGGACAAAGCCTGACATACTTGGGGGACAGAGGGCCAAAAATAGGGGCATATCTTAAATAATGATGTTATAAATAGAAAAAGGTTGCTGGTGTTAGAGGGTTTGTTGTAACATAACTTTTCTGAAGGACATGAAGTCTGAAACACAAATGGATGTCATCATTTAGTGACTACAATCCTCACATTATCCTGCTCATTTGTCAAAAACAGAAATTGTCTGAGGAACAGACCAAACATAAGAGGCAAACCTAAACCTCTGGACATTCTGGGGAAATATGGACAGCTGAGAGGTATGTTTTATATATATATATATATATATATATATATATATATATATATATATATATATATATATCACTGTCGGACTTTAAATCATGCAGAAAATGCATGTCCAGACAAACCCTGTTAATCTAGCAATCTGCTAACTGTATAACAGCAATACTTACAACCTGTCCCTAATTCTGGAACCTGGTCCCCCATTTCCCATTTTGTTGGGCTTTCTCCACATTTCTTGTTCTAAGAGGTATTTTCACCTACCTTCTGTGAAGCTATAGCTCCCACACCTCCATAATGTCATCCTCACAGGGAAGAAAAAGGGGTAAGGCTCACATGAAGGACTTAATTATAGCACTGTGTTGCTATGGCATTGGCTAATGGAAAGACAACACAGCTGTTCTGGATACAATTAGCAAGTGGGAGCCACCAATTGGTGCACAGACCTTCACCTGCTCATGAGCATTGCCTACAAAAGGCAAGCTGCTGCATATGCAAAACAGGTCTGAATCTTTCTACACAAAGACAGACTGCGACTACACAAACCTAAACATCTCCATTATTCTGAGAAAACTCTTCAGTACTATAACAGGTATGTCAATCAATTAAGCATATAATGGAATGCAGAAGGGAGTATGCAATAACGTGAAATAGGAAGTTAAACAGTAGATATCGACACGACTTGCTGGACTGACATGTTGCTGTCAAACACCTACAGCCATTCCTGCTGGCTCTGTCTGTAGTGATATAGATCACAGCTCTGGCCCTGAGTCACCCCAGCAAAGGTCAGCTCACATATGACTACTACTGGAGTGTCTGTTATCCAATACTGACTGTGACACTGCCAGGCAAGCTACCTGGGATGTTGTAAATATGCATATGTCACCTGTGAATGTTACTATGATACATATGCTTGTCTTACAAATGTAAAAGACCTATATAGGGTATGTGCATGGTAAACAACTGGCGCAGAAGCATGTGTTGAAATATATGCTATATACTGAGCTCATACCTTTCGACTGTCCAGAGTTTTGCAGATTGACCTCATGTTTGCCTCATATTTATAGTCAATGCCTCAAACAGTTGTGTTTTGTCGGTCAAATCACTGGCAAATCAGAAAAGACTGAAATCATAACATAATATCATACATTTGAATGTCATATGTCATAGCCTTCAGAGTATTCCTGTGAATGCAAAATCTACTACTAAGTGTGTTACAGCTAAATTTATAAAGTGTCACTATTTTCTGGCCTTTGCCCCCCCCCCCAGTGATGTGTGCCTTTGTCCAGAAGTCTTGCTCTGACAGGTTGAGAGGTATGACTGAGCTGAGTGTATCTTGTCCTGGAGGATGCTGACATTTTTGCAGTCCCTGCAACCTGGTTTGAAGCTGTGGAGAACATACTAACCTTGCCAGGTTACTCATTCTACCATACTTTCAGACCCCAAATGGAGGGCTGCAAAGACAAAGGAGATGAAGTTTTAAACTTTATCATAAACATACACACCTCCAGGCTGGTCAAACAGTATGATGCATGGGAGACATCCCAAGTGCAGTTAACTGTTGACAAAACACCTATTCAGATCATAGCTACCTACAGACCTCCAACCATGACTCAGGACACCCACTACACCTATCTGGACTTACTTGAATCTGTCAAGATTCAACCCTCTACCCTGATTCTGGGTGACTTGAACTACCCAACCATAGTGTACATGACTCATTCTACCTGAACATGAATACACAGAGATTCTTTGGCTTTGTCAATGCATTGGATCAGCTGGTCAACACCCCTATGACAGGTGGACATATCCTGTACCTGGTCCTAACCAACATGAGTAGCCACTGTAGCACTCCTACAGTGTCATCTTCCTTGGTAAGATCTGACCATAAAGCCATCACTTTTGAAGTCACCATCTCCCCTGCCCTCCCTGTCAGGGTCAAACAAAAAACACTTTTCTCCATAATAGCTGGAAATATTTACTGTACAGGGCCAACAAGGAGCAGGTGCCAAATTGGAAGCCATCTCACCTTTGTCTGAGCAAGCAAATAAAGTCAAAGGTGAATTACCCTAAGGCTAACTTTGAGTGCAAATTGGACACATCCACCAAGGCCAATCACAAGGCCTTCCTCACATATGTTTGCAATCTCAGAGGCAACACCCAAATCTGCTCTGTAGTGGTGGTTAATACACCATATACACATACAGCATAGATGTAGCCAACCTGCTGTAGAGAGATTAAGTGAAAACCTCACCCCCCTGTCCCCCCAACAGTAAATAAAGAAATGCTCAGCACCTGCCCCCCCCCCCCGTTCATCAGGGAGCAGGTCCACAATACCCTCTCAAAGGCAACAAACTGAAGTCTCCATGAGGCCTGATACCATCCCTGTCTGCATCCTACATGAACTCAGGCATGAGGTCTCAGCTCCATTACACAGTGTAGTCAACTAAAGCCTGAGCACCAGTGTCATCTCATCTACACAGAAGACAGCCAGTGTCATCCCTCTACACAAAGGTGGAGCAGTCCACTGACCCAGCCAATCATATGCACATCAGCCTAACTAGCCTGACTTGCAAGGGCATGGAATGCATTATCAAGGACCTTATAAACAGGGACACCGGCAACCTCAAAATACTTGAGCTCACACAGTTTGGTATTGTCAAAGGGAGATCAGGCCTGTTAAACCTGGTCGACTTCTTTGAAGCGGTCAACAAACACATGGACGAGGGGAAGATGGTGCACACTGCCTACCTTCACCTAGCCAAAGCCTCTGACAATAATCACCAGTCGGATATGACACATAAGCCAACACAGCCAGGCATCAACGTGTATGTTACCAGATGAGTAGCAAACTGGCTCAATGATAGTACCCACTCAGTCAAAGTAGTGGAAGCTGCCTCTATTAGTACACCCTTAAAGACCAGTACACCCAAGGATTGGTCTGAGGGCCTCTATTGTTTGAGATATATGTTTCTGAGTTTCAAGACAAAACCAGTGGTATGTGGCTGACCAGGTTTACAGATGACTGCAAGCTGGCCACTGTCTTACATTCCCCTACTGATGTGAACATCCTCCAAGAGGCCCTTACCCAAATTAATGACTGGTGCCAGAAGCATTGCTTCAAACTGAATGCCAGAAAATGCATCATTTTCCCTGCTGTGGTAGATGTCATCCACACTAATTATATCAGTAATAGCAATGTACTGAGCATGCAATCAGGGATGAGGTGACTTGTGCATCAATGTTGATAGCAACCTGACAGTTTCCCACTGCATTGGCACCATTGTACAGAAGGCTGTCTACATGGCTCACCTAACAAATAAGGGTATGTCATCCAGGAACCAGGAGGGCATAACATCCCTGTACTCCACCATTATCAGACCCATTACTGAGTACAATGGCTCCTTTGGCATGTACCTTGCCAAGCAAATGCAGCAGTTGCAGAGACCACAGAGGTTCCTGACCAGGAAAATCCAGGGTCTGCAACACCTAGCCTATACAGATAGGCTAAAAGCCCTGTCCCTCTACTCAGTCTCATACACACTGATCATAGGTGACCTGTCCATCTACTCAGTCTCATACAGACTGATCATAGGTGACCTGTGTCTGGCATACAAGGCCATTTCCAAACCAGCCTTGATGGTATTTCTGCATATCCATAAAACAAACCCCACTCAGGCAACTTGCATGCAAGCCCCTCACCTGGTCTGGTTGGGAGGGTGGCTTAATGGCTAAGGTGTTTGCCTTACAAACACAAGGTGCAGGGTTTGAGTCTCACAAGGGATAATTGGCTAAGCTTAAAATGGCTCACAAGGGCAGTTAGCTTAGTACTAAACTATGAACCTATGAAAAGTACTTGTTGGTGAGATAGATTTGTGTCCCAAACAATACACTGTCTGAAAAATACACTCCCTCCCCATGTCTAGCAGAGTACCTCTATAGCCGTCTTTAAGAAGAAGCTGGATGACTGTATGGGAAACAGAAAAGACACCCCTGGGATCCTGCCTGTGTCCCAGCTGGACAGGGGAAACAGGTGCTGACTTTGAAGAGACATGGGCAAAAATCTGAGCTAGGCTGAGGTCATCCAGGCCAATAGCCTAGTATTATCCCATGAACCCATCCACCTAGTACTTTACATGTTTCCTGTATGTATTGTAGACTGTCCTGCAATGTTGTCTGAAATGAATCCCTGTGAGTATGAACTGTATATTTACTGCACTGATAGAGTATTCTCTTGTTCCTTTATTAGTTATTATCACATATTGTTAAACCTTGTCATTGTGACTGGTCTATATAGCAGTAAGTCAGCTCTTAAAGTACTTACATATGCACCTGGTGACACTTTATAATTCACTCCAATAGCCTCGGTCTTGGTCACAATTACTATTTTGCTAATAGGCTCATCACAAAGTAGGGTTTGCCACCCTTTGTTGAGGGCCTTACAGTAGCTGTTAAAGTGATGGATTGTGGCAGTCAGAACTACCCTAAAGTCTGAGCTGAAGGGTCCCAAGGTAGCAAAGCTGTGCCCAACTTTACCAGGAGTGAGTGTGTGTGTGTGTGTGTGTGTGTGTGTGTGTGTGTGTGTGTGTGTGTGTGTGTGTGTGTGTGTGTGTGTGTGTCTGTTAACAGAGTGCAGCATGACCTGCACTAATGCAGCAGTTCCAACAATTTGGCATGTGTGATTGCCTGGCATGCAAGAGTGAGGTAACTCTTGAGGAGTATGTATGACACCAGGTAGAAGGTTGGCCTCATAGCCTATAGGTGTACGGTAAATGTCAGATGGGCTGCTATGGCCTAGTAGGGAAATTCTGTGATAGGTGTATGGTAAATGTCTGATGAGCTGCTATGGCCTGGTATGGAACTTCTGTAATGTCCCCAGCTGATGCATGTGCTGTCTGATGTGAATGATGAATGAGGGATTATGTACATTAATGGTCCTTATTTGGGGGGGGGGCACGAAATATCAGGAGTGCAATGCATGCTGTACTGCCAGTATGGTGACACTACCCACACACATATTGTGCTGATAGATGGCAGGGGTGTGATGTGGGTGTTAGTGGTGGATAGTGCTAGCAGAAATGGATGTGCAGGATCTGTACATAATGGTGTCCAATGTATGAGGTCTTATGATGTGTTTCCCTGTTCATGTCTTTCAGGTGCAATGCCGCAACAGCGATTATCACCCTTTTCGGAAGCTGAGACTGCAGCAATAGTAGATGCCTTAAGACTGCACAGCACAGTGCTGTTCTGCAGAAGCAGACAGCAGCAGCAGGAATGCACCACCCTGTGGAACAACCTACTGGAAATCTTCAACAATCTGGGTCATCATGGATGTACCTATGAGTAGGTCAGACATAGGGCAACTGACCTTATTCACCATGCCTGGCAGAGGACTGCAGCTGTGGCCAAGGACCATACAGCCACAGGTGGAGTCCTGCTATGCAGGCCCCACTGACACCTGCAGAGGAGTCATGGAGATGGGTGGCACCCAGACAATAGATGAGGAGCATCCAGGTAAGGCCCCAGTAGATATCAATTCTATACTGTATCATTCATACTGTCATCCTTGGAGTATCTAGAAGCATATGTCAGGTCAAAATGCATTTGTGGGTGGGATTTTGTAATGCACACAAGTGCACATCTGTAGTGAATGACAGCAAATTGTGTAGTATCATAGCTTGTACTGTACATGTTCAGAAATTCATATTTTTCCTGTACCAATGCCACATGTGAGTGTGCTGACAATACCTCTCCCCCACAACTACATAGGTCCCTCTGGTCTGGCTAGGGAACAGCAGCTTGAAGCCGGTGAGTATGAAAATGTCTTGTTGTGGCTAATGAATACCCTAGGCATGTTAAGGGCATGCAATTTTCCATGCACACAACTGTTACTCTTAGCCATATTGCAATATGTGCATGTTCACTTGTGGTGGGGTTAACTGCAGTGCATCACTTTGGTCATCACAGGGGCCTATTCACAGGAGCTGTAACATATTAGCAAGTATGTTTCTGTAGATGTTTGCCACTGTGCTATACAAGGGTACATCCATATTGTGTACACGGGTGCAGCATGTGTTAGGTGAAGGTCCATCACATACTACTACTCCTCTTGTATCTCAGATGGCTATATGAGTAGCAACATTAAGTAGACATAGCTGCACTGCATGTTGTTGAGGGCCTGTCCAGAGTGTGTATGTTGTGGTCTGACTGTGTGTCATGCATGTCATCATTCAGAGACTGTGTGGTCTGTATAATGCCTTTGTGCCACTTCACCTGTATGTGTCTGTGTGCGTGCACACGTGTGTGTGTGTGCGTGTGTGTGCGTGTGTGTGTGTGTGTGTGTGTGTGTGTGTGTGTGTGTGTGTGTGTGTGTGTGTGTGTGTTAACAGAGTGCGGCATGACCTGCACTTATGCAGCAGTTCCAACAATTTGGCATGTGTGATTGCCTGACATGAAAGAGTGAGGTAACTCTTGAGGAGTATGTATGACACCAGGTAGAGGATTGGCCTCATAACCTATAGGTGTACAGTAAATGTCAGATGGGCTGCTATGGCCTAGTAGGGAAATTGTGTGATAGGTGTATGGGAAATGTCTGATGAGCTGCTATGGCCTGGTATGGAACTTCTGTGATGTCCCCAGCTGCTGCATGTGCCGTCTGATGTGAATGATGAATGGGGGATTATGTACATTAATGGTCCTTATTTGGAGGGGAACATGAAACATCAGGATCAGGAGTGCAATGCATGCTGTACTGCCAGTATGGTGACACTACCCACACACATATTGTGCTGATAGATGGCAGGGGTGTGATGTGGGTGTTAGTGGTGGATAGTGCTAGCAGACATGGATGTGCAAGATCTGTACATAATGGTGCCCAATGTATGAGGTCCTATGATGTGTTTCCCTGTTCATGTCTTTCAGGTGCAATGCCACGACAGCGATTACCACCCTTTTCGGAAGCTGAGACTGCAGCAATAGTAGATGCTTTAAGACTGCACAGTACAGTGCTGTTCTGCAGGAGCAGACAGCAGCAGCAAGAATGCACCACCCTGTGAAACAACCTACTAGAAACCATCAACAATCTGGGTCATCATGTATGTACTTATGAGCAGGTCAGACATAGGGCAACTGACTTTATTCACCATGCCTGGCAGAGGGCTGCAGCTGTGGCCAGGGACCATATAGCCACAGGTGGAGTCTTACTATGCAGGCCCCACTGACACCTGCAGAGGAGTCATGGAGGTGGGTGGCACCCAGACAATAGGTGAGGAGCATCCAGGTAAGGCCCTAGTGGATATCATTTCTATACTGTATAATTCATACTGGCATCCTTGGAGTATCTAGAAGCATATGTCAGGTCAAAATGCATTTGTGGGTGGGATTTTGTAATGCACACAAGTGCACATCTGTAGTGAATGACAGCAAAGTGTGTAGTATCATAGCTTGTACTGTACATGTTCAGAAATTCATCCTTTTCCTGTACCAATGCCACATGTGAGTGTGCTGACAATACCTCTCCCGCTCAACTACATAGGTCCCTCTGGTCTGGCTGGGGAACAGCAGCTTGAAGCCGGTGAGTATGAAAATGTCTTGTTGTGGCTAATCAATACCCTAGGCATGTTAAGGGCATGCAATTTTCCATGCACACAACTATTACTCAGCCATATTGCAATATGTGCATGTTCACTTGTGGTGAGGTTAACTGCAGTGCATCACTTTGGTCATCATAGGGGCCTATTCACAGGAGCTGTAACATATTGGCAAGTATGTTTCTATAGATGTTTGCCACTGTGCTATACAAGGGTATATCCATATTGTGTACACGAGTGCAGCATGTGTTAGGTGAAGGTCCATCATGTACTACCACTCCTCATTTATCTCAGATGGCTATATGAGTTGCAACATTAAGTGGACATAGCTGCACTGCATGTTGTTGAGGGCCTGTCTAGAGTGTGTATGTTGTGGTCTGACTGTGTGTCATGCATGTCATCATTCAGAGACTGTGTGGTCTGTATAATGCCTTTGTGCCACTTCACCTGTATGTGTCTGTGTGCACGCACACGTGTGTGTGTGTGTGTGTGTGTGTGTGTGTGTGTGCGCGCACGTGTGTGTGTGTGTGTGTGTGTGTGTGTGTGTGTGTGTGTGTGTGTGTGTGTGTGTGTGTGTGTGTGTATGTATCAGCAAACATTATACTGCAGTATATTAATTTACATATGTTGTCTTCTCCTCACAGGTGAACATGGGGGTTGGTGTCTCTCCCTCTCACAACCTGAAGTCAGTGTCTTAACAGACTCTGATGATGATAGTGATCATAGTGAGGCACAGGTTGGGTTGTCGGAGGCAGAATTTGTGCCATTGGTTGGTATTCCACTTTCACCCACAATATCCCTGCACACAGTCAGTATGCCAAAACATACACAGTCCCCAGCAGCCACAGATAATCGACAGTTGGAAGGTGGTGGCATGGAACAGGCTAGTGGGTGACTATGGCAAGTGTGAGTATAGACACTAGCCATAGCCAGAGAACAGGCAAGGTCTTACACAGGCAGATGGACAGTGGTGCTCGAAGGTGGACTGCTGCCCATCAAGCCTCTGTTGCAAGTGTCACAGCATGTGTCACCAGATGTGTGTTTTAGTCCATCATGGAGGCACAGGCACGCACTGACCTCAACATCAGACAGTTGCTCAGGTCATGAATGCAGCGCTTCCTGCCATGCGTGATGACCTCTACGACACTGGAGATGCCATACATCATTTTGCCAATGTCGTGGATAGATGGTGGGGTGAGACATTGTCATTGCTCGACCGTGCAATGTCTGTGCTTGAGCATGTGGTAGGAGTAGGGCATTGGCCACATGGACATAGGTCAGCAACAAGATCAGGTGAGAGCCCACATGGCCATGCACATTCACACTCCCGTAGTTGCAGTACTACCAGCACTACCAAAAGGAGGGTGCTGTCCACAGCACACTGGAGCAGGCCATCAGCATGTGGTCCTGGCCGGTCCCGTCAGAGACATGGATCCAGCAGACAGCCGTCACCATTGGGGAGTAGTACAGCATCTGGCCTTGGGCCTGGTGGTGCCTGTGAGACTCTTGGCAGAACCAGTTCCAGTGTCTCTGGTGGGAGATGATGAACTTTACATCCTGCCATATATGGTCCAAGTCTCTCCAACATACCCCTGTGTAGGGCAACCACATGGCTTGATTGTGTGCATACAAAAACTCACACATCTCTATCACAGGCAGGTCCCCACTAGACACACACAGCTCTTCTGCATGGCCCAGTTGAACATCACCCCTCCAGACACAAACACTCAGACATCTCTATCACAGCAGGTCACCACCAGACACACACACACACACACACACACACACACACACACACACACACACACACACACACACACACAGCTCCTCTGCATGGCCCAGTTGAACATCACCCATACACACACACACACACACACACACACACACACACACACACACACACACACACACACACACACACACACATGATATCAACCATATGGTCCAGCTTAGGGCTCTGGCAAACCCACAACACACCCTGTGCATGTGATGATACCTGTGCCACATCCCTGTTATCCATACCATCAGTGCAGGGACATGCTAATATGGATCTAATGCACAGGGTGAATATAGTACAGTGTAGTAATGTAATGCTGTGAAAGGTGCTGTCTGCTGACAATAGTTATGGGTACACATCAAAGTGTATGTACCTTTTTAGCCATGATGCTTTATTGCTGTTAGTATTGCTGACTGACTGTAGTCTCACATACTGTATTCTGTTTGTTTTCCAGGTGTCTGTGTGTCTGCGGGCTGTGGGCCTGCTGACATTATCAACAATGAGTATGGTGGAGTGGAAACACAGTGACCTTTTTATAGCCAAGGTACAGCTGTATATGTACATGTTTACCAGGTGGGTATGCATGCAACAGTGTGTAAGGGACAATTGGGGTGGACAGTGTGATCTTGTATACATACCCCTTGACACAGCCAGCTAGCCTTCACACATGTCACTGGGTGTTCTGTAGTACCACAGACTCATACATACAGATGAGGTTACTTGAGTACTGGCATTAGGTTCCTCACAAGCTTAGCCATTACTTTAACTGCAACAGATTTACCTATCAGCATCTGTTGCCCCTGCAATTTCTTTCCCATCCACTCAACCTTCTGTGTATGACAGGTTTGGGTATGTATTCCTGACACAGGTCAGCCTGTGTTTACCTAAGCTGGCAATCACCAGAATGTGTGTCTACTATCACATATGCAAGTCTGGCCTCTCATGCTTGTAATGTACACAGAGTCATAGTCCTGTACATGGGTCAGCTGTTTAAGGGCTGAGCACAGCCCCTACCTGCCCAGTCTTACAAACAATAGTGCTAGATACATACAAATACCACACAGGTAATTTTGTGTTGCAGTGTCTGCCACTATTATTCAAGTCAGTGACAATTGCAGGGGCTGTTAGAATTGCCAATGGTGGGTTCAGATGCTCTTAACATGGTAGAGCCATCTGACACACACACACACACACACACACACACACACACACACACACACACACACACACACACTGCTGCATGAGAACATGCATTGAAACACACATGCACATAGATATGACACTTCTCAGATTAGATGACCTACCTATCTATGTACAATACATAGTGATATGAACATTGTATGCACCACAGTGCATTTCTGTTAGAAACTGTGTAACTGTGCTCGTAAGGTGGATGACATCTGCATGCACTGAAACTGGGTTGGCAGTGGGTGAGTTCACAGGGTGGAAGAGGCACACAAAATGGTATAGCAATCGCATACACACAGTAAAGACAGCTACAGGGGATTTGCATACAGAAACACAAACACAGTTGCCAATAGACAGATTAGTAACCCTACTTATCCACTTGTATGTACTATAGTGCTGCATACACATTACATGCACCACATAGGTTATATGCCTGGGACATAACCCACTACCCCTTACAACACATAATCTTGGGAATGCTTTCATAGATGGTGGGATAAGCCACCAGAAATAGTGACTGGTCTCTTCTATTGCTCCTACAAACCTGGACAAGTGATAGAGTAGCAGACTTTTTATCAGCATGATGCTTCAGTCAGGTATGATGTCTGATGCTGGCATGTCTGTCACTATGGTAACTGTGACATATTTGGCAATGATATAAAATGAATGCCCATTGTTAGGGGACACAGACCACATATAGGTTGCAAACATCTGGATATTCCATATATATTTGTACAGATGACTGGTATGGGCTGTACAGTTTAACATGGTGCATGTGAGGCAGATGCCATTAACAGGCTCTTTAAAATAATGCCATGTGGAGGAGGTCAACCAGGGGTGGCTCATGCTATAGGACTGCAGGACTACTGCCCCCCCCCCACCTGTAAAATGAAGAAAATAAATTCTCCCCACATAAAAAATAAAATTAAAAATCTTTCAAGAGTAATCCCGGACTCCACGCATGCTTGCTTAGTGCTGGCTGCTGAGTTAGGCAGACCAGAACTCCACACACGCAAGCGTGCTTAGTTCTGACTGCTGTGTTAGGCAGACCAGAACTCCACGCATACATGCGTGCTCATTCCTGAACTTTAGACTGCTCTGTTAGGCAGTCCGGATAGGGAAGGCAGGAAACTCTGCCCTTCCAGCCCAGAGGTCTGTGCGGTGATGACCGCACAGACTGGAAGGTCACCGGACTGCATCGCCTGCAGGCTCCAGCCTACTCAAGTCTCACGGGGACCCACTAGCAGGATGCTCCAGCCTACTCACGTCTCGCGGGAGACCCAACAGCATGCAGTGTGTGTGTTTGTGTGTGTAATGCCCCAGTTGCTACATGGTGGTGGGTAGAGAATAAGGCTTGAACCCTGTTCCTTGGGTCCAAGTGGCAAGAGCCTGAATTCCTTACCCACCACTATTTGTCAAAAATGTGCAGATGTTTGCCACATATTTGTTCTGTTCCTCATAAAATTTATGGTTTCTGTATTTTTGTTTCTTGACACAGTCAGTGGTGCAGTGGTGCACTGGTAGCATTGTTGCCTGACAGCTACAGGTTCTCTTGTTTGATTCTTGGCTGGGGAGTCATCTGTGTGGAGTCTGCATGTCCTCCCTGTGTTTGTGTGGGTTTGCTCTGGTGTCCTACCATCTTACAAAGACATGTGTCTGAAGTGTTTCTCCCTGGGCCTCTGCTGAAAATTGGCTTTTGATCCAAGTCAGACTTTCCTGGTTAACAAATGTTAAATAAAAATGACAAGCATTTGAATTTCAGACTTCATATTCTTCAGAAAGTACAAGATAACACAGAACCTTTTATTCTAGCAATTTTCAAAGTTTATAAGATGGATATTTGAAATTTGTCCCTATTTTTGGAATTGTATTCCCCATTATTGGCTTCATCCAGGTTTTTTGTGCTAAGGTTCAGAGCTATGGTGAGAACTGAATTCACTGAATATGTTTGGGGGCTGTATTTCCCTGTTATTGTTTTTTTTTCAGGTGTTTTGTGCTAAGAGGTTGATAGCTATGGTGAGAACTGAATTCCCTAAATGGTACTCAGTCTTCCTCTCTTTCATAAAACAGATGATTTCGTGTAGTGGTATGTTGCTCTGACTGTTTTGCACAGGGTCCTGGGTTCAATACTTGGCAATGAAATGTATGGTGATGACACAACATTTTATTCTAGCAACTTTTCAACATTATACAAGCAATGTTTAAAATGTATCCCTGGTTTTTGGGCTTTTGTCCCCCCCCCCAATACATTTTGGCTTTTTCCAGATTTCTTGTGCTGAAAAGTTCAGAGATACAGCTGAGTGTCAAATAGATTTTACAAGAAGCTGAGAGCTGCAGGGGAACAAAAGTTTAGTGCTGCCTATGCCAAGTCTGCTTGCATTGTTAATAGAACAACAGGTAGCATACTTGGTTTTGATGCAGAAGGCTGTGGGTTCTACTCCCACAGTAGGTAGATGTATTGCTGATAGTGTACTGTGTTGTAAAGGGGGTGGATGCTACAGTCCTTTTTGGCAAAGATACCTAGTAACTATGAACCTGTTATCAGTTTGCCATCCATTCCCTATTGCAATATTACTAGCTTATCATTTTTTAATGCAACATAGGCAATTTATTCCTCAAGGCCAACAGGCACTCTTTTTGTAGATGAAACAATGAAATATAAATTTGTTTGCTAGCAGCAACCTCTTCATTAGTTACAGATTTCTTTAATGTGGAATTATTTAGATGACTTTTACTTCTTCAGAGATTTTGCATATTTACTGATAATGATAGACTGTAGAAGTCTGAGTAGACTTTTATGATGGAAATGGTCTGAACTGGGCAGTTTTGTCATTATTGGTGCATGCATTTTGTTTCATTGTTTACTGAAAAAATGTTCTGAATTGGGCAGTTTTGTCATTATTGGTAAACACGTTTTGTTTCATTGTTTACTGGAAAAATGTTCAAAACAAATTTAAAATGCCCTCTAACAACTGCACTGTATTGTACAAGGAATATAATTTAGTACAATCAGGAACGTGTATCAAGGAGCACATGTATGTTTCATGTGCAAGGGGCCTATGATTTGAAAACAGCCCACAGTAAATCTTTACCTGCCACTGGCAAAATGTATTTTCTTTGAATGTGGGTTTCAGTGTTGTTTCAATGAATGTGAGTTTCAAGGGCAGAAAAGTTTTAATGCTAAGTCTGTTTTCATTGTGAGACTGCATTGCTTTGTTTAGCAGATGTCTTAGTGTGTGTGCTGTAAAATGCAAAATAAAACTTTCAAATGAAGTCCAAATCATCATAGAAGTAAATCAGTATGCACATTAGTGTTTATGGTAAATGGGGTGAAATAGCCAAGTAATGGTTCATTGGAATGGCTGCCGGGGGAAGGCTCCATTCGACCATGATTTTGTGAGGAGGAAGGGCGGCAAACTCATAGACAGCCCCAGCTAAACTATACCTCTCAACTGTCTAGATTTTCACAGGATGAATAGATTTTTGCTTCTTATTTTTGGTTTGTTCCTCATAAATTTTGTTGTTTTCTGGCAAATCATTTAGGAATTAAGTCACTAAATAATGACAGACACTGAGTTTCAGACTTCATAACCTTCAGAAAAATGCATGCTAAAGTAAGACCTGTTATTCTATCAACTGTCTCAGTTTATACACGAGCAATTTTAGTACTGTTTATATGTTCCCCCAATATATTTGGCCTTGTCCAGATTTATTGCATTAACAGGTTGAGAGGTACATGCAAATAAATTGCTTTATAGAATTAGGCATAGCCAAACCTCACAGCTGTCCCCGATTTTGGCTCAAAATGTTGCTCTTCCCCTAATAATCCCTCCGTAAAAATAGCAATTTTGGAAGAAAGTGTGGAGGGTTTACAATTAAGAAATAACTGTAATAATCAGAGTTATAGATTACTTTTATTTCAGAAATGCATGTAGATTCATTTATTTTGTCAGCTGCTCAAGTTAGCAGTACTAATAAAAGTGTCCCTTCTTTGACAGGTTCCCAGATGTATTGTGTGGCTATTTTATATTTTTGCATCACATTTTTGGTCCATTTTTCATACAATTGTGTTTTTTTAGCAAATTAGTGGAAAATCATTAAAGACTGAAGTTAGAAAATAATAACAGACATTTGAGTTTCAGATTTCATAATCTTCAGTGAATTCATAGTAATGCAAGACCTACTATTCTATTATCTTTCTAAGTTTATAAGAGCAGTATTTAGAAATTGTCCTTATTTTTGGGCCTTCGTCCCACTTCTATGTATGGCTTTGTCCAGATTTCTTGCTCTGAGGTTGAGAGGTATGAGAAATGTGTCAGGGCAATCACCGTCAGCCAGAGGCATTTCGAATTGTGACATACTTGTTGCACCCCACTCCCCCATGTAGTGACTCTGGATGTGTCCAAGCAATGGCAAGGAACAGTTATGCAGTGTGAATGTGCAGAGTATTCCCCATCCAAGGTAGACACAAGTACTACAGTGGCTTTTCATGTGTCCTTGATTTTGCAGAATCGTCTGGTTTCTGTCATATTTTTGTACTGTTGATTTATGCTTATTATTACTCAGAAGGTGCCTATTGCTCTGTGTTTAAGTAGCAATGCTTTAATGACTATCAAGTAAGCTTGTCTGAGATCATAAGATGCAAGTAAGCTTTAATAAGCATACTGTTAAAGAACTGCCAACATTGAAATCCTTTTTGTTGTTGCCATGCAGAGAATACTTACATAACTAGATAATTTATAAGCCTTGGGTATGGAAATGCATATGACAGTATTTGTAATAAAGGACAGGATTACATTTTTTTAAGAAGCTCATTACACTTGTTGGAGAATTCCAGTCATCTCTGCAGGATTACTATCAAAATCTCGCACCTGCAATGTGCGAATGTGTAATCCTGAAAGCATGTATTCAACATTTCAAGTGTGCAAAAAAATAAATGAAGTCACAACAGTGAATGCACACTAGCATTCACTGTTGTGGATTCAACATTTAGAATGTAGATTGAACTAAAGTGGGGATTGGGAAATGTACCCTTTCTGTCACTGTAGTGCGATCTTGGAGTTTGTACATATGAGTAGCAGGGGCTGTGGGGGGTAAAGGGGCTTGCCCCTGCAAAACATTCATAGCTGATGACCAGAAGTGTGGTATTTTTGGTAAAGTCGACACTCCCTGAATTGTCTGCTTTTCTTAAATACCTTGTGCGGTCATATTCCTGCTCGTACATTTCATTTCCAACATTTTGGGTGAGAAACATGAACACTCGCACATTGCAGTTGTGAAATTTTGGTAGTAAACCATTGCATATATGTCTGATGCACAGACTGCATAACTAATGTTTGCTTACTCAAAAACCTACTTCAGTGTAAAAGAAGAAATGTTTTTAATTTTCAGTCCTACTCATTTGTGAATGATCGGTTATGTAATTGTTGACCGTCATTGTATTTTTGTCAGTATTCTTAGTAATGCAGTCAAAGTAGGTAATTAATTATTGCTTATTGTTATACTTGAGCAAATGATACTACCATTCACCTGCTCACTGGTTTATATACGGTGGTCAACTGAAATGGTTGATGCAAAATCCACATCTGTATATTTCATACATAATAAGGTACAACTTACATTACTGTACACCTACACATGAGACATGTTTCAGCTTAGGGACATGTAAGTATGTGCATATGAGAGTGATCAGTTACATGCCTCTCTGTTGTTTTTTTTTTTTTTTATACAGGTTCTGCACTTACCTTGTTAATTCTGACAATACAGGATCTCTATCTTTGGTGCTGACTTTGATGGGAACATGCGCAAAATTCTTGGCTAGGCTTATAACGGTCTCTGGGCCAATAGCCTAATATCATCCTATGAACCTATGACCCTATGCTAACAGCACACAGTCATTACATGGTTAATTAGAGGTTGTGGACTTTTGCAGGCATTACTGTTAATATCTGTATGTGCATAGGATCTTAGGTTTTCATTTAGGTAGTCAGAATGTGTGTGTGTGTGTGTGTGTGTGTGTGTGTGTGTGTGTGTGTGTGTGTGTGTGTGTGTGTGTGTGTGTGTGTGTGTGTGTGTGTGTGCTATCCCTTGCATCTTAATCAAAGCCATGACATATTGTGCAAGTCTACATCTGCTAGCACCATCTGCAGCTAGTAGTTATCCCTTAGACTCCAAATCTGTTTCTGCTGTGGATGCTGGGCCTTCTTGTGATCCTGAAAACTGTGGCCCTTCCCTTGATGTCCATGTTGAAGCTGTTTCCTGAGAATTACATTGTTCAACATTGCACAGACTTTGAGTCTTTGGGCAGGTGTGGCTGGGTTGTATTGCAGGGCACCTCCTGATTTGTCTAGATACTGGAACCTTGCTTTGAGTAACCCAAATACATGTTCTATGATGTTCCTTGTTTCAGCGTGGGCATAGGTGATTCCTTGCTTAGTGGGGATGTTTGGGTTTTTCATGGGTGTTATGAGGCAAGGTTCCAGTGCATAACCTGCATTCCCTAATAGATGTCCTTGTGAAAAGTCATCCCTAGCAAACCTTGTGTACAGTTCACAGGTGTGTTATATGTTGTCAGAAAAATATGTTTTAATGTGTGCGCTTAATGCTAATTAGAAACTAAATAAGTTAACACGTTTTTCATTCTATTTTATATGCACTATTTGATATACAGCTGAGTTTCATATGAGACTAAAGATGCTTTTGAAACTGCAGTGTGCTTTCTGAAACTTGCAAGATGCCCTCTGACCGAGTAATTACTAGCACAGCAATATTCATGTTTATGCCTTTTGGAAATGTACTTGAGAAGCAGGTGATTATCTGCTAGGTCAGGAAGAAATGAATGAGCAATGCTATATTCTGTAATGTAATGATTTTGAGCAGTTAGCTCTGTTCAAAGTATGAGAACATGCACATCTGCAGAAGTTAGATATAACATAGACAAAGGACTGTTGGAGAAATGAACTGCAATCTATACTTGCTTTGTGCTCGAATTAGCCATAGTACCTTGAATGGTAACATTGCATATATCTAACCAGTGGTAGCCAAGGCCATGTTGTTTTTCTTAGGAAGTTTCTCACAAAAATTGATAGTACAAGCAGAAAATCCTGAAAACAACTGCTATGTAATGATGATGTTAAAACTTGTGATTTACTACGTCAGCTTGGTAGGCAATGTCTTATTAGAAAATGTATAAAAATGCCTGCATTTCCTGATTCTAGTTAGACAAACTCTGTATTAGCACGTTTTTGTCTCCTTGCTGCAAGATTAAAGTGCCTTAACCTGAACCTACCGTGTATTGATCATTTTTAAAGTATATTTTTCCTTTGACATATGTGTGAGTCATGACTGCCTCAGTTACCTGCACTGACATTGTAGATGATCCCTTGGGCATTACAGACAACCTGACAGTTTACAGAATGATATCCTTTTCTATTAATGTACCTGCTTCCATGTTTACCAAGTGGGGCATTTATTTCTATGTGTGTAGAAGCCATGGTCCCCAAAAATTTAAGGGAAGTGTGCTATTGCATAAAATTCCTACCTGATTCTTGCTCTTTCCCTGGGGTGTGTGGGAAGCAGATATGATCCCTTGCATGTTGTAGCATTGCATTTAGAAACTGATGTAATCTTCTAGAAGCAGAGCCCTGTGGCAGCCCTAATATATTCCCTATGGGTCTCTGTAAAATACCTGTATATAGGACATGTAATGCCACAGATACCTTTGTTTCCACTTTAATGTTTCTTCATGATTTCCCTGGGGTCACAGGTCAGGGCAGCAGAGGTTGCATATTTTCTGTAGTGTTTCCCTGTCCACAAGGTATTGGTCAACAATTTCTGTGTCATACAGTCCATGGTAAATCAAATAGGGTCTAAATGTCCTTCTCCTTCTTGGCCAAGGTCTGACAGCAGCAGCATGTTAAATTAAAGCCTGTTGCACATACAGGTTAAGGATGGCAGCAGGACCCCCCTAGCATGTTTTTTCTAAGTGTAATTGTGGCTGAATTTCAAAGAGTTTTGATTTCAGGGCAAAAGGGAACACTGAGTGTACAGGATTACTTTATACATTCCAGAATAGTTCAGCTATATTGGATTAGTTAATCAGCATGTAATTTGGCTACTTATACTTTCATTGGCATATTCTGCCATTTACCCTTGTTTTGAGGCTCTGCATTAAATGAAGAGATGTTTAATGAATACAAAATAGTGCTCTATCCTGTGCACAATGCACATACAATAGCAGCACTGAATGCAGGCATTCATGAATCGATCCCTATCTCTTATGTAGAACATCAAATATTAAACATGCTAGTCATCCTACCTACCGATAACTATTGGTATCCCTCGGGGCTTAGTCACAGGCCCTGTTCTGTTCAACTTTTTTATGAACAACCTCCATGCTGCAGTGGGACAAGGCTCCCTGGTTCAGTATGCAGGACAACTCCACTCTAAACTGCTCAGCCCCAAGATGCGATCACTACAAACTATTAGATAACAATTCTATCCTTTCATTGAATCTTTTCTGAACCAATCTAATCTTCTGTTGAACCCAAGCAACCTACAAATTCTATTTTTCATCCCAAAACAATATGCTGATCACAAAAATATCTTTCTATATCATCCACACAAAACACTAGACTTGACGTTGTCACATATTTTAAAGTGCTTTGGGTCATCATAAATGATTATGTAAAATTTGACCTATACATATAAAATAGTATTAAAAAAAATCAATGTAAAACTTGGTCTCCACTACAAATCATCTCCCTACCTCACCTTGTAATCTACAAGCCCTTGGGGATTTAGATGGGGAGTACCAAAGCTTTACTGTTTTCAGTGCTAAGGACACATATTTTGCCAAAGTCCAGAAACCAAACAATAAACATGGTAAACAATGTATTCCTCATATGTATCAAAATGTTAGATCACTCTCTCACTAGACTTATGACAAAGCATAAATTCAAGCTATGTCAAAGCAAACCTTAGGACCTACCTCTTGGATTCCAAACTATGCCCCTGCCACTCTCTTGGTAAAATATTGCTGCAGCTCTACCTCTCTGTACTCTACCTGCAGTGTTATGGCGGTCTTCTTGCATAATCTAAACTGCTGGGCTTTCTTCAGAAGACTCAGTAGCTTAGCCAGACCTACAAATTCTTACCAAACAATTTGCTGTGTGATAGTAATGCCTTACATATATCTGCTGCATCTGTCTAATAAACGTAACATTATCATTGCTTCCTAGTCAAACAGATATGTAACACTGGCATATAATGATAGCTAGGATTTATCTCTTTTCTGATTGTTTTTCTTTATATACTACATTTTGCATTTTGTATGTCATAGTTAACATTTTCTATTTTACATTGCTTTGTATTGTATGACATCTTGAAATGTTAACTGTGCAATTTTTCTTTGGACCTCTGTTGAAAAGGAGTGTCTCATGCCCATTCGACTTTCCTGGTAAACAAATGCAAAGAAATAAATAACTTTGATAGACTTAATATATTCTTTGGTTTGCACACTTTAGAAAAGCATATTTGTGGATACATTTATGTCACACACACACACACACACACACACACACACACACACACACACACACACACACACACACACACACACACAGATTTATTTGTGTTTGTGTGTGTGTGTGTGTGTGTGTGTGTGTGTGTGTGTGTGTGTGTGTGTGTGTGTGTGTGTGTGTGTGTGTGTGTGTGTGTGTGTGTGTGTGTGTGTGTGTGTGTGTATGCTCTTCATTCACACTTATGCAAACATATCAACAGGATGAGATACACTGGATTAATTAATTATGATTAAACATTAGTACATCATGCATTACATCATAAGGCAGTAATTTGATTAACATTTCATATGACCATGATTCCATAAAAACTTCCATTAAATGAGTATTGTAGAAAACTCACAGACTGAAGTAATGTGATGAAATTATTTTAATAAATACATAAGAAGTGTTACAGATGAATTCTACCTTATGTAATACAGAAATTTCTCCTTGCAGATAGAAGGAGCACCTATGTAATATGCAGCTGAAAGTATCACTAGCACTTTTCATGAGTGACGTAGCCATTTCCCAAAACCTTTACCTGTGACTGTCCCATTCTTCCATCTTCAGAATAACCCACCCAACAGAGCTGTAAACCTAGGTAATGGAAATGCTAACTACATGCACTACTGTGATCAACGCAAACAGAGCATAAACTAGGAGAATAAACACTGACAACTTTTAAAATTTCAGAAAACATAAGCTGATGTTGTGTGGATTACAATGTCACATCACATCCTCAACACACGTTACCATTATGTTGCAAAATAAAAACGTACTATTGGTTAGGGATGAGTTAAATGTTTCTGACAATGTGTATTAGCATAAAATCAAAAGACACTATCTGAGCGGACCAGTTGATGTAAACATATCGTTTCCCAGTATATCACCACAGATTAGCACTCAGAAAGAATTGTAGCTTTGAAGAATTTTGTGCAAAGATAAGATGGAACAACCACAGGTCAGCTCTCCCACCCAAGTGAGAAGGAAATACAATGGTTGGGCTTGATTCCTCTGTGGACCAGAAGGAAATGGTTGCCATGATCAACAAAGGAAATACTATGATGGTGCTTTCTTCTGGTCTGAGTCAGAAGGAAATGGTTGCCAGAGTCTAGTAGCACCTCAAGATAAATGTGCAGGGAGTGTGTGCAGCAGCAGCTTCCATGGACTGCTGTAAGTTAGAAAAGGTGACCCTGTACTACTTTTGGCCTGATATTTCAAAGACAATTTATATATTTGTTCCTTATGTAAGTGATATGGCAATTCTTTGCTTGGGCTACAAGGGCAAATGTAATATATACAGATAAGCAGACACTCAGCAGCAATTGTAAAAGTGCGGGGACACAATCAAGATCTAGCACAAGCAAAACAATGAAAATAGTAGAGACACACAGGAAAAAAGACTGCTGTTTTGCTTACTTAGTTAGCTTTGTCAGTGATTGAAGAACAGTATTAAATACCTACCTTCACATCATGCATGCACTATAGAAAAAGTGTTGGGAAAGCTTACACATATTATTAAAAAAAGAAAAATAAAGATACTAAATGAGGTAGATAAATAGTTGTAACAAGGTTAGCTTAAATGTAATGATGCATACAATATATGCATTGTACATACAGAGGTCTTCCTCTTGTGCTCAAAGTATTTATAGCATCCAAAAGAACTTCTCTAGCAAAAGTCTCAAGAAAAATCATTTAATTTCTGTTTTAAATGGAGCATTATTTACAGCCAATTTGTGTTCCTTGAATTACAAAATTTGACTTTGCAAGGCAATGCAACAGACTTGTCTAAGTGAGACCATGACCCAAGACACAGCTCTGGCTGCAGTAAACAAACCATTCATTTTGGCTAGTGTAGGATGTGCTCAGAGATAGCCATGCATCCGATCTGCAATGTATATTGGATCTTCTTCTTTTTTCCTTTTTTCTATCATTCCTTTTTTGTATAGCAGAAGTTTGCAACATTCAGGGTAAAGATGGTTTTCACACCAAATTCATGTGTGCATTTTTAAATGTCTTCAAGTAGGAGAATAGGCGATAGTATTACAGAGCAGTTTACCTCAGACTTACATACATTTGTAACTATATTTAAATAGTAACTTTCCTACTTATGCAGACATGTCAGCTAATTATACTAAAGAGAAGTAGTGCCTGTTTATTATACTAAAGTTTTTACCTAAATTGATCATGTCCTGATCCATCGCTTTGCTTCAGTAGTATGAAGAGTAACAATCTGCAGGTATTTGCTAGCCCTGTGATGCTCCTTACCTGCTACAGTTGTCTCTGGATGGAAGGTACACAGAAACTTGGCACAGAGATCTGTTGACTTATAGGTGTAAAGTGTGAAGGTGAGAGCAGCAGGCAGTGTTTGTAGGAAGGTTAACCCATCAACATGATTAGAATCAGTCAGACTATTTTTGAGTAAGGGGGAAGGACATGTTTCATTGCATACGTAAAATGAAATAGGACTGAGACTGAAGTACATTTAGCAGTGGAAACAAATGGTTGCTGACTGACACCCAGGATGTCAGGAGCACTGAGGACATGAAAAAATCTGTATTTACCCTTGTAGAGGAGGTGCCATGGTTTTATTTAGAAGAGGGAGTGGTGAGGTATTACAACAGTGGACTAAGGGATGTGACTGCTGATTACTTTAATAAGGGGTTACTTTACAGATGAGGAAGGAGGTTTGGAGAGGTCATTGTGGTACATATGTTATGGGAAGACTAAAAGGAAACACCAAGGGGAAGTGGGAACCAAAAGATATGCCCAGAGGTTTTCAGTTCCACTCTAAATATATATACAGAAGACAAGTAAGTGGGAATAGGATGGTCTGCCCCCTTTTTCCATCTAGCATAGTATGACAAGGAGTACCAAAGAATGTAAAAGAGTAAACATACATGCAGGAGGAGTTAGTCTGTGGGAAAATTGCAGGTACTTAAGGATAATAATTTGCAATCTAGCAGGAGATTTCAGTCAATGAACAGTAAAAGAATAGTTAAGCAGCTATAGAGGGTGATGTTGAGACTATATGCCTTATTCAATTAGCTGTAAGGACTATATGCACTCATACCTCTCAATCTGGAAACATCAAAAATCTGGACAAACGCCCATGAAAAATAGGTACAAATCTGCACACTGATTAACATAAAATTGCATACAGAATTGCATAGCCCCACCCACTCCAATGGAATTGTGGGAGACCAACTTTTAAATGAAAACTGAAGAACAGACAACCAAAATATGATCATGAAACACAAAACAATAATAATAAGAATAACAGTGCTTATTTTCATTAATATTTGAACTTGTGCAAAACTAAAATACAATATTCTTTTATAAAAAAAGCATTAACTGGGTACGGCTGAGCTTCAGCCTTCTTCATTAAATAACATAAAATATAAACCAGAACAAAACTATTTATTTATATTATTAACATAAAACTTTGAACTTGTATAAAACTAAAATACAATTCTCTTAT
Organism: Protopterus annectens; assembly: GCF_019279795.1. NCBI lineage: Eukaryota > Metazoa > Chordata > Ceratodontiformes > Protopteridae > Protopterus > Protopterus annectens. The sequence goes on along the minus strand of NC_056727.1, from coordinate 661,965,549 downwards.
ATAAAAATAAAATTTACTTGTACTAGTCTACTTACTACTACACACATATAAAACAATCAAACAAATTCTAACAAGTACTACACTGACTGGTATAAAATTTAAATAAATAAAAATGATATAAGGTCTGGCTTCTAAACTGGTATAAAATAGAACTAAAATAAATGCAAATCACATTTTATCTGTTAATTGACTAACTACTGAACTAATACGAAGTAAACTCAGTCACAGCTCACACAGAGTTAAAATGAAACAATCTGCACTTTTTTTTAAAAAAAATACAGTATTTAAATTGGTTTTAACTGTGTTGCAGGAATATTAACTGAACTGGAAGTTAGTCTTTGCTGAATTTTGTTATTTGCTAGTAATTACAGGTGTGGGGTAGCCACATTCTTTGATTTCCTGTTCTTGCCTATTTAAGTGGTACAGTGTGAAATATTTTCTGCTTAAAAACCTCAGCTTTGGCCAGCTAAGAACTAGCTGTATTCAACTGGACGTATAAGAGAATTTAAGTACCTTTATCTGCACTTTTTTTTCCAAAAATACAGTATTTAAATTGATTTTAACTGTGTTGCAGGAATATTAACTGAACTGGAAGTTAGTCAGTGTTTGCTGAATTTTGTTATTTGCTAGTAATTACAGGTGTGGGGTAGCCACATTCTTTGATTTCCTGTCCTTGCCTATTTAAGTGGTACAGTGTGAAATATTTTCTGCTTAAAAGCCTCAGCTTTGGCCGGCTAAGAACTAGCTGTATTCAACTGGACGTATAAGAGAATTTAAGTACCTTTATCTGCACTTTTTTCAAAAATACAGTATTTAAATTGATTTTAACTGTGTTGCAGGAATATTAACTGAACTGGAAGTTAGTCAGTGTTTGCTGAATTTTGTTATTTGATAGTAATTACAGGTGTGGGGGTAGCTACATTCTTTGATTTCCTGTCCTTGCCTATTTAAGTGGTACAGTGTGAAATATTTTCTGCTTAAAAACCTCAGCTTTGGCCAGCTAAGAACTAGCTGTATTCAACTGGACGTATAAGAGAATTTAAGTACCTTTATCTGCACTTTTTTTTCAAAAAATACAGTATTTAAATCGATTTTAACTGTGTTGCAGGAATATTAACTGAACTGGAAGTTAATCAGTGTTTGCTGAATTTTGTTATTTGCTAGTAATTACAGGTGTGGGGGTAGCCACATTCTTTGATTTCCTATCCTTGCCTATTTAAGTGGTACAGTGTGAAATATTTTCTGCTTAAAAACCTCAGCTTTGGCCGGCTAAGAACTAGCTGTATTCAACTGGACGTATAAGAGAATTTAAGTACCTTTATCTTCACTTTTTTTCAAAAAATACAGTATTTAAATTGATTTTAACTGTGTTGCAGGAATATTAACTGAACTGGAAGTTTTGACTCTGCTCTTCAGTTAGTCCCACCCACCCTCCCTGTTTTTGTTTTGGTGTTAATCTTAGTGGCCTTGAAACTGCCCGCCCTCTTGTAAATTTGTGTTTGGATACTCCTTCTGGGACCATCTCATTTGCTCACTCAACTGAGTGCAGTGAGATCATATTCTGATTTCAGACACTCCTACTGTGTACAAAGAGAGCATCTGAGAAACAGATATAAAAATTAAGCTTGTTTCCTGCCTTTCCTGTTAAGTGGTATAGACTATTTGTAGGCTTCTGAGCCCCCAAGCCCTTCTGTGTTGGAGGAAGCCTTCTAGCTTAGTTTTTTTTTTCTTATAACTAGCCAGTTTTCTAGTTTCAGCACACAAATCTGTTTCTTTGACCTCAGCACTTGTTCAGAAAAAAAATTCATCTGCTTTTACTGTACTTGTGTTTCTACCTACTTTATCTTACTTTTGCATCATCTTAAAAGTACTCAATTGTACTTATTACTGTTGGGTGTAACTCATTCTAAGCCTTTTGGTTTAAACACTTGGGCTTCGGACCAGTTGTTTTGCACTGAGAGGGTTTGTGGTCTGCACTGTAGTGGCAGAACAGGTAGCTTACATCCTTCTAGGTTGGGAACTGCTGATTGAGGGCTCAGTGTCTGTTATTCTAAAAGTGTATTAATTCTGGTTTAAGCACTTGAGCTTTCAGGCCAGTTATTTTACATTAAGAGAGTTCGTGGTCTGCACTCTTGTGGGAGGAGAGGCTGGACTCTGCCCTTCTGAGCAGGGAATTTCTGGTTAAAGGCTTATAGTGCATGCATATCTGAACTACTTCTTACTGAAGTTGGTGCGCCTTGTTTGCTGTGGCATAGACTGGATTCGGGCCTGCTGGATCTAGCTTTGTTTGTGTAACTTGAGCACTAATCCAGGCATTCTCTAAAGTATTCAGTTGTATTTATTACTGCTTGGTAGTAACTTGATTAAAGTGTAGCTATCATTCTAAGTCTTTTGAATTAAGCACTTGGGCTTCAGACCAGTTGTTTTACATCAGGAAGGTTTGTGGCATGCACTGTGGTGGCAGGACAGGTAGCTTTCATCCTTCTAAGTTGGGAACTGCTGATTGAGAGCCCAGTGTCTGTTATTCTTAAAGTGTATTAGTTCTGGTTTAAGCATTTGGGCTTCAGGCCAGTTATTTTAAATTAAGAAGGTTCGTGGTCTGCACTCTTGTGGGAGAAGAGGCTGGTTAAAGGTTTATAGTGCCTGAATATTTGAACTGTATCTTACTGAAATTGGTACACCTTGTTTGCTGAGGCATAGACTAGATCCAGGCCTGCTGAATCTAGCTTTGTTTATATGCTTGTTGTTTGTTTGCTTGTTATTTCCCTGGAATGCTAATTCCACCTAAAACGCGGCTTCTCAGCGCTTCTGTGGATCACTAGTGATATCTGCATTGCTTACTGTACTTATTTCCTTGTTTCACTTGAAAGAAAGTTACTGTTTGTCGTTTTTGCATTTAAGTTACCTGTAACACATTGCACTTAAGTTACCTGGCACTTGCTCACTAAACAATTATATAAGTCAGCCCTAAAAATTAAAAGCACTACACCCTCACTCCCCACTGGCCCTTGTTTTCAATTATAAAGGAATTCCCAATATTATTCTAGCGTGCCCAAAAGTCAGTTGTCAATCTCCTCTCCGGTCCAGCTGGTGAATCTGGGAATCTTGAGGCAATGTTACAACTACCTCATGTACACAGACAATCCTCTCCTCCTCCCAACAAATTCCAACACATGTGAGAGATGCAACCATATAGCCAAACTGGAGGCTAAGCTCTCTCAACTCAGTACTGGCATAACCAGTTAGGAGGAGAAGGAAACCACACTCACTACAATTCCAGTCTCACATAGACCTACCACGACAGCAAACCAAACACATAATCACACAAAACATACTCGGAGGCTCTAAATAAAGATCTGCCTAAGCAGCAGAGACCTCCAAAGCAGACACCCAAGCAACCACTACCCCAAAACAAAACACGTGCAACACATATCTCCACAAAGCCAGTGTGCCGAACAGTCACAGCCCTTAAGACTAAACAACACACCTGACACACTTGTAATAGGTGACTCTATTGTCAGGCACACTGACGTCCCGCTCACCAGGCTGAACAAGGAGAGGTCACGGTGAGCAGCCTGTCGGTGCTAGGATCTGCCACATAACACAAGCACTCAGGTCACTCCAAGGCAAGTACAAATATGACTCAGTCATTGTCCATGCTGGTGTGAATGACCTGAGACGTACCTCCCTGGACTACATGAAAAGAGACATAGAGGAGCTCTCTGAGCATGTAGCCCAGGCCGGTATGATCCTGACCTTGAGTAGCATCTTACCCTCACCAAGAATGATACCACAATATGAAGACAAGATGATCAATTTCAACAATTGGCTTAAGTACTGGTGTCATTCAAAGTGGATCCAATGCCTGTCAGCTTGGGATGATATGCTCGACAAGCCACGATGCTTCACTAGGGATGGCTTGCACCTGTCACCCCTGGGCTTTCGGATATTGGCAAAGGCTCTTGCTACCCCCATAGTGCCTTTTTTAGGCAAGGCTCAAAAGACAAACCCACCTCCATAGGTATCACAAGGGATAAGTAACTAAGAGTAATGCTACTCAACACCAGAAGTCTAAACCTCAAGATGCACGCACTCAAAACTCTCCTTAGCATGGAGAACATCGATATCTGTGCAGTAACAGAAACCTGGTTCAGGGCTGCCGAGAGCACCCCAGCACTACAGGTTATACCTCATACCATGCTTTTTGGCCCCAAAACTTGGACTTGAACCATCGATATTCATCAGATAACCACATCTCCAGGTTGGTGGCAAACCACGAAGCATCAGAGACTATTCATGTGCAACAGTGGATAAAACTGCCTTCCAGTTTATAGCCTGCTACAGACCACCCTCCCAAACCCAGGAACCCCACTTGGCCTTCCTGAGAACACTGGAAAATATGAAGGTCTCTCCAAACACCATTATATTGGGCGACTTCAACTACCCAAACATAGACTGGGAGCATTACTCTAGCTCCAACACCCTAACCCAAAGGTACCTAGAATTTATAAACTCAAATGCTATGGAAAAACTTGTTACCATTCCCACAAGAGGGGAAAACATACTGGACCTGATCATCACCAACATGGGGACTCTATGCTCCAGACCAGAAGTGTATCCCTCACTGGTAAGATCAGACCATAAACTAATCTCACTGGATATTCACATCCCGACCCACCCCTGCCCAGAAAACCACAGTGAAAACCTTCTCTAAAGCAAATTTCACACTCCTCAAAACTGAGGTGGAATCCTTCAAAGCCCCTGGGCCTGTGGAAAATCACGGCCCAGACCATAGAATCCTTTATAAAAGCATTCTATGAACACCTTCAGGAATGCATGGATCATCGATCCCAAATAAAACAAGACCCAATCCTCCAAAGGCAGGCGTCCTGTCTGGTGGACCCCAGCCATAAACAAATTATACAATAGAAGGAGGAAGCTACTAAATGATAGAGCAAAATCCCAAAAAGGGAAGGCATCACTGATCAGTATTAGCAATAAACTACGGGCATTCATAAAATTGTCTAAGGCCAGCTTCGAGAGAAAAATTGCACAGGACACTAAGGATAATCACAAGGCTTTCTTTAGTTATGTTAGGAACCTGGGTGGTAATTCCCAGATATGCTCAGAATTAGTCCAAAATGACAAAAAATACACCGAACCCACAGACATTGCCAACATCCTAGCTGACAGGTTCAGTGCAAACTTCTCCCCTGCCCACCAAAAGGGCAAATATCTATCCCAGCAGAGTGCTGCCCCCCTGACATCTCAGATGATCAGGTAAGAGCTGCCCTCTCCAAAGCAAAAACACAGCATCAATGGGACCAGGCGGTGTCCTGGGCTGCGTCCTATGAACTCCAAGAAGAGCTAAACCCAAACATAAAACTACTGTTCAATCTCAGCCTTACTACAGGATATGTGCCCAAAGAGTGGCGTACAGCAACAGTGGTCCCTCTCCATAAAGGTGGTGCCTCAATGGATCCTGGAAACTATCGCCCCATAAGCCTGACTAGCTTGGTCTGCAAAAGCTATGGAAAGGATCATCATGGACCTCATAAATAAAGATATTGGGGACCTACAGACACTGGATCCTACCCAGTTCGGCTTTGTTAAGGGCAGATCCTGCCTCTTAAACCTGGTTGATTTCTTTGAAACAGTCACCAGGGCCATTGTGAGGGAGGTGGTCACACAGCCTACCTGGACCTCAAAAGCCTTGATACAATACCCAACTTGGGCATTATAGATAAGCTCACCAGCTTAAATATAACCCCCTATGTCACTAGATGGATTGCAAACTGGCTCAAGGACAGAACCCACATGGTTAGAATTGTTCGAGTCATGTCAGACTCCAAACCAGTTACAAGTGGTGTCCCACAAGGCTCAGTCCTGGGACCTCTCTTGTTCGGTATATATTTCTCGGAGGTACAGGCCTACACAGAAGGACTGTGGCTGACCAGGATTCGCAGATGACTGCAAACTGGGCCATAATCGACTATCCAGCTGACACAAGCATCCTCCAAAAGGGCCTCATAGAAACAGACAACTGGTGCCAGAGCCATGGCCTCAAGTTAAATGCCAAAAAGTGTATAGTCATCCCATGGCAAAACAAAGTGCCCACAAATTACCACATAGGTAGTAATCCATTAAGTACAGAAGAAGTAATTAGGGACCTGGGGACCCAAGTTGATGTAATCTCTCATTTGACAACCACATGGCCAAAGTGATTAGAAAAACATTTTATATAGCCCACCTAATCATGAAGGGATTCACATCTAGATCAGGGAGGTCATCATGCCTCTTTACTCATCCCTCATCAGGCCCATAATTGAGTACAATGCCCCTTTTGGGATGTACCTTACCAGACACCTGCAGCAACTGGAAAGACCCCAAAAGTACCTCACCAAGAGGAAAATTTGGCCCTCAAAAAATGGGGTTTTTGGGGTAAAAAAGGTAAATTTGGTAAAAAGGGAATTGGGGGCTGCTATGGCCTAGTAGAGAATTGTGTGATAGGTGTATGGGAAATGTCTGATGAGCTGCTATGGCCTGGTATGGAACTTCTGTGATGTCCCCAGCTGCTGCATGTTGCCGTCTGATGTGAATGATGAATGGGGGATTATGTACATTAATGGTCCTTATTTGGAGGAACATGAAACATCAGGATCAGAGTGCAATGCATGCTGTACTGCCAGTATGGTGACACTACCCACACACATATTGTGCTGATAGATGGCAGGGGTGTGATGTGGAGTGTTAGTGGTGGATAGTGCTAGCAGACATGGATGTGCAAGATCTGTACATAATGGTGCCCAATGTATGAGTCCTAGCGATGTGTTTCCCTGTTCATGTCTTTCAGGTGCAATGCCAGGCAGCGATTACCACCCTTTTGAGGAAGCTGAGACTGCAGCAATATTAGATGCTTACAAGACTGCACAGTACAGTGCTGTTCTGCAGGAGCAGACAGCAGCAACAAGAATGCACCACCCTGTGAAACAACCTACAAACCATCAACAATCTGGGTCTGCATCATGTATGTACCCTTAGACAGGTCAGACATAGGGCAACTGACTTTATTCACCATGCCTGGCAGAGGGCTGCAGCTGTGGCCAGGGACCATATAGCCACAGGTGGAGTCTTACTATGCAGGCCCCACTGACACCTGCAGAGGAGTCATGGAGGTGGGTGGCACCAGACAATAGGTGAGGAGCATCAGGTAAGGCCCTAGTGGATATCATTTCTATACTGTATAATTCATACTGGCATCCTTGGAGTATCTAGAAGCATATGTCAGGTCAAAATGCATTTTGTGGGTGGGATTTTGTAATGCACACAAGTGCACATCTGTAGTGAATGACAGCAAAGTGTGTAGTATCATAGCTTGTACTGTACATGTTCAGAAATTCATCCTTTTCCTGTACCAATGCCACATGTGAGTGTGCTGACAATACCTCTCCACGCTCAACTACATAGGTCCCTCTGGTCTGGCTGGGAACAGCAGCTTGAAGCCGGTGAGTATGAAAATGTCTTGTTGTGGCTAATCAATACCCTAGGCATGTTAAGGGCATGCAATTTTCCATGCACACAACTATTACTCAGCCATATTGCAATATGTGCATGTTCACTTGTGGGTAGGAGTTAACTGCAGTGCATCACTTTGGTCATCATAGGGGCCTATTCACAGGAGCTGTAACATATTGGCGATATAAGTTTCTATAGATGTTTGCCACTGTGCTATACAAGAGGTATATCCATATTGTGCACACGAGTGCAAGCATGTGTTAGGTGAAGGTCCATCATGTACTACCACTCCTCTCATTTATTCCCTCAGATGGCTATATGAGTTTTCGCAACATTAAGTGGACATAGCTGCACCTGCATGTTGCTTAGTGGGCCTGTCTAGAGTGTGTATGTTGTGGTCTGACTGTGTGTCATGCATGTCATCATTCAGGAGACTGTGTGAGTCTGTATAATGCCCAGCTTTGTGCCACTTCACCTGTATGTGTCAGGGTGTGTGCACGCACTGCGTGTGTGTGTGTGTGTGTGTGTGTGTGTGTGTGTGTGTGTGTGGAGTCCGCATCGCGTGTGTGTGTGTGTGTGTGTGTGTGTGTGTGTGTGTGTGTGTCTGTGTGTGTGTGTGTGTGTGTGTGTAAGTGTATGTATCAGCAAAACATTATACTGCAGTATATTGAATTTACATATGTTGTCTCTCTCCTCACAGGTGAACATGGGGGTTGGTGTCTCTCCCTCCTCACAACCTGAAGTCAGTGTCTTAACAGACTCTGATGATGATAGTGTGATCATAGTGAGGCACAAGGTTGGGTTAGTCGGAGGCAGAATTTGTGCCATTGGTTGGTATTCCACTTTCACCCACAATATCCCTGCACACAGTCAGTATGCCAAAACATACACAGTCCCCAGCAGCCACAGATAATCGACAGTTGGAAGGTGGTGGCATGGAACAGGTTAGTGGGTGACTATGGCAAGTGTGAGTATAGACACTAGCCATAGCCAGAGAACAGGCAAGGTCTTACACAGGCAGATGGACAGTGGTGTCGAAGGTGGACTGCTGCCCATCAAGCTCTCTGTTGCAAGTGTCACAGCATGTGTCACCAGATGTGTGTTTTAGTCCATCATGGAGGCACAGGCACGCACTGACCTCAACATCAGACAGTTGCTCAGGTCATGAATGCAGCGCTTCCTGCCATGCGGATGACCTCTACGACACTGGAGATGCCATACATCATTTTGCCAATGTCGTGGATAGATGGTGGGGTGAGACATTGTCATTGCTCGACCATGCAATGTCTGTGCTTGAGCATGTGGTGGAGTAGGGCATTGGCCACATGGACATAGGTCAGCAACAAGATCAGGTGAGAGCCCACATGGCCATGCACATTCACACCCTGTAGTTGCAGTACTACCAGCACTACCAAAAGGAGGGTGCTGTCCACAGCACACTGGAGCAGGCCATCAGCATGTGGTCCCGCTGTGGCCGGGTCCGTCAGAGACATGGATCCAGCAGACAGCCGTCACCATTGGGGAGTAGTACAGCATCTGGCCTTGGGCCTGGTGGTGCCTGTGAGACTCTTGGCAGAACCAGTTCCAGTGTCTCTGGTGGGAGATGATGAACTTTACATCCTGCCATATATGGTCCAAGTCTCTCCAACATACCCCTGTGTAGGGTAACCACATGGCTTGATTGTGTGCATACAAAACTCACACATCTCTATCACAGGCAGGTCCCCACTAGACACACACAGCTCTTCTGCATGGCTCCAGTTGAACATCACCTCCAGACACAAACACTCAGACATCTCTAATACAGCAGGTCACCACCAGACACACACACACACACACACACACACACACACACACACACACACACACACACACACACACACACACACACATTAGCTCCTCTGCATGGCCCAGTTGAACATCACCCATACACACACACACACACACACACACACACACACACACACACACACACACACACACACACACACACACACATGATATCAACCATATGGTCCAGCTTAGGGCTCTGGCAAACCCACAACACACCCTGTGCATGTGATGATACCTGTGCCACATCCCTGTTATCCATACCATCAGTGCAGGGACATGCTAATATGGATCTAATGCACAGGGTGAATATAGTACAGTGTAGTAATGTAATGCTGTGAAAGGTGCTGTCTGCTGACAATAGTTATGGGTACACATCAAAGTGTATGTACCTTTTTAGCCATGATGCTTTATTGCTGTTAGTATTGCTGACTGACTGTAGTCTCACATACTGTATTCTGTTTGTTTTCCAGGTGTCTGTGTGTCTGCGGGCTGTGGGCCTGCTGACATTATCAACAATGAGTATGGTGGAGTGGAAACACAGTGACCTTTTTATAGCCAAGGTACAGCTGTATATGTACATGTTTACCAGGTGGGTATGCATGCAACAGTGTGTAAGGGACAATTGGGGTGGACAGTGTGATCTTGTATACATACCCCTTGACACAGCCAGCTAGCCTTCACACATGTCACTGGGTGTTCTGTAGTACCACAGACTCATACATACAGATGAGGTTACTTGAGTACTGGCATTAGGTTCCTCACAAGCTTAGCCATTACTTTAACTGCAACAGATTTACCTATCAGCATCTGTTGCCCCTGCAATTTCTTTCCCATCCACTCAACCTTCTGTGTATGACAGGTTTGGTATGTATTCCTGACACAGGTCAGCCTGTGTTTACCTAAGCTGGCAATCACCAGAATGTGTGTCTACATCACATATGCAAGTCTGGCCTCATGCTTGTAATGTACACAGAGTCATAGTCCTGTACATGGGTCAGCTGTTTAAGGGCTGAGCACAGCCCCTACCTGCCCAGTCTTACAAACAATAGTGCTAGATACATACAAATACCACACAGGTAATTTTGTGTTGCAGTGTCTGCCACTATTATTCAAGTCAGTGACAATTGCAGGGGCTGTTAGAATTGCCAATGGTGGGTTCAGATGCTCTTAACATGGTAGAGCCATCTGACACACACACACACACACACACACACACACACACACACACACACACACACACACTGCTGCATGAGAACATGCATTGAAACACACATGCACATAGATATGACACTTCTCAGATTAGATGACCTACCTATCTATGTACAATACATAGTGATATGAACATTGTATGCACCACAGTGCATTTCTGTTAGAAACTGTGTAACTGTGCTCGTAAGGCGGATGACATCTGCATGCACTGAAACTGGGTTGGCAGTGGGTGAGTTCACAGGGTGGAAGAGGCACACAAAATGGTATAGCAATCGCATACACACAGTAAAGACAGCTACAGGGGATTTGCATACAGAAACACAAACACAGTTGCCAATAGACAGATTAGTAACCCTACTTATCCACTTGTATGTACTATAGTGCTGCATACACATTACATGCACCACATAGGTTATATGCCTGGGACATAACCCACTACCCCTTACAACACATAATCTTGGGAATGCTTTCATAGATGGTGGGATAAGCCACCAGAAATAGTGACTGGTCTCTTCTATTGCTCCTACAAACCTGGACAAGTGATAGAGTAGCAGACTTTTTATCAGCATGATGCTTCAGTCAGGTATGATGTCTGATGCTGGCATGTCTGTCACTATGGTAACTGTGACATATTTGGCAATGATATAAAATGAATGCCCATTGTTAGGGGACACAGACCACATATAGGTTGCAAACATCTGGATATTCCATATATATTTGTACAGATGACTGGTATGGGCTGTACAGTTTAACATGGTGCATGTGAGGCAGATGCCATTAACAGGCTCTTTAAAATAATGCCATGTGGAGGAGGTCAACCAGGGGTGGCTCATGCTATAGGACTGCAGGACTACTGCCCCCCCCCCACCTGTAAAATGAAGAAAATAAATTCTCCCCACATAAAAAATAAAATTAAAAATCTTTCAAGAGTAATCCCGGACTCCACGCATGCTTGCTTAGTGCTGGCTGCTGAGTTAGGCAGACCAGAACTCCACACACGCAAGCGTGCTTAGTTCTGACTGCTGTGTTAGGCAGACCAGAACTCCACGCATACATGCGTGCTCATTCCTGAACTTTAGACTGCTCTGTTAGGCAGTCCGGATAGGGAAGGCAGGAAACTCTGCCCTTCCAGTTCAGAGGTCTGTGCGGTGATGACCGCACAGACTGGAAGGTCACCGGACTGCATCGCCTGCAGGCTCCAGCCTACTCAAGTCTCACGGGGACCCACTAGCAGGATGCTCCAGCCTACTCACGCCTGGAGACCCAACAGCATGCAGTGTGTGTGTTTGTGTGTGTAATGCCCCAGTTGTTACATGGTGGTGGGTAGAGAATAAGGCTTGAACCCTGTTCCTTGGGTCCAAGTGGCAAGAGCCTGAATTCTTACCCACCACTATTTGTCAAAATGTGCAGATGTTTGCCACATATTTGTTCTGTTCCTCATAAAATTTATGGTTTCTGTATTTTTTGTTTCTTGACACAGTCAGTGGTGCAGTGGTGCACTGGTAGCATTGTTGCCTGACAGCTACAGGTTCTCTTGTTTGATTCCTTGGCTGGGGAGTCATCTGTGTGGAGTCTGCATGTCCTCCCTGTGTTTGTGTGGGTTTGCTCTGGTGTCCTACCATCTTACAAAGACATGTGTCTGAAGTGTTTCTCCCTGGGCCTCTGCTGAAAATTGGCTTTTGATCCAAGTCAGACTTTCCTGGTTAACAAATGTTAAATAAAAATGACAAGCATTTGAATTTCAGACTTCATATTCTTCAGAAAGTACAAGATAACACAGAACCTTTTATTCTAGCAATTTTCAAAGTTTATAAGATGGATATTTGAAATTTGTCCCTATTTTTGGAATTGTATTCCCCATTATTGGCTTCATCCAGGTTTTTTGTGCTAAGGTTCAGAGCTATGGTGAGAACTGAATTCACTGAATATGTTTGGGGGCTGTATTTCCCTGTTATTGTTTTTTTTTCAGGTGTTTTGTGCTAAGAGGTTGATAGCTATGGTGAGAACTGAATTCCCTAAATGGTACTCAGTCTTCCTCTCTTTCATAAAACAGATGATTTCGTGTAGTGGTATGTTGCTCTGACTGTTTTGCACAGGGTCCTGGGTTCAATACTTGGCAATGAAATGTATGGTGATGACACAACATTTTATTCTAGCAACTTTTCAACATTATACAAGCAATGTTTAAAATGTATCCCTGGTTTTTGGGCTTTTGTCCCCCCCCCCAATACATTTTGGCTTTTTCCAGATTTCTTGTGCTGAAAAGTTCAGAGATACAGCTGAGTGTCAAATAGGTTTTACAAGAAGCTGAGAGCTGCAGGGGAACAAAAAGTTTAGTGCTGCCTATGCCAAGTCTGCTTGCATTGTTAATAGAACAACAGGTAGCATACTTGGTTTTGATGCAGAAGGCTGTGGGTTCTACTCCCACAGTAGGTAGATGTATTGCTGATAGTGTACTGTGTTGTAAAGGGGGTGGATGCTACAGTCCTTTTTGGCAAAGATACCTAGTAACTATGAACCTGTTATCAGTTTGCCATCCATTCCCTATTGCAATATTACTAGCTTATCATTTTTTTAATGCAACATAGGCAATTTATTCCTCAAGGCCAACAGGCACTCTTTTTGTAGATGAAACAATGAAATATAAATTTGTTTGCTAGCAGCAACCTCTTCATTAGTTACAGATTTCTTTAATGTGGAATTATTTAGATGACTTTTACTTCTTCAGAGATTTTGCATATTTACTGATAATGATAGACTGTAGAAGTCTGAGTAGACTTTTATGATGGAAATGGTCTGAACTGGGCAGTTTTGTCATTATTGGTGCATGCATTTTGTTTCATTGTTTACTGAAAAAATGTTCTGAATTGGGCAGTTTTGTCATTATTGGTAAACACGTTTTGTTTCATTGTTTACTGGAAAAATGTTCAAAACAAATTTAAAATGCCCTCTAACAACTGCACTGTATTGTACAAGGAATATAATTTAGTACAATCAGGAACGTGTATCAAGGAGCACATGTATGTTTCATGTGCAAGGGGCCTAGGATTTGAAAACAGCCCACAGTAAATCTTTACCTGCCACTGGCAAAATGTATTTTCTTTGAATGTGGGTTTCAGTGTTGTTTCAATGAATGTGAGTTTCAAGGGCAGAAAAGTTTTAATGCTAAGTCTGTTTTCATTGTGAGACTGCATTGCTTTGTTTAGCAGATGTCTTAGTGTGTGTGCTGTAAAATGCAAAATAAAACTTTCAAATGAAGTCCAAATCATCATAGAAGTAAATCAGTATGCACATTAGTGTTTATGGTAAATGGGGTGAAATAGCCAAGTAATGGTTCATTGGAATGGCTGGGGAAGGCTCCATTCGACCATGATTTTGTGAGGAGGAAGGGCGGCAAACTCATAGACAGCCCCAGCTAAACTATACCTCTCAACTGTCTAGATTTTCACAGGATGAATAGATTTTTGCTTCTTATTTTTGGTTTGTTCCTCATAAATTTTGTTGTTTTCTGGCAAATCATTTAGGAATTAAGTCACTAAATAATGACAGACACTGAGTTTCAGACTTCATAACCTTCAGAAAAATGCATGCTAAAGTAAGACCTGTTATTCTATCAACTGTCTCAGTTTATACACGAGCAATTTTTAGTACTGTTTATATGTTCCCCCAATATATTTGGCCTTGTCCAGATTTATTGCATTAACAGGTTGAGAGGTACATGCAAATAAATTGCTTTATAGAATTAGGCATAGCCAAACCTCACAGCTGTCCCCGATTTTGGCTCAAAATGTTGCTCTTCCCCTAATAATCCCTCCGTAAAAATAGCAATTTTGGAAGAAAGTGTGGAGGGTTTACAATTAAGAAATAACTGTAATAATCAGAGTTATAGATTACTTTTATTTCAGAAATGCATGTAGATTCATTTATTTTGTCAGCTGCTCAAGTTAGCAGTACTAATAAAAGTGTCCCTTCTTTGACAGGTTCCCAGATGTATTGTGTGGCTATTTTATATTTTTGCATCACATTTTTGGTCCATTTTTCATACAATTGTGTTTTTTTAGCAAATTAGTGGAAAATCATTAAAGACTGAAGTTAGAAAATAATAACAGACATTTGAGTTTCAGATTTCATAATCTTCAGTGAATTCATAGTAATGCAAGACCTACTATTCTATTATCTTTCTAAGTTTATAAGAGCAGTATTTAGAAATTGTCCTTATTTTTGGGCCTTCGTCCCACTTCTATGTATGGCTTTGTCCAGATTTCTTGCTCTGAGGTTGAGAGGTATGAGAAATGTGTCAGGGCAATCACCGCCAGCCAGAGGCATTTCCTCAATTGTGACATACTTGTTGCACCCCACTCCCCCATGTAGTGACTCTGGATGTGTCCAAGCAATGGCAAGGAACAGTTATGCAGTGTGAATGTGCAGAGTATTCCCCATCCAAGGTAGACACAAGTACTACAGTGGCTTTTCATGTGTCCTTGATTTTGCAGAATCGTCTGGTTTCTGTCATATTTTTGTACTGTTGATTTATGCTTATTATTACTCAGAAGGTGCCTATTGCTCTGTGTTTAAGTAGCAATGCTTTAATGACTATCAAGTAAGCTTGTCTGAGATCATAAGATGCAAGTAAGCTTTAATAAGCATACTGTTAAAGAACTGCCAACATTGAAATCCTTTTTGTTGTTGCCATGCAGAGAATACTTACATAACTAGATAATTTATAAGCCTTGGGTATGGAAATGCATATGACAGTATTTGTAATAAAGGACAGGATTACATTTTTTTAAGAAGCTCATTACACTTGTTGGAGAATTCCAGTCATCTCTGCAGGATTACTATCAAAATCTCGCACCTGCAATGTGCGAATGTGTAATCCTGAAAGCATGTATTCAACATTTCAAGTGTGCAAAAAAATAAATGAAGTCACAACAGTGAATGCACACTAGCATTCACTGTTGTGGATTCAACATTTAGAATGTAGATTGAACTAAAGTGGGGATTGGGAAATGTACCCTTTCTGTCACTGTAGTGCGATCTTGGAGTTTGTACATATGAGTAGCAGGGGCTGTGGGGGGTAAAGGGGGGCTTGCCCCTGCAAAACATTCATAGCTGATGACCAGAAGTGTGGTATTTTTGGTAAAGTCGACACTCCCTGAATTGTCTGCTTTTCTTAAATACCTTGTGCGGTCATATTCCTGCTCGTACATTTCATTTCCAACATTTTGGGTGAGAAACATGAACACTCGCACATTGCAGTTGTGAAATTTTGGTAGTAAACCATTGCATATATGTCTGATGCACAGACTGCATAACTAATGTTTGCTTACTCAAAAACCTACTTCAGTGTAAAAGAAGAAATGTTTTTAATTTTCAGTCCTACTCATTTGTGAATGATCGGTTATGTAATTGTTGACCGTCATTGTATTTTTGTCAGTATTCTTAGTAATGCAGTCAAAGTAGGTAATTAATTATTGCTTATTGTTATACTTGAGCAAATGATACTACCATTCACCTGCTCACTGGTTTTATACGGTGGTCAACTGAAATGGTTGATGCAAAATCCACATCTGTATATTTCATACATAATAAGGTACAACTTACATTACTGTACACCTACACATGAGACATGTTTCAGCTTAGGGACATGTAAGTATGTGCATATGAGAGTGATCAGTTACATGCCTCTCTGTTGTTTTTTTTTTTTTTTATACAGGTTCTGCACTTACCTTGTTAATTCTGACAATACAGGATCTCTATCTTTGGTGCTGACTTTGATGGGAACATGCGCAAAATTCTTGGCTAGGCTTATAACGGTCTCTGGGCCAATAGCCTAATATCATCCTATGAACCTATGACCCTATGCTAACAGCACACAGTCATTACATGGTTAATTAGAGGTTGTGGACTTTTGCAGGCATTACTGTTAATATCTGTATGTGCATAGGATCTTAGGTTTTCATTTAGGTAGTCAGAATGTGTGTGTGTGTGTGTGTGTGTGTGTGTGTGTGTGTGTGTGTGTGTGTGTGTGTGTGTGTGTGTGTGTGTGTGTGTGTGTGTGTGTGCTATCCCTTGCATCTTAATCAAAGCCATGACATATTGTGCAAGTCTACATCTGCTAGCACCATCTGCAGCTAGTAGTTATCCCTTAGACTCCAAATCTGTTTCTGCTGTGGATGCTGGGCCTTCTTGTGATCCTGAAAACTGTGGCCCTTCCCCTTGATGTCCATGTTGAAGCTGTTTCCTGAGAATTACATTGTTCAACATTGCACAGACTTTGAGTCTTTGGGCAGGTGTGGCTGGGTTGTATTGCAGGGCACCTCCTGATTTGTCTAGATACTGGAACCTTGCTTTGAGTAACCCAAATACATGTTCTATGATGTTCCTTGTTTCAGCGTGGGCATAGGTGATTCCTTGCTTAGTGGGGATGTTTGGGTTTTTCATGGGTGTTATGAGGCAAGGTTCCAGTGCATAACCTGCATTCCCTAATAGATGTCCTTGTGAAAAGTCATCCCTAGCAAACCTTGTGTACAGTTCACAGGTGTGTTATATGTTGTCAGAAAAATATGTTTTAATGTGTGCGCTTAATGCTAATTAGAAACTAAATAAGTTAACACGTTTTTCATTCTATTTTATATGCACTATTTGATATACAGCTGAGTTTCATATGAGACTAAAAGATGCTTTTTGAAACTGCAGTGTGCTTTCTGAAACTTGCAAGATGCCCTCTGACCGAGTAATTACTAGCACAGCAATATTCATGTTTATGCCTTTTGGAAATGTACTTGAGAAGCAGGTGATTATCTGCTAGGTCAGGAAGAAATGAATGAGCAATGCTATATTCTGTAATGTAATGATTTTGAGCAGTTAGCTCTGTTCAAAGTATGAGAACATGCACATCTGCAGAAGTTAGATATAACATAGACAAAGGACTGTTGGAGAAATGAACTGCAATCTATACTTGCTTTGTGCTCGAATTAGCCATAGTACCTTGAATGGTAACATTGCATATATCTAACCAGTGGTAGCCAAGGCCATGTTGTTTTTCTTAGGAAGTTTCTCACAAAAATTGATAGTACAAGCAGAAAATCCTGAAAACAACTGCTATGTAATGATGATGTTAAAACTTGTGATTTACTACGTCAGCTTGGTAGGCAATGTCTTATTATAAAATGTATAAAATGCCTGCATTTCCTGATTCTAGTTAGACAAACTCTGTATTAGCACGTTTTGTCTCCTTGCTGCAAGATTAAAGTGCCTTAACCTGAACCTACCGTGTATTGATCATTTTTAAAGTATATTTTTCCTTTGACATATGTGTGAGTCATGACTGCCTCAGTTACCTGCACTGACATTGTAGATGATCCCTTGGGCATTACAGACAACCTGACAGTTTACAGAATGATATCCTTTTCTATTAATGTACCTGCTTCCATGTTTACCAAGTGGGGCATTTATTTCTATGTGTGTAGAAGCCATGGTCCCCAAAAATTTAAGGGAAGTGTGCTATTGCATAAAATTCCTACCTGATTCTTGCTCTTTCCCTGGGGTGTGTGGGAAGCAGATATGATCCCTTGCATGTTGTAGCATTGCATTTAGAAACTGATGTAATCTTCTAGAAGCAGAGCCCTGTGGCAGCCCTAATATATTCCCTATGGGTCTCTGTAAAATACCTGTATATAGGACATGTAATGCCACAGATACCTTTGTTTCCACTTTAATGTTTCTTCATGATTTCCCTGGGGTCACAGGTCAGGGCAGCAGAGGTTGCATATTTTCTGTAGTGTTTCCCTGTCCACAAGGTATTGGTCAACAATTTCTGTGTCATACAGTCCATGGTAAATCAAATAGGGTCTAAATGTCCTTCTCCTTCTTGGCCAAGGTCTGACAGCAGCAGCATGTTAAATTAAAGCCTGTTGCACATACAGGTTAAGGATGGCAGCAGGACCCCCCTAGCATGTTTTTTCTAAGTGTAATTGTGGCTGAATTTCAAAGAGTTTTGATTTCAGGGCAAAAGGGAACACTGAGTGTACAGGATTACTTTATACATTCCAGAATAGTTCAGCTATATTGGATTAGTTAATCAGCATGTAATTTGGCTACTTATACTTTCATTGGCATATTCTGCCATTTACCCTTGTTTTGAGGCTCTGCATTAAATGAAGAGATGTTTAATGAATACAAAATAGTGCTCTATCCTGTGCACAATGCACATACAATAGCAGCACTGAATGCAGGCATTCATGAATCGATCCCTATCTCTTATGTAGAACATCAAATATTAAACATGCTAGTCATCCTACCTACCGATAACTATTGGTATCCCTCGGGCTTAGTCACAGGCCCTGTTCTGTTCAACTTTTTTATGAACAACCTCCATGCTGCAGTGGGACAAGGCTCCTGGTTCAGTATGCAGGCCAACTTCACTCTAAACTGCTCAGCCCCAAGATGCGATCACTACAAACTATTAGATAACAATTCTATCCTTTCATTGAATCTTTTCTGAACCAATCTAATCTTCTGTTGAACCCAAGCAACCTACAAATTCTATTTTCATCCCAAAACAATATGCTGATCACAAAAATATCTTTCTATATCATCCACACAAACACTAGACTTGACGTTGTCACATATTTTAAAGTGCTTTGGGTCATCATAAATGATTATGTAAAATTTGACCTATACATATAAAATAGTATTAAAAAAAATCAATGTAAAACTTGGTCTCCACTACAAATCATCTCCCTACCTCACCTTGTAATCTACAAGCCCTTGGGGATTTAGATGGGGAGTACCAAAGCTTTACTGTTTTCAGTGCTAAGGACACATATTTTGCCAAAGTCCAGAAACCAAACAATAAACATGGTAAACAATGTATTCCTCATATGTATCAAAATGTTAGATCACTCTCTCACTAGACTTATGACAAAGCATAAATTCAAGCTATGTCAAAGCAAACCTTAGGACCTACCTCTTGGATTCCAAACTATGCCCCTGCCACTCTCTTGGTAAAATATTGCTGCAGCTCTACCTCTCTGTACTCTACCTGCAGTGTTATGGCGGTCTTCTTGCATAATCTAAACTGCTGGGCTTTCTTCAGAAGACTCAGTAGCTTAGCCAGACCTACAAATTCTTACCAAACAATTTGCTGTGTGATAGTAATGCCTTACATATATCTGCTGCATCTGTCTAATAAACGTAACATTATCATTGCTTCCTAGTCAAACAGATATGTAACACTGGCATATAATGATAGCTAGGATTTATCTCTTTTCTGATTGTTTTTCTTTATATACTACATTTTGCATTTTGTATGTCATAGTTAACATTTTCTATTTTACATTGCTTTGTATTGTATGACATCTTGAAATGTTAACTGTGCAATTTTTCTTTGGACCTCTGTTGAAAAGGAGTGTCTCATGCCCATTCGACTTTCCTGGTAAACAAATGCAAATAAATAAATAACTTTGATAGACTTAATATATTCTTTGGTTTGCACACTTTAGAAAAGCATATTTGTGGATACATTTATGTCACACACACACACACACACACACACACACACACACACACACACACACACACACACACACACAGATTTATGTGTGTGTGTGTGTGTGTGTGTGTGTGTGTGTGTGTGTGTGTGTGTGTGTGTGTGTGTGTGTGTGTGTGTGTGTGTGTGTGTGTGTGTGTATGCTCTTCATTCACACTTATGCAAACATATCAACAGGATGAGATACACTGGATTAATTAATTATGATTAAACATTAGTACATCATGCATTACATCATAAGGCAGTAATTTGATTAACATTTCATATGACCATGATTCCATAAAAACTTCCATTAAATGAGTATTGTAGAAAACTCACAGACTGAAGTAATGTGATGAAATTATTTTAATAAATACATAAGAAGTGTTACAGATGAATTCTACCTTATGTAATACAGAAATTTCTCCTTGCAGATAGAAGGAGCACCTATGTAATATGCAGCTGAAAGTATCACTAGCACTTTTCATGAGTGACGTAGCCATTTCCCAAAACCTTTACCTGTGACTGTCCCATTCTTCCATCTTCAGAATAACCCACCCAACAGAGCTGTAAACCTAGGTAATGGAAATGCTAACTACATGCACTACTGTGATCAACGCAAACAGAGCATAAACTAGGAGAATAAACACTGACAACTTTTAAAATTTCAGAAAACATAAGCTGATGTTGTGTGGATTACAATGTCACATCACATCCTCAACACACGTTACCATTATGTTGCAAAATAAAAACGTACTATTGGTTAGGGATGAGTTAAATGTTTCTGACAATGTGTATTAGCATAAAATCAAAAGACACTATCTGAGCGGACCAGTTGATGTAAACATATCGTTTCCCAGTATATCACCACAGATTAGCACTCAGAAAGAATTCGTAGCTTTGAAGAATTTTGTGCAAAGATAAGATGGAACAACCACAGGTCAGCTCTCCCACCCAAGTGAGAAGGAAATACAATGGTTGGGCTTGATTCCTCTGTGGACCAGAAGGAAATGGTTGCCATGATCAACAAAGGAAATACTATGATGGTGCTTTCTTCTGGTCTGAGTCAGAAGGAAATGGTTGCCAGAGTCTAGTAGCACCTCAAGATAAATGTGCAGGGGAGTGTGTGTGCAGCAGCAGCTTCCATGGACTGCTGTAAGTTAGAAAAGGTGACCCTGTACTACTTTTGGCCTGATATTTCAAAGACAATTTATATATTTGTTCCTTATGTAAGTGATATGGCAATTCTTTGCTTGGGCTACAAGGGCAAATGTAATATATACAGATAAGCAGACACTCAGCAGCAATTGTAAAAGTGCGGGGACACAATCAAGATCTAGCACAAGCAAAACAATGAAAATAGTAGAGACACACAGGAAAAAAGACTGCTGTTTTGCTTACTTAGTTAGCTTTGTCAGTGATTGAAGAACAGTATTAAATACCTACCTTCACATCATGCATGCACTATAGAAAAAGTGTTGGGAAAGCTTACACATATTATTAAAAAAAGAAAAATAAAGATACTAAATGAGGTAGATAAATAGTTGTAACAAGGTTAGCTTAAATGTAATGATGCATACAATATATGCATTGTACATACAGAGGTCTTCCTCTTGTGCTCAAAGTATTTATAGCATCCAAAAGAACTTCTCTAGCAAAAGTCTCAAGAAAAATCATTTAATTTCTGTTTTAAATGGAGCATTATTTACAGCCAATTTGTGTTCCTTGAATTACAAAATTTGACTTTGCAAGGCAATGCAACAGACTTGTCTAAGTGAGACCATGACCCAAGACACAGCTCTGGCTGCAGTAAACAAACCATTCATTTTGGCTAGTGTAGGATGTGCTCAGAGATAGCCATGCATCCGATCTGCAATGTATATTGGATCTTCTTCTTTTTTCCTTTTTTCTATCATTCCTTTTTTGTATAGCAGAAGTTTGCAACATTCAGGGTAAAGATGGTTTTCACACCAAATTCATGTGTGCATTTTTAAATGTCTTCAAGTAGGAGAATAGGCGATAGTATTACAGAGCAGTTTACCTCAGACTTACATACATTTGTAACTATATTTAAATAGTAACTTTCCTACTTATGCAGACATGTCAGCTAATTATACTAAAGAGAAGTAGTGCCTGTTTATTATACTAAAGTTTTTACCTAAATTGATCATGTCCTGATCCATCGCTTTGCTTCAGTAGTATGAAGAGTAACAATCTGCAGGTATTTGCTAGCCCTGTGATGCTCCTTACCTGCTACAGTTGTCTCTGGATGGAAGGTACACAGAAACTTGGCACAGAGATCTGTTGACTTATAGGTGTAAAGTGTGAAGGTGAGAGCAGCAGGCAGTGTTTGTAGGAAGGTTAACCCATCAACATGATTAGAATCAGTCAGACTATTTTTGAGTAAGGGGGAAGGACATGTTTCATTGCATACGTAAAATGAAATAGGACTGAGACTGAAGTACATTTAGCAGTGGAAACAAATGGTTGCTGACTGACACCCAGGATGTCAGGAGCACTGAGGACATGAAAAAATCTGTATTTACCCTTGTAGAGGAGGTGCCATGGTTTTATTTAGAAGAGGGAGTGGTGAGGTATTACAACAGTGGACTAAGGGATGTGACTGCTGATTACTTTAATAAGGGGTTACTTTACAGATGAGGAAGGAGGTTTGGAGAGGTCATTGTGGTACATATGTTATGGGAAGACTAAAAGGAAACACCAAGGGGAAGTGGGAACCAAAAGATATGCCCAGAGGTTTTCAGTTCCACTCTAAATATATATACAGAAGACAAGTAAGTGGGAATAGGATGGTCTGCCCCCTTTTTCCATCTAGCATAGTATGACAAGGAGTACCAAAGAATGTAAAAGAGTAAACATACATGCAGGAGGAGTTAGTCTGTGGGAAAATTGCAGGTACTTAAGGATAATAATTTGCAATCTAGCAGGAGATTTCAGTCAATGAACAGTAAAAGAATAGTTAAGCAGCTATAGAGGGTGATGTTGAGACTATATGCCTTATTCAATTAGCTGTAAGGACTATATGCACTCATACCTCTCAATCTGGAAACATCAAAAATCTGGACAAACGCCCATGAAAAATAGGTACAAATCTGCACACTGATTAACATAAAAATTGCATACAGAATTGCATAGCCCCACCCACTCCAATGGAATTGTGGGAGACCAACTTTTAAATGAAAACTGAAGAACAGACAACCAAAATATGATCATGAAACACAAAACAATAATAATAAGAATAACAGTGCTTATTTTCATTAATATTTGAACTTGTGCAAAACTAAAATACAATATTCTTTTATAAAAAAAGCATTAACTGGGTACGGCTGAGCTTCAGCCTTCTTCATTAAATAACATAAAATATAAACCAGAACAAAACTATTTATTTATATTATTAACATAAAACTTTGAACTTGTATAAAACTAAAATACAATTCTCTTATATAAAAATAAAATTTACTTGTACTAGTCTACTTACTACTACACACATATAAAACAATCAAACAAATTCTAACAAGTACTACACTGACTGGTATAAAATTTAAATAAATAAAAATGATATAAGGTCTGGCTTCTAAACTGGTATAAAATAGAACTAAAATAAATGCAAATCACATTTTATCTGTTAATTGACTAACTACTGAACTAATACGAAGTAAACTCAGTCACAGCTCACACAGAGTTAAAATGAAACAATCTGCACTTTTTTTCAAAAAATACAGTATTTAAATTGGTTTTAACTGTGTTGCAGGAATATTAACTGAACTGGAAGTTAGTCTTTGCTGAATTTTGTTATTTGCTAGTAATTACAGGTGTGGGGGTAGCCACATTCTTTGATTTCCTGTTCTTGCCTATTTAAGTGGTACAGTGTGAAATATTTTCTGCTTAAAAACCTCAGCTTTGGCCAGCTAAGAACTAGCTGTATTCAACTGGACGTATAAGAGAATTTAAGTACCTTTATCTGCACTTTTTTTCAAAAAATACAGTATTTAAATTGATTTTAACTGTGTTGCAGGAATATTAACTGAACTGGAAGTTAGTCAGTGTTTGCTGAATTTTGTTATTTGCTAGTAATTACAGGTGTGGGGGTAGCCACATTCTTTGATTTCCTGTCCTTGCCTATTTAAGTGGTACAGTGTGAAATATTTTCTGCTTAAAAGCCTCAGCTTTGGCCGGCTAAGAACTAGCTGTATTCAACTGGACGTATAAGAGAATTTAAGTACCTTTATCTGCACTTTTTTCAAAAATACAGTATTTAAATTGATTTTAACTGTGTTGCAGGAATATTAACTGAACTGGAAGTTAGTCAGTGTTTGCTGAATTTTGTTATTTGATAGTAATTACAGGTGTGGGGGTAGCTACATTCTTTGATTTCCTGTCCTTGCCTATTTAAGTGGTACAGTGTGAAATATTTTCTGCTTTAAAACTTCAGCTTTGGCCAACTAAGAACTAGCTGTATTCAACTGGACGTATAACAGAATTTAAATACCTTTATCTGCACTTTTTAAAAAAAAAACAGTATTTAAATTGATTTTAACTGTGTTGCAGGAATATTAACTGAACTGGAAGTTAGTCAGTGTTTGCTGATTTTTGTTATTTGCTATTAATTACAGGTGTGGGGTAGCCACATTCTTTGATTTCCTGTCCTTGCCTATTTAAGTGGTACAGTGTGAAATATTTTCTGCTTAAAAACCTCAGCTTTCGCCGGCTAAGAACTAGCTGTATTCAACTGGACGTATAAGAGAATTTAAGTACCTTTATCTTCACTTTTTCTTCTAAAAATACAGTATTTAAATTGATTTTAACTGTGTTGCAGGAATATTAACTGAACTGGAAGTTTTGACTCTGCTCTTCAGTTAGTCCCACCCACCCTCCCTGTTTTTGTTTTGGTGTTAATCTTAGTGGCCTTGAAACTGCCCGCCCCTCTTGTAAATTTGTGTTTGGATACTCCTTCTGGGACCATCTCATTTGCTCACTCAACTGAGTGCAGTGAGATCATATTCTGATTTCAGACACTCCTACTGTGTACAAAGAGAGCATCTGAGAAACAGAAAAAAAAATTAAGCTTGTTTCCTGCCTTTCCTGTTAAGTGGTATAGACTATTTGTAGGCTTCTGAGCCCCCAAGCCCTTCTGTGTTGGAGGAAGCCTTCTAGCTTAGTTTTTTTTTTCTTATAACTAGCCAGTTTTCTAGTTTCAGCACACAAATCTGTTTCTTTGACCTCAGCACTTGTTCAGAAAAAAAAAATTCATCTGCTTTTACTGTACTTGTGTTTCTACCTACTTTATCTTACTTTTGCATCATCTTAAAAGTACTCAATTGTACTTATTACTGCTTGGTGTAACTCATTCTAAGCCTTTTGGTTTAAACACTTGGGCTTCGGACCAGTTGTTTTGCACTGAGAGGGTTTGTGGTCTGCACTGTAGTGGCAGAACAGGTAGCTTACATCCTTCTAGGTTGGGAACTGCTGATTGAGGGCTCAGTGTCTGTTATTCTAAAAGTGTATTAATTCTGGTTTAAGCACTTGAGCTTTCAGGCCAGTTATTTTACATTAAGAGAGTTCGTGGTCTGCACTCTTGTGGGAGGAGAGGCTGGACTCTGCCCTTCTGAGCAGGGAATTTCTGGTTAAAGGCTTATAGTGCATGCATATCTGAACTACTTCTTACTGAAGTTGGTGCGCCTTGTTTGCTGTGGCATAGACTGGATTCGGGCCTGCTGGATCTAGCTTTGTTTGTGTAACTTGAGCACTAATCCAGGCATTCTCTAAAGTATTCAGTTGTATTTATTACTGCTTGGTAGTAACTTGATTAAAGTGTAGCTATCATTCTAAGTCTTTTGAATTAAGCACTTGGGCTTCAGACCAGTTGTTTTACATCAGGAAGGTTTGTGGCATGCACTGTGGTGGCAGGACAGGTAGCTTTCATCCTTCTAAGTTGGGAACTGCTGATTGAGAGCCCAGTGTCTGTTATTCTTAAAGTGTATTAGTTCTGGTTTAAGCATTTGGGCTTCAGGCCAGTTATTTTAAATTAAGAAGGTTCGTGGTCTGCACTCTTGTGGGAGAAGAGGCTGGTTAAAGGTTTATAGTGCCTGAATATTTGAACTGTATCTTACTGAAATTGGTACACCTTGTTTGCTGAGGCATAGACTAGATCCAGGCCTGCTGAATCTAGCTTTGTTTATATGCTTGTTGTTTGTTTGCTTGTTATTTCCCTGGAATGCTAATTCCACCTAAAACGCTTCTCAGCGCTTCTGTGGATCACTAGTGATATCTGCATTGCTTACTGTACTTATTTCCTTGTTTCACTTGAAAGAAAGTTACTGTTTGTCGTTTTTGCATTTAAGTTACCTGTAACACATTGCACTTAAGTTACCTGGCACTTGCTCACTAAACAATTATATAAGTCAGCCCTAAAAATTAAAAGCACTACACCCTCACTCCCCACTGGCCCTTGTTTTCAATTATAAAGGAATTCCCAATATTATTCTAGCGTGCCCAAAAGTCAGTTGTCAATCTCCTCTCCGGTCCAGCTGGTGAATCTGGGAATCTTGAGGCAATGTTACAACTACCTCATGTACACAGACAATCCTCTCCTCCTCCCAACAAATTCCAACACATGTGAGAGATGCAACCATATAGCCAAACTGGAGGCTAAGCTCTCTCAACTCAGTACTGGCATAACCAGTTAGGAGGAGAAGGAAACCACACTCACTACAATTCCAGTCTCACATAGACCTACCACGACAGCAAACCAAACACATAATCACACAAAAACATACTCGGAGGCTCTAAATAAAGATCTGCCTAAGCAGCAGAGACCTCCAAAGCAGACACCCAAGCAACCACTACCCCAAAACAAAACACGTGCAACACATATCTCACAAAGCCAGTGTGCCGAACAGTCACAGCCCTTAAGACTAAACAACACACCTGACACACTTGTAATAGGTGACTCTATTGTCAGGCACACTGACGTCCCGCTCACCAGGCTGAACAAGGAGAGGGTCACGGTGAGCAGCCTGTCGGGTGCTAGGATCTGCCACATAACACAAGCACTCAGGTCACTCCAAGGCAAGTACAAATATGACTCAGTCATTGTCCATGCTGGTGTGAATGACCTGAGACGTACCTCCCTGGACTACATGAAAAGAGACATAGAGGAGCTCTCTGAGCATGTAGCCCAGGCCGGTATGATCCTGACCTTGAGTAGCATCTTACCCTCACCAAGAATGATACCACAATATGAAGACAAGATGATCAATTTCAACAATTGGCTTAAGTACTGGTGTCATTCAAAGTGGATCCAATGCCTGTCAGCTTGGGATGATATGCTCGACAAGCCACGATGCTTCACTAGGGATGGCTTGCACCTGTCACCCCTGGGCTTTTGGATATTGGCAAAGGCTCTTGCTACCCCCATAGTGCCTTTTTTAGGCAGGGCTCAAAAGACAAACCCACCTCCATAGGTATCACAAGGGATAAGTAACTAAGAGTAATGCTACTCAACACCAGAAGTCTAAGCCTCAAGATGCACGCACTCAAAACTCTCCTTAGCATGGAGAACATCGATATCTGTGCAGTAACAGAAACCTGGTTCAGGGCTCCTGAGAGCACCCCAGCACTACCAGGTTATACCTCATACCATGCTTTTTGGCCCCAAAACTTGGACCGAACCACAAAAGGAGGGGGAGTATCGATATTCATCAAAGATACCCACATCTCCAGGTTGGTGGCAAAGCAGGAAGCATCAGAGACTATCCATGTGCAACTAACAGTGGGTAAAACTGCCTTCCAGTTTATAGCCTGCTACAGACCACCCTCCCAAACCCAGGAACCCCACTTGGCCTTCCTGAGAACACTGGAAAATATGAAGGTCTCTCCAAACACCATTATATTGGGCGACTTCAACTACCCAAACATAGACTGGGAGCATTACTCTAGCTCCAACACCCTAGCCCAAAGGTTCCTAGAATTTATAAACTCAAATGCTATGGAAAAACTTGTTACCATTCCCACAAGAGGGGAAAACATACTGGACCTGATCATCACCAACATGGGGACTCTATGCTCCAGACCAGAAGTGTATCCCTCACTGGTAAGATCAGACCATAAACTAATCTCACTGGATATTCACATCCCGACCCCACCCCCTGCCCAGAAAACCACAGTGAAAACCTTCTCTAAAGCAAATTTCACACTCCTCAAAACTGAGGTGGAATCCTTCAAAGCCCCTGGGCCTGTGGAAAATACGGCCCAGACCGCAGAATCCTTTATAAAAGCATTCTATGAACACCTTCAGGAATGCATGGATCATGCGATCCCAAATAAAACCAAGACCCAATCCTCCAAAGGCAGACGTCCTGTCTGGTGGACCCCAGCCATAAACAAATTATACAATAGAAGGAGGAAGCTACTAAATGATAGAGCAAAATCCCAAAAAGGGAAGGCATCACTGATCAGTATTAGCAATAAACTACGGGCATTCATAAAATTGTCTAAGGCCAGCTTCGAGAGAAAAATTGCACAGGACACTAAGGATAATCACAAGGCTTTCTTTAGTTATGTTAGGAACCTGGGTGGTAATTCCCAGATATGCTCAGAATTAGTCCAAAATGACAAAAAATACACCGAACCCACAGACATTGCCAACATCCTAGCTGACAGGTTCAGTGCAAACTTCTCCCCCCCCCCTGCCCACCAAAAGGGCAAATATCTATCCCAGCAGAGTGCTGCCCCCCTGACATCTCAGATGATCAGGTAAGAGCTGCCCTCTCCAAAGCAAAAAACACAGCATCAATGGGACCAGACGGTGTCCTGGGCTGCGTCCTACATGAACTCCAAGAAGAGCTAAACCCAAACATAAAACTACTGTTCAATCTCAGCCTTACTACAGGATATGTGCCCAAAGAGTGGCGTACAGCAACAGTGGTCCCTCTCCGTAAAGGTGGTGCCTCAATGGATCCTGGAAACTATCGCCCCATAAGCCTGACTAGCTTGGTCTGCAAAGCTATGGAAAGGATCATCATGGACCTCATAAATAAAGATATTGGGGACCTACAGACACTGGATCCTACCCAGTTCGGCTTTGTTAAGGGCAGATCCTGCCTCTTAAACCTGGTTGATTTCTTTGAAACAGTCACCAGGGCCATTGACGAGGGGGAGGTGGTCCACACAGCCTACCTGGACCTCGCAAAAGCCTTCGATACAATACCCCACTTGGGCATTATAGATAAGCTCACCAGCTTAAATATAAACCCCTATGTCACTAGATGGATTGCAAACTGGCTCAAGGACAGAACCCACATGGTTAGAATTGTTCGAGTCATGTCAGACTCCAAACCAGTTACAAGTGGTGTCCCACAAGGCTCAGTCCTGGGACCTCTCTTGTTCGGTATATATTTCTCGGAGGTACAGGCCAACACAGAAGGACTGTGGCTGACCAAGTTCGCAGATGACTGCAAACTGGGCGCCATAATCGACTATCCAGCTGACACAAGCATCCTCCAAAAGGGCCTCATAGAAACAGACAACTGGTGCCAGAGCCATGGCCTCAAGTTAAATGCCAAAAAGTGTATAGTCATCCCCTTTGGCAAAAACAAAGTGCCCACAAATTACCACATAGGTAGTAATCCATTAAGTACAGAAGAAGTAATTAGGGACCTGGGGACCCAAGTTGATAGCAATCTCTCATTTGACAACCACATGGCCAAAGTGATTAGAAAAACATTTTATATAGCCCACCTAATCATGAAGGGATTCACATCTAGATCAGGGGAGGTCATCATGCCTCTTTACTCATCCCTCATCAGGCCCATAATTGAGTACAATGCCCCTTTTGGGATGTACCTTACCAGACACCTGCAGCAACTGGAAAGACCCCAAAAGTACCTCACCAAGAGGATCAAAGGGCTCAAACAGATGCCATATGCTGCCTGGTTAAAGAAACTCCAGCTCTACTCAGTGGCATACCGCCTGTTCAGAGGCGATCTGTGCCTGACATATAAAGCCATGTCCAACCCGGAATTAATGGACATGCTGCACCTCAGAAAATCCAAATCCGATTGAGCTACTCACTCAAGAGACTTGAACCTCAGCACTGAAATAAATAGGACATGCTGGAGGGACAGATTTATAACTCAGAGGCTCCCTTCAATCTGGAATAAAATCCCAGTCCAGGTTAGGCAGAGTCCCTCATTGACTCTCTTCAAGAGGAATCTTGATGAGTGGATGGGAGATCGTAGGTTTACCCCGGGTATCACTTCTGTGTCACTGTTAGACAGAGGCACAGTATACTAACCTCGAAAAAGGACATAGCAAAATAAATTTAAAATGGGTGGCGAAAGCCAAACACATTCTGGCTAGGCTTATAAATGCCCTAGGGCAGATAGCCTAGTATGAACCTATGAACCTATGAAAAATGGCAACCAAATAAAATAACCAATTCTTTTTTAAATACTCTGTCACAGCCTCACAGATAATAGATTACTTTCTCTTGCTCTTCACCTTCTGCACCTGTGGCCTCTGGCTCTGGATCTGGTAGTGCTGTCTGGAGGGCATGTTCTCTATTGTAAGCTACAGTTGCTGTTTTTGCTGCTTGTAGAATGGGTGGTTAGACTTCCACAGAAAAACAGTCACTGTCCTCCTTCATTTTGATTGCTAGCAATGAGTTAAGTGTGTTGGCATGTAATGACAGCCTCAGCTCTGTTTTAACTTTTCTCACCACGCTGAATGCTCACTCAGGTTCACTATAAGAATGTGGCAAACAAAAAGCAGTGTTAATATGGGCTACTTAAAGAGTGGTATTCGTTCCACTTCAGGGCTTTGTAGGACTGTTGACCAGTACTTGAGGAAACAGGTATCTGTTTCAGAGTCCCGGCTGTGCAGTTGCTGTGTCAGCTTGATGTTAACAGCTTGGTATACTCCAAGTTCAGCCTTAAGTTGACTACACTCTTGCCACGACTTGCAAAGCCCTAGACAATTTACAATGTTTATTACAACTTCATTGACAAGATTTAATTTCAAAGAAGGACTGAATAAAGTGCCAATATTTTGCAGTATGACATCACCAACAGGTAAAGGCTTACTCATTTTCAGAAGGACTGCAACTTAAAATGCTTTTACTTGCTTATAGAAGGTGTGCTGAGTTACAGTACCAAATATGTCATCACCATTGTCATGCAGATATTTATCAACATCAGGTCCAACATGAAGGTGTCACTGCTGCAAAATATTATTGTCATCCTCAAAAAAAGAATTAATGGTGGTACTGATATTACCTAGAAATTCTACAGCAGCATGTGGCTTCAATAACCTGGTTGTGTACTCCTGTAGAAGATTTGTGATATCACTGTACAGAGTTAAACACTGGCTGCTTCTGGCACACTGAACTTAAGGAGAGACTCCATAGCAGACTTCAGGAAAAGGAATACCAGTTTTACCTCTGGACTATTCAGCCATTCTGTTATGAGGTCTATTCTGTGTGACCGGAGCTCATGTATGATAAAGTATGAAGTATGATAAAAGCTCAGGCCACGGGTCCAGTATTCACTTCACAACTTTATGAAGGCTCAGCTAATGAATGGGGGTATGTCGAATAAGTAGAAGTGGCTCAATCTCAACAAATAATGCGAATTCATTTAGCTTCTGTTGCCTCTGTGCACTACGAGAAAAGTGATTATACATGTCTGATATTAAGTTTACTATATGTGAGTTCAATGCTTTCAAACCTGATTTGATGCAAAGGTCTGCTATATGGCATAGGCAACCCATACTGAAGAGATCATGACAGAAAGTCTTTAATCATGACAGTACAGAATTGTATTTACCAGCCACCAGCAGCATTATCTGATGAGTATGCATCCATATTATTTGTTGGAATATTGAATCTCTGATTACTTTCTATAAGACAGTTGTATATCACTTCACTTGTACCTGCCACACAAATGGGCATGTGTAAGAATTGAACAGCATTTCCACTAACCTGGTCAAAAAATCCAATCAGAATGACAAGGAGTTTATTATCCCCTATATCAGTGCTCTGATGTAAATAAATGCATTAAGGCTGCTTCTGGCAAACTGCTGCTGCATCTTCCTGATATTCTGGACCCAGGGCATCACGTGTAATGGATGCACACTTAGTCACCCCACAGCTCACTTCTTCAACACTTCATGATCACCGAAGTGTTTTTTCATGTATTTCAGCAGATGATCCACAGCACTAAAGGGTAGGTTGTGCATTGCAAGTAAGATAGTAAATCTCATTTCAGATATTAATAATCCTGTGCTGTACTTGCTTGCTGGACTTGGGTGGCAAGCATGTCTGTTACTTTCCTTCCAGATGCGGCCTGCTTTGCATTTGTCTTGTGTTTCTGTGTATCCATGTGCCTGTGCAGATCATGGCGTCCCCCATGGCCAATACTAATGTTACAGTGACACACTTTACAGAAGGCATACCCTAACCCAAGCTTGGTCTCACTTAGCCAATCAAATGACATCTTTCAAGCTGATTTCAATGAAGACAGTCTTCTTTTTTTGTCAACATGACCTGTTAAATAAACACAAAAACTTTCTCTAAGCATGAAGACATTGATTATCTTGCAAATTATTTTACTTCTACTACTAATAAAGAAATATATGACTGAGAGGACACCTAATATTTTTCCATCTTTAGGCGTCTCTGCCTCTGACTGCCCTGCATGGGTGATCACTTGGTCCTCAGTTGCACTGCTTGTGGTTGGTACTGCTAATACTGCAGGTGCAGCTTGAAATGAAGACATTCCTTTTTTCTTGACCTGACCTATTTGTAAAATGAAATAAAAAACTATTTAACCCCTTCTAAGTATGGCAACAGAAATTATGCTGAAAGACACATTATATTACTAACAGACATATTACCGAGTGAGAAGTGAGACCAGATCCCACCTTTTTCACCTTCAGCCATCTCTGCTTGCCCAAGTTGTCCCTTAGACTGTTTGATGGGGGTTGTCATGCTTTTTCTTGCAATACCTTTTGAGTCTTGTTCTACAGGTGCAGTTGTTGCAGGTGTGGCAGAAGTACTTTGTGAACTCCTGTAAAATCAGAGCATGATATCATGCAGCAACCAGTCAGTGTAAGACAAAGAGACATGAAACAGTTTAGGTGAGCTAGCTGGTTTGGGAGGGGGGTATGATGATTATATTATAAAAACTGAGGCTTTGGGCATCTTCGATCTTCAATCAAGTTCATTAAATACACACGGCACAGCAATGAAGTCCACACATACACACACACACACACACACACACACACACACACACACACACACACACACACACACACACGGTTCCCTATCAGAAGCCTGAAACACTATAAGCCTGAAAATCAAAATCCTGAAAACTATAGACTGAAAGACCAAAATCCTGAAAGACCAAAATCCTGAAACTCAAAATCCTGAAAACACAAATAATGCTAATATGTCACTATAAAGACACTAATATCTACTAACTGACCCTGACCCTAACCCTAACCCTAAGGTCCGTCACTATCGCACACTCACCTGACCCGCGCCCTAACCCTAACTCACTTAAACCGCCCCTAACCCCAATATTTGTCACTATTGCATACATGCCTAACCTGCGCCCTAACCCTAACTCACTTAAACCGCCCCTAACCCTAACATAAAACCAACCGCACACTTACCTGAACCCAACGCATGACCCAACACCACAGGGCTAACAATAGCAAAGCCACAATGACGTCAGTATGCCCATTTTGTGTTTTCAGGATTTTGAGTTTCAGGATTTTGGTCTTTCAGGATTTTGGTCTTTCAGGATTTTGGTCTTTCAGTCTATAGTTTTCAGGATTTTGATTTTCAGGCTTATAGTGTTTCAGGCTTCTGATAGGGAACCACACACACACACACACACACACACACACACACACACACACACACACACACACACACACACACACACACACACACACACACACACCCCTATTACAGCATGCACACAAATGATTTATAATTCATATGTTCTTCATAATTGAGAAAGACAGCTGTATATGCTTGATAGCTACGGTGTGAAATGCCATGGTGGGACACAGAAACACAACAGAGAACTCTGAGGCTTACAGAAGCATGGACAGCTTACATACATAGGTTCATAGGTTCATAGGTTCATAGGTTAGTACTAAGCTAACTGCCCTTGTGAGCCACTTTAAGCCTAGCCAATTATCCCTTGTGAGACTCAAATCCTGCACCTTGTGTTTGTAAGGCAAACACCTTAACCATTAGGCCACCCTCCCAACCCCACAGAAGACATGTACCATCACAGCTGTTCTACTATTTTTTAACTATAATGTGATAATGTTAGTGCATGTACTTTGTAAAAAGCAGGCGACAGTTACTCTACAGTGTGCATACAATTCAAAATTAACTTGAAAATGAGGTGTCTTCATTTCTGAACAGAACATGGACTGCACACATCCAGACAAACTATCTAGTTAACAAAATCACAGACAGTACTTAGTGAATCTTCAACTGCTGCTTTTCAGATCTTTAGCAAACATGTATAATGTATAACATGCTTCTCAAGTTAACAGACCTGTATTGTCAAAGCTCAATCTCTGTGAAACCCTCTTCCCATATGCTGTTATTTATGCATCTGGGCTGTAAACCTGCCACAAAGTTCTCTGTTGTGATTTAACACAGAACAGAGTGGAGGAGGGAGCCAAGACTAATTGAAGTAACACATCACAGGTCTTTTTACAACCCAGACCTCCCTATTCCCCTCCTCCAGCTAGCCTGCAAAGATAACTCTCTCTGTACTTGCACACCACCATAAAATCACAGATTAGAGGCTATCAGCTGGTGAATTCCTTTCAAGAACAAAAACAAGTGCAGACAGCATATCTCTCAATCTGTTATCACAAGAGTCAGCAGTTAGCGATAAAGCCAGAAATGTAAAGATTCTTTTTCAAATCTCACAGCAGCTGTTTGTCTCCCTTGGTGCATAATCATCCTCATTAATCCAAACCATCCATCAGGTCAGGTGGGTCTCTGACCCCCATAACAAGCAGTGGAAACTTCAAACATCTCTCTTGTGCACTGGGCATTGACAGACACTGTCTTGTAACTAAAGAGACTCAAAACTAATTAATCCAAACCACCCAATCAGTCAAGTGGGTCTCTGGCCCCCATAACAAGCAGTGGAAACTTCAAACATCTTTCTTGCTCACTGGACACCCACAGACACGGTCTTATACCTAAAGAGACTAAAAACTAATTAATCCAAACCACCTGTGACTATTGGGGAGAGATGGGTGAAGACTGTCAGCCTAGGCAAATAGAATTTGATATATAATTCTATCATTTGTATAAATAAATGTAAAATGCAGGCTTGTGTTTTTAAATGAAAGAAAACACTGTAAAATGTGAACTTCAAGATGGTTGCAACATTGCCATCTGCTGTAAGGAAAACCACGCCAAGCATTTCAAATGTCTTTGAAAGTACAATTATCTAAAAAATGGTGCCAGAGTGGCTAGCTGAGCACATTCTTCCTACTGTCTTAACTTAAGGAATAATTGTTAGAGTGTACATGTGGAAGGTGCTTTATTGCTTTTGTTTCTGCTAGAGTGTATATGTGAAATGCCTTTTATTGTTGTATTCTCCTGTGCAGGTGTTAGCTTGCTAAATAATGTAAATGTAGTTTCTATTATCCTGGGAACTCAGAGCAGGTGTCAATATGATGCAATATGAATACTGGGTAAACCTAAGTGTTAAAAATTATGTAATCTGGGGAGGACCCAGAGACATGTTTCTTAGTGATGTTTTATAAAATGTGTCTTAGAGAAAAATAG
This sequence comes from Protopterus annectens, assembly GCF_019279795.1. Classification (NCBI taxonomy): domain Eukaryota; kingdom Metazoa; phylum Chordata; order Ceratodontiformes; family Protopteridae; genus Protopterus; species Protopterus annectens. Next base: position 661,929,604 of record NC_056727.1, on the reverse strand, counting down.
AGAGCATTTTGATCTTGATATCCAACTTACCAGCACTCTGCTTATGCTCACATGTAAGTTTTTAGCACTTTGATTTCTTGTAGGAATAGTTAAAGCTAGTAAAGATGAATTAGGTATTTTTCTTTGAAATCATACCTGTCCTACTGTATTATTTTAAGTTTCTGTGTGATCTCTGAACTCTTAGATATTTCTGTGGTATAGTAGTTTTGTCTTATGTTTTAATTATTTATTATTAAATATTTTTAAAACCTTCTACCTGTGGCTGATTTGTGTAGAGATAAGTTCTAGAGTACATTGCATATTTATATAGAGGTTATTGTAATAGGCCACTCTAAAGTAAGCCTTGACTGTTAGTCATACTACTATTGGATAATAATATTGCACAGTAATAATTGGACATCCTTTTAAGGGCCTTTTGGTAGCTGATATTACTAACTGGGTGGTGGCAGTAATTACTACCATATAGTCTGGGTAAAGGGGCACTGTTGGAGAATCTGTGTCAGCCTTTCCTAGGAGTGTCTGTGAAGTTGTATAAATACTTATCTCAAAGTGTGTGCGTGTGTTGTGCAGCTACTTGGCAGGGACATAAACCACTGGTTGGACAGAGAGGGTACTGGAGGTTCTACCTTGCCCAATTAGGCTGAGACCTGGACCCTATAGCTGTGCCAGTGGGGAGTCTTATTGGGGACCTGGTGATCAAGCGAGGAACCGGCCCCAGACTGACTGTGATCTCTGTGTGCACTTAAGGGAAATTGTACTTTACTGTGCGTATTAGTTATCCTTTCCTCTCTTCTAGGAGACAACCTCCCTGGTGTCAGTGGTGAGGATTGAGGCTCCTTGATTGCTGGGCCAGGGCACAGTCATCCAATTGTTTGGCAGTGGTGGAGTCTACTTCACATACTAATTGGCTTGTAGTGGTGTAGGGTAGAGTGAATTCCTGTAGCTTATGTACAGTGATCTCTAGAAGTGTTTTGTACTCTAAAACAGCCACTCAGTGTATACTCAGAGTTCAGATCACAATTGTTTTATTTCTTTTGTTAGCTTAGTGTTAGTCAGGGTGAGCAGGCAGCATGTCAGTAGAAGAGTATGGAAAGTTGACAAGGAGCCAGCTGGCGGAGATGTGCCAGGCTAGGGGACTGGTGCATGGAAACCTGACTAAAGCAGACCTGATTGCAGCCTTGGTTACAGCTGCATCAGAAAACAGCAGTCAGAAGGACAATCACACTGACAGTGGAGATACAATATCCTGGGAGAATGGACAGCTCAACCTTTCTGCAGTGGACCTAAATATCCAGCTGGAGCTAAAGACTTGAGTTGGAGGTCAGGCATATGGAACTAGAAGCAACCAAGGAAATGAGGAGTCTACAAGCTGAGGAAAATGAACAGCAGAGGAAGCATGACAGGGAAATGCTGACTCTTCGCCAGAGTCATGGAAGTAATGGGGAAGGGAGTAACCAGAGCCCAGAAGCACAAAAAGTCAGTAAATTTCTTCCACAGTTTAAAGAGGGGGATAATTTTCATAGCTTCATTCATATAATTGAGCGGGTATGTAAACAGTATGAAGTTGACCAAGGGCTCTGGGTATGGTTCCGGACCCCCTTATTCCATGGTAAAGCTGTAACTTCTTTAGTAAAAATGCATGACACTGACTGTTTTGATTATACTGCTGTAAAAAGACATTTATTAGAATGTTTTAAGCTAACACCTGAAATGTATAGGAAAAAGTTTTGTGAGCATAGATGCAAGGCAGATGAAAATGTATGTGAATATGTTGAATATGTTGAACTGAGCACTTATTTTCATAGCTGGGTGAGTGGATATCAACTCACCACTTTTGAAGGGCTGGCAGACCTTTTGGTAAGGGAACAAGCCCTTAGCACTTTGCCTGAGGACATAAGGATTTGGTTAGCTGATAAACAGTGTGCTACTTCAGAGGAGTTGGGGAAGAAAGGAGATCTATACCTAGCAAGCAGGGCAGACCTGCACAGGAAAGGGACCCCCAGTACTACTCATGGGACTAAAGGAACCCATGGTCGGCAGCACAGATGGCCACAACAGAATCTGCCAGTAGCAGGGGAAGCCACTAGTCCAGGTACATATCCGGATGCTAGGGTTAAATGTTTTGAATGCAACCAGTGGGGCAATGTGGCATACAGATGTCCACAGAGGCAAGGTGGGGAACCAAAGGTGAGGGAGCCAGTAAGTGGGAAAGACAAAATGCCAACAGTGTGTTGTCTTGATACAACAGGGGTATGGAACTACCATCCTGCAGATGTCCTGAGAGGGAAGGATTTGGATGAGGCAGTACTATGTATTTATGCAGTTACATTCAGTGAGGCTAGGAGACAAGCATGTGGGTCTGGTAGCCTGGGGTAGACCCAGACAGACTGCAAACTTGCAGCCCGGACTGCAGAGGTGGTTACTTTAGGGAGTGAGCTACGCTGCAGCAGTAAGACTGAATGTGAGCCACAGCTGCTTGTAGGTACTGATGTTCCCTTGGACAGGGTAACTGCAAAAGTAGAGGTGAGTAGTAGTACCCAGGCTGACAGTGAGGCACCACTGTCAGAGGATGCCAGACTTCCTGTGGAAGGGGAGCTGGGAAGGGTTACAAGGAGAAACTTGAGACAGGCTCAGCTCTCAGACCCTACATTCCAAGGCCTGAGGCAGGTAGCTAGGGAGGCACCTGATTCTCAAGGGAATGGGGAATCTGTATACTGAAACAAAGGGTTACTGTACAGAGAGTGGACCTCTGAGGGAGGGCTAGAAGCTGAGAGAGTACAGCATTTGGTAGTGCCTAGAGCTTACCGTCTGGCGCTTCTAGCCATAGCCCCTGATGAGTATTGAGGCTCCTTGATTGCTGGGCCAGGGCGCGGTCAACACACCACCCATAGGGTCAAGTTGGTCTCTGCCCCCCCCCAATAACAAGCAGTGAAAACTTCAAACATCTCTTTTGTGCACTGGGCACCCACAGACACAGTCTTGTAACTAAAGAGACTAAAAACTAATGTAGGTGCTTAACTTCCAAGTGTCTAGACAGTAAAATACCTTAACTGCACTAACTTAAACAAATGTTAATGAGTGTGTTAGTACATTATGCTTTATAGTTTCTTAATCAAACCACTGTACTGAAGAGTACATCACCAAGAAGCAACAGCTGCATAACCTTCTCCAGTAAGTTTCCCCCCAAACCAAAGTCTATTTTCTTTTGAGAAACACTTAAATCTATAAAATAGCATTCCATTACCTCTCCTATTTCATCTGTAACTAACACCACCTTTAATTTTATATGCTTTTAAGAATTTCAGGGTAAAATTAGATAATGTCTACACTTGCCTTAATTTAACAGTATAAAATAGAGTGACTGTGCAAAGTAGCATACCTTTTCTTAAGGTACACTGAGTGGTTTCTAACAGCTGACTATTCATCAGGGTCTGCCCTCTCCGCTCACCTGCCTTGCCCCCAATTCCCACCCACCCCTACTATCTGCTAATTTATAGACACAATACTACAACCCCCACCCACATCCCACCCACTACCTCAACCAATCCCAAAACAACACAATTGCAAATATTAACAAGCTCCCACCCTCCACCAAGTCCTCCTACCATACTCTTAACCCGATGCTATCACTGCCAACTGAATCATTGCCCACAAACCCTCAAGTAACTATGTTTACCTCTCATCTATTACTAGCTACCCTTGTTACACTTTACACCATTATCTGCTATCATAATGCTCACAAAATATTTCATGCCAGCCCAGCCCTAACATCCACCTACCAACCGTATAGTGACTCTCCCTTCTCCTGCATCCAACCCACTTACTGAACTACTCTACCACTGAGCTATACAAAGTCAAATATATTAATTCCACCATACCTTCCACCAAACCCAACAGATTAACTAAACATCTACTCAAAATTCAATCTCTATGTCTATTCCTGCAAGCACAGTTCCAAATTTCTAGTGATATACATCCCAACCCAGGCCCCACAAGTGATACTACCAACTTACTTAGTATGAACACTAGAAGTATATTGAACAAAACTGATGAACTACATGCTACACTCTCCGGTTACAACCCAGACATTACACTCATTACAGAGATCTGGCTCAAACTCCACATTAAGGACAATGAGATAATTTCTCCAGGTTATAATATAATCAGAGCTGATAGAACTATCAAAAAAGGTGGAGGTGTTGCCATACTGTACAAGACTGTCCTCAAGATAGACCTTATACATACAGAAATCCCAACATTTAACAATGTAGAAACCCTATTCACTGAAATTCAAATCAATCAACAGAAACAACTAAACCTAGGAGGTATTTACATACCCCCAGGTGACAACATACCTACTCATGAGTCTATACTAAACTGGACATCTGCAAACCTCCCACAGAAGACACTCCTTCTAGGGGACTTTAACATTGACTGGAAATCCATCAACGCAACTATCCTCTCTAATCATATCAACCTGTATAGCTATACTCACTTTATCCAAACACCCACCCACATTGACAAAAATACAAACAAGGAATCCATACTAGACTGGATCCTTACAAACAACCCATCTACTGCCCAATATTATGGTACAGTACCAACTGGCCTTAGTGACCATTTACCCACATTCATATTAAGACAGCACCTCAAAACCAGTAAAACAACCACTTTATGTGAAATCCATAATTCAAAAAATGTCGTACCTGAGCATTTTATTAATGCACTAAGGTATTGAAACTGGGCTCCCCTAGAAACCCTCACACTAGACAAGGCAGTGGACTACTTCAATTCCACCTTTTTAAACATATTAAATCAGATAGCCCCCTATCGACAACTTGAATAAAAACCAACCCAGCCCCTTGGCTCTCTAAAACACAAGAACCCTTCTCAAACTTTGGGATAAAGCTTGGGATGCATGGTATCACAATAAGACCGATGACAACAGGCAGATTTTTCTTGGACTACATAATAAAGCAAAAAAAAAATGGTTAAGGCAAGATAATTAAAATCGCTACACAGAGCTACAAGTAAGACATACCACTAACCCCCCAAAATTCTGGGCAGCTATCAACCAAGTATTACAACCAAGCAAACTCACTACCCCTCCCCCCAACGTCAGAGGAGATAATATAGAGATAGCTACCCAATTTAACAACTACTTCACTTCTTCCATCCTTAACCTAACTAGCAACAGCCAGCCTTGCACTCTCCCACAACCAATCAGCAACCCAAACTCATATCCTGCATTCACTCTTAAACCAGTTCCTACCAACACAATATACAGACACCTCAGTAAACTAAAACCCACCACTTTGGCAATCGACAAACTCCCTGCAGAGTACCTCAAAATTGCTGCTAGTGCTATAGCTTATCCCATCTTTATACTTATCAACCAGTCTATCAACGAGGATACAGTTCCAGTCCTTTGGAAAACCTCTTGCATAATACCCTTAAACAAAGGTGGTCCCTCAACTAAATTTAACAACTACTGCCCCATAGTGATCTTATCCCCCTTATCAGAAATCCTTAAAAAATGTATTGATTCTCAGCTGATGATGCATTTACTTACAAATAGTCTCCTCACCAACACCCAACATGGCTCTCTCCCATTCCATAGCACCACCACAGCACTCATATCCTTCACCAACACTGTCAATCAATATAGAAAACAAGAAAACCTAGTGCCTGCCACCTTCCTTGATCTGTCCAAAGCATTCAATACAGTATCCCACAACAAACTACTTCCTATCTTAGCCAAACTCAACCTAAACAACCCCTACTTGCTCTGGTTGCAAAACTACCTATCCAACCACTGACAAGCTGTTAAGTGGCATAATTCCCTCTCCCCCTTCTCCCAGTAACAGTAGGTGTACCACAGGGATCAATTCTGGGACCACTACTATTTAATATCTTTACAAACACCCTCCACACCGCCATCCAGCAAGATACAATAGTCCAATATGCAGATGATACTACACAGATCTGCTCAGCTCCCACACTTCAAGCACTCTAGACTAAAACCTATGAGGTCTTCTGCAATATTGAAAACTGGTTAGAAGACTCACAACTAATAATTAACTCCCAAAAGACTCAACTTATGCTTTGTCACCCTACCAAAACTATTGACTCCTCTGCTCTTTTCTCTATCAATTCTGCCAATAACACACAAATCTCCCCAGTATCATAAGCTAAACTTCTTGGTGTAATACTTGACCAAAACCTGTAGTCTGACAAGCATGTAGCACAAACCATTTCCAAAGTCCATAAAAAACGTGAAATCCTATACCACTGCAAAAACTATCTAACCAAAAAAAAACAAAATTGCTATATCCAGAAATCACCTTAACAAGTCAGACATATACAAATTGTTCATGTGCTATAATAAAATAACTAGATTCACAACCAACTCTAATTTCCACTCCCACCACTGTCACTCACTAAAACAACTAGGTTGGCTTGAATTCCCCAACTTACTAAACTATAACCAACTCATCATGGCTCATTACTTGCTGTACCACCCAAACAAGATTCCTGATCTCTCAGGCTTACTCCACTTTCACAATTCTGCTCGCCAACTAAGATCCACAAACAAAGCCCTTCTTGAAGTAGCTAAGTTTAGACACAGTACTGGTGAATCCATCTACTCCTACACAGTTGCTAAAATTTGGAATTCTCTTCCACCAGATATCAGATTGCAAAGCAGCAGTCCCATCTTTAAAACCTATAAAAGCCCAACTCAATCTCATCTGGCAATGTACCTGTGCTGAACATGGCTAGCCCTACTACCACCATTCAGATAACTCTTCCTCTGGCACTACTCAAAGGTCAAACACATAGAAAAAAAACTACCACAACAAATTGTATTTTTAAATGTATATGTATAACTGTATATAGTATTACTGCACTTTCTTACTCAAATATATTTTCTGCTTTATTACTGTACAATCTATATACTGTACACTTCTGTAATTTCTCATCATATTATGCCATGATATACTATTGTTTGCTCTGTTGTTTGTATGCTCTGTTAATTTGTACTCATCTCTGACTTTTGTATTTTTATCATGTATGTGGAGATTTTGTATTTTGTATTTTTTTTTTATGATTGTCAGATATGTGGAACTTTTCTCCCTGGGTCTCTGCTGAAAACAGGCACCTGATTGACCAGTCAGACCAACCTGGTAATGAAATATAAATTAATTAATTAATTAATTAATTAATTAATTAATTAAATAAATGGTTGGGTGTGTGGATGCCAGAAGCCAAGGAGATAGTTTAGTTTAATATATTGCCTTTATGAAGTTGGTACAATAGTGAGTTCTGCGGTGGTGCAGCGGTAGCATTGCTGCCTCACAGCAAGAGGTTCTCCCATTTGATTCTCGGCTTGGGTTGGGAGTGCCTTCTGTGTGGAGTCTAAATGTCCTTCCCATGGTCGAGTGGGAGTTTGAAAGACATGCGTTGAATGGGCGTGCCTTCATTGAAGGTTGGGCATCGGGCTGGCAACTCAACACCATAAAAAACAACTGCCATTCATTAGCGGACCGGAGTTCCACTGTGGCAACCCCTAACTGGGAAAAGCCGAAAGACCAACAACAACATGAAGTTGGTACAATAACACGCTTTACATTATAATATGAAGTCTGAGTCTGACACTAAAAGTATCTGTCATTACTTTGCTTACTGATTTAGTACAGTCTTCAATCTGCCAAGAAATGTACATTTCCCAAAGCAAAGCACCTTCTATTAACTATATACTTCTAGGACAGCAAGCCTTACGCTAGGTAAAAGTGCACAATACATATACAAACTGACATAACACCAGACCATATCGTAACACCGGTGCAATATTATATTATTATCAACCACAGCATACACATACTATGGGTAAAATATGAAACAATTACTATCAGCTTACTAACTATTTCAGCTACAAGGCTCACTGGATGGTTAATATGTTTTATTTTATACCTGCAAAAAAGTTCTTTTGATGACTTAACATAATTCAATATTATTTCCCATGAATATACTTATAAAAACATGTATGGTGGGGTGCCTGCCTCAATAAGAAACACTGTGTGTTCTTAGCTCTATGTAATAATGCAGTTTCAAAAGAGTCTTGAAAGCTAACATTACATTGCAGTTTCTTATTCATTATGCTGTGCTATTAATCACCACCTAGTACCCCATGATAGTCTATGAGATATGTGACATACAAAACTGTGCATTGTATCAAAAGTCACTAACAGGTAAACTGAAATTAAAATCAACAGAAGGCACAAATACAGCTCCATAGAATTAATTATTTAGTTATATGACTGTAGATATTATAGCCATAACTCTCAATCTCTTAAAGTAAGAAATCTGGACAAAGCCACAAATCATTGGGGATGGGGACCAAACAAAGGCATAGAAATAGTTAGTGACACTGTTCAAAATACTGCTCTTCCAAAGTTAGACTGTTGACACAACAGATTTTGCATAGCATCATATTAGAATGAATTTTCTGAAGGACGAAGTCTGAAAATCAAATGTAATGTCAACTGCATGCCAATATTTTCTGACTTCAGTCCTTAGAGATCTGCCACTGCCAGTGATTTGGCAAAAAATACAATTTTATGAGAAATGGACCCATAGCAAAAAGCCAAAAGCGGAGTTCTCTTCAATAGTTTCAAGAATGTACAAGCATCAAAATGAGACATTTCCCCAAATGATCCATTCCCTCAGTGATTTCAAGTATGCACAAGTATGCTTAAGCACCAAAATGAAACATTTCCCCCAGCAATCCGTAACCCTCCAGTAGTTTTAAGTACATACAAGCACCAAAATGAAACATTATTCCCCAGACCCCCACTGATCCCTTCGGCATGTGTGCAGTCAGATGTTCACAGCAAATGCAAATAAATAAATAACTAAATATTCACAACAGATGGCCTGTTTCACACAGAAAGTGTAGAAACTAACAGTCAGCATTCTACTAATGAAACTGCAGCCTTCACATCCATACCTCTTAACCTCTTTTAATAAGAAATTGGGTTGAAGCCTAAAATAATGGAGGGACAAAGGCCTTAAAATAGGGATATATTTTACATTTTGCTCTTACACATTTAAAAAGTTGCTAGGATAACAGGATTTGTGTTATGCAATTTCTGAAGACTACAAAGTCTGAAACTCAAATGTATGTTACATTATGTGACTTTAATACTCTGATTTGCCAGAAAACCACACATTTGTTTGAGGAACAGGCTAAAAATATGAGGCAAAAATCTGGACATCCTGTGAAAATCTGTATAGTTGAGAGGTATGTCCAGGGCTACCATTTTATAGGTTCAGGTATGACTGAGTTCTTAGGCCCTATGTCCATGCAGCACTGCATGATACTATATACACATCACCTTGTAAACTACCTAAAGATAAGGGGGAAGCAAATGAAATAAAATTGTGATCAAAGAAATGCTTGCAAACAGTACTGTAGCCATCCCTGAAGCACATCACACTTTAGTACAACTAAATAGCAAAGCAAAAAAAGATAAAAGTATGAGGGAAAAACAACTTGCATTGTAAGCTTACCAGAAGAAAACATGTAAGGGACATGTAAGCAGACTCTCTTGTGGTATGCTAGCCACAACTTCCATGCAAGTTGTTTATTAAAAAAAGACTTCCTATTAGTAAAATAATTGCTTGTCAGCACTTATATTGGAGTGTGTGACTTACTGTCTGAGGCTGTACCAACACAAATGTTTCATGCTAAGTTGCAAAGCAACGTATACTAGCACAATGTGCAAAGTAATTAAACTGCCACTCTATAGCAAAAATGTTAACTTTGAATGTGAAAAACATTTACTATATCACTTGAATTTCATACATAAAAACCTTCCTTCATTTTATGTTTATTCTGTTTGTTCTCATAACCAGCTCTGTCATCCAACATTCTAATGATAAACCCCAATTCCAGCATAATTAAAGCAGTGAATATGTAGTGGAAGTAGATACTCACACATTTCCATGTTGAACATTTTTGTGACAGAATCATCTCAATTCTTGTGCAGTCATTTTGGAAATTATTCATCTGATCACATCTGTATAGACTGCATTTTGTTAAACTGCATAAGAATTCTGGAATAATCAGGATTACTTACAGACAGTGCATGTCGTCTGTATCCTAGATTAAAAGGCAACTGTTACAGCTGGTGGTCAGTTGTAGACAAAATACTCATGTATTCCAAAAGTATGACTAGGCTGTTTTGTGTGCTGATATATTATTGCAATTGCACCACGTAGTCTTTTGTTTCTTCTTCATTCATTTGCACAGTGTAGAAAAAATGTTGTACTGTCTCTTTACAATTTTTGAACCATCCTCTGGGAGACTGCAGTATGTTAAACACCCTTACTCTTCAGGAACAGCTCATCTAGTCCATTCCAGCTAATCTTTTTTAACATTCAAACTTTTAAAATATGTACACTGCAAGTTAGCAGGTGCACCCTAAAAGAAACTGCCTGACAGTTCAATTTCTCATTGTGTTGTAGGGTGTAACGTACAAATATTTATGATCATCAACTCATCACCATCATTCATGCATAATTCTCAACAATTCATGTTCATTTTATATTTATTTTTATCTTTATTTTACCTGGAGGTGGAGGAGGAGCCGGGGAAGATGTAGAAATAATATATTTTGTCACGAACGCATGGTCCGCACCTCACCGCTCTAAGTCCGATGAGAGACAGACTGTCTTCTGCTGCCTGCTGCTAGTGCTGCACTACACTCACACAAACAAACGGCTTGGGGATGGGGGTGCCACTTGCCTGCCTTCTAAACTAAAGCCTCTGCCATCTGTTCTCTTGAGTATCTAGATTAATTAAAAACAAAAAACACACTAATCTGTTGCTGTCAGCTTGGCTGCACTCTCGGTCTTGTCCCTCACTCCCCCTCGGTCCGGATTGTGGAAGAGCTGCTGCAGTGCGAGTTGAGTGCAACACACATGCCAACCATGAACATAAACAAACACAGTCAGTCACCCCCTGGAGCCCTCAGCCAAATACCGACAGGCTGGCAGGACTCACAAAGCTGACCTCATCGCACACGCCTCTGCATGTGATGATGTCAGCAAAGAAAATCACCGAAAAAATTTAAAAAAAAAACAAAAAGCATGGAGATGTAGGAATTAAGGGTGCTACTTGGGAATTCGTGGAACCCCATTATTTGGACCTCAGAACTGGTAAATACTGAGGAATTCTGTATGGTTGAGCAGTATAATACCACCTCCTTCATTTTGTAATGTATTTCACACACTATCACATTCGTAACTAAAGCAAAGAGTATATAACTCATTGGACATCCCTGTCTTACACCACTCTTCATATATATCTCTTGGCTTAACTAGCCATTTACAAGTAGTTTTATTTTATTATACTATATTCTGACATACATAATTTCCTAACTTTCTCACTTATATTATATTATTATCAATAAGATTTCATGTCCATTTGTATCAAATGTCTTAAGGTCTCCTATTATGATTTTCACTTCTTTTCTATTCATAATATTCACAATTTCTCTACCACTAATAATTCTTGACAACCCTTCTTTTTTATACCGTATGTACTATTTTCCATAATATTTTCTATTTTAGTTTCAAATTTCTTTTGCATTATTCTCATAAAAATCTTATAATTAGTGGTTTCAGTACTATCAGTCTCCAGTTTTTAGTTGTCTTCTATCTTTCTTCTTCCATACAAATTTAAGCATTCCACTGCATAATTCTTTACACATAAAACATTAATTTAACCATTCATTCAAAATGTTTAAAAATATTTTTGCCAGTTCCTTAAATTTTTATATATTTCATATCCCATTCCATCTGGTCCTGCAGCTGAATCAATATTTACTTGTCCTAATACTTTATCGAGCTCATTTAAAGAATTCTCCTTTTCCAACTCTTCATTCCCTTTTTTGTTAACATTTTTACTTTCCAAGTTTTTTTTTCACTACCTTATTTTTCTTTAAATATTTCTTGCATATATTTTACTACATAATTTAGAATTTTTCCTGTGTTCTTTCTATTCCTCCTTTTACATTTATTATCTATTATTATATCTCTCATTACACTACCATCTTCCTTTACTGATCTGCTTAAATAACTCAGTCCTTCTCTTTTTCCTTGTAAAAAATATATTTGCTGATTTAGGGATTCTTGTATTTTTTTCTTGATTTCATATAATTCTTTTTCTTGGTCAAAATGCTTTCTGTCATTATATTCTAAATCTTCAAATGATTGATATATTTTCTTTTATATTTTTCTTTCTCTATTTTGCTCAAATTATATTGCCACTGTGAAAAAAAGAACAGTTTTTATATATTTCCTTAAATATCATCTACCATTCAGACCGACTTTTATAAAACAATGTCATAGTAATATGATATTTCCATAACTGTGTTATCAATCACATTCCTTCTTCATTCCATGCTTTATCATTTATCCTATTTATTTCTATATACACCTTGCTTTCTTTTACCTCTAACCATATTGCAAGAGGATCAGAAAATTCTGTTTCAACTACATCTCCTTCTCCTATAACTAAACCTTCTGGTACTATAAAACAATCCATTTAGGTTTTATACATACCTCATTTGTAAGTCCATGAATTTGGGTCCCCAAGTTTTAACTTACCACATCTTATAACTTCTAACATTTGTCTGGTATCATTTCCTTTCTTTTTTAAGTTTGCCTCTTAAATCACAATTAAAGTCTTCTGTTATTATAATATTCATATTTATCACTACATAGTCTAAAATCTGATGAAATAATACTTGTTCTTTCTATTTTAAATCAAATGTGGTTAATCTTCACACTTTTCCTAAAGTTAGGTCTAATATATTTACTATATTTCTACAGAATATGGCTACTCCAGAACATCTCTCATTTTCCAAATTCCAGATTATCTTTCCTCCCCATAGTTTCTTTGTAATGTTTCTTCATTTGTTAAAAATCTTGTGTTTTCTAATATATTTACATTTGCATCACATGTATTACATCACTCCAAAATCCCTATTTTTATTATTATATTCTTAATACTATTCACGTTTACAGAAAGCACTCTAAAATTTTCATTTTCCCTTTTCCTTAGATTCATGGTTTCATAAGATCATAGCTAATTACAAGGCTAGCTTTCTTCTAAGCCCAGCCAATTTCCCTCCTAAAGGTGAGAATTAAACACTTTACATTATGTCTGTGAATCAAACACCTTAACCATTATACCCACTCCCAATCATTAGCTATATAACTCCATTTTATTTCTTTTTTCTTTTTGCTCATCCATTTAAATGTTCTTTTTCTGTCTTTACCCTTTTACTAACAGAACTCTTTTCTTTTCTTTTATCACAGTTACTTATCAAATGTTTTCTTTTCCACAAAAAAAAAAACAAAAAAAAGTTTTGGGTTGTCCACAGTATTTTATGACACCCCTGTCCCCCTCCACATTTAGCATGATTGGTACGAGTATATTTTTTTCTTTATATTTTCAACACATTATTACAATCCCATCCATTAGTCCATAAACCCCCTTTGTCATAATATTTTGCAATATCCAGCACTTATTTACCATAAAGCTTTCAAATGTCCTTTCAAAGTCTATCTTTCTACCTCTGTTTGAAATTGCTCATGAATTTTATTTTCTGTTTCACTGTTAAATGTTTTTATCACATAAAGATTCCATAGATTACAGTCTTTTTTTTATCATACTCTCCAAGAAAATGTTCCATTAAAAAAATCTCAAATATAATATCAGAAAGTATCTCTTTGTTAATAAGAGTAAATTCTCTTTCTCATGTAATTTTAACCTAAATAAACTATTAAATTGTCCCTCACTTCATACCCATGCATTTCTTTGTCTTCTTTACTTTGAATCCTTGCCACATACTTCTTTTACTTTCTCTGCATCTGTTTTGTTTTCTCTCTCACCACTATTAGTCAGCATTGTTTCTGCATCCTCTTATTGTATTTTTTCCATAATGACCCCCCCCCCCCCAGGAACCATCTCTTTCATTTTCTGGCTCACTCTGCATCACCATTTCTTTAAGTATATCATCCTGCATCCCTCCCAGCTGGAGTGTTGTAATTATAGAGTGTTGTAATTATACATCCTTCATTTGTCGACTCATCTCTATCAAACAGATTTCTTTGAAACATCTCTTCAGAATCTTGCGCACATTCTCTGGTCTAGATGTTTGTGTTCCCTTTCATTTCTTTCACCACTCCATTATCTCCTTATCTCTCTATCTGCCTCACTGTTTCTCTGGACTGCCACTGAAGCTGGAATGGAAACAGAAAGCGCTCCTACAAAATGGGTCCCACTCACAACAAAGATGACTAGGGGAATTTCCCTGATGTCCAGGTCAAATTTCCCCTAGTAGTACAAATACCACTTCAAGGGCGGCCACGGTGGTGCAGTGGTTAGCATTGCCGCCTCACAGCAAGAGGTTCTCCGGTTCGATCCTCGGCTGGGGTGCCTTCTGTGCGGAGTCTGCATGTCCTCCCTGTGGTCGCGTGGGTTTCCTCCGGGTGCTCCGGTTTCCTCCCACATCCCAAAGACATGCTGCAGGTGGATTGGACACTCTAAATTGGCCCTAGGTGTGCGTGTGAGTGTGCCTTCTGTGGAAGGTTGGGCGCCGGGCTGGCAACTCGACACTGTAAAACTCCACTGCCATTCAATGTGCGGACAAGGTGATCCGCTGTGGCGACCCCTAACCGGGAAAAAGCCGAAAGAAGAAGAAGAAGTACAAATACCACTTCACTTGAAAACCAATTTCCATGCAGAAGAACTGCTGATCCAAATTGAGAATTTTTTTTCATAATTATTGTTACCCGTGTCTTCTCTGCTCCTTTTCCCCATTGTGTTTAGAGGAAGACATTCACATCTCACTGTCTTTATCTAGTATGCTTATAATATACCCCCACCATCTACACTGTTCTTAACTAAGATGAACTCCAGTAGTTCTGGCTTCATGTCATATGCTTCATTTTGTTTTGTTTGTACTGTTCACCCTCCCTACTGCTACTAGATCCCCTCCTTGTTGACCAGGTGTACTGAACCTGCCTTATCCTATCTGGTTTCAACTCAACCTGTATTTGGGGCTGATGAGGAGACTGAGGACTCTGCTTCAGCATCATAGTGCTGCATCAGAGTGTGCTTTAACCTTCTCCCACCACATGTCAGTCTTGCAAACTCCACAATTACTGCTTATGGGAAATACATGCAGGCTTCAGGACATGTGTAACCTCGGGTCTACTTGAAATGAGTGAACACTCATTTGAACGAAACCCATATCACTGAGATAAGTTACTCGAAAGTGCAGAATAGTGAAATTTGAAATGAACGTAGTGCAGGACATCGTAAAATGGTTTCTGACATGCAGTCAGTTGTAGGAGTAGCAACTTAGATGTATATATGCTTTTTCCCACAAGATAGTACAATCTCGGAGTTGGTATATTTAATTTCTGGTGGATGTGGGGGGCATAGACCCCCACATGGGGAGGTGCAGAGAGACTTGTCCCCCTGCAAAAATGATGTAAGTAATGAATTGTGGTGTTTTAGTTAAGTGTAGTTTTTTGCAGTGTTTCTTTAAGGTAGTGTGGACTTATGGAAAGGATTAGTTGTGGGATATTTGTATAGTAGTATGTGGTATGTGGTGAATTTTTTGCTTGTGTAAATTATCAGATGGTGAGGGTTATGTAGTGAGTGTTTGTCGATATTCTCAGTTTTGTTGTTTTCAAGTGTCAGTATTTTGGATTTCAGGTAACCGGTCTCAGTAATATGAGTTTTCATCAAATGAGCATTTGCTCATTTGAAGTACACCCGTAACCTCCCATCCCACTACCACTTGCAGCAATAAATTTACTAGGTTGTTAATGCTAATATTCCTACAAGACTAGGCTGCCTCCCTCACCCAAGATGTGTAAGCCAGCATTGGTTGCTCACTGCCATCCTCTCCCTGTGCAGCCCCTCCAGTGGCCTTGCTGCTAGTCGAGCATAGATCATCTTCTAGTTATTTGACATTCTGTCTCATGCCTGCATCTGTTCCTATCCTTCCTATTTGCAAAATGTTTTCCTCCATTCCCACTGACTTCCACATCTCATCACTTTCTGTGACTACTACTCTATACATTTCACTGCCACTCACTGTTATCTCGTCTCCCGTTCTGTTTGTAGCATGTGTTCCTGCACGGCCATCCACATCTCCCATTCATCATTTGCCTCTACTTTCCCGATTGACCTCCTCCTTTTCATTAATGTTTTACATGATTTGCCTTCACATACACTCTATGCCATGCAACTTGTTTGTAGTCCTCTGTCATCCTTAGCATTGTTCTGCTGTCTTCTGGCATTTATACACATTGATATTATCACCCATTGTACATACTGGTCTGCTGCTGAATCCTGCCTAGTCCCACTCTGTTCTATCGCACCTTACTTACTAGTCTGCTACCAACTGTAGCGCTGACATTCTTCTCTATGTATCATGCATTGACATACATGCCACACCACCTTTCTCCTACATTTCCTGTCCAGTTTGTAATTTTTCTTTTAATGCTATTTGACACACACACATACATATATAGGCACATTTGTACCTTTGCTGGTTCAGAATAGTTGGCTAAATTGCTATTAACAATTAATAATGCTTTCACATGCATGATTCTTTAGCTCTGCAAAGCACCAGTTTGTTGCATTTAGATTTGCCAAGTCACACATATACATGAACCAATGACACATTGCATCAGTCAATACTATTGTGTATTTGTGATGACATTTATGACTCTCAGTGTGGTCGTGATGCTTCCCAAAGATTATATATTATAGTATACAACTCTGATATTTGATGTGATTGTATGTTTATCTTGGGAGAGTGGCCAGCTATTCAGTCAATTATGTCATACATTTACATCATTGTAAATATAATGCTGTGATTGACACATGCACTTTCATTTTGTCCTGTGATGATTTTTTTACAATTCAGGTTGCAGCACCTGGTGGTATGAGCTTGCCCTTCACATTTTACTGCATGTGCAGTATTACCATTTAGACTTATTCCCTGCTGTCTTTCTTCTCTTAATTCTGCCTTGATCTTCGTCTTTTCCCCAGATCATTTTTTTTCCTTTCATTTGTCTGCATGTTAGTTCCCACTGTGCTTCACAAGTGTGTATCACATCCCTGTTTGTATGTCTAACATGTTGAGTATGCCCAATTGTATGAGTACACTTGCAACCATCTGTGATGATTGGGGAGAGATGGGCGAAGGCTGCCAGCCTATTCAAATAGAATTTGATATATAATTCTGACGTGTAAATAAATGTAAAATACAGGCATGTTTTCTTGAGTGTAAAAGAACAATGTGAAATGTGGAACTGTAAAATATGTGACAACATTGCACTCTACTGGCCCAGTGAAGCATGTTGTGACCCTTTCATGTTAGAATTCAGCTCCAGTGTGTCTGGATGAAGGTTTCATGCCCATTGTTTTAAGGCTAAAATTTATGACCAGAATTTACATGTGGATGGTGCTTTACTGCTCTGGTTTCTGTTAGAATATAAATGTGAAATGTCTTCTATTGTTGTAAGTTTCTGAGCAGGTGTTAGATTGCTAAATAATGCAGTTTGTTTGCCTGGGAAAACCTAAGTGTCAACATGATGTAATTTGGGAGGGCCTTAGAGACATGTTGGTTAGTAATGTTTAAATACTATTTCTCAGAAGAGACTTGAAGCATTTTAATCTTGGATATCCAACTCAGCACTCTACCTTATGTTCACATGTAAGTTTTAGCACTGCTATTTCTTGTAGGAATAGTTAAAGCTAGTAAAGATTAATTAGGTATTTTTCTTTGAACTCAGACCTGTCCTACTGTATTATTTTAAGTTTCTGTATGATCTGTGAACTCTTAGATATCTCTGTGGTGTAGTAGTTTTGTCTTGTGTTTTAATTATTTATTATTAAATATTTTTAAAACCTTCTACCTGTGGCTGGTTTGTGTCGAGAGAAGCTCTAGAGTACATTGCATATTTATAGAGGTTATTGTAATAGGCCACTCTAAAGTAAGCCTTGACTGTTAGTCATACTACCATTGGATTATAATATTGCACAGTAATAATTGGACACCCTTTTAAGGGCCTTTTACTAACTGATATTATTAGCTGGGTGGTGGCAGGGATTACTACCCTATGGTCTGGGTAAAGGGGTACAGCTGGATAAGCTGTGTCAGCCTTTCCCAGGAGTGTCTGTGAAGTTGTATAAATACTTATCTCAAAGTTTGTGTGTTGTGTCAGCTACTTGGCAGGGACACGAAAAACTGGTTCAACAGAGAGGGTACTGGAGGTTCTACCTTGCCCAGCTAGGCTAAGACCTGGACCCTATAGCTGTGCCAGTGGCGAGTCTTATTGGGGACCTGGTGAGCAAGGGAGCAACCAGCCCCAGACTGACTGTGATCGCTGTGTGCACTTAAGGGAAACTGTACTTTACTGTATGTATTAGTTATCCTTTCCTCTCTTCTAGGAGACAACCTCCCTGGTGTTAGTGGTCAAGGTTGAGGCTCCTTGATTGCTGGGCCAGGGCATGGTCATCACATGTGGTGGCAGTGGTGGGATCTACTTCACACACTAATTGGCTTGTAGTGGTGTGGGTAGAGCGAATTCCTGTAGCTTATGTACAGTGATCTCTAAAAGTGTTTTATACTCTAAAACAGCCATGCAGTGTATACTCAGAGTTCAGATCACAATTGTTTTATTTTTTTTGTTAGCTTAGTGTTAGTCAGGGTGAGCAGGCAGCATGTCAACAGAAGAGTATGGAAAGCTGACAAGGAGCCAGCTGGCAGGAAATGTGCCAGGCTAGGGGACTGGTGCATGGAAACCTAACAAAAGCAGAGCTGATTGCAGCCTTGGTTACAGCTGCCTGCAGGACAATCAAACTGACAGTGGAGATACAATATCCTCGGAGAATGGACAGCTCAACCTTTCTGCAGTTGACTTAAAAATCCAGCTGGAGCTAAAGAGACTTGAGTTGGAGGCCAGGCGTATGGAACTAGAAGCAGCCGAGAAAATAAGGAGTCTAAAGCTGAGGAAAATGAACGGCAGAGGAGGCATGAGAGGGAAATGCTGACTTTTCGCCAGAGTCATGGAGGTAATGAGGAAGGGAGTAACAGGACCCCAGAAGTACAAAAGGTCAGTAAATTTCTTCCACAGTTTAAAGAGGGGGATAATTTTGATAGCTTCATTCATATGTTTGAGCAGGTATGTAAACATTATGAAGTTGACCAAAAGCTCTGGGTCCGGTTCCTGACCCCCTTACTCCATGGTAAAGCTGTAACTTCTTTAGCAAAAATGTATGACACTGACTGTTTTGCTGTAAAAAGACACTTGTTGGAATGTTTTAAGCTAACACCTGAAATATATAGGAAACATTTTCGTGAGCATAGACACAAGGCAGATGAAAATGTATGTGATATGTTGTTGAACTGAGCACTTATTTTCATAGCTGGGTGAGTGGATGTCAGGTCACCACTTTTGAAGGGCTGGCAGACCTTTTGGTAAGGGAACAAGCCCTTAGCACTTTGCCTGAGGACATGAGGATCTGGTTAGCTGATAGACAGTGTGCTACTTCAGAGGAGTTGGGGAAGAAGGGAGACCTATACTTAGCAAGCAGGGCAGCCCTGCACAGGAAGGGGACCCCCAGTACTGCTCATGGGTCTAAAGGAACCCATGACTGGCAGCACAGACTGCCCCAACAGAATCTGCCAGTAGCAGGGGAAGCCACTAGTCCAGGTACATGTCCAGGAGCTGGGGTTAAATGTTTTGAATACAACCAGTGGGGCCATGTGGCATACAGGTGTCCACGGAGGCAAGGTGGAGAACAAAAGTTGAAAGAGCCAGTAAGTGGGAAAGACAAAATGCCAATAATATGTTGCCTTGAGACAACAGAGGTATGGAACTACCATCCTGCAGATGTCCTGAGAGGGAAGGATTTGGATGAGGCAATACCATGTACTTATGCAGTTAAATGCAGTCAGGCTAGGAGACAAGCATGCGAGTCTGGTAGCCTGGTGGAGACCCAGACAGACCGCATACTTGCAGCCAGGACTGCTGAGGTGGTTATTTCAGGGAGGGAGCTGCTTTGTAGCAGTGAGACTGAAGGTGAGCCACAGCTGCATGTGGGTACTGATGGTCCCTTGGACAGAGTGACTGCAAAGGTAGAGGTGAGTAGTAGTACCAAGGCTGACAGTGAGGCATTGCTGTCAGAGAATGCCAGACTTCCTGTGGAAGGGGAGCAGGGAAGGGTTGCAATGAGAGACTTGAGATAGGCTCAGCTCTCAGACCCTACATTGCAAGGCCTGAGGCAGGTAGCTAGGGAGGCACCTGATTCTCAAGGGAAGGGGGAATCTGTATACTAGAACAAAGGGTTACTGTAGAGAGTGTGGACCCCTGAGGGAGTGCTAGAAGGTAAGAGAGTACAGCAGTTTGTAGTGCCTAGAGCTTACCATCTGGTACTTCTAGCCATAGCCCATGATATTCCCTTTGCAGGTCATATGGGCATAAAATGTACAAAGAGGTGTATTATGCAAAACGTCTACTGGCCTGGAATTTCCAGTGATGTAACAGGGTACTGCAGGACCTGTGAGCAGTGCCAAAAGGTAGGCAAGGCAGGAGACAATGTGAGAGCTCCTTTGATGCCTTTGCCTGTGATTGAGGAGCCATTTCAGAGGGTAGCTATGGATATTGTGGGTCCTCTGAGTACCCCAAGTTTCACAGGGAAAAAGTATATCCCAGTGATTGTAGATTATGCTACACGATACCCTGAGCCAGTGGCTTTGTCCTTCATTGAGGTAGAGAAGGTGGCAAATGCTTTGCTAGAGATTTTCAGCAAGGTAGCGTTCCCAAAAGAAATACTGTCTGATAGAGGAGCCAATTTTATGTCAGACCTGCTGGCTTGTCTGTGGAAGTCCTGTGGGGTGAAGCACATGAAGATCACCCCCTACCATCCCCAGACTAATGGTCTTGTTGAGAGGTTAAATTCTACAATCATGTCCATGGTACGGGCATTTGCAGATCAATTTAAGAGGGAGTGGGACAAATATTTGCCCCATCTGTTGTTTGCTTACAGAGAGGAAATCCACAGGTTTTTCACCCTTTGAGTTGCTGTACAGGTATAGGGTGAGGGGACCTCTAGATTTAATTCGAGATGAGTGGGAAGGTTAGTTTGAGTCTCACAAGGAGTCTGTTGTGGCATATGTCCTGAACCTCAGGACAAGGCTCAGGGAACTCATGGGCCTGGCCCAGGAGAACCTGGCAGAAGCCCAACAACAGAACAAGGTGTGGTATGACAGGAATAAACGAGCTAGAGAGTATGCTGTATGGCAGCAGGTGATAGTTCTCATTTCTGTCAGACACAACAAGCTGCAAGCAGCTTGGGAGGGACCCTACAAGGTAGTAAAAAAGGTAACTGATGTTAACTACATGATGGAAGTGCTAAGCAGATGGCAGGGGCACAAACTGTACCATGTTAACATGATGAAACCTTACCATGATAGGGAGGCCCTTTTGATGAGTATTTGCAGTGGATTGCAGGGGGAGCCTGAGGGAGATCTGGTGACTGATCTCCTTAGTGAGGCTCGGGCTGACACCTTGGTGGAAGGGGTATCAATGTCCCAGCAGCTATCTCCTACCCAGGTTTGAGAAATCCGAGCAGTGTTGCAGTAGTTTGGGGGCATGTTCACCGGGAAACCAGGGAGCATCCACCTGGTGTAGCACCAGGTGGATACATGACCACAAAGGCCTATCAGGCAGGCCCCTTATAGGGTGCCTGAGAGAGTGAGGGAGTCAAACAGACTCTGATGGAGTAGGTACAGGAGATGTAGGAACTAGGGGGGATTCAAGAGTCCAACAGTCCCTGGGCCTCACCAGTGGTGTTGGTGCCAAAGAAGGATGGCAGCACCAGGTTCTGTGTGGATTACAGAAAATTAAACAGTCACACAGAGGCAGATGCTAACCCCATGCCTAGGACAGATGAGGCCCTAGAGCAGCTTGGTGGGGCTAAGTATCTTACAACCATTGATTTTACCAAGGGTTACTAGCAGGTGCCCTTGTCTCCTAGTGCTATAGAGAAGTCAGCCATTGTGACTCCTTTTGGCTTGTATGAGTTCACAAAGATGCCCTTTGGGATGAAGAATGCCCCAGCAACTTTCCAGAGGCTGGTAGATCATATCTTAGCAGGAGCAGGAGGGTTTGCCCTTGCTTACATGGATGATATTGCTATCTACAGCCATTCCTGGCAAGAGCACCTTCAGCATGTCAGTGAGGTGCTGGGCAGACTACAGAGGGCAGGGTTGAGCATTAAGCTGAGCAAATGCCAGGTGGGTATGGCAGAGGTCTCCTACCTAGGACATAGAGTGGGGAGTGGTAAGATAAGGCCAGAACTGCCAAAGTGGAAGCTATTCAGGCATGGCCTGCACCTGTTACCAAAAAGCAGGTGAGGGCATTCTAGGGGACAGCAGGCTATTACAGAAAGTTTGTTTCCAATTATAGTACCACAGCTGCTCCCCTCACAGACTTAACAAGGAAGAACAGACCAGATAAAGTAGTGTGGACCCCATCATGTGAGCAGGCATTTCAGAGGCTTAAGGAAGCTTTGGGAGGACCCCCTGTGTAAGCCAGTCCAGACTATAGCAAATAATTTGTTGTACAGTTGGATGCTTCAAACTATGGGGTGGGGCTGTACTTAGCCAGATTTCTTCAGAGGGAGAAGAGCACCCAGTGGTTTATCTCAGTTGTAGGCTCCAACCCAGGGGGGAATGTTATGCAGTGGTAGAAAAGGAATGTCTAGCCATAATATGGGCACTACAAAAACTTCAGCCTTATCTGTATGGAAGAAAATTCACTGTGATGTTAGATCTCAACCCTCTAACATAGTTAAACAGAGCCAGTCAGCAAAATGCCAAGTTGCTAAGATGGAGTCTGGGGTTGCAAGCACATGATATGTCAGTGCAGCACCGCAGTGGGAGTAGCAATGCCAATGCAGATGTGTTCTCAAGACAGGGAATGGGGTGAGGTACACCCAGATAGACCTGACACTCTCAAGCAATTTTTCTCAAACGGCACTTTAAAAACTTACTTAAGTTCCTCAGGGGGAACAGATGTGATGATTATGGAGAGATGGGCGAAGACTGCCAGCCTAGTCAAATAGAATTTGATATATAATTCTGGCATTTGTAAATAAATGTAAAATACAGGCATGTTTTCTTGAGTGAAAAAGAACACTGTGAAATGTGGAACTGCAAAATATGTGACAACATTGCACTCTACTGGTCCAGTGAAGCATGTTGTGACCCTTTCATGTTAGAATTCGGCTCCAGTGTGTCTGGATGAATGTTTCATGTCCATTGTTTTAAGGCTAACGTTTATGACCAGAATTTACATGTGGATGGTGCTTTACTGCTCTGGTTTCTGTTAGAATATACATGTGAAATGTCTTCTATTCTTGCAAGTTTCTGAGCAGGTGTTAGATTGCTAAATAATGTAGTTTGTTTGCCTGGGAAATCCTAAGTGTCAAGCATGATGTAATTTGGCAGGGCCTTAGAGACATGTTTGTTTGTAATGTTTAAAATACTATTTCTCACAAGAGACTTGAAGCATTTTGATCTTGGATATCTAACTCAGCACTCTGCCTTATGCTCACATGTAAGTTTTAGCACTGTAATTTCTTGTAGGAATAGTTAAAGCTAGTAAAGATGAATTAGGTATTTTTCTTTGAACTCAGACCTGTCCTACTGTATTATGTTTCTGTGTGATCTGTGAACTCTTAGATATCTCTGTGGTATAGTAGTTTTGTCTTGTGTTTTAATTATTTATTATTAAATATTTTTAAAACCTTCTACCTGTGGCTGGTTTGTGTAGAGATAAGCTCTAGAGTACATTGCATATTTATAGAGGTTATTGTAATAGGCCACTCTAAAGTAAGCCTTGACTGTTAGTCATACTACCATTGGATTATAATATTGCACAGTAATAATTGGAACCACTTTTAAGGGCCTTTTAGTAGCTGATATTATTATCTGGGTGGTGGCAGGGATTACTACCATATGGTCTGGGTAAAGGGGCACAGCTGGAGAATCTGTGTCAGCCTTTCCCAGGAGTGTCTGTGAAGTTGTATAAATACATATCTCAAAGTGTGTGTGTGTGTTGTGTCAGCTACTTAGCAGGGACACGAAGCACTGGTTGGAGAGAGAGGGTACTGGAGGTTCTAGCTTGCCCAGCTAGGCTGAGACCTGGACCCTATATCTGTGCCAGTGGGGAGTCTTATTGGGAACCTGGTGAGCAAGGGAGCAACCAGCCCCAGACTGACTGTGATCTCTGTGTGCACTTAAGGGAAATTGTACTTTACTATATGTATTATTTACCCTTTCCTCTATTCTAGGAGATGAACTCCCTGGTGTTAGTGGTGAGGATTGAGGCTCTTTGATTGCTGGACCAGGGCACGGTCGTCACACCATCCATTCTGTTTTATGTTTTCCCAGTACTCATCATACTGTTTTTTATTATGAATCAAGCTTCCTGATTTGCTATTTTTGAAAAAATAGTGACTTATTACCACCTACAGAACTTATCCCCCTTTATATTTCATCTTTTGCTAATTCCTGAAATGTGTATTTTTGCTTTGAACATGCCTCTCATTTCCGATATTCTACCATCAATCATCACTGATGATACTTGTGTTAAACATTATGATACCCTGTATAAGTCCCAAATCTGAAACATTTTTACAGAAAGAAATATGTTTACATTGCTGTGTTGATTTCAGCTAAGTTATGCTTCTTGTGTTGATGGTTACCCAATACATTTTTTATGTGCATATTAGATATAACTCTTCTGTGAAATACCGAGAACTTCCATTCCATTTTGAATTGTTTGCAAATTTATTTGTGTTCAATCATTTTAGCTTTGTGTTTGCATGTTACGCATATGATGTATATATTATTGACCTTCTATAACTGTGAGTACTTTTTTACTCTGGCTCCTCTATAATATTCAGGAGAAAAGTATTGTATGAGGTACGTTACTGAGGAGAGCCTTAGAATTGCACTTTGGTGGATGCCTTATATCAGAATGCAAAATATTTAGGAATGCAAGTTATAACGTAGAAGATACAGCATAGTATATGAATTGCAGAAAGGCTGAACTTTAGGCATTTGTAGACTGCCAAAGGAGTGGTATGAATTGTTCAGAGACATAAGCAATGATTTTCAGATGTTTAATGGCTTCTGCAGCACTGACTGTCATGAATAGAGGTAGTATGGAGGGCCTGGATAATTCAAAGACTCAGACAGTATGATCACACAAGGGTCAAAATATCCTGGTATGCACTGCATGATGATATGGAATGAAAACTTTTATGCAAATCAGTCACCTGATTTATGCAAGTGGCAAAACCCCAAATGACAGCTTGATACAGAAAGGAAGTGGCAGCTTAGATTCCTTCAAATTAAACCTGGATGATTGGATAGGTACTCATAAATTTAGTCTAGGACTGAACTGTTTTGCCTTTCTTGGCTGAGGATATAGCATAATGGTGGGTGTTTGCAAGGCTGGCCTTGTATTTCCCATGATTCTGTGTTTGTATGAACAGATAAGAGATACACATTTCACTGCTGAGCATACTTTGCAGTAATAGCAGCAACAGCTACAACAGAGCAACGTGTGGTAATTGTTATCCTTGGAGCCAGTGCCCACAATGATGTACATCACAGCCATCTGTGCCAGTGGGGGTGATTCAGACAGCAGCTAACATGCCACCAACTGAGTGACCAGCAGATTGTGTACCATTTTTGTACAGAAAGGTAGACTGTATGGGAACGTATTGAATTTTGTCATCCACAAGTGGAAGAGAGGGGGATATGTGATATGCACATTCCTGTGGATACTAAGGTATATGTAGCTTTAATAATCTTACCTACAGGGGCATTTCAGTGCTCTAATGAGAACATATTAAGGCTATCAGATGTATCAGCCTTATGAATACCAAGCCAGGACCTCAGCATTATGCTGTAGAATGTGGATGAGCATATCTGATTCCCTTTTACTGCAGAGGAGATAACCAGCACCATGGGGGCATTTTATAACTCTGTCATTTTCTATGAGGTCCTAAGAGGCATATATTAAATATGCATTGCCATCAAGGCCCCACCTGTTCCAGAGGTACTGAGATACATCTTCAGAAATGGCTTGCACTCCATTAACTGCCAGGTGATCTGTAATACACAAGGCATTATTTTTAAATGTGTTCATGCTCCATCAGGGCAAGTCTCATGATTCTCACATCTGTCACACTTTTAACCTATACCAAAACTTCCTGCAAGGGGAATTCCCACAGAGTCATCTAGGTACATACAGGTGCATAGAGGTACCATGCAACGAAGGAGCAAACCACATGTGGTATGTTTCCTATTATGTGTTACAGGAAATTCTAGATATGATCTTTAGCCCTGGCTGATATACACAATCCCATAAATCCCAGACCATTTAGGAAATGAACAATAAATGTAGCACGTGGAAAATTATGTAATATAGTGAGGCAGGTGTTCAGCCTACTCAATGGATGCTTTCATTCTCTTTATATTTTAGGAGGGGCACTGCAATATAGACGTCTAATCTACACAGTTTTTATTGTTTGTGTGTGTGTGTGTGTGTGTCCGTATGTGTGCGTGTGTGCGTCTGTGTGTGTAGTGCTGCACAGCACTGCACTGCATAAATATGCCAGCAGCAGAAGGACAGGGTTGTAAGTCACATGAGGAAAAGCAACAGCAGTACCACATCTGAGGCAGAGGCAGGCACTGTAAATTTCAGCACTGATAAAGAGATGGCATTTGGTAAAAAACCTCTAAGCTATGACACAGCCAACACGGAATAAAATGATGCATCTTTTACCAGATCCAAACAGTGGCTTAGGCATGGTGTGTTTAAGACATCCCTTAGCTACACAGTGTAGGGTGTGGGAAGGGCACTCATAAATATGTATGCAGAATGGCAGGGTGGACAAAGTGATAGGTGACTGCAACACTATGAGATTAGGTAGGGATGTAGGAGCAGCCTGGTGTCACAGTGTAAGGTGAGTACAACACTATGAAATAAGAAAGTGTCATGAAAGGTGGATATAGTAGTCATGTACTCAGGAAGATTGTGGAGAGCAATGGGGTCACGTCATCCAGTGGTGGGGCTGTTATGAGTTGATCACTGGCATCATTTTCTGGGTCAGCTTGTGGTGTCAGGGACAAGTGGGATCTGTGGAAGGAAATTTGTTGAACTATGGAACCATGAGTTTTTACCCGGATGACACTTAATGAACAGCATTGTCCATGAAAGCATGAGACCAAGTTTGACAGGCTGTGTATATGCAGGGAATGGAAGAGCTAGAGTATCATGTGCATACAACTTGATGAGGCACCCCTCATTTTATATCAGAGGGCTGCACCAGCCATGACCTAGACCAGTGGTTCCCAAACTTTTTCGATTCTCGGCTCCCTTGTTGAATCCAGTTTTTCCCAAGCCCCCCCCTGTCAAATTCTAACAAGTATACTTTTCAAAAATAGCTAATCATTTTTTTTTAATTAAAAGGGTTAGTTAGGTAAAATAAATAATATGTACTTGGAGAATATTTTCTTGTTTCCTGCTACTTTGGAAAAAAGTTAACTTCATTTTCAGTAATTTGTGAATCTCATTTAAATCCTGTGAAAAGAGGTGTTCTGTGTAATAAGGCAGTGGAGTGAGTGTTGGGCTTCTCCAGCCTGTACTTTTTTTGCATTCTTTATTTTTATATTTTTTGTGGTTTTCTACGTTTTACATTCCCTGATGAGAGTAAGAAAAGGAAGAGATCCTCATATATAGGAGAGCAGTTGGAATTTTTTAAGAAAATTAGGTACTGGAAATTCTCTTTGGATGCTTTTTCCTAAAATAAGCAGATATTTGTACTTAGACATCTTGTGAATTTCTTTTTAAAGGATCAAGGGGATATACTGATGGAAATATTAAACAGAGCATAGCTAGAAGGAAGCAGAGATTTCAGGGATGGTTGGAGTGTGTAAATTTTTTGTGGAGACTTTCTTTAGAACTGGATATTAAGAGCGAAATGAAATATAAATGTTATGCAGAACAACTTTGTTCTCATTGTAACCAGGAAGAGACTTTGCCTGATGCCTTGTTGGACTGCACTATATATTTATTTACTTCTTTTTGTTGATCAGGTAATTGAGCTGATCCAAAGCCCCTTTTCACCATGATGCAGACCTGTAAGGAAAGAATACAGAGCTTTCATACTGATATACGGCTCCATGCTGCCATTTAGTTTGTTGTACAGCTGTATACATTATACACTGTGACGACAGAATTATATGACTAAGAGCAATCATTTAGGAAAACAAGTTTAGACAGAAACAATATAATCAAAGACATAGCCCTGATTAAATAACAAATACCGAACAGATATAGTAAATCACATACAGACTAAGCAAATTTAACTACCTGGTCATGAGAATCAATGCTTGCCACTGCTAAGCACTGTATAATAAAGAGAGCCAGTCAAATATAATGCAGTAATGAAGAAGCCATTCTGATTTGTGGAAGTGAAATCCATTTACTAAAGAGAGGAAAGCAGCATCTGCATCTGAAAAGGTATGGCAGAGTGCATAAGAAATGTTTTAACAGGAAGCACATGCATGCATTTATCAGGCTGCATCAAAGTAGAATCACAATAAGTTAGGACTTTGGGAACGGATGACCTAGTTGCCTCATCAGCTGTACTGCCAGTGAGTTTATATATGTCTTGCATCTTCCCTATACTTCCTGAAAGAACTGAAATGTTTTGCCCTCCATCTTTCTTTTGGTGAGAGAATTTCAGGTTTGTGATTACGAAAGAATTTCTAACCCTGATGCCTGAACATATGCTTCTTTCTGTACTGAGATGTGCACTCAAGCTCTGTATATCACTTTTCTTGAAAAAGAGGTTAGATTTGCATCTAGTTAAGGTTGTTGAAGTAATGTTCTATTATCTGTATGTATATAACTTTTTGGCTGTTGTACCATTGCAGAGTG